>NC_138781.1:81964864-83164864 GCF_965178545.1 Coloeus monedula
AGTCACTGGACCGAGGGTCCTTGCCTGTGCAGGGAAACACAGAACAACCAATGGGGAACGAGGCTGATCAGGGGCTAGGGAAACCCCGTGCCTCCCCTCAGGGCCCCTTCCCCAGGGCTACATGGCAGGGGGAAGGGACCCCAACATAGTACCAACAAAATTTTCCTCTCTAAAATGGTATGGTACTTTTCTGGGAAGAAAAAACCATTATTTTGTACCTTTCCGACATGCATTTCTTCAAAGGCTTCTTAGGAAGTGACTGAACACGAAAATACGTGCTTCACTACAACCTCATGAACGTAACAGATCAAAATGACCTAATTTGTGTCTAGTGTGTAAACACTGAAGTGTTTAAATATTGAAAAGGCATACTTTGTGATGCTAATTTAAATTCTATATTACTCAAATTTAAAATGCTATTTCAGCTTTTCCATGTTCTGATCAAAGTTGTTGTGAAAAAATTTCATTAATGGATATATGATAAATACACCCTAAATATAGTACTTCATCTTTTTCATTAGAAAATATTAATCTTCTTTTCTCTCTGTTGCTATGCTGTCCTTTTCCCTATCAATGAGCTTAAGGTGCCTTAAGACAGATGCAAGCATTGATGGGGCAATTTTAAGTATTCAAGGGACACTAGGAAAGGAACAGATTCATACAAGGATATTTCTCTGCCGTAAGTGCATAATTTATATAAACAATTATATTTCTGCAGCAGTTCTACAACCTATGAAAAGGGAAAACTAGCTGCCTGTGCTTCTGGTCAACAGCACCCATTAAACAGTCCCATAAGAGAGTAATCTCCTCGATTTCTTGTCCTCATTTGTTGTCTTACTCTACTTACAGAAGAACCCTACAAAAATTTTTCTCCTGGCATCTTTATCCCAATCTCTTCTATGCAGAAGATAAATACAGTAACAGTCAAATCCTATATGTTTGAAACAGAATCATAGATTCATAAAATTAAAAATACACTGAGTTGGAAGGGACCCATCAGGATCATCAAGTCCAGCTCCTGGCCCTATGCGGGACACCACAGGAATCACCCCACGTGCCTGAGACCATTGTCCAAACAATTCTTGAACTCAGTCTGGCTTGGTGCTGTGACCACTTCCCTGGGGAACCTGTTCCAGTGCTCAACCACCCTCTGGGTGAAGAACCTTTTTCTAATATCCAACCTAAACCGCCCCTGATTTAGCTTCATGCTGTTTTGTCAAGTCCTATCATGGGTCACAAGAGTGAAGAGATCAGTGTCTGCCCCTCTGATTCCTTTTGTGAGGATGTTGAAGACCACAATGAGGTCTCCCCTCAGTCTCCTCTTCTCCAGGCTGAACCTCAAGTGACCACATCCAGTCATCATACGGCTTCCACTCTAGACCCTTCATCATCCTTGTTGCCCTCCTTTGGACACCCTCTAATAGCTTAATGTCTCTTTTATATTGTGGCACCCAAAACTGCCCCCAGCGCTCGAGGTGAGGCTGCCCCAGTGCAGAGCAGAGCGGGACAATCCCCTTCCTTGCCCGGCTGGCAATGCTGTGCCTGGTGCACCCCAGGACAGGGTTGGCCCTCCTGGCTGTCAGGGATATTATATATAATATAACTGATAATTATATTTGAAGTAATTTTGAAATTAGATCAAATGGAGTCTAATAATCTGAGTATGAAATGGTAAGGACACTTATTTGGTTTATATTAAACCTATGTCTATGATACAGTCATGGTTTAAAAAATGATACATTTCTACTTCTGATAGTTTTGGGTTGATTCGTTTTTTTACAGTTTTACTGTATAAATTAGATTTTTTCAGAAATGTATAAGTCAAATGGCAAACAAGATACCATTATAATATACTCAATGCGCTGCAAAATTTGGGGTTGGGGGTTCTATTCATTTAAAGTTTCTTTAGTTAAAATAAAAAATCCATTCACAAAAGACAGTCCTGCGACCAGAAAAGAGACTATCATAAGCCTTCTTTATCTTCTAAGACTTCAACTAAATAATTCAAAATCCTCTGTATTTGAGGTTGCCTGCAAGAGCAATTCTTTTATATAATGTTGCCATTTGCTTGATCTAAAGCTTTTAAATATGATCTTGCATTGTCCTTGATTTCTACGATATGAGTCAGAACGATTATTTTTTTCCTAAAAGTAGTGTCAGTTGAGAACAGCTTTGACCTATCCCTGACTTCATTGAAGTGATCTCACTCATGTGTCTGTGAGCTGAAACAGAAAGGCAGGCTCATGGGAAAAGCTGCTTGCTATATGCAAAAATTATATGGCTGCTGTTGATTATCAAAGGCTCCTAAAAATGTGTTAGTCTAAAAATTGTGTTAAAAGGATGCTTCCATCAACCTGTGATTGCTACCATGGTTCCTAGTACCCATTTGCTGAGGCTGCTATTCAGGTTTCTGGCATACGTCTCTTCATCTGAAGCCTTCTGGCATCCTTGTTTCCTCATCCTCATGCTCAGAGAGGTGGTAGAAATGGCTTATAATAGGAAGGATTTATCTGTAAGGGACGGTATTTCAGAAACTCATCTGGGTGGCACGGAAATCATGAGAAGCTCCAGGCACTTAAAAATTGGCAGGAAAAACAAAAAGAAAACAGCAGTATGGGAGAAAGACTAGGAGATAACACTGATCTTGAGATGACTCCAAGAGCTTGCTGGATTCCCAGGTTCATCAGAACTGCAGTACCTCTCTGGTGTACAGTGTACCAGCCAACATAGATGCTGTGGTGAGGGAAAACGCTACCAGGATACCTGCAGCGATATATAAGGCCTGGATATCTTTATATTGTTGCTTCATGTGCCTGGTGTGAGCTCACAGACTTTGTACTGAAGAAGCTGTGACTGTCATTAATATGATCTTAAACTAAACGGCAGAATCCAAACCCAGTATTTTCTACAGCAGAAAAGCAGCTGAATCAGTAGATCAATTATTCAAAACAGGAGACTGTTGCTGCTTGAGACAAAGATTACAGGTGGCTCACAGGCCAGTTGGAAAGATCCACTGATGGAGGTGTGAAGCAGCAACGTAATCCTAACTTTTCTTCTAGCCCCTAGTATATGACATAAGCTAATAAATATGTTTAAAAATAGATCAAGACACAGTAAGACACAAGCCAGTAACTTAGCAAACTGTATAATAACTGAAGGCAGCATAAAATCAATTTAATTTTAATTATGATAGCAGGAAGCAAGGGAATAGAAAACCTCAGAGAATTCCAGACTGGTTGATTATCTATTTAACAGCTTAAAGAAATATCTATTAACAATATATATATATATATAATTATTGTATAACATTGTTGCTGTTATCCCCAGAGAACAGCGAAATCACAACATCATTCCAGTTCAGATGATATGGCTGAAGCAGAGCAGAGCTAAGTCCACATTTAATGAATAGCTCATATTTTACAGTGTGGTTTGCAATAAAGAAATTACATGATTGGCTTATTCACTCACCACCTCTCGAGGTGATAGGCTGAGCAGTAAGACACAAATTTCCAAATATTATTCTCACAAGACTGAAAACAATTCTACTCTTCTCACAACAACCCACAGGTGCAGAAATGGCTCACATTCTCTCAAACTGTTGTCCATCCAGTTCTCATGAGAATGAAAGCTTTCACAGAGAAGCTGTGAGAAGCTGGATTTCTCTAACTGCTCTCTTATGAGAAAGAAAAGTTTCGCAGGAAAATTCCTCTGCTCCTGCCTTTTAGCATCCACACAACAGTAGATCCATTACAATAATTTTATATTTATGAAAACTGCCCCCAGCACTCGAGGTGAGGCCGCCCCAATGCAGAGCAGAGAGGGACAATCCTCTCCCTTCCCTGGCTGGTGATGCTGTGCCTGATGCCCCCCAGGACAGGGTTGGCCCTCCTGGCTGCCAGGGCACTCTGGGTTCCTACAGACCACCAGGTCCCTTTCTGCAGCATTCGCCAGACTCTCGTTTCCCAATCTGTCCATACATTCAAGGTTCCCTGTTCCAGTTGCAGAATCTGGCACTTACTCTTGTTAAGCTTCATGTTGTTGGTGGTTGCTGAGCCCTCTAATTTGTCGAGGTCTCTGCAGGACTTCTCTGCCTCTGTGGGAATCAATAGCTCTTCCTAATTTATATTTTCAGCAAATTTTCTTAGTATTCATTTGAGCCCTGCATCCAAGTCATTTATGAAGATGTTCAAGAGCATAGGGTGTAAAATGGAGCCCCAAGGAACCCCAGTGATAAATGACTGCCAGACCTAACATAACCCCATTCACTATAACCCTTTATGTTTCACCCATGAGCCAGTTGCTTGCCCACCGCATGATGTGTTTTTACAGCTGTTCACCGGACATTTTGTCCAGAAGGATCCTATGTGAGAGAAATTATCAAAAGCTTTGCTGAAATCCAAAAGGATTACATCTTTCTTCTTCCTATCTATCCACAGAGGTAGCAATCATCCAATTATGGTGATTGAGAGAACTCAATACTAGTACAATTGTCAATTTCCCAATTAGGCAACTCTCTTTAGACATCAGACTTCTTTTGAAAGAGGTATGAGCTGTTATCTTTTTAGAAAGTATACTTAATGATCACTTAAAGGGACAATAACCAGAAAGGAAAATTAATCAGTCAATACAAGTTGCAAGTTAGCATATCTGTAGAAGATTTTTAACAGAATTTCCATCCCTAGTAGTAATGAAGGTGACATTTTTCACATCTTGTCTATTTAGGCTTGATCTTTACTGAGTTTCCTGTTGTTCCATGAAGTGCAGTCAATGCTACCACATGTTCCTTTCACAACGTGAAATTCGACACTACCAGCATCCTGAAGATAAAAATTATACTTGAAAAAATAATAATGAAAAGTCTTAATGTTAATATATATATTTATAGTTTTTATTTTCGTCCTATGCATGATAGTTCTTAAAAGGATAATGCAGCAATTACTGGTTCTAGGATACTATAGTGAAAGTTAAGGAAATGTGAGAGTTTAACTGAGTCCAAATCATTGTTCCTCCTCTTTTCTGTTGGATGACTGGGTTCTCTATGACACACCATAAACTATGAAGTAACATCCATTTCTTCTGTCTTTATTTGAATTAAAATGAAAACAGAGTAATGTCATATTTTGTGTCTGAACTACACTGGGAAAGTGCAAGAGATGAATAGTCAGTCTATCCTAAATAAGGAATAAAGTCCAAGAAGCAACAGACATCTCAGTTTTGTCTTTTCAAAGCAGTCGCAGTAGCATGAGCAGATGCTTTGCTGAGTTTTCCTACAAAGAACAGCTGAAATAGCAAGATTTCACTGTCTGTGCATTTCCTTTTCTCTGTAAGATGGGAATTGCTATTCTCTTTAAAAAAAAAATCAGTTCTCTTTATCACATGTGATGATATTATCACAAATATCTTATTAAATACTGGGAACATCTATGCACATCGACACGAAGGCTGTGATTTTTAAGGAATTCCCTGGGAGACAGATTTCAAGGAAACCGTAGGAAACTCACTGTCTGAGGTGTTTTGCAAGTTCTGCTGACCTTCATGTAAGCTGTTAAACTTCCTAGGTTCCCTACAACCACAAAGGAATTATGCCCTGTTCTTTTAACAGAACTGGCAGCTTTCACTCCTGTAGGTACAAAAATGCTGTTAGTGAGGATCTTCTTGCTATTTTCTAAGTCCGTGAGAGATTTTTCTCTCTCACAGAAGAGGTAGCAGGGAATGTAAACAACCAAGCCACCTGCAACCTTGGAAAGTCTTGTTTATGGTATAGTAAAAATATTTTGATAACGGATGTTTTAGGATTTTGGCCAATCACCCCCAAGGGGTGGCTGATCCCTTGTCCAATTAGACTATGAAGAAAAAAGTCTATAAAAGGTTTGTAAAATAATTAAATAAATCAATCTTGCTGCACAATTCCTGCCTGCTGGATCTTCTCCTCCTCCTCCTCCCTATGGCTGTGGGACACGGTGATATATCCTAGGGCCCAGGTCTGCGGTAATACACTCCCAATGTTAAGTACTTTCCAGTACAGATGAAAGCACACTATTAGAGACAATTCTTACACTTTTCCTTTTCTTAACACTTCAATAGCAGACTGAAAAAAAAATAGTGTTTTGGCTCACTGAAAAATATTTATTTTATATCATCACGGGCATTTGTCCTGGGTAGCCCCAAAAATGTGTATTGCATTCTATATCTTTCCCATGCTGACCTGCCCAAGATTACCACTGTCTCTTTCAGACCCGGGGGTCGGAAGCAGAACCAGGGTGTTTCACCCCAGGTTCATAGAGGTGGTTGGCTCAGGATCCCTTTAAAAGAGAGGGAACAGACACCCAGCAGGATCATCCGTTCTCCCCAGGGCTTCAGAGCAGAGGCTGCATTACATGCATGAATGCTGCATTAAAATAATATCAAAAGATATCACACCTTTCAACTGAGAATCATTGTCAAAAACATCGATTTCTCTATATATGGTTAATCTTTGTCTTAGCATGTGCTTTCTAAACACAATGGGAGTTCACATTACTTAAGAACAACCAACAGCTGCCCAGTCCAGTTCTATGCTTCAGTGTCAGTTTATGTCTACTCAATCATCATTGTTCTTTAGAAAATGAAATCAGTGGAACAGCGTTGGTAGGAAGAATTAAAAACAAGGGCTGAATTGTAATTAATTAATTCTTGTTAATCATTATGTAATTAACTATAAAATGATTCAATGAAGATCAAAGATAAAAAAGGTAATAATGAACATTTCTTCTAGTTCTGACAGGAGAACAGAAATTTATTCATTTATTTATTTTCATTAGCAGTATTTGCCTTCTTTTGCTTATAACTTATATGAGATATCAGCTTGAAAGAACTATGTAAAGTCTCACTCTGTAGAGTGGGCTTTCCTTAGCTTGTTTTAAACTTCTAAGGTTTTGGAAAAAAGAAAAATTAAGAGAAAAAAAGGAAAACAAAAGAAAAAGAAAAAAGAAAAAGAAAAAGAAAAAAAGAAAAAGAAAAAGGAGAAGAAAAAGAAAGGAAGAAAAAGAAAAATGAATAAAAAGGGAAGAGGCAGAAGAATGAAAAAGAGGAAAAAATGAAAGCAAGAGGGAAAGGGAAAAAACCTTAAAAAGAAAAGAAAAATGTAGGTTTTTCCAAAAGTAATCTAGAATTGTTTGCAGTAATACAAAATCAGAGCTTCAAATCCCTTAAACAATATTGTGTCAGCATGGGTTTTCAGTTCATTATTTTGCTGTACTTTGATTTGCTCAGCCCAGAGACAGCTTAATATCCTTAATGTTTTTCCTACTGCACCTTGACATTGCTATTAACTTCTCTATTTGTCTGCTCTGTTTATAATCAGGAAGGTAGAGTGACTCAAATGAACTCTTCTTGCCTGTGATTTATACTGTTCAAATATTAGTTTCTTGGTAAGAAAACCACATTTACTTCATGTTGGATGATAGAGTTTTCCTCCTTGAAGCTTAATTATTTCTGTACATACTAATAGTATTTCTGGTTTTACTCCTTTTTATTACACAGAAGAAATTAAAACGGAAAGTAGTTCACCCCACATTAGACTTCAATATCAGCTTTGTTTCATGGAAAAAATCTTTCAGGTGGATCCAGTTACAGCAGCTTGCTCACTAGTCTGTTGAAATACTCTAAAAAAGCAAGCTAAAGAACTTGGAAATTAGGTACCCCATGGAGTTTTAATAATTCTCATGGCCTTATAAATATTGATAATTACAAAACTGTTCAGTAAATGCATCTCTGTTGCAAAACATACCATGGGGAGCACTGAAGGAGATTTTCCCCATTAAAAAAGAGAAAAAAGAAAAAGGAAAAAAAAAAAAAAGAATCCTATAGAGACTATGCTACCTTGCTGTGAAATCAAGAAATTTCACTGAATAGCTCATTGCTTCCTTCAGGGGAAAAAAAAAAAAAAAAAAAAAAAAAGCAGAAATGTGTCAGGCACAGCTGGGTATTGGATGATAAAGAAAATTAAAAGACAGAAATTATAGCTATATCTGTCTTTCAATGTGAAAATGAAAACACAGATTTTCATGAAGAAATTTAGCTGATCCCATCTATAATTGGGTGTCAATGACAGGAGTTACACCAGGTAACATTTTGATCCCCTACAGTCCCATTTCCAGCCTTGATGATGTATCCATGGAAGCTTTTGAATTTACATGATAAAACTAGAACTAGGACTCCTGAGAGAAGGCTCAACAGGGACAGTCTGGGCTGATGGTGTTTTCGTGACCGTGGTAGAAGATATCTGAACCTTTCTACTTGGACTTTCAAAACAAGTGAAGTTCAGAATTTGATTCTATACCAAAGGTCAATGCACAGATTCTGGAGCTGGGGCAGTGCCGGAGCTGCCCGGGCCGGGCCCAGGCGGTGCCAGCGGCTGCAGCGGCCCCAGCGCAGGGCACGGCTGAGCCCCTCAGCCACGGGCGGGCGGGCGAGAGCCCCGGCGAAAGCCTGGCCAAGGGAGGGCAAAACGCTGCCCGGCAGCCAGGGCTGAGCGGGGGAACCGTGCGGGAAACAGCCCTGCGAGCCTGAGGGGACAGCGGGAGCGGGGACGGAGATGTTCCGGCAGAGGTATTTCTGGGAGAGACACTGCTGATTTTGGAAAGATATTAATCATCTAATGGTCTGTAATCATCTAATCTAGTCTGTGAACCTTCTCAAATGAGTGACGAGGAAGTTCTAGGCATGCATAAGATTTCTGCAATTTCTGCAAGATACTATCAAGACTACTGAAGCCGAGTTTTTAGAAGGTGCTGATATTCACATAGCAAATATGACCCTTGGGGAAACTCTACAAGTTCATCTACACTTAAAACAAAAATATAATCAGGGGTTGCTACTTCTTGTGACAATTAAATGCATTGCTGTCACTGGAAGACAAAAGTAAATCAATGTAGAGTAACATTCATTTCACTCTCATGAAATATAGAATTTGCAAAATGGTTTCTCAAATGCATGTGTGATTAAATTTAAGCAATTTAAAAATATGTAAAGGTCCTTTTACTACTAACATATCTTACTTGTCCTAACACATAGAATTCTATTTTTGCTTTAAGTATTGCTTAGTTCAATATCCTTTGCTATGAAAAAATAACTGTAGAAAGAATTAAAATGAGTGCTCAAAGGCCGTGAAGCATAGCAGCTGAACCCACTTTAAAGTCAGTGGTATGCTTTCCTTGGAGAACTGTACTTTCATTTCATGCATTTCTAAATGAAACACAGCTCCAAACTAGCTATTAGTTGAAATGTAAGTTCCATGATATTTATGAAAAATGACTTCACTAAAAACATTTATTGCAACACCAATTAAGTTGTATTTTTCTAGAGGAAGAATCATCTCAGTATCAAGAAAAAGTAATGTGGAGTTAAATCTACTAAGGAATTCTATATATTTAACCATGGTAATCTGCTATGAGTCTCTAAACAAAGACATTGCACAACTGTTTCTAAAAATAATTCTGGGCAAGGTAATGGGGGCCCCTGTGATCCCCCAAAGTTTCTCAGGTTCTCCTTAACTCTGGATTCCCTCCACAGTCTCTTTCCTTGTAGTGGCCTTTAAATTTCTTTAGTTTCCCAAGTTATGGGGAGTGGGGGAGGCGGATTGAGAATATTTTGGTTGAGTCAGTACGCATCAGCAGTCCAGTCTCTCACATGACTAGTGCTTTCAGCTTGTGCTGTTGGGTTCTCATGTGCTATTTCCATTGCCGGTACCATCATCAAGTGATCAGGATGTTTCTGGTCATGCTTAGACTTGAGGATAAGCAGGCTGTTTGTATAGCTCAGCTTCCTATTTTGTTGAATACACAAAAACTGTTCAAGGTTCATTCTGATGTTTGGGAAAAGGTGCTGGTCACATTTTGTCTCTTTTGCTTAAGAAAATGTTGGTTAGAGCTCTGAGGTTTATGCTAACAGCTGTGCTAACTTGGCTCATGCAAAGGGTTACACAAATGCCCACCTTACCCTCCTTTCCCCAACTGGGTGTAGTCTTACTGTGTCCCAAAAAGTCCTGCTGAGCTGGGCCTAGAATGGCCACAAGCCAGGAGATACAACAGCAATGAGGCAAGTCTTGAGGCAGTGTAGGTGATCGGGGCAGTAGGTTGGAAAAGTAAGGCTCAGAATCACAGCCTAGCTCAGTTCAAGAGAAAGTCTGAGCTCTTGATTCCATACAGATCCCATGAGATGAGGGCAAGACTTTTATTCTCACAGCTCTTTCCCAGAAGTCAGACTCAGAGTCCAACAGCTGCACCAGGTCAGAGGTAGCCTGAAGCACGAGTGGCTAAATTCACAGTAGAGAATGTCTGCAGAGCCTGTTGGCACTCTCAGGGCCCTGCCACTAACTTTACTGGGGAAATAGCAAGAGAAAGTGTAGTCGATGGGAGAGAGTTTCCCAAATCTCACGCAGGAGAACAGAAACAGACATAGATATCCTGTATCCTGTACTGCCTGAAGTACTGTGATCCATGGTGAATCTGGTTCATACTTCAACATATGAGACCGAAAAAGTTTTAGGTATGAAGGAAACCATATTTGGAGATGTAGTTAATATATAAAAATGATCACTCACTTCAGGAAACTTAATATATTAAAGGACAAATATTCAACATAAGATAGCAGAAAATAGTTTTCCAGAATTAGTGCTAAAGAAATTCCTATGACGATGCTTTTAAAAGCTCAGTAATGTTTTACAAATGTTTGTACCACCTGTGGAAATACTGTTTTCTGAGAATGAAGTTGCATATAAAATAAAAATTCTATCTGATAACATGTTTTTACAAAGAAAATGGGTTTGATGCATATAAAGATGGAAGACATTTCCCATGTGGGATCAGCACTGAGAAGCATTTAGCACCCAGATGGGATCAGAACGGGAATATAAGCTTTAAACAAAAACGTATCATTTTACATTTACCACTAGAACAAATCTTTTCTTATATGCTCAACAAGTCTTTCTTATATTCTCTATATGCATGAAGTTCTATAAGGCAATGGTAAGGATTCACTAGAACAATGCAGTAATTTTACCTTTAGAGAAATAATTTACTGTGATGATGTTATCTGGCTCCTTCCCTCACCTACACCATGGCTGAGGAATGAATCACTATAAAACTCAACATACTACCCAGTAATTCAGACTTAATATGTTGAGTGTAAGACTGAAGGTCAACAGCTATGACAGTATATAGGCATAAATTATTACTCCGTAAATTCACATCTAAGAGAATCTTATTGTATGGTATAAGACTGGGACCTGGAAATAAAAAGACCTTTATTGGCACAAATTAGAATGACCACATTTCTTATAAATTAATGGAGAATTCTGATCTTTTAAAACCTCTGTGAGAGCATAGTGAAGCATTTTTGGCTCTAAATTATGATGACGTGACTCTGGAAAAACTTCAGAGATACCCTGATGGAGTAGCAGAGTGCTCAGTATAAATTCTATATGCCGAGCAGTATCTGAAGAAAAATAAAGACCAGGAAATCAGATAAAATATTCAAAGCTGTCTGAAAATACTACTGCCTACCTACAAATTGGCATGTTTGCCTTTCTCTAGAGTATTCCAACAAAGTGAAAAGTAAAATGACATCTCATATTGTTATAAAAACAGTATGATTAAAACCCCTTGACTTGTGTACAGTGATTCAATTAAATAGTTTCAATTCATTTTAATATTTCGTGTCTATGTTGATAATATATATAATAGAATAATCTGTTGTAGTTTTATACCTATTTAAGGTTTTTGTGAGTGATGTGGCCTCTTCTTTTTTCTATTCCACTCCCTAGTATTTATATATCAATGGGACTTGATTGTATTCACTTTCATGTTTTTAGATGAACTACGGTGAAAGCTGTTAGATAGTCAAAAAACTTACATACCAACTTACTTTTGCCAAGATTTACACTCCTTTTCTTTGAAGAAGGAGCAGAAAATTTGTAAGAAAAAGTTGTTCTTTGGCAACAGATGATGCTTCAGTATTGACTGACTACATCTGTGCTGAAAATGGCTGAAAAGTGCAGCTGTCTGCTGCCTTAGTCTCCTAGACAAGGAAGAAACACTACATATGAGAAGGGACACAGGTACATTCAGTATTCATCTTTCCTTGAGCTTCTGAAGACAGTCTACAGCACTCAAATTGGACCACTGTCTGAAAAAAGAAGTCACCCAAGGCCTAAACTTCTGATATCAGACAGTGTTGTGTCTTTAGGCCTGGACTTGTTAGAGCCTTGCTTTACTTTTCTAATATTCCAACAGTAGCTTGATATGGAGACCTTCAAAAAGTGACAATTATCTGGAATTTTTCTTCTTCTGGCAATGAATCATCTGGCCAGTGGGCTAAGATGGCTACAAATGCGCAACAGACAGAAGCATGAACCACTAGAAGAATCTTTGCCCCCTGGTAACTAAGAGACTAACTCCTAGAGCGGTATTCAGCTCTATATCCAGACACACAAGTTTAGGTACATGCAATGTAAGTTTTAGCAGGCTAGCTGCTTGTAACAGATGCAGATCTTGTCAACCATGGACTGTGGGGAGTTCCCATATCTCACCCTAACTTAGATGTCTGTATTTGAATAGTTCTCTTTACTTCATTGACTGTGTAACTCTCTATTGCTGTTGAACTGCAGCAGGAGCTTAGACACATACAACTAGCTTGCACGCAGTTTTCTGCACTGCAGTCACATAAACACAGCTGATGGAATCTCGATCCCAGCCACCTTGTTTCAGTCAATATTGGCCACCACCTACCTACAAAAAAGACAAAATTAATTATCTCCCAGGCAGAGTAGGCTAGGGAGCAGAGCAGAGCAGATATTGAACCACTCTATGTTTTAAATATGACAAGTTTTTTCTCTTTTGTGTGGACCAGAATTGTTTCCTGAACATGTAGGTGGTATAGTTCTATTGACATAAGCAAGAGACTATTACACAGAAGAAGAACTGATAATTTATTTTCTATTCTGTAGCAATGCTTAAACTAAGAATTGTCCTGTACTTTCTGCTTTCTAAGATGCTTAAGCTGTTCCCTAAACAAGCAATATTGCCCCCAAAAAACTTGTATCAATGAAATCGAGAGTATTCTTTAAATATGAGAACACAAAATTATAGTTTAACTTGGTAACATTTACTGCAACTTTGCAATTCAGAAAATTATCTTAGTTGTTCTCTTTGAGACAATGAAGGATCCATGTAGCTGCCTGACATATTTCTCATGGGACATATTTTGACTTTATTGTCTAAACAGATTAAAATATTATATCCCTCACCATTCACATACGAGGTTTCAACAGGAGACTCAGTTAAGCAGTGCCATAGTTTAAAAAGCACGTTTCAAAAGTAGGACAATAGGACAGGAGATTAAGTTGTTTCATACACAGAGCATGGAATGTCTCTATTATATTTAATTTTTGACTTTTTGAATTTTTGGTTAGTGATATTAAACAGCACATAAATCTTTCCAGAGGTCCTGTCTGTATGTGCACAAGGGTTTGTGTGTAAATACCTGAACCTATCCCAATATTATATTGTGCAATTTTAACAGAAGAGTATGCATCTGCCCAGTAGCTGTTCTGGGATATTTAATTACCTGCTGTAACACAGATTTCCTCTACAGCTTTGGGCAAGACACTCATCTATATGCTTTTATGTGCTACCTGTAAAATGGAAATAATATTTCTTTCCTGCAGAGTAATTATGAGGCATCAAAACTGTGAGGCTTTCGCACTGAGGATATTTTTTACATGTCTGATCTGTAGCTACCTGACACTTCCCAGTGTAGAATACACTTTACAGGGAAGAAAAAAAAGTTATGATGCACAGATAGCTTTATATCTCATCTTTAGAGTGGTTAAGTTCATCCTCTCAACATTCATTTATGACAGATTTTTAATGTAATTTCTCAAGTTCAATAACATTTCAAAAAAAACCATAAACCCAGACTTTTGTCTGGGTTGTCATTAAGGCTAAGAATTTAAGTGCAACAATGCAGACTTTTATGGTGCAAAACCTTAATATCTCCAAGCATTGAAAGACTCTCTGAGCACTTGGACTTTTGAAGGGGGCACAAGAGGAATGCTTTTAGAACAGGATTTCACAGCTATTTCCTCAATAACAAAATTATATGAAAATGTATTCCAGCTACTAGAATAGCACACAAGGATAGATTCAAACCTGCAAACACATTTCACATTCAGGACTGCAAATAGACATTACACACAGCCATCTTCTGAACTTCTGTACATCAAGCCACACAACTAATTTTTCCTTTCACATCATCTGAAGTTCCCTCTTCTTGCTCCTCATCCTGTCTCTGCCAGTGGCATCCCTGGCTTTTCTGTGGTTCTACTTTCCTTCTCTTTACTTCTAGCTCTTGCATTTATTATTCTATTCCCTTCCCACCTGCACACTTGTGATGAGTTTATTTTTTGATGCTTCTCCAATACCTTCTGTTGACACAACTAAAAGCTAGACTGAACTTACACAGAGTTCAGCATGGAATCATTCGTAGCAATAGAGGAGGTTTTGCACAGTCCTTGCATCCCTGAAGTGTTCAATTTCTCTGTAAATCTGGAGCTCCTGCTTAGACAGAGCATGGCTTTGGTGAATTAATTTACCAAATTCTGAGAAATGTGATTGTCTATGTACTCACTTGATACTTAATTTATCTAAGCAATTGAAAATGATTTTTTTATAATGAAAAATGTCAAACAGACTTTGAAACAGACATTATTTGCAACACTTTCTTCTAAGATAAAGCAGTATGCAATATGCCCTTCATAACTTTACTTTTGGGGAATTAAGTCCTATTTGGCAAGTGGAGATAGGATTTTCAGCTTGCTGAGTACTGAGTACACAGACCATAAGCATGTGTTGTTGAATGAAGTTCCCAGGACTGCATGTAGGCACAAAGCAGCCTGAAAACTGCTTCTGTTTTGAAAGAGAACCAAAACCAACCAGAAGATGCTACTGACAATAAGCATAAAAGGAATAGAATGTATGCATGAGTATTTGTCTACAGTTTTTGAATTTCTACCTATATTAACTCGATTTAGTTTTTAATTGTTGATCAAAAAGCAAAACCTTGAAATTTTTGCATGGAGAAATATTACCAAGTTTTTGATATTTCACCAAGAAAAAGTAATTCCAGATTCCAATATGACATTTTATAGTACATTTTTTGCCAAAAGACAGCTCTTCAGTTACTCAAAATTTATGAAAATCAGTCTGTTCATTAAAAATCTGTAAGCGACTCCTTGCAAAAACTTGTGGGAAATCCATCAGAAAGTCATTCTTTGTTTGGAAGATTGTCTCTAATAGATTTTGTTCACTTCCTCAAGAGTAATGAAGCTTTTTTCAGTTTGACATAGTGGTGTCATCACTCAGTCAGGTTCTAATAAAAAAATATTTTCAAGGTACTCCATTCAGTCAAGATAAACTACTCTTGTCCATGCTTCCATCACAAGCAATTGATTTCTCTTTATTCCAAACTTCCTTCTAATGACTTTCATTATATAAGGTGCAGAATAGATGTATCAGGCAGTCTGTTCACCAAGATTTTTTTTCTTCTCTTTTTTAACTGCCAAACTGTCAATCCATTCGTTTTCAGCTTTGAAGCTTTGCTTACAGAAGTTAATGCATCCCCTTATTCATCAGATTTACTTCTCACTCGCATATTAGCTTGGTCTGGCAGTTTTATACCCCCTCTCCGTTCTTTCCTCCAGGTCCTTTTCTTCTGAGTTAAATCAGAGATTTCTGGTACCTGCAATTTTGGAAATTTTCCAATAATATTGTGTGAAGTTACTTGATTGAGTAAAATCTCCTCAGAGGTGTGTAGATGACCCACATAGTAGTAATGAAATCATATAATGGATATCAGAAGGCAGAATCTATCTCCCAATTTTGACCTAATTTTCACTTATTTAAGTGAAATTTAATTAATTTTCACTTAATATATAGTTCTGAGGCAAATATTAAGTGAGATAGTGCTAAGAACAGCTTTTGTACAGGATTCAGGAAATAAACTTTCAGAACACACATCTTACATGATGTGAGGCAGCACATGCAGACATATTTATAACAGAAATTCAATTTCCTTCCAAAATTTTAACTTCAATTTCAAAATCCAAGTTACTGTACTATTTTTTTCCCTGAACCAAACAATAATACCGTATGTGTTTAGGTAAATCGTATTTCTATAGGGGAGTCACTTTTATAAGCATTTACCAATGTATAAATGCACGCCTGAAGTTTCAATATTTAGTACAAAGGCTGATAAAAATATTTTACACAGAACTAATGTCTCTAGTACTTAAGGAATATTTTTGGCATAGGAAAGGAATCTGACACTCAAAGGCATCTGATGAATTTTTTTTTCATCTAAAGAGAAGGACTTTGCACATATGGAAAATATATTATTTAAAGGGCTAGAAGACAGAAGCTGGTCTGCAACAATCATTGTATTTGAAAATTTTAGCCTTGAAATTTGGCCTTGTACAGGAGGGTGAAATTGTTGGTGGATAAGGGAAGAGTGACTGATATCATCTACCTGGACCTTGTGGATAGCATTTGACACTGTCCTGCATGACATCCATGTCTGTAAACTGGAGAGACATGGATTATCGACTTGGTGGATAAGGAATTGGCTGGATGGTCACATTTAAAGACTTGCAGTCAAATCTCAATGTCTAAGTGGAGAACAGTCATGAGTGGTGTTCCTCAGAGATCCATATTGGAACCAGAGTTCTTTAATATCTATGTTGCTGACATGGACAGTGGGATTGAGTGCACCCTCAGCAGATTTATTGACAATCTCAATCTGTTCATTGACATGCTGGCAGGAAGGAGTGCCATCCAGAGAGACCTTGACAGGCTTCAGAGATAAGCCTGTGTGAACCTCATGAAGTTCAACAAGGCAAGTACAATGTCCTGCATGTGGGTCAGGACAATCCCAATCACAAATCCCAAACTGGGCAGAAAATGGATTGAGAGCAGTTCTGCAGAGAAAGACTTGAATGTGTGATTTGAAAAGAAGCTCAACATGACCAGGTAATGTAGGTTTTCAGACCAGAAAGCCAACCATATCATCAAAAGAAATCTGACTAACAGGTCAAGGGAGATGATTCTCCCTCTGTACACTCCATACGGAGTACTGTGTTCAGCTCTGGGGGCACCAGCATAAGAGGGACATGGATCTCATGGAATGACTCCAGAGGAAGGCCATGAAGATGATCAGAGGGCTATGAAGACAGACTGAGAGTGTTGCAGAAGTTCAGCTTGGAAAAGACAAGGCTCTGGAAAGACCTTAGAGCAGCCTTCCAGTACCTGAAAGGTGCCCAAAAAAAAAGTTGGAGAGTTTTGACAAGGTTTTGACAAGGGCACATAGTGACAGAACAAGGGGGAATGCTTCAAACTGAAAGAGAATAGGCTTACATTAGATATAGTGAGGAAATGTTTATGTAAGGATGTATGTAAGGATGGTGAAGTACAGGACTAGGTTGCCTAGAGAAGCTGTGGATGTCCCATCCTTGGAAAGTGTTTAAGGCCAGTTTGGAGGGGTCATTGAACAACCTGTTCTAGTTGAAGGCGTCCCTGCCTACAGAAGTGGGGTTGGAACTAAATGGCCCTTAAGGTCGCTTCCAACACAAACCATTCTATGATTCTATGTTTCTATGATACTGAGCCATGACATCAGATTAGGAAATTCTGCTCAGTTTTGTTTTATGTCTATAAACATGAATGTGTTCTTTCTATGGTTTTAATCAGGGCCAAAGTCTGTCTTCTTTTGCCATACTGCAAAAAGGACATTTAATGTTAATCTTTATGAAACCACAGCATTGAATTCTTTTCAGGGCATTCCCTCGTAAGATTGAATAAAGTTTTAAAACTATAAAAATGGATTGTCTTTGTAAGAAATCTAAGGATTTATAGTACAGCTGCTATGGTGTGCTAGGAAGAGTGAGTTCAATCCTAATTTGCAACAATAACAATGTCAAAATGATTACCAGGGGACCATTATTCTTCTACTTTTTCTGTCTGTTGTAGTCAGAGGTTACATTTTATTTGCTGCTCAGTAACTTCTTCAATCATTATTAGAAAAGATGATATTATAAACTATTAATTTTGACCAGCTGAAAGAGTTTCTTTTTAACAACTTCCAATTATTCTTTATTCCACTCTCTAGTTGTAGAAGATAATGTATTAATTTCCTTTTATCTCCAGTGATAGCAAGACTCTGTTTTACAGTGCTTAGCAGTTAGATTGAACCAAAGTAGTAAAAATAGTGGCGATTCATTAAATTGCTCAATTTATTTCTATGTGAACATATAATTTTTAGGAATAATATAGAGTCATAAAATGATAGAATGGTTTGAGTTGAAAACAGCCTTTAAAGATCATCTAGTTCAACCATCTGCTATGGCCAGGAACACCATTCACTAGATCTTGCCCAAACCCCATTCAGCCTGACTTTGAACACTTGCAATGACACAGTATTCACAGGTTCTCTACTGTCTCAACAACAGTATTGTGAAAAATATCATCTTTATATGAAATCTGAATCTACTCTCAGTTTAAAGACTGTCTCTAATCATCTCCCTATCTTTCATGCATTTCAACATGTCTTCCAGAAAGATGTGTTCCATTATGTTATTGGGCATGGATGATTGGACAATGTTTCCCAGGGTCCTTCTCCTTTTTTTACCCTTTTTTACCCTTTTTTTTTTTGTAGCAATACGGAGCAGCAAGGAGTCCCCAGGCAGGTGAAGAGGAGGAACTTTATTGACAAAAACCCCAGCCTTTTTATGCCATTAGTCGGTTTTTAGTTTACATAGTTTTAAGGCACACGGTGTGGACACGAGGCATTTATGCAGCATGCCTCACTTCCTCTATTCTAGCTGAGCCACTCTCCCACAGTCCCTTTCTACTTAGGCTAAGTAACAGGCCAGAGCCATGATTTTACCAGGCCTTCCCTTTACAAAGTTTACCTATCAGTCACTTTTTTTTACCCTTTTTTACCCTTTCTAAAAACAGATGTAATTATGCATATTTTCAAAATGGATGAAAACAAAGTTTAACTGATCGTAATACCCTAATTATCAACCCTAAATCTTTCTCTCGTACTCAATTTTGAAATGCATTTTTGGATGTCTAACTAGGGTAATACATTTAGAAAACAAAACAAAAAAAATCAAATTAAGCATCTGCCTACAGAAAACCTTCAATGATCAACTTCTTCATTATGTCAACTTAATTTAGTTATGTTTTGCATGCTTCTTCACTGTCATGTAAGAAAGATGTGAACTATTAGATATGTTCTTTATGTCTCTGAGATTTCTTTCAAGAGCCATCATGTTTCTAAATGCAGTTTTGCTGCTTACTGTTAAAAGTTCCATCAACAGAATAGCATTTGTGCCATGGATCATATACTCTGCTTGAACTTTGAATGTAGAGTAGCTAGCATACTTGATGAATACTATTTTAAGTGCAAATGCTTGTCATAAAAAAACATGACCAGTTAAATACAAGAAAATCATTCCACTCTGTCCATATTTATACTATGATATATGGAAGTCAAAATCAGGAGTGAGCTGATCTTAGCAAATAAATTGATTGATATCCAAATATTTTAACACAATCTGTTTAAATAAAATAACCATCCTTCATATTAACCAAAGCCAGTCAGTTATGCCTCAAAACACTGAGACATTCACTGTGTCCACCATCATCAACACTCTGCATTTTCAAACCAAAGTCTCATCACTGTTCCAGAGTAGGTCTGAGCATTTCAGCAGTTTGTTACTCATGATTTCTGCCAACCTAGACTACATTTGTGACCTGCTTTTGAGAACATTTCCTGTTGTTCTATTCAATTAGCTTACTTTCATCATGCTCTTGGCCAGCCTCTTCTAATGCAGACTGATTGTGCCCACAAACAACAGTAGACAGGGCAATGGTTGGGTCAGAATCTATTTTGCAAGACTCTGGGTTTATTCACACAGAATATTGGGCTTTCAGTTATGCCAAAAAATCTAGATATGACACTTGTATTCTTCCCACACACATGCTACATGAATATATTTCTTAGGAATATCTTTGATATCAAAAGCCCCACTTGATACTTTTTTAGGCACAGTTGAAGGGCCATCAGTTTCAGAAGAATTCAGATTCAAGTTTTCATGTTATCTAGAAAATGGATTTAAGAGGACAAACATTTGAAAATGTAAAGTCTACCCACCAAGCAACAGCTATATCCTGAAAAATTGTCAAGATGATGTGTGTGTGTCTGGCATGTAAATGTATCCAATAATACATTAATAAAATTCTGAAAAGCATAGCTGGCAAAACATGGGGTAAAACATGCTACTTATCATCACAGTATTCTAGTCATAAAGAAAGGAAAAACTGAAAGATGAGTAAAATGCATATTACAACTAATTAACAATCATCTAGAATGCTTTGAAATTATTCATGTTAAATTCAGCTCTTTTAATGACAGTAAAGAAGTTGGAAATGCAGATTGGCAGGTCGTCTAGGGGGTTGTCTTCTAGCTCTTTGATTTTTTTAGAAACCAATGACTGACTATTTTCATAGTTTAAGTGGTAGTGAACACTATCAAGCATGGGTATTATATACTTATACCTTGTTTTCTTTGTCTGCCAAGGTTTTTTTCCTTGAACCCTTTCCTCTGTAAACAAACCCATATAGTGTTTTGATTTTCTAGTCATTGGTCAGATAAAGCAATAGTAGTGATGATTGCATGCAAAAGAACTGCATTTATAGTATATGGTTTAGGACTTCCTATTTTAAGTATTTTATTCCAACACAACTGGGGAAATGATATTGGAAAAGAAATCCCATGTCTTTTAGAGGTTTTGATGAATTACTGTGCAATTTCATGCAAGTCAACTGCTTTGTGCAATCTATACCAGTCTTTTTGGCTGTTGAGGTCTTAATATTTCTACTTCCATTCAAGTGATGAGAAGCAAACAATTATTGTAGAACTCTGTGATAAACTGCATTGTCACATTCATTACAGTATTGCAATTGAACAAACATTCACAAATTATATTATGGTGAACAAGTAAAGAACCAATACATTTCTATCCTTTGTTACAATATGGGAACACTACCTGCATTACTTCATAGCCAAATAACAATCTATTAGAAAATGTGTGTTTAAAGACATGACCATGGCAAAAGAATGTAATCAGGAATTATTAAACAGGCCTGATTTGCCCTTGTTCTGAGACCTCCATACAGATAAGAAAAATTAATATAAAACAGGAACAGTGATCATAAAATATGCTGAGTTGGAAGGGATCTATCAGAATCATCAAAGTCCAACTCCAGGCTCTCTGCAGGACATCCCAAGAATAACACCATGTGCCTGAGAGTGTTGTCCAAACATTTCTTGAACTCTGAAAGGATTGGTGTTATGACCACTTTCTGGGGAAGCCTGTTCCAGTGCTTAACCACCCTCTGAGGAAAAAACCTTTTCCTAATATCCAACCTAAACCTTCCCTGACTCAGCTTCATTGAGTTTTCTCAAGTCCTATCATGGGTCACAAGAGTGAAGAAATTGATACTTGCCCTTCTGTTTCCCCTCATGAGGATGTTGAAGATTGCAATGAGGTCTCTCCCTTCAGTCTCCTCCAGGCTGAACAGACCAAGTGACATCAACCACAACCCATAAAACTTCCCCTCCAGGCCCTTTACCAGGTCTTGGCTGTCCTTTGGATGCTTTTTAAGAGCTTAATGTCATTTTTATATTGTGGCACCCAAAACCTCACACAGGACTCAAGGTGAGGCCACCCCACTGCAGAGCAGAGCGGGATGTTCTCCTCCCTTGCCCGGCTGGTGATGCTGTGCCTGAATTACCCCAGGACACAGTTGGCTCTCCTGGCTGCCAAGCAACTGCTGGCTCATGTTCAACTTGCCATTGATCGGGACCCCCAGGTGCCTTTCCACAGCATTGATTTCCAGTCTATACACAGCCAGGGTTGCCTCATTCCATGTATGGAATCTGTCGCTTACCCTCATTTACCTTCATATGGTTGGTGATTGCCCATCTCTCTAATTTGTCGAGGCCTCTCTGCAGGGCCTCTCTGCCCTCGAGGGAGCTGACAGCTCCTCCCAATTTAGTGTCATTGGCAAACTTGATTAGTGTTCTTTGGAGTCCTGCATCCAAGTCATTTATGAAGATGTTGAAGAGCACAGGGCTGAGGATGGAGCCCTGTGAAAACCCACTGGAGAATGGATGCCACCTGATGTCACCCCATTCACTATTAGCCTTTGTGCCCAATCCACGATCCAGTTGCTTACCCATCACATGATGTGGTGTTTATCCAGCTGTGTGATGGACATTTGGTCCAGAAGGATACTGTGAGAGACAGTATCAAAAGCTTTGCTGAAGTCCCAAAAGATTGCACCTACTGACTTTCTTACACCAGTTAGGTGGGGTTACCCTGTCAGAGAAGGAAATCAAGTTTGACAAACAGGACCTTTCCCCTCATGTATCTGTGCCTGCTGTGATCAATGACTGCATTGTCCTCTGGTGTTTTTCAATACTTCCTAGAACAATCTTTTCCATGATTTTACCGAGCACTGAATTGAGACTGACAGACCTGTAGGTTCTGTGATTTTTCTTCTTTCCCTTCTTGAATATCGGGACAACATTCTCCATCTTCTAGTCAGTTGGGACCTCTCTAGATTCCCAAGACTGCCCAAAAATCATCGAGAGAGGCTTTGCAATGACATCAGCTAAGTCTTTGAGGCTTTTGGATGAATCCTATCAGGGCCCATAGATATGTAGGGATCAAGTTGGTGCAGCAGATCCTGTACAAATTCAGGATCATTTTCGTAGTCATGGGTCCTCCAGCTCAGGGCACTGAGATGTCCTTGGTCTGTCATCTGTGTTGAAGAGAAGCAAAGAAAGCACTAGACGCCTCTGCCTTGTCCATGTCCCTATTTGTGAGGTGCACATCCTCTTCCTGTAATGGGCAGAAGTTTTTTCTACACTGCCTATTACAGTTAATATATTTGAAAAAACTCTTTTTATTGCTCCCACATTTCTGGCCAGCTTCATCTCCAACCGAGCTTTGGTTGCACGAATTTTCGTCCTATGCTTTATCTCAGCAGCATATCTTATGCAGAACCCTGTGGGTTTGTTTTTTTTCCATGATAACCATTACAGCTGTGCATTGTTCTGCTCAGAAATACAAGATCTGCATGCAGATCAACCATTTTCAAAACTAAATGAAGTTAACTCACTTTTTGAAAATAAAATGCAAACTTAATAGTACTGAAAACCAACATCAACACCAGCAAAATACTCCATATGTTCCTGAAGGTTTATTTAAACAGTTACCCTATCTCAAGACTGGCCATACCTTTTTGTGAAAGAGTATTAATAGAAACATTATATAATGAAGAAAGGAAAGCCTACATTTAGTTCAAGTAATTCTTCATCTAATCCAGTGACAATTAAAGTCTTCTTGGCATTTAGGCCAAATAGCATCAAAAGCTAAGTATTTCATAACCTAACAAAAAATTTTGGAGCTACCCAGTCATATTAGTATGTTAATATTTACACCATAAATAAAAATTGTAATTTCTAGAATATCTTTCTAGAATAAGAAAGATATTTTGTAGACAGATACTATGTATGAAAGTCTTCAGACAGTTTACAGGGTCTGTCATAGATCCCACGAATCTCTGACATTTTGTCAGTACAGCAATATACTTCACCCAGGATTTGAAATCAGTCCCTGAGTAGTACAACCCACTGTGTCAGAGTAATTATTTTTAATGAGTTTAAGCATTTTGCATTGTGCTAGCTATTCCTTGTCATGCTATTGGATTATTAATGCAATAGGAGAGAGGCTATTAATCTTGGTAATAAAATGTTTGAATACCGAATGAACAAACTTATGTGTAGCAGAAACTATACAGAAGTTAATGGCCCAAATTTAGCACTGGCTTAATTCCACTCAAGTTGCTGGAAATAAGCCAGGTCTCAGTCTGAGTTAATGACTTTTGTACTATATTAGTGAATTTCTGTCATACCTCTTACTTGGTATAATTTATTGTATTTTAAACAATGAATGGCACTCCCTACTGAGTGCACTACTGGTTTTTGTCTCAGCTATTCATGTAAAAGTCATGGAGGTGATACTGAAGTGCTTTTCATCCATGTACACGGTGACACAGCAAATACCTGGTGAGATATGGCAGTGCAGGTGGCTCCAGCCACTCTTTCTCCTGAGGAGAACTCAGACAACCTGCTCTAGTGGTTAGCAACCCAAGTTTAGCATGTAACTTCAGTCATGGTGAGAACACATGTTTCCTTTGTTCTGCTGTTTGCATGTTTTCCCCGATTAGTTAATGTTTTTCCCTCCTTGCTTTATGTATGAGGTTGTGTATATTCATTTCCCAAGTTTAATACGCATCAGTTCTAGAAAGTTCTTTGCTCCTCGATGCCCCATTAGTTCCTTCCCTAAATCCCTCCTTTATGTTATTTCCATTGGTTCCCTTGCACTCAACCCTGCCTCCTGTCAAGTATCCCATTTGCTGTATCCCTTATCCCCGCCTTTCCTACCCCCACTATAAAATCCCTGGGCCCTTGTCAGATCCTCGGTTCTCCATCTCCTCCTCCCATTGCCTGCCCTCAATAAACCTTCAGCATAGAAATTACATGGAGAGTCCCGCCTCTCTCCCTTCTTTGCATCTGCCTGCGTGCCTTCACACCCTGTTCAGAGAGGGCTCCCTCAGGTGAGGAGTGCACCCTCGTCTGCCTGCGCTTCTGTGTGTCTGTGCCTGCCACAGTGCAGTCGGGTTGCGGCTCGACCTCCGGGCGCTCTTTGAGCTACCACGCAAAAACCTGACAGTGAGGTAGGAAAGGGTATTGTATTGAAGTATCAATTATGATGAACAGGAACAAATATTAACCAATAGTAACCATAGACTCTGTGAAAAACTAATTTGTTAATGAAGTTAAAAAAAACCCCACACAGTTAAACCCTAGAGAAACAGAGCACAACTTTTAAGCACTTTATAAAGAATTATGGCCACTTTATAAAGAATTAATGATCACATGCACAACTTTACCTGTGGCAAATAGTGATACATTATGGGAGAAATTGGCATTAAATTAACAGTTAATAAATGGCTAAGGAGCAAAACTTCTGCATAATTACTTAATAAACAACCATGAAAACATTTTAAGTGGGCTAAACACTTAGTGAACAGACACCTTTTTTGACAAGACCTGTCTAGATTCTACAGAGGGTAAAAGAGAGTTCCCTGTCTATTATGATAAGAGGAAAAAAAAATACTGTATATTTTTAACCAAATAATTTTCAATTTCTTTTCTGGACAACCTGTTCCAGTGGCTCACCACTTTCATGATTAAAAGATTTCTTCCTTATATTCTATATAAATCTACTCTCTTTCCATTTAAAACCATTTCCCCTTGTCTTGTCACTAGATGTCCTGGCAAAAAGTCTTCATCTGTATTTCTTGTAATCCTCCTGTAAGTATTCAAGGACCACAATAATGTCTTCCTGGAGTCTTCTCTTCTCCAGGATGAACAACCCTAATTCTCTCAGCTTCTCTTCATAGGAGGGTTTCTCCAGCCCTCTGATCATTTCTATGTCCTTCCTTTGGAACTACTCTAACAGTTATATGTCTGTTTTGTTTTGAAGATCCCAGAGCTGGGCTTGTTACTCCAGGTGACATTTCATGAGGTGGAGTAAAGAGTGAGAATTGTCCTCCATGACCTGCTGGCTACGCTTCTTTTATGCAGCCCAGGATATGATGGCTTTCTGAGCTTCAAGTGCAGTTTGCCGATTCATACATAATTTTTCATCTCCCAATATCCCCAAGTCCTTCCCTGTAGGGCTACTCTCAATCAGTTATTCACCCAGTCTGTATAGATATTGGGGATTGCCTGACCCAGGTTCAGGACCTTGAATTTGGCCTTGTTGAACTTCATGAGGTTTACATCAGCCCACTCCTCAAACCTGTCAAGATTCCTCTGGACAGCATCTTTTTACTCAAGTGAATTAATTGCACCATTCAACTTGTGTCACCTGCAAACTTGTTGAACGTGCACTCCATTTCACTATCTATGACACTGATGAAAATATTTAATAGTCTTGATCCCAGTACACACCCCTGAGGGACACCATTCACTACTGGTTTGCATCTGGACATTGAGATGTTGACTGTAACATTTTGAAAAGGGCCATCCAGCCAATTTCTCAGCTAACAGTTCTTCAAAACCAATTTAGAGGCAAGAATTTTTTGTGGGACCATAGGAGTGGCCTTACAAAAGTCCATGTGCCTGGCATTACTAGTTCTTCCCTTATTCAGGGATGCAGTAACTCCATTATTGAAGGCCATGATTACTCAGGCCTGATTTGCCCTTTGTGAAACCATCTTGGCTCTCTCTAATCACCTCCCTTTTCCATAGGTTTCAACATGTCTTCCAGGATGACCTGTTTCATGATGTTACTGGGTCAAAAGATGAGCCTTGCTGGTCAGTAGTTCCCAGGGTTCTCCTTATCATCCTTTTTGAAAATATGTGCAATATTCCATTTTCTTCAGTCATTGAGGTTACCCCCTGACTGCCATGACTTTTAAAAAGTCATTCAGCATGCTTGTATGCATCCTGGTGTTTTGCAAACACATATATTCGAAAGATGCTCATGGATGCTTTGAAGCAGAAAATGTGGGAACCATTGTTCTTCTACATTGTCTGTAAAATGTTATCTTCAGTTATTCATATTATTTTTATTACCTTATAGATAATGAAACTTGTGAAAAAAGTTTTTACATATGAAAAGAATTTACGTGTTGTGCGTTTTTTATTGGCATGTTCATAGGCAATGCCACCAAATATGCAGACACACTCATAAACAAAGCTACTTCTTTGCTTCGTAGAACAAAACAATTATATTTGCAATAAATGCAGCCAATGACCCTTTACATTGTGAACAGGCAGCTCTGGTTTTTTCAGGGCTGTCAATCTAAATCATCTTATTAATCTTGCTTTGAAATATTCAATTACTTCACATCATTTCACCTGCTCTTTTAAATTCAATTTAATGGAATTTTTATGAATGTATTTTTTCTTTAAAAAAAAATGCTATTTTCTATTTATCTTTTCAATAAGAAATTACATGTAGGTTGAAAATGCATTTCAGGGAAGATGCAGCTTCCATCAGGCATCAGATAGGGTAATGTTAAATTACAGATAAAATTACAATACCAGGTTGCAGGTTTGCAGTCCATTACTATCTTTAATGTCATTTATAAAGACATTATCAAATGCATGAGGTTGGTCAGTCTCTTTAATAGGGCCTATTGCTCACTCCTTCAGCTTCATTTCAGGCAAATGATAAGCTACCCATTTTATTTTTATTTTATATAACCAGCTTCATTACTCAAGGGAACACCCTCCTGTGGCACTCTGAGTTCTCTTTGAACTGCAATATGTTACACAGCCATCTGCTTTTGCAGGAAAAGTGTGAGAGCTATTGCATTTTTTAAATAGAATTCCTGCCCAATACATATACTTGTCTGTACCATCTCTCTTCCATCCATCAGTGATTCTCTGAAGTGTGGCACAAATTATTTCCCAGCTTCTGCCTATGTTAAACATATTAGCAACTATAGCTCTCTTGGGAGATCCCTTTCACTATATTTTATCTGGGTTCTTTTCTTTCCTTAAGAAAACACACCACTCTAAGTTTGTGGCCGTACAGCATCGTGCCATACATCACTATGTCTTCAGCATCACACATCTTGGTAAAACAAGAAAAGGATTTATTCCAGAAGATTTAATGTCAAGGACTTAACTGCAAGACTAGATATAAAGGCTTATAAATATAATAAGAAGTGCAATAACGTTTAAAAAAATAGTTATTGCGGTAGTCACCTTTTTTCTGGTGAGAAATTCAAAGATGTAATTCAGTAAGGGTTCATGGTGGGATGTGAAACCTTCCTTTGCTTATGAACTAAGACAGCAAGTTTGTTTCTCTCAACACTGCCTGGTCCTACTCATAAAACTATTCACACTTCCATTCAGATTCTCTCTCCAAAAAAGTTCTTAGTGCTACTCTTTAATCCACTTCTGGGTGTTATGATATAAAAATGACATTAGGCTCTTAAAGAGCATCCAAAGAAGGGCCAAGAGCATGTTGAAGGGTCTTGAGGGGAAGTTGTATGAGTAGTGGCTGAGGTCACTTGGTCTGTTCAGCCTGGAGGAGACTAAGGGGAGACCTCATTGCTGCCTTCAACATCCTCATGAGGGGAAGAGGAGGGGCAAGGACCAATCTTTTCACTCTTGTGATCCATGACAGGACTCAAGGAAACAATATGAAACTGAGTCAGGTGAGGTTCAGGTTGGATATTAGGAAAAGGTTTTTTCCCCAGGGAATGGTTGAGCACTGGAACAGGCTTCCCCAGAAAGAAGTCACAGCACCGATCCTTTCAGAGTACAAGAAACATCTGGAGAACACACTCAGGCACATGGTATGACTCTTGGTCCTGTGCAGGGCCAAGTGTTGGACTTTGATGATCCTCTTGGATCCCTTCCAACTTAGCATATTTTATGATTTTATGAAAATTAATTTTTCTGTCACTATTTCTATATTCTTAGAATTATAGAATATTTAGGGGCTAGAATGGATCTTTAAGATCATCTAGTCCCAATCCCTGTTGCCATATGCAGGGACACCTGCCACCAGACAAGGTTGCTCAAGGACTTATCCAGTGTGGCTTTTAACACTACCAGTGTTCAAAAATTTAGTTCAAGATTAACAGTTTCAGTTTTAACCATGCCCCCACATTGAACTGCCACTGCAATGTGTTTATAATGGATATTCCATAAGTTAACATTATCCAGATATTATCTGTTTCCTTTGGAGTATCAAAAGTTTTACAGAGAAAACACACATTACTGATGAGTTTCAAAACATATTAATTACCATATGGTTATCAATTAATGTTTTTTCTATTATTTCCATGTTACAATGCCTTTCTTAAAATACTAGGAAAACACACTACATTTAAAAGATATTTGAAGTCAAAATCTTTGGTTCAGAGCGTATGCTCTGAACTGCCCTGTTTCTGTATTTCAACTGAATCCAGTGGTCCTGACAAATTGCACACTTGTCTCATAGGCAAGAAGCTATACATCTGTTCACAAAAGAGATAAAAGGGAATGTTAGAATGTTGTAAGTCTTGCCAATTCATCTGAGGTATTAGTGGAATCATCTTTAAAGAACAGGTGATCATACTAGCTTAGTATGGTTTAATCCCTGGAAAAGTCAGGATTTGGAAAAACTCACATTCAAGTCCTCTCACTAAAATCACTAACATATATTTTTGGTCATTAATGACCTGGTTTGGTTTTAAAACAAATTCTAGATAACAAAATCACTTCAAAGCTACATGGCAAAAGTATGTATCCCAATACAAAACTGAAACCTATATTTAGAGATTTTTGTACTTATTTAAGCTCCTAATAATTATTCAGAAATTTAACAGAAATTACCATAAACGTCAAAATAATTCTTTCATTTATTATCAGTGTCTACAGTTCTTTGATAATATCTATTAAATAGCTAAATGCTGATGCCATTTGAAGAAACAGGTTCATTGTTCTTGATGCAATTGAAGTAAGAAGCATTTTGCAAGATAATGTAGTTAACCTACATTACTACAGGTATTTATATCTTAAATGGAATTCGGGATTCCAAGTTTCAAAAACTGAGCTTGTCTAACCAAAAAAATAACCATTTTTTAAACACTTCTATTTATAATCCATGTTTCTTGGGTTTTTTGTTCTATACAGTGGATACTTTAAAATTATCTGCATGCTTCCTTCTTCAGTGAATATAATTTTTTAAGTTAGATAATGTTAGCACTTTGCAGTCTTACTTGCTCATAAAACTATCATGAACACATTAAAACATAGACATACAAAAATGGTCTAAAAATCAATGTCAAAGTAGTTTTCTGTTTAGTGCTAATGTTCTCCCATACACATAAAAGGAAGACTCAGCACTCCCAGAAGACTATGAACTCACTGCACTTCTCTGTAATGCAATATACAGTCACATATAAGGTCCAGACAGTAAAAGCTGTCAAATTCCATTCATTACTTTAGAAGTTGTTGGCTTCCAGTCATTAACTTAACAATTATGTCAATTATTTTCTCTCAATTACTGCATCCAGCATTTCCTACTCAATTGAAAGGACAGAAAAAGCATAATTTCCTAACTATTGTGGCTTTTAACTAAGTGAGCAAATTTTAACATCATACAGTCTTTTGTTTCAGTGTGACACTTTTCCACTACAGACACAGTAGCCTCATCTTCTTTTTTCCTTAGTTTTGCCATTTATGTTTGTATGGTTCATACTTCTATCGGCATGAAAACCATCCTATATAAACTTTATTCAACTCCTGTCAAAATTAGTGGAAAGTCTGCCCTTGATCTGCAGAGGCTGACTCATACTATTGAGCTGGATATTCCTTCTAAAACAATCACACATTATCCAGTTTGTAGCAGTTTTGTACTATTTGTGTAATTATTACTATTTCTTATGTTTTTGCCATACCTTACTCACTACTGTAGAAGGTAAGCCAGTTCCCCACAGAGTTCAGCTTCCTGATATTTATGTCTTATATTGGATAGTCCTTGTCTGTACAGTTGTCCTCAGAATGGATAAATTATTTCAGGCAGAAACAGGAATGAAATTGACATTATGCTATTTGTGGTCATAGTTACATTTGGAGAACTACAGTGTCACAGAAAAATAATCATCCTAATCTTTGGCCTTGCCACTTTCCAACAAAACTTCTCATTACAACAAATGTATTACTTGACAATTCTTTTCACACTATAGACTACAGACTGACATTTTTATGAAGAGGCACCACATAGAGATGTCAGTATGTTCTCTGAAATTATTATAGTTAGTTAGTTGGGTATTACTTTTGTATTATTTCATTGAAAAGGAAAACAATTTGATAAGTTTCTTAACTGAAATTCACACAAAAGAACACTTTCAGTTAGAAACACGTGAAGGGTATAAACTGACATTTCTCTTTTCCCTGTGAATACTAACAATATTTTCCTAACCAGAAAGCTGTATACTTCATGGAGTTAAAAAAAAAAAAAAAAAAAGCTGTTAAATTAAAAAATTTAAAAAGTGAAAGTTTTCAAGTGTTTTAATTATCAAGCTTGTAATATATGCAACTTTAAAGTCTACCATAATGCTTGTAAAGTTTTAGTTTATAGTAAATATATTTATATTCTAAATGGTTTAATCTCTATCTGAAATAAGAATCAAACCTCTTCTGTGTTGGCAGGTACTAGTGGTCTCTCTCTGGCTTATGAAATACTTGAATCAGGACTATAGGAAAAGTTAATGGGAAATTACTATTTTTTCCAAAGAAATATTCAGGGCTGAAGCAGAGGTGATAGGATTGAATCTTTCCAGGAAAAAAATTGTTATTTTTATTTTAGGTGGAAAGAAGTCTCATGCTTTATATCATCTACAATGGCAATTTGAACTCTTATTTCTCCCAAGGTGTTTTCTTTCTAACAGTTCACTGGAAATGGACATTAAGTAAAAATGAAAGAAAAAATCCCTTCACACAAGTTCATACTACTGACAATAGCATTCTGACATAGATATAAATTATATTTAAGATGGTGTAATTGATATTCAGGAACAACTTCAGAAACTATCAAAGAAAATGGTGAATGCTAGATGACAAATTAAAGGGTGGATTCATTTATGTGGACCATGATTTAAATTAATTTAATATCAATGAAGATTGCAGTCCATTTAATTTGTGTATTTCTTACTGATGAACTATCAAGGCAAGCAAGCTACTATATGAATTCTTGTCCTCTTTTAATACAGGCATAAAGAGATAATTGCAATAAATATAGCAGGAAGGCACATGACTTTAGATACCTTTAGTAAATAGACGATCAACAAAATCTCAGGCCTTCTGTTGTGTTGAGAATTACCATTTGTTCACACATCATACAACCATACATCTCAACCATAATTTTCCCCAGGTGGTGGCCACGCTTTATGCCTGAATCACTTCCATCCAATTGGGCAAAATACACGACATGACATGGAACTTCTCTGACTGTCAACTGGAGACACACGTTATTATCAGAAACCATGTACTTTTCAGATCATTCATAGCATGATCTACAGGAAAGAAAAAATATTTATTTTTCTGTTTAGACCAAAAAAGAAGAAGAAACTTCTAAAAGGGGGTCAGTTACGTGGCCCAAATAGATTCTTAGACTGGGTCACTATTGAATTAATTCAGTGTTAGTGTTTGGTTTTGTTCTGTTATGTTCATTGTTTGGTTTTGTTATGCTTATTGTTTGGTTTTGGTTAATTTTATTCTAAATAAATTTACTGTATGTTTTTGAAATGTACAAATTGTTAGCTGGTCAGAAGTAAGTCTACAGAGTGGTGTCAACACGCCAGAAGTTATATTTTTGTTAAACCCTGTAAGTATTCATCTATAATAGATGTTCAGTCATATTCAGCACTGCTGTAGAAAAAGTGTTAGCATGTTAATGAAGAAATTAATTAAATTAATTTTTATTTATAGAAACATATATGTTTTAGTGGGTTTTGGTGTTCTTTCTTTCTTTCAAATGAACTATTATTGCCTGGTTTTTGGTGGGTTTGGGGGGGGTTTTGGTGTTTTGTGGTTTTTTTGGTTTTTTGGGGTTTTTTTTTGTGACAGTTTTAATGGAACAGCTCAGCTCTCTGTGGGGTTTTTTTAGGAGAGAACATCTGTTGAAGAGAGCTGTCCATTCTGCAGAGGAACCATTCAATTTCTTTCGTGGGACTCCGAAGGTTTAGCTAGTCAGTTAAATTTGATGACACTAGAAGACACTACAAGTTGGAGTAATAAATTCTTTAAAATTCTGATTGCTTTTCAAGTTTTAAAATTTATAGAAATAATCAGGAGATTTTCTACACCCAGGCAAATAAAGCCTTGAGAAACCTGGTTCAAGTTCACCAGCTTTCAGCAGCAGGCTGGATTATCTCTTAGCAGCAGATTGGACTTTCTTGCTTCAAGTTCCCTTTCAGTCCCTGCTTTTCAATGATTGGGTTTCAAATGTTTAAAAGCTCATTCTTTCCTAACCCTGAAGATTTTAAACATTTTCCAGAAAATTATATTTTCTGGTAAATCCAAAATTTTAACTAAATTTCCTGAAGTCATGATTACTTTGTATAAAGAAAACAGTTAAAAAAGGGGGGGAAAAAAAGTATGATTGAGTCCCACTTTACTTTGACAGCATAATTTGTTCTAATTTAGTTCAATTTAGAACAACAGTGTGGACATTCTGACATTATGCCTTGATCATGGAATGCCTTTAGCTTCTTCTCAAGGCACTTTCTCTGACCCTCCAGCACAGCCTAATGAGTAAGTTAAACACATGAACTGCTCTGGGTGCTCACACTGCAAAAGGTGTTCATTGAATAAAAAGCACTTGAAGTGATAGTTTTAATAGTTTGAGAGAAACTGTAAAAGATTTACTGCTCTTTTTACCCCTTTAGGCAGTAAAAAATTTGTGGTCATCACATTTGCATAAAGTTTGCTGCTTTTTGTTCTAACTATTCAAAAAGACCAGACATTTTCAAGTATTTATGTTTGTGAAGAGATGCATTCTGGGTTTAAATAGTGCAGCATATCTCACTGGCAGTCTAGAAAAAGAGGAAAGTATTCTATAATGAGCTTATGCACAGAAGGAAGCCATAAACCCATTAGGTTTCCTTATCAGATGACATGATCCAGAACACAGGCTGTTTCATGATTCATGGTCTGCATTCCAAAGGGAATGCTCTCAGTAACTCAGCAGGTGCTGAGTCCTTGGAAGGGTCAAAGAGCGAAGTCACTGTTAAGAGTTACAGCAGCAGGGTCTCGAGATACCACCAATGTGTTCAAAGCTATCTTCATCTGGTAAATGGGTGAGAGTAGCATAAGCCTGCGGCTCTGCCTACAGCCCCTAAGATTACAGAACATCTCATGATTTCTGCACTCCCTAAATGCTGCTGTGAAGCAACAGCTGCTCCTCTTGAGGGCAAGAAAAGAGTTTGTTTCTCTGAATGGCACAGATCCTGTTGAGCTCCGATTTCATTATTGTGGTGATCTGTGGCCCTTCACAGCTTGTGTCTGTGACTGGCAGAGGCTCCCAGGTATAAGATGGAAATCTTCTTTTACAGAAAAATGGGAAAAAGTGTTTTCTTTATATTACATTTCATAGTGAATCATACCCTTTTTCTCCTAAAAGAAAAGAGTAGTTACACAAAGAAAATGAAATTTTAGGTGCTTTTTTCATAGCTTTAATTGTCTACTGGCTTGATTTCGGTATGTAATATGAGCATACTTCATTAACTGAGCTTATTTTTTTTTAATTCTCTCTATTGCACAAGACCAGGAAGCAATACAATTAGTCTTTTTTTACTGCAGTAAGCGGTGACTTCTGGAGAGACTCTCTAGGTGATGCTCAAGTGCGCAGAACAGGTGACATGTATCTAACTTTCACCTTATGTTTCTGAACAGTTTTATTGAAATATGTTGTTCTACAGTACAGTCCTCTTACACAAGTTTAAGGGGGAAGTGCTATAAAAACTGAATCACAGAATCACACCTTAGTACCTTTCTCTGTTTTCCTGGGTAGAGAGGAAAAAATTGTGGAGTTTATGTGGAGCACTGTTTAATTCCGTATGACTCCCATCATGGCAGGGGGCATGGTTTCAGCAGAAAATGCCAAGTTCTAGAAGTGGAGCCAGTCTTAACCTCCATTGTGGGAAAAGATAGACTGTTCCTTTTAACACACAGCTGTAACTGCTGCTACCCTTGCTGAAGTCATGGAAGAAGGAGCAGTCACTGCTACTGCTGCTACTGGTGCTGTTACTGTGAAAAGTCACAGTGCCCCCCGGGACCACTGCCACACCAGGGGGAAGGGAGCCCTTCTGCCATTGGTTGTTCCTTTGCTCATTGGGAATACATATAAAAAAAAATTACTAAAATTTCATTTGGGAATAAAGATGTGTACAAAACTCAGCTTCTCAGAGCACTTGCAACTAACTTGTCTTCCTGGAGATGTCTATGCCAACTAATTCTGTTGACAAAGAAGTCTGAAAAAAGGATTATACTATCTGTGAACATAGAAACCCTGTGGCTCCATTGAACAAAACAGTTCTATTTAATGTGAAAACTCTTTGTCTGACAGGAAATATAGATTATTTTCTTCAGGGGTATAACTGAAATGACACTTGGAGTACATTACTTTTAACAACTGGTATCTTTTTCAGCACCTTTAGAGAATCTTCTCAATGTAAAAAAAATATAATTATTCCATCCTTTGAAACTGTAGCCTATGTATTTTTCTGGACATAGCAGTTCTTGCACCACCCTAAGCAAGTTACCTCAGTACAACATCTTGGATAATATAAGGCAAACTAAAGATATAATATTGTGACTCATCACTATATATAAACTCATACAGTTCATTTAGGTCTGAAGAAGAGGTCTTAGTGGTACAGTCAGACATACAGTATGACAATTTTAAAGAAAATTAAACAGGACTCCAAAACAATTATCATACTAGGAGATGAGCTCTTCAGGTGCTGTTTGTGATTGCTTCCACCTCACTTAAATTCTGGAAGATGCCATGGATGCGCTCAACAATTGTTTTCCTGCTCTGCTTTGTTTTCAGTTTAATGAAAGCAAAACCAGCCTGGATCACTAAGGGCAAAAGCTTGGAAATTCCGATTTCTCCTTGTAAAGAAGTTCATACATTTGTACGTTAGTGAAACCTATGCTAACTTACTCAGCTGTTCTCTACTACACATATGTTTTTGGATGGCCCCAAATTTTGCCCCCTCCATGCTAAGAGCATATTTTTTCCTGCTGTTGAGAGGTGGAAGTTTTTTGTGAGTGTGTTTTGACACTTATTTACTTTTCAGCTCCTTGGTGATTGTCTGCAAAACCAAAAGTCACAACATAGACCTTTTAGGTTACCATTAGCAGATCACTTTTCTTCCATTTCTTAAAGACTTCTGATACTACTTAAACCACTCAAAACCCCTTAGAATTTTTTTGGCAATTCAGAAAATTTTCAATTCCTAAGCAATAAGTGTTCTCCTAAAGATTTTCATCATTGCTCAAACCGCTTTTAACAGTGCTTTTACAAAGGTGTTCCAGCTCCCCTTTATATTTTCCTTTGTACATTTCAGTTCATTTTTTTCTCATTTTTATTCATTACTAACATAATTTGTAGAAAATTCCTTTGCTGTAGTCAAATTTTTACTTCTAATTCATTTACTGTCAGGTCAGACAGACACTGCTTTTTGCATTGTCACAGGAGTTCTCTGTCATCTCTCATGGTTGTAACACTGTTGTCTCAAATCGAGACCTCAGTTTTGATTACAAAAGACTTTTGATGAAATTTCCTTTTTCAAGTGCTGCCCTGTAATTATTTTTAAATGATCATTTTTTTCTTTATGTGGGGAGTTTTTTGTTTAATTTTTTATGTTAACTTTCCTTTTTCCATTTTTGTATCAGCATCATCACTACTACCTGGGATTACTGGACATAATCTTGCATTTATCAGGCACCCCTAGATGCCTCTGACAGTCAGTTTCAACTGTGGCAAATATCTCTTTCCTCCTGAGTACTGTCCTTAATCATGTCATCCAAAAGGCAATAAATTACCCGTAATTTTCTGCAGATCTTGAGCACTGCAAGAATTAACACATATATGATCAGTCTGTTTAACAGCAAAGAAAGAACTGCTGCATTCTGAGAACATTGCTGTGTGGAAGACTGGTGATATAGCATAGTAACATTCAGCTATTCATTGTGTTATGAATATACATTCCTGTTTTGGCTAATACTGCAGTCCCCAAGGGTATCTGCAATCACAACAGGGAAACTGCTTTAAGCATTTGGATTTTATATGTCTAAATGTTGTGCATAAAAAAAGGTCAGTTAACTCACCCTTTGTCATTCTTTCAGATACCAAGTTTAAATAGCAGTTCTCTGATTTGTTTATGAAACAACAAATGTACACACCCTATGACACACTTAAACAAGACTGGGTTATACCTCTGAGTAACTGAATTTCACAACATATTTTGTTTGCATGTGTGGGTTTGTGATAGAACAGACTAAGAAAAACCCCAAACATTTGGAACACATAATCAAAATAAAATAGCACTTTATTTAAACTATGGCCTATAATTTTTTCATCTTCTACAAAACAGCTTGCATTCTGTTTCTAGCATTAACTACATAATTTCTAACAAAAGTTACACAAAATTCAGTCAGAACTACTGATTCATCCACCAACCTGCCAAAGAGCAACAAAAGGTAAAATCATCAGATCTTTGAACTTAGTTTTCTTTCCTTCTTATTACTTATGATTAATTCAATGTCTAGAAAACAGTTTCACTTTCTATTACTAAAACATTTTCAGAATAGTTAAGTACAACAATATGATGTATGCCATATGTATGACTTGAGTCAAACACCATCTGAAAATTAACATAAATTGAAGTTACGTTCATTTCTTGAAGATATTTTTCTTTATACATCTGTAGAAGGCCCTCCTTTTACCCTTCATGCCCCTTGCCAGATAGAACCCCAGATGGGCTTTGAATTTCTAAACCTATCCCTCAGACCTTGAAAGTGACTTTAAATTCCTTCTGGGTCACTAGGTGCTTCTTCCAGCTTCTCAACACTTCCCTTTTCATATGTGAGAGTTTTCAGGAGCTCTTTGCTCATTCCTGCAAGCCTGGTGTCACATTGCCTTGATTTTATTATGCTCAGGATGAACCATTCTTGAATTTAGAGGAGGTGATTCTTGAAAATCCACTGATTCTCCTGGACACTTCTTCTCTCTACAAATTTATACCATGAGATTCTCCAAAGAGGACTAAATCTACTTGTACAAAGTTCAAGACTGTAATCCTGTTTTTTACCTTTGTTTTCCACTCCCACCTCCCTGCCCTATCCCAGGATTTTGAACTCCGCCATCTCATAAACACCACAGCCAAGGCTGCCCCAACCTCTTGATTTCCCACCAGAACTTTTTTTTTTAACATCAATTTCAGAAGAGCATCTTCTACCATCCGATCCTTAGTCAGGCTGTGCCAGGATGTTGACATTGATGTACCCACCTTAAGACTACCTGGTTTGGTCTCTCCACTAATCCTGAACTCTTAGGTGGCTCATCATCCAATCCAAGGTAGACCTCCATGAATTCCTGCTTCTCTTTCCCAGAAGGGTGATTCCCCATTCTCACTTCTTGTGTTCTTTCTAAAAAATGCTATATCCATTCAGTGCAGCACTCCAGTTGTGTGATCTATCCCACCACACCTCTTTCACCTCAAAGAAACCATAGCATGCAGATCTCAAATTTCTCCCATGTGTTCCCCATGCCGTATGCCTTTCTGTAGGGTACTTCAGAGAGGAAACCAATCATGTGACCATCTCCAACAGATTTCAACTCCTCCTCCAGACCAAAGACTTCTTAGAAAAGCTGCTGCAGTGCTACCTTAATTGAAATTAATTTCATAGGTGCAACGATCTCACTGGTGACAGAGAAGCATCAGTAGGAAATCATAACACATTCGACCTGTTGAAGCAGCCCATCTCTACCTAAACACTTTTGGAAACAGGTTTGTTGTTGTTTTTCAGATGGTTGTTGGTTTTTTTTCCTAGAATAGGGCAGGATATCATCCCTGTGGATCTGTGAATGACGATTTTGTGAGAAGGTAGGCCATATAGGTAGGAGTGTTTATGTTCAGCACTGTGAGAAAAAAATACTCTTTTTCCCTCTTAACCCTCTGTGAGAAAAAGGATGCAGGTTCATCAGGAGAATGTCTGGATTGATGTCCTTAGAGGAAAGGGGTCAATTTTAGCAAAAGGGATAGCAAAGAGGGAATATTTTTTCACATAAAGTTCTGAAAGGTGTTTTTAACCTTCAGAATTTTTCACAGTGGGCAAGAATTCACCCAGAACTATTTGAAATCTCTCAATATCAGACTTACTGAAGGAAAAAAAAAAGGAAACAAATTTATTTCTACAAATTAAAAATAAAATATATCAAAGCCAAATGAGATCTGAAATTCTAACAATTCAAAATAAGCTTTACTTCTTAGAGTTTTTTTCAAGACTTCATATTTATGTATGTTTTAATGAGACTAGTTTCAGTGAATTGGTCATTTCCTCAGAACATTTTTTCTTTTCTGACTTAATTCCATCTACCTTTTTTTCCTATTCATTGCTATTCTTCTTTACACCTAATTTCCACATCCAAGTTCTAAAATACTTCCATTTATAGAAAATATTTATTCATTACTAGAAAGAATTAATTTGAGGAATATTTCATATGTTTTGTATCACTTATTACTTTTTTTCCTGTCTTTATAATCCAATCATCTGTACGTCTTTGTCAAAAGATTTTCTTTTTTTTTGGTGGGTAAAAATTGTGCAGATTTAAACCAATTGTTTATTATGCATTAGCAAAAGAAATAATAGACTTTGTAGTTTATTTTCTATCCAAACATAATTGGAATGCCTTACTGCAGTGCTGAAGAAATTCAGACTATAAAGTGCCACAGTTAAAGCTTGTTTATTTGGCAAAACACCCCACATCTGAGACCTTCTTTTAAAACCCATATATTCTGAACGTGACAAAAAAGTTTTGACAAATTACTCTCCCATTCTATGACATATCTGCCGTCTTCTTGTCCTTGCTTCTTCTCTTTGTAGAGTTTGATGTTCTCTGGCATGCTTAGCATAAATTTCCAGTCATTAGGGGCAAAAGCTGATTATTTATGCTTACCTGCAGTGTATCATATTTAGCCCTGAATACAAGGAAAGGGTATGTTTTAGAAACTTTATTTGGACTAAAAAGTTTTACTCTGTACATTTGTTTGGAGCTGACAGAACTATTCAGGTGTCCATTACAATACAACCAAATTGGGGGAAAAAGAAAAATGAAAATAAAATTTTCATTTCTCAAAGTGGGACATATTTTGTATAGATATATTTCTATGTACTCTTACCAAGATTTAAAAAAAACCCACATTAAATATGTAAAAATATGGATCTAAGATTCTTCTTTCTCCTTCAGAAAAAAAGCAAGCTCTGTACTAGAAGTACTCTTCTTTTCTTTACAAAGACCTGTGAAGGCTTATGGCTCATCATTATTGCCAATATGGTAATGCTATAAAAACAATAGTGCATTCAATAAGAAACCACACTTCACCTCTCGAATATCCACATATTCCTATCAACAATTATGTATTTATACAGCTACCATATGCTTATGAATCTTCTAAATTAACATTCAAGACACTGACTATTCAATTACATCCCTAACCAAAAATATCCTTTCAACTTCCCTAAAATACAATGCATGGATTTATATTAACTGTCATCTCTTTGTTGCATTACCATTTCAATTCTTAGCATTAATTCTGCCAGTATACTGTCTTAAAGATACACTGCAGAGAAAGCAAACAGCAAGCTCTTCATAATCTTAAGTCTGAATTGTTGTTCATTGAACAGCTATCCAGTTAATGTTGACTAGTGCAGCACATTGCTAATGATAACTTTATTTACATTTCCTTGAATTTAGAAAGCTTCTAATTTAAATAAAGGCAATTTGGCTGATGCTGTAAAACATAATTCTCTTCATCATTTACAGTACTGTTCTGTGGGTTATTTCTGTTCACAGAAGCACAACTTATGAAATGTATATTAAGCTTTAGTTTCTTCATTAGCTTTTCATTACTGTTTGCCACCAGTTCTCAAATTTATTATTCCATGTGTCATTGTTACAACGTAGTATTTGCTCTGAGTTTGTCTAATGGCATGCTTCCAACAATGAAGGTTGAATTTACCTCAACACTCAAGATAAGAAATTCTATTTCAGCTGTGGTACACTGGTAAGATTATTGCTCTGGTAAGAATTTCTAGTACTGTCCCTGGTGATATTATCTACCATTTATTTATAGGTGCCATACAAGTATCAGTTTTCTTTTCTATAGACAACTAGTAATAATCTAATCGATTGCAATATTTCACAGATTTTGCCATTATTTCTTAATAAATCATTCTAAGATGGCTTTAAAAAACCAGAATATGTGCATTTTCTTTTTCCATCTGCAGAAACAGTATTTGATATTAGTTTGAACTATACTGTTAATACAATTATTAATTTTATATTGTATTTTCTCTTTCCTGAAAGTGTGTTACATGATATGGAGATTTTCATCAAACTTAGAGAATAGTTAGAATTGCAGACCACATTGTTTTAGCTTGGCAGAAAAGAAATGGTCTCCTGAGATAATTTTTCATTAATGAAAGGGCCTAATTTTCCTTGATTCCTTAGATCTCTTACAGGTAATACCACTGAAAAATTTGAAAAGTCTTGTGTATAAAAGAATGAAGTATAGATTTGCTTTAATCTTTTCACTTCAGAGATCAGAGTTTATGAAATTCATTTTCCTTTCCAAGAAGGAAGAAGGGGGATGGAAAAATGTGCCATCAGAACACATGTAAACAAATCTTCACAAAGTCCATGGTACTTAACAATAAACTGCATAACAAAAGATGACTGGCTGGAGGTAATGTCATCTTGTTTTATCCCTTCTTTGTTTCTGTCTTTATAGATTTTGGCAGCTTGTATTATTAAGAATACATTTTCTCTTCATTTAATTGAAGGAATCTAAATATAACGTATACACACAATCCCTCCTCCCAAAATGCATAATCAGGATAGTGCTAGCATTGCTATCCAGAATAGTTAAAGATCAAGTTGACCTGGCAATAGTTCCAACATATCAACCCAATGAGAGAGAAAATCAGATTCAATAAGGCTGGCCAGGGTGAGATAAGGTCCTTAGTGCTGAGTTTGGTGGAAAAACCCCACAAACAAATAAGAAAAACAAATCAGGGATAAGTACACAACCCCCCCAAAAAACATGTGACCACAAATGAAAAAAATGCCAACCCCTAGAGATCCTGATAATTATTAAAAGGTAATAAATAAAAATGGCTGCAATAGGATTAAAAATATGATAAAACGTTACCATTTGTGCTTTTTAGACTGCCCATTGATGTCTTGAAAGTCCTTGCCACCCAAAAAGTGTATAGTACGTAAAAGTTTTAGTTTTCTCACTGCACTCAAGGAAAACAAAATATAGCATAGGCTATGTCTGGCAGTTTTCATGGAATATTTTTGCTATCACATACATAGAGCATATTTATTTATATGAATTTCATTTCTTTCTTACCTGCTATGCATATAGAAAATTTTCCCTTCAACAAGACCCTGAAAGAAACATTTAATCTGAACACCACAAAAGAAATCTTATTACATGAATCCAGGATGATATTTTACGGCCCTGATGTTTTAGCACATGATAATGAAATTGTTTTATGTTTTGTAGTGGTAAAAATAAGTGGTAGAAAGACATTGCAAATAGCATTTTTCAACCCTACAATATTCAAAGAAAGGAAATGGCATTCTCTTTATATTGCTTTGTTGTTTTCAGAGGCAATTAAAATCCATGTGTGGGGGAAACAAAAGACAAAAATAACTTAATTTTTTTTTTTTTTTTAAGAAGGGAAAGCAATTTTTTATCTTCATCTGTTCATGCTTATCATATTTATTTTTCTTCTAGAAGCTTTAACTCATTGTCTCAAGCACCTAATATCCCACTACACTACTATACTTATTCTATATACTATATACATTTTCTTCCTTTTGAATACCAGAATGGTTTAGGTTGGGAGGAATTGTGAAGATCACCTAGTTTCAACTTCCCTGCTGGGGGCAGGGACATCTTCCACTAGACCAGGTTGCTCAGAGCTCCATTCAGCCGAGCCTTAAACACTTCCCATGATAGGGCAACCACAGCTTCTCTGGGCAACCTCTTTCAGTGCCTCCCCACCCTCACAATGATTAATTTATTCTTAATATCCCATCTAAATCTACCATCTTTCAGTTTGAAGCCATTTCCCCTTGGCCTATCACTGCATGCCCTTCCTGGATGTCTCCTTTTGGTACTGGAAGTCTGCAATAAGGCCTCCAAATGCACAGAATGAACTGTCAATACTAACATTCTGAAACAACCTCTTTGGTATCTTTTGCAGCTTAAGGTGTGTTGGCAAGTTACAGGAAGCTTAAAGAAGAGACTTAACACTAATGTGCGTCTAGGTCTACCAGATAATAGGTTGCATACTATGGAACAACCTGGATACTGATCAAATTGTCTGTCCTCCAATGCATTATCTTTTTTTCTCTAAAACAGAATAAAACTGAGGACTTCCAAAGCAGACACCCAAGGCGCCATCATTTCAACTCTCTTAACAGGAAAAATATAACATTACAATTTTCTGACTGGAAAATGAATAAGATATTTTTGGTAACAATATAATTCCAACAGGTTATCCCTGACTAATTCTCCCTGAGATCCTGTAGCTATAATTCTGCTATGAGAGACATTTTTGAAAAATGTGGTGAAAAACAGAGCAGTTAATTTTTAACATGTGAAACTTAACGTGTATGAGGGAAATCCTTGAATGACCTGTAAAACTGTCGGCACTGTCAACTACCTAATCCTCTTTTAAGAGTCAAGGACTTGACCCATAAACTGTAAGAGATTTAGCAAATAACACCTTTCTCCTAAAACAACTGGTGCTATTTTAAAAATATAACTAAGGTTAGGTCTCACCTGATAGTCTTGTCTGCCTGGTTTTTCTTCTTCAGTTAAGCTTCATGGAAACTGAAAAATCATCTGTAGAGGTAAACTATGGTATAATCTGCACAAAGGAACTTTCTTCTGGATTACACTAGTTAATGAATGCCTTGTATTCTGTAGCCTGCTTTTACCTCTACAACAATTAATTTTCTGCCCTACCTATAGTTGATTTTGCTGTTAAATTAGACCCCTACCATTTACCCTTTCAATGTAAACTGCACTACACATGCACTATGTGGATACTATTTTGCCTATTTCCCATCTGTATTTTTGTGTATAATGAGTTACTATAAGCACAACCACCACATTCCTTGTTATTTAAAGGTAAAGGAAGAGGTCTTATATTTCCTGCTTTCAGTTCAATTTTACTTTTTAGAGGGACAGATTTTTGGAAGACAATTGATGTAGTGTTTCTGGCTCCAAATATTCACTAAAATTTAAGTAATTCATTTCAATTTAATCTCTCAATATAAATTGATTTCCACCTTTGTACAACTAGTTGTCCTAGGAGACTTGTCCTCAACAGCTGAGGCTGGCCTCCCCCTTACAGAGATGGGATGTGAGGTTTGAGACACCTTGTCCATTAGCACCTTGCAGAAGTGCATTTAGTATAACCATAGGGGGAAGAGAAATGACATATTTTGATATCTTGCTTGTTCCTGCTCTTAAAACCATTTCCAAAGGGAATGTAAAAGTCAGTGCATATGGCACAAATGTAATTCTGGACAGAGATTGCATATGAATTACAGCTCAGAGACAACATCACCATCTGTCCAAAAAGTCCTTTCTGATCTCTTTGCTCAAAATGCAACAGAATCAGAGAAAGCATGTGAGAGAAGCATGTGAGAGAAGCATGAGAGAACCAGAGGAAAGCAGCTGGCTCTCCACTGTAATAAAAAATGAAGTTAAAAAGAGATGCTTGATAAGCCCTCCAATCTAATCTCATTATTCCTTGATGGTCTATCACTTAGTCATTTCCTGAATTTCTTTTCCAACCCTCAGCCTAACTTAACACTCTATAATGACTATAAAAGCTTATATTATGATGAGAAATTTTGGCTCAGCCTGAAGCTTTGTATTAGAATGTCTTATTCCACAGATAATCACAATGCAGTCAATGAGCTGGTGATGCATTAAGGTGTCATTATTTATAAAAAATGGCTAATTACAATTTCTTGAACTAAAAAGTTTTTTGATAAACCTTATTTCAGTCTAGGAGTAAACTAAATGGTACTTGAATATACTTTGTATAAAATATGGTTTAATTTATTGGAAATTTAGCAATATAACTAGAAGAAAAAATTTTGCGGTCAGATTTCTTCCTTAAATAGACTTTTTCTATGTTTGTATTAGTATCTGCTTAGCTTAAATCTGTATATGTATTTAGGATAAAACTGCAATTTTTATTGGTACATTTTGGTTGACAAAATATATGGACAAGAGTTTGAAAGTAGCTTTTAGACTATTTTCTTAGCAAACTATGACAAGCATCTTCTGTATTTCCAAGCTGAAATTTTAAGTAGAAAATAAACTCCTACACCTTCATATTCCTTATAATTTTTTAATCAGTTTGCAAAGAAATGAAGTGAAAACTCCTAAGAGAGTACATCATAGCAAGGCCTCTACAAAACAAATAAAACTGCAATTACAAATTGTATGTGACAAGTGCAGCTGCCTTATATTTAATGGAAGAAAGAATAGAAATAGATGGAAAAACAAAATAAATAGTCACTTAACCTGAAATTTACAGTTCAGTATCACTCCTCTACATAAACATCCCTTTCAAATGAAATTGCCCATTCAGGAAGCAAGGGAGGATACTTGGTCTTTTTTTTGTGTTTAAGGATCAGCTATTTATTGAAAAAAGGTCACCTTAAGACCTTAAATTGGGAGTAGGAACTTAGTGAGTAAGCAAGAAAAAAAAAAATCTAAAGATCAAAAAGCACTGGAAAAGTCCTTGGACATGACAATTATAAAGAGCTATTTCATCATACATGAGATTTTGTATTGACCAGGCTCCTGAACCTTATGCTAGCCAAGGAAAGTTAAAAATGCCCTTCCAGAGAAAAACAACTTTTTAAATAAAAATCGAATACTTGGAGATTTCCCCATCACCCCTACAAATCTTCTGGAGTTGATACTATTCTGAGTTAAGAATTATTAAAGGATTTGGGAAAAGCTAATATGTTCTGTTGCTACAAAGGACACACTGAGCTATGAGGATCTGTGGCCTGACTTGACAGTGCAAGGAGCAGACCCAGAGCTGTAGGACAATAGATGTTCTGGTTCAGTGCTTGCTAGGAAAGCAATGCCCTAACAAAAAGACACTGGAAAATGTGACTGAATATTACATCTCCTTGAAAATATCGTTGAAAGAAGGCACACATGCTGGAAAGCACAAAGGTCAAATACTGCAAAATATGAAGTACTTTCCATAAGACACAGAGTGCCTCCAGTGCTCATAGACTTCAGTGTAACATCCGTATGTGAAACTGCTCTCTAGGACAAGAATTGCATATCTGAATATAAAGCACACCATTCTAAATATCCATCTTCCTCTTCATTGGGAAGTAATCAGCTAGGTACACATACCTATTTTCAGAAGTATTACTGGAAGATGCACAGTAAAACTCTTGACATACTCTGAGAAGGTATTATATATAAGAGAAATACAGTGTGCTTTCTTGTAAATTAATCCAGGAGCAAGGTAAAATTGTCTCTCTTCTGCTAGTGAGCAAGTGTGTGAGTATGGACACTTTGCATTCATCACTACATTGTATCCATTCCACTCTTTCTTACTCTCTTAAGAACAAAGAATGACAATTGTCATTATAAATCTTAGGAAATGTTTTTATTCATATATCTCAGTCTGCTTTATAAAAGGAGATAAAATTCAGTCATTTTGATGCAAGGTAAGATGAAATGGATTCAGAAGAATTGCACTTAATCAGTTCTGATTTCAATTCAAATGCATTATCCACCAAGCATGCAATATATCTGAACACTGGATAGCATACAGGTTTCTTATTCTTGATGAGGCTTCTGAAGAGAAATTAATATAATCAAGAATAGAAAACTGAAACATATAAATTAAGCAGTTAAAAACTCAAACTGGCAGTAGTTTCTTGCCACATGCTGTGCTCAAAACTTGATGGTTAAACATGCAAAGACATCAGGACATTGCCTGCAAATAAGAACTGGGGCATCAGTTGACCAATTCTGTTGCTGGCAGGTATAAATGATTTACACTACGAGAAATGCAGAATGCTCTGCAAAGTTACAGCCTATGATACGCAGTTAAAAAGCTAATGTTTAATTAGCTGCCTGGAACTTGACTGATAAATGAAATATGCTTATACATTTAGCATTAATCCAATATAAAAATCTTGTAGAATTTTAGTCGATACTATTATTACAAAAGTCCTTTTGCTTTAAAACCAATTGAGGCCATAGAAGGTACTCTTAAGGGCAAGCATTTTTAAAATGCTTGATAACCCTTATACTAATCTTGAGTGTACATAGGTACATAGCATGCATACACCATAAATGCATTTTTTAAATTATTTTAAAGTTTTATTTCATTTAACTCCTGTGTGCAAAATTTGAATGAATTGCAGACGTGATACAAAACAGCAGAATTAATTTTTCAGTATTCTAAAACAAAATTTGTTTTTCTAAATTGCAAAATAAATCTTAAAATGCAAAATCTCAGTTCTTGTTGTTATATGTCTTTATATACTCCTTAACTTCTCCTGCTTTATGTTTATTTTTTGGGGGGGGAGGGGGAAGGGGTTTTTTTCCCACCAAGTATCACAAGTCGCCTTGATCATCCCCTTAGTTTCAAAGATATGCCCATATATATTTTTCAGTCCCAAGAGATATGCAACTAGCCTGTTCTACAAGCCTTCTACATTGAACTCCCTTAAAAATTAGGTTAGGAATACTTTAAATTTTATACTCTATACATAATTAGATATCTCCACTAAACTTAAAAAACCCAAAACAAACAAAAAATAAATTAAAAAAACTCTACCAGAAATATCAAAATAAAAAAGTACTCTCAAGAATTTTACTAATTTTTTGAAGAGACGACTAATTTAAATTGTTTAATGAACTAAAAATAGATTTACAGCATTACCTTATCTGAAATGTTTGAGGTTCAGCAGTCACTAAAATGTGACCTTCTTGGAAAAGGACCATAGGATATCAAATCTTCAGATATATCACTACACTTTGAAAGGATTCCAAACCCTCAGGTATGACCCTGGCTGGAGGATTAAAATTTAATCAGGATGATAGCTATCATGAGACATATTGGTGTACCTGGTTCAGAGCCACAAATGAAAACTTGCACTGCAGAATCAGACCTTGCTCCTCATGTTGGACTACAGCTCCTGCTACTGCAAAACTTTGAGGATAAAAGTGAACTGCAGAATAAATACATCAACAGAAATTCAACCCATATGAAATACTTAATTGGGAACAGCTGGCATTTTTATCATCCTTTCCATCCTGATGCCAGTTATTTATGAAATATAATGATGCATTATTATGCTTCTCACTATATTTTCATTCATAAATCTGTTGGGAGCTGACTTCTAAAATGAGTGCACTTCCAATGAAAATTCTATATCTCTATTTTTAAATTCCATCAATAATAGTGATGTCAAAGATGTCTTATAGGAAAATAATTCTCAAAATTAAAACTGAATTCTCAATTTGTGACATAGTGATATTTTCTCCATAACTTTGGAAAAAGAAATAATGAATTGCAATGAAATTGGTTAATTCTGTTATCCAACAACTCTCACTCAACGTGTTGATTAAAACTCTAGAAAACCACCAGAGGAAGTAAGAAAATAAGTAAATAATTGTGTACATTCTCAGAGCTTTGGAAGGGACCATCAGGGTACTTAAAGCCTTGAGAAATTAAGACTAGGTAATGCATAGATGAATCCCAGGGATTTTTTTTTCTACGGAAGTGAAGTTGTTTTTACTATTTAAGAACAAAAGTACTATTCTGTCAAATTTTGGCAGAAAATTATTGTCTCACCTGGAGGTTGAGCAAGGGAAATGTCAGAAGAGGCATCATCCCTACAACCAGCTTTGCCTCCCATCCCAAAAGTAGGTTTCAAAACTGAGAAGATCATCTTTGCACAGGTATGCCATAGCTAGGAGATGGGAGGAACAAAGTCTCAGGGAAAGCGATGAACTAAGGAAAAGTAAGACAGACAACCTGACAGTTCATAAATCAATGGGAAAACAAAGAACATGGAAAGCAAAACTTCATAACGGGGCTCTCCACAGCAGAGCTAAATGAGCGCGTAACCTTGCGGCCCAGTAATACGGCTGCTACTTGCGACTGACAGTGTTTTATGGTATGCTTCCACTGAAATCTGGGCTGGGCTGGGTCTGCCAGAAGGCTTTTTATAGTCCATAACTTGTCTAATAATGAGTTATCCAATATTTATCTGAGTAAATAAAAGCTCTCTACCCTTTACTTTGGCACCTTGATATGATATTTTTCAAAAGTAGTCATAAACTGTGTTGGGGTCCCTCCCCTGCCATGGAGCCCTGGGAGATGGGCCCTGAGGGCACAGACACGGGGTTTCCCTGCCCCTGGTCACCTTTGTTTCCCATTGGTTGGTTTGGGTTCCCTGATAACGCCAAGGACCCTGGGGTCCCGGGACTGCGGAGTTCCTGAGCTGAGCCCCGGCCATGCGGCTGGAGAAATAAACATCTCTGAAACATCTACCACGAATCTGTCCATAGATACTTCGTTTCCACGGGACTCCTGGTTTGAAATATACTTGTTGCAGTAATCCCCGCTGCAACAAAACTCCACAGCAATACCCCACTACTAGAATATTAATTTCTCCATATTTTGTGTGCCTTTCCTCCCACTCCTGCCCCCTCCTCCAGGGGGCATACCATGCTTTGCTGGAGGCACAATCTTGTCAAGACACAAGAAAGCACCAAACCAAGTACTTCACAAATTTTTTAAGCATCTTTAGCAGAACATCTCCTTGGGCCTCTTGTGCACAGGAGAGAATATTTTGGTTTTGTCCATAAAAAGGAGAAGTATCTATATATGCATTCTGACTGCTTTTTGATGTATATGTTGAAATAAAATATAATAAATGCTATTTCTAGTTAACACATTCAATGATCACATAGTTAAATTAAGAGTGTTCTCAACATCCAATGAAGTAAACCAGAAAAGCCAACATCAAGTCTTAGTGGTTTAATAGTTAAAGGTCTTTCTCAAGGTCATTGCAGCCAGTGGCAAACTTGAAGCAATAATCTTTTGGATTACTGAGACCATAGCTTTTCTCAATTACCTCTATCAATGCTTGGAAGAATTCTGACATAATCTTCTTAATGACTTCCCATTTCCACTGTATAAAGAAATCAAGACCTTTTGGGTGCAGATTTATTAAGTTTTAAAGCACTGCAATTCTTGATCAAAGGTAATTGCATTTCTTTTCTTTTTTCTTTCTCTTTTTTATTTTCAAACTGATGTAACAACGTAAAGGATCAGGTCGCTATGCATGATCAAAAATTAAATGTTAGATAGACCGTGGTTCAGGTGTTGCAGTACTAAGTAAAGTAACATTTACATACCCTCAAAATGGTGAGCATTAAACCTTAAAAACCTGCTTTATAAACAATAATGAAATGGAATTTATTGAACTCTATAAAAGGAATGATGAAAAAATCCATTCTCAGTCATCACTGCCACTATTTGAATTAATTAGTACCAATACCACAATTTTGGTCTAATTTACCTTATGGCATGGTAAGTCCTTAGAAGATTTATCTTCTGATGAACTTTTTAGGTACAAATCACTGAGAAGTAATTTTGCATTTATTATAACCAACAACTAAATCAGCTGCAATATGTAACAAGCAGGAGTTTCTATTGTATTCAGTAGGTTCTTTTGGTTTGTTTTTTTCTAATGTGGTCTGCATCTATTCAGAAACTTTTTATTGATTCTTGCATCATTATTCTGAGTTCATAAACAGCAGTAGATCTAACATAATGACTGTGTCAGAATATCTTATTGCAGCTGCAATGAAGTGTTAATTCAGATAAAATCATTTTCCTCTGGTTTCCAACATAATTTTGAATTTATTTTTATTTCTAGTACAGGTGAGCATAGTAGAGAAATAATTAGCAGTGTTCTATGTTGGATTGTTCACTCAAGACAAAAATAATTTTAAAAGCTGAAACATCTGTCACTTTTTGGTGCAAACACTCACTAAAATATTTCAATTACTTCAGCTTTGGATAGTTCAACTGTAGGTATAAGAGTAGTCATTTCTTTCTCTAGCTCTAGGCTCTGTGAAGCCTCTTGTTCCAGACCATACTTCTGTCCAAACTCTTTCCAGGAAAATATGGAAATTTCTATTTCTGAGTGTGTGTGTGACCTCTGCTCATTACTGTCATAGTATGCATTTTTTTCCCAGAATTTTCTGAAGCTGGGAATTTCTGTTTTTATCAAACAGGTATTATGTAAAAAAAAAAAAAAAATCTGCAATTATCTAAACTGTTTTGTTATTGTTATGGGTCCTGTTAATGCCCATTTTCATACTTACTAACAATTATATGTATTCTAACTAAAGAGCATCTCCTTTAGCAAGGATGCTCTAAGAAGAAAAAAATTCAGAGAAATTCTATTTACTTTGCTGTACCTTTCATCACAAGAAAATTTTGCTTTCCTTAGATAAAACTTTGTAAACTATTAATTTCCTTACTTATTCATATTTCTATTCATTTTTCTAGCTATTGATATTTATTTTTGAACTAAATCATTGCAGAACCCTATTTACAGCCTCTAACTTTTGCTAATCATAATAAGAAAACTATAATTTTCCTCTTTTATTTGTAAATTTTTTGTGGGTTTTTTTTGTTTGTTTGTTGGTTTTGTGGTTTTTTTGGGGGGGTTTTCTTTTGGTTTTTTGTTAAATATTGCTAAATAGACCTCTTAGGCCCACAGACAAAAAGGATTTATTTATCAGAATACTGCTCACATCAAAACTGCATACATCAAAAATTATTTCTATTATGTCTTAAAATATTTTGGAAGTTAGAAATCCTATAGAGGGGTAAAGAAAACTAATTACTGCAAAAAAATCAAATGAAAGGCAGAGATCATTGAATCTCTGCCAGATTTTAATCAACTAATTTTGAAATATTTGCTATAATTTTCCAGGATAAATGAAATGAAGCTATTCCAAGAAAGAGGCTGCTCAGCCAAGGCAATCCATAAAATAAAATTACTAATTTAAAATAGAAATTGCATAATATTTTGGTGATACAAAAATGTCTATAAAATACAGAATTATGGAAGACATTTATTTGGATCCTAATGTCTCTCAGTGCAAAATACTATTTATAAAATATTGATTAATTCATAATTTAATGTCATCCTCAGAAAAAGAGCTTTGTTATTTAGTGCCCATCAGAAAAGGACTGAATAATGATAATGATAATGGCAATGATAATGATAATGTTTATAATAATAAGCTGAGCCCTACAATCTGTGTAGAAGACAAAAATCAAAATTACACAAATCACAATCATAAAATGAGAAATATTTATTCACTTGTGGTTTAAGATATTATTAATGCAACATTTGGTATTTAGGTTGTGCTATTCCCGTATATGTTCTAATTCAACACTTGTATTTCCTTGATTTTTCTTCTTTGAAATTCAGATTCACTTGCATGGGTTTTTTTTTTTTTAATGACACAGCAGTTTGAAGGAGAGATCTGTGATCTCTTCTACCTTGTCAAACCTACCCTTCTTCTTGTATTAGTTTTGCCTGGAGCACATGGTTCATCTACAGTAGCGTGACAGGGTTATTATATTTGATTCTGTCATTACCCACTCAACTTCACAGAGAAATAAGCTTATTACATTTCTTGTCTTTTAGGATCAGCAAGTGCTCTCTGTATTTTTCTGGACACTTCACATTCTCCCAACAGAATTAATCTTTTCTTCCTTTCTTTTATTCCTATTAATTAGATGCCCAGCAATACGTAAATTCCTACTATTTCAGCATTATGTCAGCATCACACTTATTGCCTTTATTAAAACCACAAGTAAACAAACAAAAAAAAACCCCTATCAATCTATGTTGCAAGCAAAGAGAAATCAGATTTTCCTCTGAGATCACAAAAACCTCTATGCTATTGGTAATGCCATGCACATATATACTCCTTAATGCCTACAGTATTAATCTCACAGTCTCTTAAAATACTTTTTCTATTTATCAGGGGTAGAGCTGGGTTGTCATTTCCCACTTACTATATATCCATATTTTTCTACTTCCACCCTAAGATGGAAAGAAAAGAAAATATTATTTTTTTAATTGAAGCTAAACATGACAGTATGCTCTTATTCATGATTTGCATAACAAGCTCTTAGGTGAATTCAGCTGTTGACAATGATATTCCTTACTGGATGGCCAAAATTACAGCATGAAAAATAAGGAACATTAACTCCCAGTACAGAATTAAATAATCACAACTTCATCAAAAATAATTTAAAAATTCATAAAATAAAATAAAATAAAATAAAATTGAACAAGATATACAGCTTAACATAACTGCACAAGCCTGTGTTAAATGTTTGTAGTGGTTTAACTCCAGTAAGTAACTAAACCCCATGTGACTGCTCGTTCACTGTCCCCTTCAGTGACATGGGGGAGAGAATCAGAGGAGTAAAAGTGGGAAAACTGATGGGTTCAGATAAAGACAGTTTAATAGGGAAAGAAAAACCCATGCACTAGCAAAGCGAAACAAGCAATCCATTCACCGATTCCTGTGGGCAGGCAGGTGTTCTGCCACTCCCAGGAAAGCAGGGATCCGTCACACAAAATGGTGACTTGAGAAGGCAAACATCATCACACGGAACTTCCCCTCCCTTCCTCCTTCTTCCCCGACCTTTGTATGCCGAGAATGGTGCCATATGGTCTGGAATATGCCTTTGGTCAGCTGGGGTCAGCTGTCCTGGCTGTGTCCCCTCCCAGCTCCCCTGAAGCCCCAGCTTCCTGGCTGATTGGGTTCTATGAGGAGCCAAAAAGGCCTTGACAAGTGCTCAGCAGTAACTGAAATATCCCTGTGTTATCCGTGCTGTTTTCAGCACAAAACATGGTCCCATAAAAGCTACTGTGAAGAGAATTTGCTCCACTCAAGCTAAAACCAGCACAACAAAAATATGTTGCTAGATGTAAGTAATTTAGGATTAGAAGATAAACGGTAAACAGTAAGTTTTTTGCAACTTTGTTTCTAGTAAATTCAGAAATAAAGGGAAAAAAAATGAATAGGAAACTTGGGAGTAGATACAGAGTTCATTCTTACTTTTTAAACAAAAAAATCCCCAAAAATCTGAAGTGAACTGGCCTCTAGCAAATAACTTTTATTGTTTACTTTCCTGGATATATAGCATGACTTGACTCCCAATTTTTTTTATTTGAGGTCCTAGCAAAAAGTAGAATTTTTAAATACAAAGAAAAAAAATGTTTTTAATATAATAAAATGAGTAGGTGGTCATCTGAAGAGAAGGACTAACTGATTGACTACCATATATTACTATAAATTAAAAATCCCATATGCAAGTTATATGGTGTGCTGTCTCACACAGAATATCTGATTGTTATTTTGATTTTGCTACTAGATTACTAAGATCTGAAAGGAAGACTTTTTAGTTTTCTATTTCTACGCAATATCTACAGATAACCTTGTGCAGTTTGACATGAATCTTTTTACTCTTGGTTCTTTTCAGAGGGTGATCCATTTCTTTGTATTTCTGAGACAACAGCATGATATGATGAGCTGCTTACAGTGTTAAATTGTATTATTACTTACACGAGCAGTTTTTGGAAAAACATTATTAAGGCCTCTAGAGTCTTTAGATAGTGTCAGTTCTTGCTATTTTTATTTATTTATTTCTATTATTTGGGGTTTTTTATTTAATTATTATTTCTTTACTTATTATGTGAGCATTTTTATCAGTAATTAAGTATTTTATTATTTCTGGGCAATATTCAACCAGTTCACAGTTACTTTTTAACAACATCCTATTTTGTTCAAAGTGTGTGGAGTAAGCATCTAGATAACAGAGAATTCTCCATGGTTGGATGGTTGACTTGTCCAAAATGATGAAAAATATGTGAATTCAGGCAGCTTAGGACACATCCCTTTGTGCAACATAATTTTACAAAAAAATGAACTAATGAACAAACCAAACCCAAAAATCCTAAAAAATCTGAGCATTGTTGTATAGTGTACTGAAATTTATAAGTAATTTACTTTTTTCTCCATAAAGGTGTGTATTTTATTAAAACAAATGGGGGTTTTTTTAAAATCTTTCCAGTCCTTAGAGAATCTTACTAAGATATGACTAATAAGGAGAATGCCAAGTTTAAATGCACGCAGTTTGATGAAAATCAAAATCAAAATCTTTCTTCAGTTTCCTTTTGAGGTATTTATCTCAGAGAGAAATATCAGTAATTGCTTCATATGAGAGATACACAGAGTGAAACTTAATTAGTAATTTAAATGTACATCAAATTGGAGCATTTTGAATCCCAATTAAAATTAATGGCTGCAATTAATTCAGACTTATTAGTCACCATCTTGTTCCGCGTTCCAGCTGCTGACATTTTCAAGTAAATGAGACAGTGTTTGGTGTATCTGTGTCACAAACAACACCATCAAGAGACTCTGTCAGCTGCTTATTTGTCAGAAGAGTGGTAAAACCTTTCTATCTACCATACAGTTGCCTTTGCGAGGGATCTACCAATCACAAAAGCTGCCAGATCACCAACTGCATAATGTGAAAGAGCTTCCATGAGTCTTGAGATAAGCACAGAGCTACTCAACTCCTCATGTGTATTAAATTAATCTTTCTCATTAACATGTAAGGAAATAGAAATTCAGATTTATACATATTTGTCAAGAGGAGTAATATTTTCTTTGTATAAAAGTTACAACCATATTCTTGAGAGTACAGGATCTTACAATAAGCAATTTAAGAGTCATCTTTATTTTGTCCTTATTTCAAGAGGCAATTTATTCAGAGCTTTTGCACATATTTGTTAAGCTGTGCATTCTAACCCAAAACTAATTCAAATCCAGACAAATGTGAAATTCTTATTTGTCTGGGGAAACATTTCATTAAATATGCATTAAGTCTCACCGTTACTTTTACATGTGATTATTACACTACATTCATTTTGAAACTGATGAAACAAAAAGCACAAAGAAAATTTCACCTCAAGTCCATGGGAGAGTCTTATACTAGACCCTTAGTATTGATATCCCACACCCAGTGTTCCAGTCAATAAGTGACATCCTCTTTCCAAATTGAACAAAAATCTATCTGTAAGTTCTCATCTTTGCTTGGTAGTAAGATGCTTTTGGATTGTGCTATGCAACATGATAAAATCTCGTTAACATCTCAAAATAAGCCTGTATCTTGTCACCCCTTAGGCTATTATTTCATGTAAATTAAAATCTAACAAAAACTTTAACATCAAAAATAACCCTTTTATTGAGGCCACTGACAAAAACATTTGCTTTTAACTTCCAAAATGATCTATGCAAATAAAATTTCTCCATGTTAAATAGGCAGAGTGAAATATTAATTTGGAAAACTTCAGTAGACATGTCATGTAACAGATATATTTAGGGTGGACCAGGGTGCTAATAGTTTGTTAGGCATGTGAGTAGAAAATAACACATTGTTGTTTTGGTGTTTTCAGACAGGACTGAAACTCTGCTTGGCATTTCCTTTCAACTGGCAACGTTAAAAAGCAGCAAAGTCTGTCAAATCTCTGGTATTTAGGATCATTTTATCTGTACTACCCTGGACTGTCAATAGATAAAAAGTATCTTTTTGCACAGGAGATATCTATGTTAATACATTTTATTTATTAAATTCGGTTTCCGAGAAAATCACCACTTTTCTATCATAATTTCATTCTGTGCCACAACTACAGCTACAAACCACTTCTCTGGGTTTAGGCTGTGCTCAGTAATCAACACAGTTAAACTATACATCACAAGAAATCGAACCAGGGCAGGCTCTCTTTTAGTCCTGCAATCTATTAAAACTTCTGTTTTCTGTGAAAGGCTCCTAAATGTTTTGTGGGGGTTTGCTGTTAAGTTTATGTTTCTGTTGCTTTACAGAAACTCAGAGCTGCAAAATACCTGTACTCTTCCTTAATACATGCACAATCCTGCTTCCATCCCTGCTTTCTGCTTGCATGCTTTTGGAACTTATGGATCCTTTCTAACTTGTGATAAATCCAGTAGTTGATACAATAAAATATGTTAACTTTACTTATCCACTTTAGCTTGCCAAAAAATCTGTGAGAGAGAAATTCATGTAGTAAATCATGTGTTTCTGTAATGGATGTGTTTTCCCAGTTTCACAGTCTGAAGACATCAGAAAGCAATTTTATTTACCTTGTAGATTAGAAAGGGAAATTTCCAGGTTTAGTGAGCCAGCTCCATGGTGCTCAATATCTCTTTCTCTAGCACGTAGGTCAGAGTTTTTTCCCAAGACATATTTTGTTCAAGGCTATTCACAATGTAGTATGTGAATGAGTACATCTGATGGCTACAGTAAGACAATATGTGATGCAGAGTAGTGGGATTCCTGACAATTGTTATTTCTTGATGTATTTTATGTTTTAAATTTTGAGATGCAACTTTGGAAACAGAGAGCTGAAAGGGTAAGAGGGGGCAACCATGTGAAGAACAAATTCTTAATGTGATAGGAAGACCTCCCTGATGGACAGCCTCAGAAATGGAAAGAATTTGTTCATGTGATAACGAACTGTAAGTTTTCAATGTGAGATGACAGAAAAGGAAGGCCAAATCTTTCCAATTTAGGAAAATTTATTTCCAATTTATACAGAGATATCTTGAGAGAAAGCAAACAGGCAACACTTGTCTCTGGGCAAGTACTCCATCTCTGATGGAGTAATGCTTGAAATACGGGATTCAGTTCAAGAAACTATCTTCCAGATAAACATTTGTAAACTGTAGGGACTTCAGAGACAACCGTGACAATTCTAGAAAATTACATCTCTGGCTTGTCTAATGCCGGGAGTGGAACAAGAAATCAATAAGCATTTGAAGGATGAAAACCCAAAAGACAAAATTGTTATTTTAAAGAATGCAAGATAGTGTAACACGAAATAGTGCTGTTATGATGTTGAATAACAATAAAGAAAGTTGAACTGGCTATTTCAAACACATCCCAAGTTCTATTAAAGCAGCAATATTACTTTCCTGAGGGAAATGACAAGAATGTCTTGCTGAATAAGAAAATAAATACAAAAAAAATTTTAAAGCTACTTTTTTATACCTTACATAGTAAAATAAAGAAGAAAGACAGCTCCAGGAGACCTAGGCTGACAGATTTGTTTTTCCTTTCAAAACTCTGTTTTACTCTCTATTACACTATCTCTCCTTGTACTGTTATTGGAATAAATTTTATATTTCAGTCTTTGCATGAATTCAAACTTTAAAGTAATTTTAAAAATTATTCTAGTTACCTCTCCTTAATACATGTATATCCATGACCAAGAAAATTAAATCAGTCAGTTCTGAAAATTTAGGTAAAAATCCTATTTTAACACTTTTAGAATATAAATTGGGATTTGTTGGCAACGTTTCACTCCACTTTAGAAATGGCTTTCCCCAAAACTGATTTGCTGATTGCTTTTACATGGGCATCAGAGTTCATGTCTTATTATTGATTACATCCTCATGAATGCTTGAAAATTTTTCATGTTAACATGTCTTATGTTAAGCAGAGAAATCAACCTCCTTGCAACCCTGAACAGTCACTGCAAACATGTCTGAGTCTGAATACACAGACAAACTTCATTTTGCAGTTAGACACTTTGGATCACTTTAATATCTGTATTCCAAAAATAAATGAAAATAAAATAAATATAGTTCTAAAATTTAAGAAATTGAATTGTAACTACTTACAACTTGTTATTGTTTCAACTGTATTATTCATATTATTTTTAACTTCTATTATATTAACAGAATAATTGGAAATTTTATTATGTTTGCAATTATTCTGTATTGGTTTAAATTTCTGATACAGTAAAATACCTCCAAAATACCATGCTCAAATGTTGCAAAAATACCCCAAACTTAAAGAAAGTATTTGAGTTCATCAAACTACTGAAAAAAATTATTTTTTCCTTCTCAGTGATGATTGAGATCAATTTCCCAGTGTTAGTATTTTCCAACAAAATTCCACTGTGTGAGTAATTCTAGAAACAGCAAAAATATCACCACTGTTTGATTGGTCTGAAGTTCAATAATAAAATATGCAGCAATGGGTAAGAGGTATGAATATTAGAAAACCTTTACTGATGCTAGCTCAAGGCTTATTGCAATAACTTTTTCACAATGAAAGAAAGAATATTTCTGTACAAGTATCTCTTTCTACACACATAGAAATATTTAAAAACATAAAGTGAATACCATTAAATCTTGACTTGATAAATACCAGAACAAAGAAAAATTATTTCTATCTACAGAAATCTGGCTTTCCCTTTCATATTGAGTTCTCACTATAATAAGATGACAGATTTCTTTATTAAAAGCAAACAAAACTGTGGTTTGTATAGTTTCTATGTTTATGAAAATACTACTGATGTGAGGTGGTATAAATTACTTCTCAAAAAGAGAACAGTAGTACACCCAAAGAAGCAATAAAAACCAAATATGAGCTGTGCAGAATTCTCCAAACAAAGTTACTGTAAAATAATTCCAAATAATAAAATTATAAATAGTATCTGGGTGCCTGTGCTTTTAGACACTGATATTAAGACAGAGTAAAAATCTTACCATTGAAAGGGCAAGATGCTTCTTTTTTTTCTTGAAATCAGACAAAGCCCATGTTGCTACTCATCTATGACATTTTACCCTTGCAATCCAGAACACATATTTCTTAAGAAAAATAAGTAGAAAGCAGTTAATCTGTAAATTTTATTAGCATTTGGGAGAGGAGCTATTGCTAATTTTATGTTCAATGTAAAGCAAACTCAAGTGTTAACATGTCAGTCTTGACCCAGAATTCATACTGAACCAAGCCTTTGATTTTCTAAACACACTTTCCACATTTAATTTCAGACTTTATTAAGGTGGGGTCCTTCATAAAAATCAGCAGCTGCACACCCAGGTAACAAGATGGACATATGCTACTGCACAAGCAATATAATTTCGGAAATCATTGTGATAGTAAGCAGAAATACATAGCTCTCCTAAATTTCCTGACAGATTAATAGTAAGTCCTTCACATAATTATTATAAAAATATTTCTAGCCAATGGTTGTATTGCTCTGGAAGACTGTAATTATTCAGATGGATCTGGAGAATAGTTCTTAGGCAGGTAATTTTCAGTTTGTTTCCCACCTCTCATACATGATGCATTTGTTCTCCCAAATCCTGTGTTGCTCAAACAGTTCATTGCTGAGTGGCAGCATTGTCTCATGAGCAGAAAATGATCATTGAGAGTGACCACAAAGAGATATTATTCATACAACAACTGCAATAACATCTTTGCTTGCAACATCAGGGAAAAAGGAAATGACCATAACTGTTCAGATCTGTGGAATGGAAGAGTTTGAAAGAGAAATTCAGAGGAAAGGAAAACCAGAAATATATATTGACAGACACAGCTGTTGAAATGAATGGAACTTTAAAAATAGAATGAATATAATTTTTTGTCATGCCATTATTTCTTTGCAAAACCACAAAACACATTTTTAATACATAGCACATGAAATAAGTGTACCACGACCAATGTAATTTTTTCACTTGCTTCTTTTTCTTTCTATCATGATACAATAATTCAAAGAATTTAAAAGTACTTAAGACACATACAAGTAAAAACTTCTGCTGTTGCAGTCAACTATCTCAATGAGCTATGCAATTTTATACATTTAAGTGTTATTACTTTGGACTGTATCAGGGACACTCAATATTAAAACCACTAAGGCACTCTAGCAGAATTGTCAGGGTTGGTAAAGCTGCACTTATTTTAATAAAGAAAAACTAAAAATGAAGCAAGCTAAGTCAGCATTTAAATATTTAATCATATTTTCAAAAAATTATAGGAACAAATTAAAAATATCTAAGGAAGCAATTAGAAAAATGTTATTCATCTGTGATAATTAAGTTTTTCTTAGTTTAAAATAGCATGAGAACTCCTCTCACTTTTGTTTGTATCTTACTTTCTTCAAGATTCATATGGGAGGGGGAAGCTGAGATTTTCCCAATGTTCGTAAGCAGAAAACTTTGACATAATTTGATTAAATGCAGTAAAGAAGAAGAATGTGAAAATGACCAGAAATTCCTGATCATATTGCTCTACTTTCACATTAAAAAGTTGTTTCAACTTTAGAATAGTAAGTTTGATTAGATTAGTTCTGCAAAATCACAGCGACATTACCAGCAACAACATCTGCCCTCTAAATAATGCTCTTCATTAGCCAAAAGTAGAGCAAAAATTTACAAATTTCATGGGATTTTTAAGTGAGTACACCTGTAGCTTTGTATATCAAACTGACAGAAATGTTCACAGTGGATAACTGGAAGACATAATTAACTGGGGAATCACCTGATGGAATAAATCAACAGAGTACAAAAGGTGAACAACAAGATCTAGAGATAGCCTGCCTAGCCTAGGACCATTCCCAAGATCCATCTAAGTAACAACAATTTTCAATAGTAATATAATATTTAGGTAGAAATATTTTGATAATAATCATGTGAAAACTGCTTCTTAACCTATCAGGAAAGTTAGAAAAGCTATATACTCTCATAAGCTCCAATCACATACGTCAAAACACAGCTAAAAAAATTGTTCATTCTGTTGTAAAGGCCTGCACTTATATAACAAATCACTCTCCATTTCCATGCCCTTTCTAAAGGGCTCTATGTTCCTTTGAACTCCACAAAATCTTATAAAGAATATTGCAGTAAATAACAGTAATTCAGAGTCAGAGTGATCATTCATGCTGTAAACTCATTTTGTGCTTGATGCGATCTCAGATAAATAACATCCATGCATGTTTCTCAACCATCCTCATATCACATCATAATTTTGCATGTGGACCACCATAGTGTACTGTTTCTAGGCAGTTGTTCTGAAGCTAAATTAGTTTTTTCTTGTGATTACAAAGCATACGATAGCAAATGTTTACAGTAAAAAGTTTTTTATATTGTTAGACTAATTAACATTAGTCAGAGTTCAATTTGGCTGCAAGCCACTTGGGAGTAAATTTAAGAATTAAAAAAAAATTGTTCAAAAATGTCCAGACAAGAGTACATCTGAAAACCAAAAACCAGCAGACAAGAACTATTTCTGTTTTTAAATGTCCATTTGTATATTTTGTATAGGTTGCAGCAGATATTCTGGAGGCAAAAGCAGCACCACTTGCTGGTTTTAGTAAAAGGAGGTATGCACGTTGCTTCTCTCACTCTGAATACACTTTCTGGATTGATCTGTGTGAAATGCCTAAGCAGATGTTTCCAGCTGAAGGCAAATGGTCAGGGTGCATTAGGCCACTCAGTGCTACCAAATAGGGAAAGATTTGGAAGCAAATTGTCTGTACTAGTAGCAATTCACTGGTAAAATTTCAAGGGCCTCTGGGTAGATATTAGATGCCTAAGGCTTTGTGGTTTTGAGGACTGTGTCTGATATTTAAACTAGGTGCCTGCATCCATCCTAAATCCTTTGTGGATTTGAACATATACATTTAAATATTACTAGTAATGCCCTCCTCTTTCTGCTGTCTCTAAATGCAATCAGATGAAGATCCCTCTAGTGCCTTGACAGTCTGCTATGTCCTGCTTACATAAGAATGGTGTACACATTTATTTAGAAATTAATAAAAAAGTTTAAAAAAACAAATGCTATTTTTATTAGATATTAAGATTTCCAGAGTCTTTCTCTTGAGATACAGCACCTTAAAAACTTCTTAGTTGAGCATTTTACACCTAAATATTTAAGAAGCAGTTTTACCTTTTTTTCAGCTTTGATTAAATAACCTAGAACAGCCATAGGGCAGAATTTCCTCCTTATTTCCTCCTTCCCTTTGTTTTTTCAGAGCCATCAAATTTCATTCCCCTTGACTCTTTCCTACCATGACCTGCCTACACAGTTTAAAATCAGGTCTGAGTATTACAACTATTGTTATCCTTCCAGTTTCCCAAAAACCACTAACTGAAATCTGAAGTTAGTTTAGCTTCAGATGAGTAGGACATAAAAAATAAATTCAAAAAGAGAGTGCCTTGCATGGGAGAACAAGCAGGGCCTGCTTCAAGAAGTTATTAAAATGGAGATTGTGCTATTTACAAAGATCTCTGTCATAATCCCCCATAGCCTCTGCAGACACTGCATTTTCATAGGGCAGGTGAAAAAGGCAAGGCAGAAAAAAGGTCTTTTTATCTCTCTGTAGACTGATCTTTCATTGAGACAAAGCTGGTGTTGGTTGAAATGAGCAAAGACACTGCACTTCTTCAGGTGTAAGTCAGAACATGATTTTGGTCCAGTAAATGCCTCAGTACTGAAAATTTAAATACTCAAGTGTAATTACAGAATTAAAGGTGATGTGCTGAAGAACTCAGGAAATTCTGAACAAATGTAGAAAACCACTGACTTATTTTATCTCATTTTGCTTTTAGAGAACACACGAGAAGCATTTTTAGACTCCTTAAACCCAAAATACAAGGATACTAATACCAGATAACATTTTCATTAGAGCAGAAATCAGTTATGATGAATTCTTCTCATGTATCAGGAACTTCAGTGCACCTTTTTTGCTGTGATAAATATTGAATTGCGACCATTAGAACCTGATATAATCCTCTGAAATTCAGAAAACTAACTGATAATGAAGTGAAAAAGAAAAACTACACGGTACCATCTGCCATGATCTTTCCTTAAAATAGCAGATTACATTTAATGGCCAGAAAAATTTATCCAAAATTTAAAATGTGACCTTCCAATAATGCAGATTTGTGTCAAAAAAATGAATTGCATTAAGATGCTGCAGTGAAAGAAGCTTTGAAATTAAATATTAAAAAAAAAAAGAGAAAGAAAAGAACAAAATGAGGTGTCAACATACAGTTGCAATTGTCTAATCATTTTTAATATAGAAGATAAGTGGTTAAGAATAATAAAATCTCAGGATAATTACTACCTGCAATGCAATTTAGATGCTGTCACAGTTAAGGTCATAGCTCAAGAAAACAGTTATGATACTTCTTCTTGGGTATTAGGGAAAATATACACAAAGATTGATTACTTCATCACTGAGATCTATTCAGGCATCCAGAGTAACAATGATTTTCTAAATACCTTTGACTTCTGAATGCAAGGAAAAATTTCTGGGAAGAAAAAGGAGGTATGCCATGTGTTCTTTAAGTTTCTTTGATCAAAAAAATTGCGTATTAACTCAACAAAAATATTTCCAAATTCTGTACACCACAAGATGTTTCAGTGGATGATGACTGCAATTAAGTGGTTGGTGCCTGCAGTGTCTATGCATTGGATTTCAGCACAGAGCTGTTAGAAAGTCGGTATTAACTTTGTGCAATTTTTTCACTAGGGACTCTCTCATCAAAAGTGAGAAAGAATTGTGATTTTCAAGGTTTAAGAGTTCTCACATTTCCCTTGTCCATTGTATGTTCATGTCAAATTGGTAAATATTATTTCTAAAATGTGTTGTGCTATCTGCACAAACAAATTCAGTGGAAGACAATAGATGCTGTGGACTTGAAAAAAATCACTGAAATGAGGAGAAAGATTTACAACCAGACATGGGAAAAGAGAAAAGACCTTGATGTACAATTATGTGGAAGCTGTACAATTATGTGGAAGCACCAATTTCACCTGTGTTCTGAGCCAGTGGGACACAAAACATTTCTGATATGAGTCCTGCAGCTGCATTCGTAAAAGCAGACCCAGTGCTAGTAAGTCCACCTGAAAAATAAGCTTTTAATCATGGCCATTCCTACATGCTTCTCTGTTCCTATCACTTTGGAACTGGGAAATGGGACTACTTGAAAATCAGAGGGGTGATTTTCAAGCTGTGGGAAGAGAAATGGCTTTTGGCAGAGTGGAGCAATCTCACCAGCAGTTACAGCTGAAAAAAGGGGTATCATTATATAAATAAAGCTGGTGACTATCTGGCTTCTATCTGTCTTGGCTAATGCAGTGCAGCTCTGGAGTCAGAAAAATAGGTATTTGGAGATGAGAAAAAACTGCTTTGATTGCAAAAAATATTAATGATTTTCAAGATATCACGAGGACTCTGTCATTCCCTGGACAGACACACACGGTTCTTTTAAAAACTAGTAGCTATAAAAATACAGAGACTTATTTCAGATAGTGTTAATATATCAGATGTATTTACAAATGCTCATTTAAATGTGCATGTGACTACTGAAAGCACAGAATACTAATATTGAAACAGTTCTAATTACAAATTTAGTATCTAACTAGCAGTCAGTGACTGACACCCTAGCTATTTAAGCTTATTTCAGAAGAAATGCAACTTTAAAACAGTAAGAAAGCTTTATTTACTCATCATAGACCTTTCCAAAAGGCTGTGAATTTTTTTCTTTTTAAACACAGTGAAATTTTAAATGTTTTACATTTGACACAATTGCACAAAGATCACAGTTGAATATACCTTTATTAATGCTAATATTTTTTTCCATGTTTCTACATAATTTTCATTATATATAAACAATATAGATCAATTTTTTTTTCAAAACATATAAGCCCATGTATTTAATTACAAAAAAAATTATTTGTGGCACAACACCTCAAGGAAGAAAAAAATACAAGTGTTATCACACAGCAGACAAACATTCAAATAAACCTTATATTTTAATAAGATTCATGAGCAAGATAATTCTTAACACACAATACTATGCTTGAGAGTTCAGATTTTGACCTGACTTAAAGTGTACTCACCTAAAAAATTAAAACTGCAACTGTGCCAACTGGACTTATGTTCAACTTGCTTTATTAAAAAAAAAATCCAAAAAATCCCCCAAGCAAAAAAAACCCCAATTACAAAAAAAACCCCAAAACCAACCCCAAACAAGCAAACAAACAAACAAAACAAAACAAAACAAACCCCAACCAAACAAAAAAAACCCCAAACATTAATCCAAAGTAAATTAACTGAGACTTTTAAAAAATTTTTCAGGCAATCTTTGAATCAGGCTTTAAGTAATTGAATAAGCTAATGTTATTTAGAGTTTGAACACTGATATGCTTTCTTTGAAACAACTGTTAAAAGGCAAGTTTTTATTCCTGTTATTTCAAATAATTCTTTTAGCATAAATGTAGCTGTAGCAACTATCAATCATGTAGTGAAATTAGTTTTAAAACTTTAATTTTAATTAAGGGTGCTTTTAGTTTGGGATATTTACTAGTTATGTATAGACAAGATAGCCAGATACACAAGGAGGGGATGTGTGTGTTTTTTGGTTGTGTCAGACAACGAGAATAAAATAGAAACGGTTTTAGGAGGAACAGTATTCATTTACAGAAAACTAGTGCACAAACTAGTACACAGTTTGAATGGCAATATATGATTAGGAGGAGTCTTTTAGACATGGTATAATATTTAATATAGTGTACCTATATATGTTCCAAGCTGAATTGCTTTAAACTCAAATTTCTATCCCACATCAGTAACCATCACTGGACTTACACAGTGGAGATAGATTTCTTGCCTTTTTATATTTTAGTAGAAATCTTTTACTCAAAGGGTGATGAAACACCAGAACAGTTTGTCCAGAGAAGCTGTGGATGCCCCATCCTTGGAAGTGTTCAAGGCAGTGTTGGATGGAGCCCTGAGTAACCTGATCTAGTGAGTCGCATCCCTGCCCATGGGGGGAAGGGGGTTGGAATGAAATGATTTTAAGGCCCCTTCAAACACTGTCAGTTCTATGATTCTATGAAATTAAATTTATTTTCTAATTATATTTGAACACTTTATCTTAAATATCTCGTTGATTCCTTATTCTAGATTCATGTGACATTTTTTACAACAAAGAAAAAAAATTATCACTCAAATGTCATTATATTTGTTGTTAGGTGGCTAGAATATACTCTGACTTCATGAGCTGCCTAATTCAACAGAAAGACAGCAGAGCCTGAGTATTGAAGCCACTAAATGAACTCTAACTGAAAGGTCTTCAAAGAAAGGCAAAGGGTATGTTAGGATCACAGTTTCCAAGAGGAGTTAATGGAGTAGATTACCAAACTCCTATTTAATCAACATTTCCCTCTTTTAAGTATTTATGCAAGTACCTTTCCGTGTTTGAAAATTGGCTTTACCTCATTAACCAAAAAGTGGTTTAGCTTGTTGCAACCTACCACAAAGTAGACAACTGAACAGGAGAATTAACAGGATGCAACAATTGTAAAAAATATTTGAAGATTCTATTTGAAAATGAGTCCTTCAGCAACTCAGCAGGAAGATGTGTTGCTTTTTGAAGGTTTTTCTTCTTAGATGCAGTTGCACAAAGCAGATTGATGGAATAGAATTAGGCCACATATTGCTTTCTTTTAAAGGAGAGTGTGTACATGTGTGCTTACGCAAGACAGAATTTTTTTCAGAATAATTAAATACTAATCTAGTATAATGAGAATAATTACTAAGTCTTATTACCTCATTAAGATATTACTCTATCTCCTTTCATTCTCTGCAACTGGTTCCTCTGCAAAAAAAAAACAAGTAAGCTCTGTGTTTCATCTAGTCACCACAGAGAATTTTACTCTTCTTCTAACAGTACTCAGAATTCACTCTTCTCTGCAATTTTCTTGGGGTAATTTTTATGTATGTTTTTATTTACTTATGCAGGCAACATGAAGAAACTGCTTTCATTTCAAGAAGGTGCTAATTAAAACAGCTATTTATTGAAGGTGGCAAATATTGCACTCAGAAACTAAAGCCCATTACACCAGTTTTTCAACATCTTTATCACTGGTCTATATGAACAGGAAGCCTAACAACAACAGCCAAAAGAAGGAAAGAAATAGACTAATATTTGAAGAAGTATCATGTAGATGTAATGTTTACAATTTTCCAGCACGTTTCTTATGCTAGTTCACATTGAAGGTATGTCTTTGGACACGTGGATAAATAAATCTTGCTTCATACTGCTGTACTAATGGCAACTTATTACCCAAACCACAAAACAAGGTTGCGTCACCTTCCATACTTCAATAAAACAGCCATGTAGCTCTATACGAAGAATAAAATGAAACAGCTGTTAGATATGTAACACACCCATACGGTCATATTTTTTTATATGAGCCATAAGAAACAGTAGAAAGAAAAAAATATCTTCCTAAGCATTTGGCTTTCTTCCACTGCAATTAAACTAAAACACTTTACTGTGAAAACCAAAGAAGAATAAACTTCTGTCAGAGTGTAAATTCGATAAACCAAAACTTCTATCAAATCTAACTGAAAGTACAATTCTATGTAATCTATGACTTTATAATGTAGCAAACATATCCTGCTAACAGAAAACATTAATTAGAACTGAACAAAAAAATCACAATGAATAATTTACTCAAAGATCATCTTCAGCCTGCAGTGTGTCTGTGAGAAGATAATGATTTCTTCTGTTGCATTTTGATTTTCCAAACTTCTGACCTGTTAAAATTACCTCCTGTAAGGTAACAGGTAAAAATTAATGGTCATACTTCACACTGAAATAAAGTTTTAGTCTTATAAATAATATGGCTCCTTGCATAGGTGAACTACACGGTATGGCAGGTTTTGCAAACCGATTCATTGAACAGAGATAAGAATACTGGAAAATTCTTCCTAAATTTCTGGAGTCATTGTGTCTACATGATAACAATCTTGAAAGTCCATGAACTCTAAAAGCAATTGGATAGAGAAAAAAGTAACAAGTAAACTTCAAACACTTCAAAGTAAAAGTGGAAATATTAGGGAAAGTAAAATTCTTTTGTCATTTTGAAAGTTATGAAAGAAATCTCTTTGTTAGACAAAACCTGACCGGGGTCACTTAAAAATTCTTAAGTGACCTGGCTCACTTAAAAGAGAATATGCAGATTAGCACATGATGATCCAGCTGCTGAGGAATTCTCAACCTGTTTTCTCTTAATTTTGAAATGAGTTCCCAGGTACTTTTAATGAAGTGGCCTTTAAGGTACTAGAGTTTTGGATGTTACTGCTACCAAAGAATAGGGAACCTATATATTATTCTCAAATACAGGACACATAAATCTCTAACATTCCCAGGAATCCATCTTTGGGAATCTGCCCCCAGCAGGGTCTCAGTTTTATTTCTCTACATCATAGAGAAGAATATGTTCAGTTTCCATCCTGACAAAGACTGGTATGCAGAGTGTGCGCCTGGGTCTTGGATGTGCTTGTGGTTCATGAAGCTAAATACATCCTAGCAGAATCACCTCACCACAGCCAGACATTTTAAACCTTTTACTTTTACAGTGTTCTTCATACCCACTGTTCGGGAGAGAAACATTAGACATATGAAGGCGATTTTTGTAATATAAAAAAAATTATTGAAGATGTTAAGAATGTTTCCATTCACTAAATACTTTGTTGGTTGATTTCCAGTGGAAGTCAAGGTAGTATATTTTAAATCTGAGCATAATCTATTTATGTTTAAACTGATAGCCCGTGTTATGGGTTAATTTGCTAATATGTAAGTGTGTAAATCTGGATTTGTGATTGTCTTTTTCATTCACACCTACTACTGAACATTTTCATCTCAGAAATGCTGGCATCAATTCCCAATTGATGTGCTTGGACACTACTATCGAGTTGAGGGTTCTGTTTCACTTCTTGAAGTTGCTTTAGTTTTGCTTCTTTCCATAGCACATTGTAATTCGGCTATTTTTTTTCTCTCAGATTTCATCAGTTGTTCACCCAAGTGGGCAAATTAAATTCAAGAACTTTCCTACATCGAATTTACTTTATATTCCGTGGCTTCTCTTGCCCAGACATTGTTGTATTTATTTCTTAAAGTTTTTTTTCATCCTGACATCTTTCAAGACTATATATTCCTCAGGCAATAGATAATCAGATTTCTCTAACTTGCCTCTTTCTGTGCTAATTTGCTTCTCCTCTCCAAATTTTTATCTCATAATATTCATTCATTCATTCCTTAGTTGCTGCTGTTCAATAAATATCAACATTTTACTACTTTTTCTTCAAGGCTCTAACAAGCTATGTTTGTTTTCCTTGGGCATTGATATTACCAATAACCCATGAGAATCAGTTAAAACAATGAAAAAAAAAAAAAAGAGTTTTACCTAAGAACGTTTCCTTTGATCAAATCTCTACAGATAGGAGGCTTACATTTGTGCATCTATGGCAAGACCATACATAAAATTATCCACATCAGATTTTGCAAAGAAAGGTTTTAACTTTAACAGGTTATAAACACTTCTTTCTTGAATACTAATGGCAATGAGCATTTCAATAGTTCTGCATTGCAAGGTCTTAGTAGAGTGGAGACCTCCAAGTAGGAGATTCTTTCAAAGATCTTCCAACATGTCCATGCTTTCTTTATCTCAACTGCAAAGTTCTATGAGTGGCTGTTCACACTGCAAGGGAAGAAGCAGGTCTTTCTATCTTTGCATGCAGCCTAGGCCTGTCTGTCAGGGCAGAAGGAAGGAGAAGAGAAGCCTCTGGGTAGACCTTATTGTGGCCTTTCAATGTTTTAAGGGGCCCTGTAAGAAAGATGAATTCTATTAGCAGGACCTGTTATGATATGACAAAGGGTAACGGCTTTAAGCTAGAAGAGGGTAGATTCACATTAGATATAAGGAAGATATTTTTATGGTGAGGGTGGTGAATTATTGGAACAGGTAGCCCAGAGAGGTTACAGATGTGCCATCCTTGAAAACAGTGAGAAGAGAGAAGCAAAAAACCATCTTCTCTAAACGGTGAACCTCTTTTTTAACTTGAGAAGGATGGAATGGACAGGGCATTATCTTTTCAAACAGATTAAAATCTATTGTTGGACAAAAAAGGTAAATTGCAAAACATATTGCTCAAAGGAGTTTTTCAACATGTCCCCACTAAGGCTACAAATTATTCTACTATGTACAACAGGCCAGCAATTGTTCTCTGTCCATAAAGCCAAATAGTGAAATTGAGCTTGTCTTCACATGGTTACAACAGACCTTCCTCTCCTACAACCGACAGACATAACGAATCCATGTTGCCAGCTGGGGACTGTCCCTGCCCTATGCTCTTCACTGAAATCATGCCTGGGCACCATTTCAGAGCACACCAACTTGACAGAGACTGAAACCACCCCAGCACGACTGTGAGCAGAGCAGCCATAGATGGACATGCAAAGTAGTACCCACCAGTGTGTTAGCCCTGCTTTCTATGGTTTAGGCATAGCTGATATGTCTGAATCTGGGATCATTAGTCTGGTAAGGAATGAGCCACTGAAAAAATGTAATAACCTGATGCAAGAAACTCATGCTAGATTCTTAAAGCTCTGTTTTCCAGAACATCTATTATAGGGCTGTATCTCAAAGTAATGGAGCAGAAGGAATGAGATAGTAAATATAAATGCCAGAAACTATTCATGGTTATAGGTTTCTCTGAAATATTTAAGAGTCTGTTAGATTTCAGCGTAACATATGTTCTTATGTTTTATATTGTGATTCATCTATAATCTGAGCATTTTTGAGTCAAACGTGATGAATCTTCAAATGAGAGACCAATGCCTATTTTTGCTCAAGACACGATGATTTCTGTCTGCACTATAGAGGCTCTAGCTCATTTTCCAAAATGTTAGGTATCGTTCCAGTGACATATTCACTCTAAATTGTATTATCTTCTCACACCAGTCTACATGTTAAACAGACAAAACAACCAGAAAGGCCTGTCACTATGCTGTCCACCATCTTCCAAATGAATTTATATATACTTATTATCTTTATACCAGTAGGATTTTTTTTTCTTTTTTTATAGTTAATGAGATTTAAATTAATTGAATCCTGAGCCTTACCTTCATTTTTCTTGCAGTTGTGGAATCCACAACACTCTGCGAACTTATGGAATAGCACTTTAAAGAGCATAGATAGTTTTGGAAAAGGTAAACACTAAACACATGGACATGAATGGGATGTCAGTGAGGAACAAGCTTGGAGGGATGGGTATAAAATGTTCACAAGAACTCATATTGCTGAGTTCTGAAATAGGTATGAAAATATATGATCCGCCACTTAATATTTCACTAAAGTGGAATGACCTCATTCTGTGAATAAACAGACTTGAAATTATACTTACATAACACCTATGAGGGTATTACATTTAGAAGAGTAATTCAGCTGGAGTCTATTTGCAATAACTGGAAAGTAAGCAGCAGGTACGTCACATAAAACTAAGAACACAATTATGGGAGTTACTAAATGTTGATTCTTTCTTTTTTGCTCACTGTGAGAGAAAATGAATCTAGGACTGTGACACTGAAGAAATAAGTTATTTTATTAACTGCTGCTCCATGGGCTCACTGCCAAACTGCAAGTGAAGCTTAATAGTGATAATGGCAAATGCTGCATACATAAAGATCAATGTCCTCCAGTCAGTGTACAGTTTATTCAGAAGGTTGAAAGCCATGCGGTGGTGCATGAAAATGAACACTCACATTTTACTCAACAAAAATATTCTAGTTTTTGGTATAGTGTCACATTCAGCAACATGACAGGACACACTGAAATATGTCAATAAAAGTGCCAATTAAAACTTCTCTTCCTTCAGTCTCACTGTTGTTTCATTAGTTTCCCCTCACTCCCTTAAACAACCAAATGCCCTTCAACACAGTTGAACAATTAAAACATTCACAATAGGAACTTTTGAACAAAATATATTTCAACTCACAGTAGCACACAAATTAATGACCGAGAGAACTTTTTCTCAATAAACTCTTTAAAGTTTGTCTCCACATTATAACTTGAGATACTAAAACATGGAAACATTGAAATTTGTTCCAAAAATGCGAATTGCAATTCATATGTTTCTGGAGATCTGTAACCATGAGTATTGTCAACTATATGCAGCTCAGTTTCAAAGAGTGAGAGAATCTCATGGGTCTTTCAAGGATGTGAAAAATACTCATCTGCAAACTAGGCAACTCGTTCCATGTTCACCTTTTATTTCAGGATGATCTAGATGCTCTTTAAAATGCAAGAATGAGCAAACTTACAAATCTGTTTAATCAGGAAAATGGCTTTGTCCACGCAATCACCTGTGTAGTTTTTGAATTAACTAATAGAATCAAAATATTTTGACTAATGTAGCTCAGTTTTCTCACAGCAGACAAGTTCTGACCATAAACAAAAGAAGAAAAAACTTAATTACAGTAAGTTTTTGGTTTGTTTTTTTACCACATTTAAGTGACTTTTTATAATACTAAAATCAATGTGCAAGGGCTTATTTTAAAGAATTTACCTCATCTTTCCAGCTGGTATAACTGACATACAAAATACTTGTACTCCAAATACTTCATTGCTTATCGGTGTTTTCCGTTTATGCGTCCTTTTTCTGTCCCTGGATTTACTACTCTTAGTATTTATCATTATAGCATAGGCCCCTTCCCAACAAAGAATAGGAGGGGCGAGGGAAACTAACTTTTGATCACTTCTGACTCTCAAAAGGGAGCATTTGTTTTCATAATATTGAAATAGATTCTACTCATGGTTAAGCAATATCAGTTTTGTAGGCATAATTCAAATTTTTCTGCACAAACAGGATTAACAGGATATATAGAAAGAAGAAACATCCAGCAAGATTTCTTAAGGTGTTCCATTTTGCACAATTGGATTAATAATATTTTCTTTATTTAAAAAAAATAGTGGAAGAAAAGTGCTTGCAACAGAAATTACATGTTAGATATTTGTTCACTGCCTCCAAATTTGTTCAACCAGCAGAATTAAAGTGGGAAGTAATTGACTTTATAAAGTACATGAACATTTTCAGAAATAAAGCCATCAATAACTTTGACAAGATCCAGAAAAATATTTAGTTACAGCTGTAGGAGGAGAATTTTTTTTTTTTTTAATAACAAAACTTCTGTTGTGCATCTAAAGTCTGGGACAAAGAACATGAGATAGATACAGTTCAACCTCACACATCTACCAATGTGGAAATCTAAAAAGGTGGATATTCTACTCTAACCTAAAGTGTTTTGGGTTACATGACAGCTAAGAAAACTTGAGAAAGTAGACTTTCAGTATCAAAAAAGTTATTGATAATGAGAAAAATAGAGAAAACTTAGAAAGAATTGCAGATTCAAAGGAGTTTGAAGATGGAATAAAATTGTACATTTTTGAAGTTCTAGCTATTGTTGCAAAATTCTAATTGAATATTATGTGACACATCTTTTTTTACAAGCTATCTACTAGGACTTTTCTTAATGTTGTAAATGCTTTTTTAAAATTTTTCCACTGGAATACTTTACAGTCTCAACAGCAAAAATCAAAGCATGAAAGATGTACTTCAAACATGTTCTGCTCAAAGTCTGAAAGAATGTAAAACATGACCTATCTCATTTCACCCCAGAAAAGTCTACACAGAACTCCTAATAAAAAAGCCAACTATTGCAACAATATGTTTGTCTCAATTTTCAGGAATATAATTTTACAATAGGCCTATTGCTCTTTTATATCAAAACTGTAAATTTTTTAGATCTTATTGGCTCCTGCACTAGGAAATAAATGACTAAAATAAAAAACTCTTAAATACAAAGATAAATGTATTCTTCAACACAGGAACAAAACTCCCTGAGACCATGTAGCTTTTTTAATTACTTATTTTGGATATTCATATATGTCTTTACATATAATAAGAGAGTAAGAAGAGATGAAGACATTGGATATTTGTTATCTGGCAAGTAATTAAATATTTGTTTTTGATGAACTTAATTAAACATTGCTTCTCTTCATAACACTGCATTTTTTAATTTTCATTATTTTTCACAACTGAATATATTAAATGAGAAAAAATATTTTTCTTAGGAGAAAAGTTACTTCCTCCAGAAAATTTTGGTATGGTCTTTGGTAGTTTGGTTAGAAACAGACCTGTTCTTCAAAAGCTACAGCGTTAGAAATAAGAAGTTTCACCAAATTACTGCAGCTTTTTTCTTCCTCATGACCCATCAGTTAAAAATTTCTTCCTGAGCTTTGCATGGTCTCACAGATGCCACCTGAATATCCCAAATCCTCATGCTCCTTTAGTTTCCCCCTTTTTATCAGTTTAAAAGATCAGGTGGCCCTCTCCAAACCTGTGTGTTGAGTTTGTTAATAGCCTATCAGTTAGTAACTGGAGACTTTTAATCTTTGACCAGGTATCCTTTATCCCTGATGTACTAAGTTTAAGTTTCTCCATGGTTTTGGTTATCACCTCCCTCTTTACTTATTGCCTTTGGAACTGAAAATGTTCTTGATTGGATAGACTTAATGAAGAAGCAGCTTATTACCCTCACATCATGTTCTTCACCCTATGAATAAAATACGAATGTGTATAGATTTAATTTTTCTTTCATTTTTTCCAGAACTTTGCTTTGCATTCTGTACATATATCATTGTGAACACCACAGTTAAAACAGAAAGGTAGCTTGATGAATAACCCTTAAATACGATGTTTAATCAATATTCACGCTTGAGTTTCGATTGGAGTAGCCTTTGGATCCCACTCTCAAATGGTCTCCCAGCTCTTAACTGTGTGCAAGTTAAGTAAATTTAGTCATATGTTTATAAACAGATGCATACATATCTGTGTAAATATTCACACAAAAATGTTTCCAGTCAGTTCTGCAGTAGAGGTCAAGTTAACTACAGAGGTGTGCTATTGGCACAAATTGGCAACACTTTTGACAACACATTGATGACAAAAAGTTGAGAGTAGTTTGAGAGAGGGTACCTGCCCTCCAGGAAGAATGGCTGTCTAAACCCCCTTATTCTGCCAGAAACTTTTTTTGTTTTTCATTTTTCTTCTTTTTCTTTTCTTTCTTGAAATAAACAAAAGGTAAAAATTTAGATAAACAAGAATGAATCCCAAAGATGGCCATCTGAACACCTAAAATTCTAAGAACTTTAAATAACTCAGATACATGAGTAGACAGATCTAGGTCAATTTCTAATAGATGAAAATGTAAATGTTGTAGAATTCTAAGGGGTTCTTTTAACAAACCTAACTATGCAAAATATTCAAATTATTATCTTAAATACTGTAAATATTATACAGAATTTTTGACAACGTAACTTCTGTAGAAACATTTTGGAAATCTCCCAAAATAAAAACAAAAGGCATTAATTCTGTTATCTCTAGGATCTTTGTAAATGCAAGAAATATACCAAAATCTAAGATTCTGTCTGTATGTCTTCATTACTCAGAATGAGGTTTTGGTGTATAAATTCAAGTGAGTAACGTCATTAAATTTCACAGTAAACCTCACTTTAGACATTCAATATGTTCTTTTGCTTCAAGGGAGAAATCATACCTTTCCATACTTCAGGTTATAGATACTTTTGTAAGTTTAGAATATCGCCATATATCAAAGACACCATAAATAGTTTGAATTTTTTGACCTAAACCATCACAACTTTAGTATCAACCTCATTTGGCACATATTTATGTAAGTTTCTATTAAAAATTTAAAGAAACAGTACACTAGAAAAATTCACCTCTCAATTGCTAGGTTGCAGTTTCACTTATAGTCAGATATTCCAGTTTCTCTGAAGTCGTGAACTTGTCTTTTAAGTAGGATGGAAAACCTACAAATTCACAAGAATTTGGCCATTAAAAATAGGAGCCTTCCAAGGGACATCTCATAACCAGGCATCAAAATGTTAAATAACTGGGCAAATGTCAGAGTCCAAATAAAGAGAAAATGAAGCATTTATCTTAAATTGTAGATTGCAACCTCAGTGGCCTAGAATAATTTTAGAGAAAGACAGATTACATTTTAAATGCATATATAAAATTCTAAGAATAGAATTGGAATTGGAAGGGATTACAATTTCATGACTTTATGTAAGCTTACAAAGAGAGGTAACTAGAACAAAGAGACTATGCATTCTCTTTATATTTTTTTTTATTCCACTGAAGAAATACTATTAGATTTCAGGTTCACAAACCAGGTCTGAAATCGCTGATTTTTTCTTTTCCTCTGACTGTAGCAAAATTGCCTCCAGAGCTCTGTAATCTTAGGTGTTAATTATGTGCTGTAATGCAGTACATACTCTGAAAAGCAATATTGCCTTTGTCATCTGTGACTGATTACCCAATTCTCCCTGTGTTTGAAAGAAGTTATTTCCTGAAATTTGCTTTGTAATTCAGTTCATGTGTCTGCTCATTAGTTTCTTTCAAGCTGCATCATTTTGCATACTTTATCACACAGACAACAGAAATGTAATGCTAGGAAATGTGTTCACTGAAATACACTTGGTCAGCCCTGCTGTATTCCCATCAAGCACAGTATACTGTCTCTGTCTCTTAACAACAAGGTTTTCCTTGGCAACAGCTGATGCAAAGTAGTGAGCACTGTACCATGAGTCCTGTTCAAAGAACAAAGCATACCTCGATTTAGTCTCAGAATTAATAATTTTTTAGTCATTCCTTCAAGAAACATCAGTCTACCAGCACTGCACCCCAATGAACATGTCTGCCTTGAGTACCTGCAGAGAGTTTGGTGTGGTGATTTTTCAAGCATAGCTGTCAAAAGTAACTGATACTCTGTAAGTAAATGTGCATGTGTTTTACCTCTGTACTGAGTCTTCAGCTCTTGTTCATTAATCACTTCAAGTCTAGTGATTGTTTTATACCTGTTTACTCTTTCAGGCTTTTCTTAGAAAGAAAACCCTAGAGGCTTTATTTGAACTGAAAGGTTACATTTCCCACCATGAAACCCAAAGATGAGCTTTTTCAGATTATGTTACTACTACTACTGTACATACTCCTTTAGTATGAGAAGCCGAGGCTAAACAGTGGCTAGGCACTAACAAACTACAAATTTAGAGGACTAATCTGGGAACACCTGCACTACTGGAAACACTAAAAAAATTAGTTCAGGATTTTTGTTAAGAAAACAACAAGGACACGGAATGCAATTCAGGGAAATTATGATATCATAGAGGGCTCATTACAAGACAGGATGAGTTACTTTCTCTTGAAATATCATTTTCATCCCATTATAGGAGAGCCAATGGTGACATCTATGTGTAGGCTGCAGGCATAATTTTGGAAAAATCAATCTACTTATGAAACCAAGAGCTAAAACTGAGGTTATAACCGAAGTTCTTCCTTTCGGTACTGGACAATAAGTTTCTTGAGTAATGATCAAAATCTTCAATTACCTCTATTTTGAAGTTTAGATTTAATAAACCAGTCGGTTTTGCACAGTTTTTTATTCTTCTATCTACTCCTCTTTGAATAACTAATATATTTAAAACAAAGGAAACTATAGAAAAGAGTGTGACTTCTTACACCAAACCAGATGTACCCTTAGCAACTACAGTTAGAAGTTCAACAATGTCTCACAGTACCTCTCTACTCAGTAATAAACTCTAAAACAGTAGCTTCTAGACTGTTATTGCAAGGTATTTTGTTTGTTTATTCTGAGGTTTAACTGTAAGTGTCACCCTGATTTCTCCATCAACACAAACCCTATTCACAAGCAAAGTATTTCAAGAGTTCCACCTCAGCCTAATGCACTTGTCTTTTGTATCTGCTAGAAATGGACTGTTAAACAGAATAATTCAAAACAGCAACTATTTTCTCTATTTTCTTGACCATCAATAACTTTCATAAATATCATAAATATCATCACTTAGTGTGGGTTACTGAAGGCTGACGACTCCTAAATGTCTTTTTCCAATGCTGCAGAATGAGCAAATGTATTTGTGAAGCTGTGTTCAATACACAGATATTTTATGAATTTAGGTAGGCTCCTGTGTGGGGGTGTAATACCAGGTCCTTTCTCCCATACACCTGATTGTTTGGTTATTATGTGAGTCAACACATACAGGTAACCAGCATGACCACCAAGCCACAACTGAAAAGTGAAGAGTAGATTTGTTTCATTACCTTGCTAACAATGCTGGACAGCAGAGACACTTGGGGACACAGGCTCCCTTAGGCTTAGTTAATCCTAGCCCCGAGTAGAGGTGGGGGGGCTCACTGCTTGCCCCAGTATATCAAAAGGCTTCTGTGCTTTTTACGATCTCTGGGCTTTTGAGCTTTCTCTCCCAGCAGGAGGCTCAAGCCTGTCTGTGAAAATGCCTCTCAAGTATCTGACAACATTTGCATTATCTCTGCAGAAATTCTACTTCTCAAAACAGAGAGAGGATAACCAGCAAAAGGCATAATACGTGTTTTCCCACACTGATATTCTTAGCATTCCCAGCTGCAAGGCCCCTTTGAATGGAACTATTCCCTCCTCACCAAATCTTTTGGTTTTAACCCTTTCCTCCCAACAATTATATCAGTACTAATCTAGTTACTGTTGCACAGTTGATTCCACTAAAATGGCACACAGGCAAATGAATACCTAGCCTTTAATAGTTCTCCAGGTACAGATCTTAATAGTAGTTGTGGATATTTAATTCTAGTTCTGTAAATCCAGAAGATTGTTACAAGCTGAAATCTGTGTCTAAAAATAACCTGTTCTTGATTCTGAACAGTCCATTAAGAAAGAATGTTTTTACTTTGAAACAGCACCCAAAACCAGTGCAAAAGATCAAATGTATACACAGAAGTAGGATAAAATTCCAGATTAACAAAAATTACATAGTGTTACTACATGCCAAACACTTTTGAGAACTAGTGGATATAATGACTTTATTATCAATCTATGAATATTCATTCAGGTATTTTGCATTGATTTTGATTACTCCATTAGATAGTAACAGAAGATTATATAGAAGTCTTATTCACGTCTTAAACCACATATTTTGCAAACTGTTGCTAGAATTCCGTGGAACTAATGTATCTATGTCAACAGATATCATTCTATAGGCAAATTTTAAGGATATAACTTTGATTTTGGCTAAAAATATAAGGTTTAATAACAATGTTTTCTGTAAATACTGGTTCTACTTCTGTTCTTTCAGCCAGTAGATACAGAAGTCACAGGAAATTTCAGGTTGGAAATTACTTCAGGAGGTGTCTTGTCTAACCTCATAGCAGCATCAGCTCTGAGGTCAGAACAGGTTGCTTAGGACTTTATCCAACTTCATATTGACATCTCCAAGGACAGAGTCTCAAGTACAAAATCTCTGGAAAACTTATTTTGCTGCTTGATATCCTTGAGGAGAAAAGGTTTTCTCTTCTATCCAGTCTAAAATTCACCTTCTTCCTCTTGTGCTCACTTCTTATCATTCTCCCATCATGCACCACAGTAAAGAGCCTGCCTTTATCTCTGATGAACTCCTGAGAGCTGCCTTTATCTCTGATGAACTCCTGAGAGCTAGCTTCATCCTGGAGCTAGCTCTTCTTCAGCATGAGCAAGTCCCAGTCCCTTAGCCTCTTCTCCCAGGGAAACTTCTCCAGCTCTGGCCAGTTTAAGGTCTCTCTGCCAAGCCTGATTCAGTTTACCAATGTCTTTCCCGGGAGGGGTGAAAATTGGGGTGTCAAGACTGGAGGCAGTACCTATATGGTATCTCATAGGTGCCAAGCAGAGGGGAAAAATCCAGCTCAGTGTCCTGGATGTACCCGTGTGAATACTATCCAGGATGCTGTTTGTTGTCCACTTCTGCAGCCAGGGCACACTGCTGGCTCATATTCAGTTTCATTGGCCAAGGCCTCCAGGTCCCTTCCAACAGAGCAGCTCCCAGACAGGCAGGCACAAGTCTGTGTTGTTGCACTGGTGCTCCACAGAGTACCAAGTAGGGTTATCACCTACTCAATAATTGTGCTATCTGTAATCTTCTTCAAGTTCCTGATAACACTGTTAAGCTGGATATATCATTTTTGTACTCTATGAGTCACCAGCATTACTTGAACACCTCCCCATTTACCACTGCCCTCTGAGGACAATCATCTATCCCATCTTTTACCCCTCTTACTGTCTAGCAATCCAGACCCTATAGTGAAAACTTAGATTAAAACAAAAATTGTGGGAGAAGGAGTTGAAAGCCCAGCTAAAGTAAAAGGAAATTATACCCCCTGCTCTCCCATCACCCATATACCAGCTTACTCTGACTCTGAATTCAGGTACACATCACAGTTTCTGCAAAGGGATGAAACACTTATCCAATCTTCACTCTGGTGACCAAGATGGTCAGTTTGATGTTTAGACACTGCTTGCAAAATCTGGAGTAGAGAACAAGCAAATTTACATCTCACCATACCCTGAAGTAGACAATGAATTAAAAAAGAGCCCAAGTCTGTGGGGGTTTTATTAGGTAGTTTGTTTTATTGTTTTGTTTCGTTTTGGTGGGGTTTTTTGACATTGCTTGTAGCAGCACACAGGCTTTCTTACAGGCTAACAAAAAGCACGTGGGACTTGTCAAGTTTTGTCCAGACTTTTCTGTGTCTGTCGGAAGATTTATTTTAGGTTGTATTAGTTATCTAATGACTAGCTCACTGTTATTTTTCTTCAGCTTTTGTCTAGATTTGTACAGTTGTGTGATGTCAGGCCTATTTGTTGTCAGCAGCTATTCTAAGAAGAACAGCTATCTATGATGCTGATAAAATGCAATATGAAAGAAAACCAGCATGAGATTACAGCAGGTGACCTGAATTTACAGGCATGGAGTGTCTGCAGGGTTTTAAACAATACACCAGGAACTAATCAATGGTAAAAGGAAGGCACCCTTGGGAGATTTGCAGCACCAGTTTCACATAAAAACACCACATCACAGATGGTAGATTTGAATATAATGTGGACTTGCACACCAATGAAGAAAGACCAAGACATATTGTGGTAGTAAAAATAAAAATGCCCTCAAATATGTCCTGCAGTGAGTAGAAGAAACCATTCTTCTTTGGTTTCAAGAAACCAAACAGCATCATCATAGTCATCTCATGAAGGACATAGGATGCTGAGAACTCCCCCAAACTAATGGCTCCCCCCTAAGTGAAACGAGCACAACAGAGAAAGGAAAATTCACTAGAAAGTTCATGTACATCTGGTTTTAACTTTATATAATTTGACCTTGAAGTGCAGTTATCACTGTAACCAAACTAATAATAACTCTTTTTTTATACTAATAAGACTTTAATGATAAATTATTGTGTTTGCATTGGTGCAAACAGTTTTTGTTTAAAAGATTTTGATGAGAATTCAACCAACCTACTCTATAACTTGAATGGACTGAATTGGCAACACTTGTTTTTGCTATTTTTTTTCAACAAAAACCTATCTTTTACAGCAGGATGGCCTCCTTTTTAACTGACAAAACTGAATACACATCTGTGTCTGTAATTGCATAGGTTTTCCTTTCAAATGCAAAACAAAAGGGAACAAACAAAACTGTTTTTCTCAATGACTGGGATGCAGAACGCTACAGTTGTATACAATTGTAGGATCAATGTAGGATGGTGACAAGTTGGAGAAAAAAATAAATTAAATGTGTTCTTTCTTTAGTCCTTTAGATGGCTATACTTTTCTATTTTTCTCTGTATTTTAATCTAGAGTACAGCTGCTGCTTAAGAATTAAATTCAAAATAAATTTCCAGCTTATCCAAAATCCAAGCAGAAATGGTAAACCAAATTATCCAAAGCTTTGGGGAAGATATACTGAGCTTTGAGAAAGAGGACTGTTGACTTCTTTGTGCAACTCATTTCATAATACAACCCATTCCAATTTAGAGTCTGTAGGCAGGATGATAAGAAACAGCAGCTCTTGTAGTTTTCATTTGTGCTGGATATCAGAGGAATGTACAGGCTAATGTTAATGGAGGATAACTGTCCTGCACAACCAATTAGAGCTATAGATTCTAATCACCAAACAAAGTAGCTGAATGTGAAGCTATCTGTGTTAATGTTGAAGCATCTTTCATTAGACAGGCACAACGCCATTAAAGCAGAATATTTTTTGCTTGTATTCAAATGTTTTCTGCAGCACTGGCTAGTTTCACCAGTCAAAAGAGAATAACTACTGAGCTGTTGCCAAATTCATAATCCATTGATACAGAAAAATAGATCCTCAATCTGTTCATCAAGTATGTAAATACAGAAATTGTTTTTAATTGGTTCAGAAGTATAATTACAATTATATTTCTTGAAGAATACTTACAGATATATTTCAAAATATGCCTGCTTTTCTTATGTTTTAATTTGTTCTACATGTCCTTGTCAAAGAGAAATTCATTTTCTCTGGTGTGTGTGCATATGCCCACTTCAGTTAGTGATAAATCAAAGTGGTATCTTTAAGAACACATAAAAGTTACCCAGATACTAACCATTCATCAGAACAACTTGAAACAGCTTAAGAAAATTATTCCCTATACTAAGACATATATTTATAACAAGACATATATAGATATTAAATCCAGCACCCTCGGTTAAAAAAAAACTTTTAATGATAGAAAGCGTTGCAAATCCTTTGAAGTAGTATAGATCATTGTAACACTGTATCTCCATTGAAAGTTAGACACATGAACCCTATAGAATTATTATTTTTGCTGAATTTTTACACACATGTGAATCCAGTCCCACAGAGTTTTTCTGTAAATTTTAGTCGGTCAATGTACCCTTCCATATTATTTTTAAAAATAGATATTTTGCAACCACTAAAACTATGGTATTACTGCCCATGTTATCTTTAATTTAGATTTTTATACTGCTCTGTAAAGACACTTTTACTTTAAGGCTTCTTCAAGTCCCTTCCTTTTTATTCTGTGTTTTCCTTGGCTGGGTTAAAAACTGGCTGGATTGCTTGGCACAGAGAGTGGTGGTGAATGGAGTTACATCCAGTTGGTGGCTGGGCACCAATAGTGTTCCCCAGGGCTCAGTATTGAGGCCAGTCCTGTTAAATATCTTTATCAATGATCTAGATGAGGGGATTAAGTGTATCCTCAGTAAGTTCGCAGATGACATAAGCCAGGCAGGAGTGTTGATCTGGTAGAGGGTAGGAAGGCTCTGCAGAGGAATCTGGACAGGTTGAATCAATTAGCCAAGACCAACTATATCAGGTACAACAAGGTGAAATGCTGGGTCCTGGATTTGGGTCACTGTGGAGAGAGATAAGATAGAATTAAACTACAGGCTGTGGGATTCGCCTGCAGAATGCCATGGCAGCACAGAGAAGCTTGTCTCCCCCTGACCTTGGGGGGAGGAGATCTGATGTGGCAGAGCCCTGCAGAGAGGAGCCTGCCAGACACCTGAACCGTGTGTGATCACCCCCATATAAGGACATTCAGAAAGTGTGTTGCTGACGTGGCAATGTGTGATAGGTCGCTTCGTAAAAAATACCACATAAGGAAATACTGTGTCTTAAGGAAGTGTATAAAACCAGCCTGTTTCTCTCAATAAATGTCTCAGAATCCCTGCTGGTCTAAATCTATGCCTTAGTCATTACAGGTCACAACAACTCTTTCAGCACTACAGGCTGGGGGAGGACTGGCTGGAAAGTGGCCCAGTGGAAAAGGACCTGGGGGTGCTGGTGACAGCCAGCTGAACATGATCCAGCATGTGCCCAGGTGGCCAAGAAGGCCAAGGGCATCCTGGCCTGTATCAGCAGTAGTGTGGTCAGCAGGACCAGGGCAGTGATTGTCCCCTGTACTTGGCGCTGGTGGCGCCACACCTCAAATCCTGTGTTCAGTTCTGGGCCCCTCACAGCAAGACAGACCTTAAGTGTCCAGAGAAGGGCAACAGAACTGGTGAAGGGTCTAGTGAGTAAGCGTTAGAGACTGGAAAAGGTGACCTGTTTCAAGACATCTTGGGGGCTTGGAATGCAGAGGGTGGGTCAGATCTTGCTCTGGTGAAGTGGTTCCCTGCCCCCCATACTTCTCAGCCCCACAGCATCTGTCAGTCATGGCAAACTGGAGGCCGCTCCAGTTTTGCATAAGCCAGTCCCTGAGAAGCTTAGAGACTGGAAGTCCCTCATGGGAGGAAGGCCCAGGATGGGCCAAAAATGTTTAAGGGTCACCACAAGGTGAGCACATTGTTCTGTAACCCTACCTTCATCTTGGAGTTTTACATCACTGGAAACCAGAAGTTGATAGCTATATGTCTGTGTTTCTATAGCTTTCCTGTCTTTCTGGTTTTATCCCTTTGTTTTTCTTCTAATTCTCTTCTCAGAGAACATTAGCATCGAATGGGTTATAAGGTTTTCTATGTTCCATGGGCTCAGCCTATGCTGTGATAAGTGATATTATGTAGTATTTACTCTTCTGCCAAAGTTCCTTAATTTTCTATAGTTTGACAGTAAACTTTTGTGTATTTTTACCTCTTGATAATATTTGGTTGGATTTTTCTCCTTTCCATCTACCCAGAGCAAAAGAACCTTGGTTTAGCCCTAGGTTTGAGTCATCTGGGTATAACAGTAACTCCTATGAAGAGCAGCTGAGGGAGCTGGGGTTACTTAGCCTGGAGAAAACCCGAGGTTCAGGGGGTACTTTATCTCTCTCTACAACTACCTGAAAGGAGGTTGTAACCAGCTGGGTTTTGGCATCTTCTCCCAGACAACTAGCAACAGAAAAAGAGAACACAACCTCAAGCTGCACCAAGGAAGATTCAGGTTGGACGTCATCTTCACTGAAAGGATGGTTCAGCATTGGAATGCACTGCCCAGGGAGGTGGTGGAGTCATCATCCCTGCAGGTGTTCAAGAAATGACTGTACATGGCAGTTAGTGTATGGTCTAAACCTAATGATTCTATGATTCTACATTAAATCAGTGATGTGGACTTGGCAAGACATATGCAGACAACACATAAACATACAAGCCATGCATCAGAGAACAGTCCCCCTCAGGAAACTGGCCACTGGCTGAAAATTATAATGAAAAGTGGAGAGAGAAATCTTACAGCATTCTCCAAAAGTCTTTTAGTCTGTTGAAACTTTAAACCCAGATTACTAAATGCATAATTTCTATGAAGACTGTGCTTGAAGTTTGGGATGGTTTCTAAGAAAAAATAATAAAGCAAAACAACAAAATTAAGGCAATAGGAGGGGTGAAAGGGCAGACAAGAAAGAGTCTGAAAGGAGCACTAACAAGAGAGTTATAAGGTTGGAAGAAGCTGTGAAATTACATGAGCAACACAGAAACCAGGACACAGGACCAAAGGTACAAAGGAGCAGCTGAACGATTAAATAAACCACAGAAATGTGACATCAGTAATATTCTGTCATTTAAAACAGTGTCATGAGAATGTCTGAAGATAAAATATTAAGGAATAATAAGCAAATAAGGATTCACATTGAGAAGTTGAGAAAGGATGAGGGGAGTTAATGCCATCTTCTTTCTAGTGAAATAAATAAGTACACAAATATAAACAGTAGAAATGGTCAGATATGAGAATGGCACAGTGACAGAAATGCTTATTTAAGAAAATGAATGCCAAATAAAAAGAAATAGAAAATAAAATTGTATACTATTAAAGGTCTTTATCCTTCATTATTCCCACTTCCTCATAACATGTTTAGCTGTAGTAGGAATTTACACCAGAAAATTTCCTTATTTCTGTTGAATATATATTCATAAAAGTCGCCCATCAAAGAAAGTAACATTCTATTTCAGTTATTTATTTACCGTATGGGAAATACTGAATTTCTTTTATTAATATTAAGAAACAACCAAAACTAACCAACCAACCAAGCACCAAAAATCTTGCTGTGTCAGTTGCCTTGGCAGTCTAGGTTATGTTGTAGAATTGCAGATATATTGATTTAATGCTAGAGCCAATTATTTAGATCACTAGGCTGCTATGAAGATCATTAAGTGATCGAGTTACTAGCTGAGTGTATCCCTCCCTAGCACAGTTGGAAATCTGAAAGACTAACAGCTGACTTCAATCCCTTTTTTCCCCTTTTCCACCATGCCTTTCCTCAGTTACTCATGCTTACATGCCAAATTTAATAGAGTCTACTTCATTCATAGTAATTTCCTCAGTTTTTATGGTTTTTATGCCAAGCTACCTGTGCAAGGTGTAAAAGGAAAGGATTCCTAGTCACATCTGCTGCTTAGGAAGTGATAACAAAAACTATAAGTTCTAGGAAACTTATATGACCTAAGTAAAGTCATACTTACTCCATACCTGAAACCTTCTGGGGAATAGGTTAGTAAGATGATATTGATAATATGACCATGGAAGAGGAATGAATCATAGATGCTGAACTCACAGACTGTGTCACTAAAAGGGAAAAGGGGCTCAAACACAGTCACTGAAGCAGAGATCTCCCGTTTCCACCTTCTTTCGGAGAGAAAGGATAAAGAAGGAATTGGTACAAAAAGTATTAGATCTGCAACATTTTTTATCTGGCTCATCTAAAAGCTCCTCCAAAATACAGGATCAAAAATGCACATATCAGAATGAAGGTCTTTCTCTCCATACTATCAGCTGTGCTATCACAGATGCACCATGTTATTTCCAGCTTCCTTATAGTTCCGTTCTTGTTCCATCTTGAGTTAAGGCTCTAACCTTTCTCCTCTCCCCTATTAGGCATCTCTTTTTATCCCCACCCACAAGTTGTCTCTACTATCATCCTTTTAATTATTTCTAAACTCATGCCTATAGTATGAGTTCATTTTTTCTAAATAGTTTTGCTTTTTTTCTTTTGCAAGCAGTAGTAGCAGATTCTCAATGGGTTAATTGTGAAGAAAGTCAGACTATGGTAATGTTACTTTCTGCTAGGATGTACATGAATGCTGTGAGAACTGAAGATATTCGAAAAAAAATGCTAATTGCAACTTAAGCTGTCTGGCATCATCTACATGCATTTATATTAACAGAAAACTTCTGATCTTTATCAAGTATTGTTTTAATATATAAAATTCTTGACCAATGCACCAGTAGTAATTAGCCTAACACAGAACCAATACAAAGGAGGAATAGACAAAAACCTCTGTGATGCACAATATTTTTCAGCAAGCCATTTAATTAACGCTTTGAGCCATACAGAGTATGAAATCTGTAGTTAAGGTTGATTAGTCTTCAGATTATAACACCCTCTTATAATGTCAATAAACAAGAAACAAATTTCACACAAGAGAGTGACTAACAGCCTCTTGCTGTCAAATTGAAATGCAAAGATGTCTGAAAGCATAGCCACAAGGCTGAGATTCTAGTTAGTTATGACCAGGGTAAAATTAATGTCAATCATGTTTGCCCTTTAAAGCTTAACAATTAAAATTGGCAATGGTGTTAGTATTCTCATTAAATTTTGAATAAACAAAAATCACCTAAGCTTCCATAGAAACTTGATCAGAAAACAAATCAGAGCTATCAATACCGCTAAGGAAAATGGGATTTTAAGAAAAAGTCTTCAAAATGGAAAAATTTTTAGATGGTCTTCAGGAATTAAAAAATGAACTGAGAAATGTCTAGTAGATGAAATTTCTCATAAATATTCTTAAATGCAGCTAAGCTCTCAGCAAAATCTAAAAGTAATTTTTCATTGACACGTAGAATTCTTGTCCTATAAATATGCCCTTTTTGTATCCTGAATATTTCTCCTCTAATTTAATGCCCTGTGCAACAAAGATAATCCTTATCTATGTTTTGGGCTAAGCTTTTACTCAAAGCAAAAAAATCCACCTTTAAGAGGTTAAAACTGAGCTGGGAAGTTAATGTCATGCCATCAGGATGTACATTAAATGAAGGTATTACAGCTGCATTAATAAACCCAGTATGTTGAAAAGTTACAACTGTTTCAGTGACAGAGGAATGTTAATTTATTTATGCAAGTTTCAGGCCAGATCTGTCCTGGGACTGGTTATTTGAGTGTGTAGGTGGAAGCGCAGATTTGCCTACCTGCCTTTATATTCACCCAACAGAAAATCTCCTAAATTGGTCAATGTTTCACTTTTGTTACGTTTTTATGGAGGTTTAAGTCTGTGTGATAAAATATAACCACACTAACAGTCTATGTATAAATGGATTAAACCTGTGTATAAATATGGTGGAAGGCTGCTCAGAAACCCTCTCTTTGCACTAAAACATCACCTAACATTGAGATATGCTGAGATCCTGAGTCATTTTCAGCAGTTCAGTTGACAGCAAATCAACTACCAGAGCAGGTTAAATCAAGAAGAGCATCTATTATCTTCCTTTGTTCATTTAAAACCCAACCAGCCAGCCAACCAACCAACCAACCATCCAGAAAAAATAGATGGTATTCCTAAGACACCAAAGTTTCTGTTCTGAGCCAGAGATATATTATCTCTTTGCTTGGTACAGTATATTTTTCCTATAGGAAAAGGATAGGTATCTCAGCTTTTGAATAATTCATAAAAGATTTCCTTCCAGACCTCCAAATATTTCACTTATACGTATCAAACAATAGCAAGTATACAGAAATAGCTATTTTAAGTGCTCCAAAGCCTCCTATGGTCTTTGCACGGAAGTTCAATACAGGTATAGAATAAAGTGAGATTAAATATTCCCTCCAAAACTTAAACGGTAAGTATTAATAAAAAAATCTGTTATGGCATGTTAAGTTTTCATTACAATTCTCTTGGAATGGTCTGTATTGCTCACAAGTAAAACATACTGAATTGTATGACTTGTGCAGACTAAGACAGAAATCATTGTGATATCCTTTGCTGCAGCAAAGCATGCATTGCATGCTGTGCTATAAAGTATTTCTTTTTGTTTTAAAATTCTCATGCACTTCTTTAATTTAATCCACTTTGCTTAAACTGATAGTTCCTGTCTGTCAAGGGATGGAGGTTAAGCTTGTGTTTCTCTGTATGTGCTGTTTAACAAACCATGTCTGCCATCCATTTCCCATAATATTCATGTTTGCTGATTTTAATAATACTGGAGAAACACATAGAAAATTCAAAAATAGCACCTCACATTTTTTACGAAAATAGACTACTGGACAGAAAAATGTTCATTGTGGTGTTCTGTGGTGTGGAATACCCCTTTGGTAAGTTCAGGTCACCTGTTGCAGCTGTGGTCCCTTCCAGTTTCTTTTGTGCACCTCCTCAATGGCAGAGCAAGAGACAAAGGGAAGAAAGTCCTTTCTGGTGGACTTTTCAAATATCAACTTTTCAAACAACAACTTTTCAAATATCAAGGCTACTGCTTTAACAACTTCTTCATTTTGTTCCCTCAGGACTGTGAGTTGCATCTCATTGCACCTATGGGTGCATCTCAGCAGGTGCAATGGACTTGTGCACCTTTGAGTTCCTTAGATGGTAGAGAACCTGATCTTCTGCAACATGTGGTTTTTCATTCTTCCAGTCCCTGCCTTTGCTTTCTGTGATTTGGATAGTGTAGCTGGAGAACTTGCTGGTGAAGATCAAGGCAAGAAGGTCATTGAGTACCTCAGCCTTGCCTATGTCCCAGGTCACCATGTTTCACGTTTTCTTCCAAAGAGGGCCCGTATTTTCCCCAGTCTTCCTTAAATCACCAATTTACCTATAGAAGCTTTTCCTTTTGTCCTTGACCTGTATGGCCAGGTTTAGTTCTGTCAGGGCTTTAGCTTTCCTAACCTGACCCCCTTATGGCTCACACAATCTCCCTGTATTCCTCCCAGGCCACCTGTCCTTGCTTCCATTGCAGGCTTCCTTTTAGTGTTTATATTTGTCCAGGAGCTTCTTGTTCATCCATGCAGGCCTCCTGGTGTTTTTGCCTTTCTTCCTCTTTCCTGGAATTCATCACTCCTGAGCTTAGAGGAGGTAGTCCTTGAATAATAACCAGATTCCTTGGACCCCTCTTCCTTGCAGGGCTTCAGTCCATTGTACTCTACCAAACAGATCCCAAAGAGGCAAACATCTGATCTCTTGAAGTCTGGAGTAGTGAGCTTGCTGTGCACCTTCCTCCCTGTCCAAAGAATCTTGAATGCCACCATTCCATGTGATGCCTTCTTGGGGCTACCTAAAAACAGAGGCTAGACAAAATTAAGATAAAAGTGGGTATTTATTGAAGTGCCTTCAATAAGGTACACTATGGGTAGACAGAGCCCTAGGGCTACATCCAAAATGGACCACGGGTCATGAGTTTTCCATACTTTTATAAGTTTGGTCCATTTGCATATCAGGGTCAATCTTCCAATTACTATTTCAGGTAATGATGTCATTACCCCAAGTTTGTTCCCCCTTTTTAGAGGCTTTGTTTACGTATTTTGGGGCCTGTGACAGTAAGGTGTCATTGAGTCTCAGGCCTAGAGAGGATTTGCTATGTCTAATCAGATTGGGAGAACAGTAGCTAACAGGCTATATGGAGTTTTAGAGTTACACACTAAAGCAGTACAGGATCTGGAAAATCCTAAGGCATCTCGTGGTCAGCTGCCATTGAGTTCCACATTCCTCACCAGCACATCCTTGTTGGTCAGAACAAGGTCCATCATAGCACCTGTCCTTGCTGGCTCCTCTGTTGCTTAGAGAAAGAATTTATCCTCAGTGCATTGCAAGAACTCCTGGATTTCTTATGCCCTGCTGTGTTGTCCCTCCAATAGATATTGTAGTGTTTGGAGTCCCCCGTGAGGACCAGGGCTTGTGAGTGTGAGGTTGATTCTATCTCTCTATAGAGGGCTTTATCCACTTAATATTCCTGGTCAGATGGCCTGTGTCAGATGCCTACCATAATGTCACCTATCCGTGTCCTCCCTTTAATCCTGACTCATAAGCTCTTGGTCAGGTCCTCATCTATCCTCAGGCAGAGCTCCTTTCACTTCAGTTGGTCATGGGCAAAGGGGGCAACACTGCCTCCTCATCTTCCTGCCTGTCCTTCCTAAAGAGCCTGTATCCTTCCAACCCAGCACTCCAGTCATAAGAACCATTCCACGATGTCTCTATGATGCCCATCATAGCCCTACAGGCATGTGCACACCTCTAACTCGCCTTGTTTTTTTCCACATGCTACATGTTTGCATAGAGGAATTTAAGTTGAGCTTCCAATGAAATGACTTATTGGATGGGGTGGCTGGAATTCCTTTGGTGCTGCCCTTCAGGTGTTCTCTTGCTGACCTGTGCTCCCTTTCCAGGCTCAGGGTATCTTTTTCTGGCACTAGCATCCAACTGGTAGGAGTGGGATAGATAGAGTCCTCTTCACCAACTTTGCAAACCTGTGGCTGAAGATGATCTTCTCCTTTGCAGATGAAGCCCATGAGCCTGCTGTAGACCAGGTTTCTCAAAACAAGTCCTAAGGTCTAGTTAATCAGACTCCTCACTGTGTTTTTTTGAACGAGTTTTTAATTCACCAGATTTGGCTGGCCCTTTTCCTCTGACCAGAAGGATTGATGCAGACATTCAGCTTATATATGACAGTAAAAAAGTTCAGAACAAAAAACATTGCAGAGGAATAGGGACGTAAAGCCAACATTCAAAAGAAATGTCATTTAGAGGGTGACAGAGTTATGGCTCCACTGGAACTGCATGCATGATCTACGGTTTAAAAGGTTGCGTGCCATAGTTCTTCCGTTGCTTTGTGTGTATAATAGATTCCTGTGAAGAATATTTACTTTATGGAGATGTGTCTGGGATTCGGGTTTGCTCTTTTCTGGAAAACTAACACCAAAAATGATGCATATAATCACATCTGTGGTTTCTGTTGGAGACCCATTGTCTCTTTCATGGACAGATAGCGTCTTGGGTTGGATGAAAACAAAGGACATAGACAAGATTAAAGATTCTATGACTCAGATTGGTTCTCAAACTTATCTGCATTAACATTAAACTGAAACTAAAAGTATTGTGGAGAAGGATTGCCTTGTAACTGTGTATTTCTGATCTTCTGATCCAATATACCCTTTCAGTAGAAGACAATGTAATCTCAAATTATGGAATAAATTTCAAAAGAAATAGTGCTCCATCTGTCATTAGAGCTTCATATGAAATAAGCACCTTGTAGGTGACATCAGAGGAAATAGAAGTTACTTTCTTTAGAGCCACCAGACACAGCTTCAGTGTTTTATACCTTCTAGGAAACTATACTCATTTCAGGTGATCTATAGCTGCATGTGTTAATTTTCTACAAGTTTTTATTTCCTCTATCATAATATTTTTAATAAAAGTAAATCATCTTTCAAGTTATGACATAAAGTTAATTCAGGCAAAGGTATTTAAAATCATTTATCTGTCTCTTCATAAAACCCAATTTCTCAATAAAATATAATCTTGAGGTATAAGCATTTAAATTATTTGAACAAAATGGGTGTTAGTGTAAAAAAGGTTCCTGCTACTTTTAGAAATTAATTTAAAAGAAGACAGTCTAAGAATAGAATCCAAACACAAGAAAATAACAGTAATATATTTTCAAAAACTTCATCCATAACAAAATCATTCCAAACACTGACACTTTACAAATGAAAAATTGTTTCAATGGCTTCAGGATTTTGTAAATAAAGCTGACAATGTATTATCTAAATTACCTAAATGAAGATGGAAAAAACTAGTAAGAAAACTGCAGAACATCCCTACTTCTGAAGCATAAAGTCTCTCAATGTTGTGTTTTAATTTACAATTATGTGTCTTTCTGTTGAATGCTTCTAAAAATTTCAAAAGACACCCTAGAAAAAACCTCATGTTTATAATTTAAGGCTCTACTGAAGAAAAATCCTTTTATGTTACACCAATATTTTCATCTGATAGAAAAGAAAAAAACAGTGGAGAATATGTCCCAATTATCTACAACATACAGAAAAGGAGTAAAAGAAAATTAAGAAAATACTGAGAACTATTCCTGAATGAAGCAAAAATTCTTTTAGAAAACTTAATAACCTAAACTTTTTTGCTGTATGCTTAAAGCAAGTGTCAGCAAGTTCCAGTAAATGGCATGGAAAATTGTAACTGGACTGCATTACTCCCTCCTCCCGTTCTGATGAGACAGCATTACTCCATGCACCATACTGGATGAGGCAGCATCAGTACTTGCAGATGCTTTTCTAGCCTGTTCTTAAGAGTAGTGGCAGAGATGCCACTGCCCTTTCACCAGGTATTTTCAGTGTTTCACTAATGTTTTTTTCCGTAATATTTTGCTTGACTTCATTTTGTTGCAGCAGAACTCCATTGTGGATACAAAAATACAGCTAGCAAAAGTTTCTCTTGCTTCTTTCCAGTGCCGTGAGATACTTTTCTCTCTCACTAAGATGTTTGCAGAGTTCTGTAAACTATAAACACCTGCGACCTTGCAGAGCCTTGTTTATGGTACAGTAGGAAAATACTTTTACAATGGATGTTTTAGGATTTTAGCCAATTACCCCCAAGGAGTGGCTGATCCTTTGACCAATCAGACTATGAAGAAAAAAGTCTATAAAAGAGTTGTAAAATAATTAAATAAATGAATCTTGCTGCACAATTCCTGCCTGTTGGATCTCTCCTATCCTCCCTACCATTGTGGGATACCGTAATAGTCCATTATTTTATGCTTCTAGCTATGGCAGATGTGGAGGATAGACCTTTCCCTTCCCTTTTGCATCATCATCTAACATGCTTGAAGGCTGTTTAATCCCCTCTGTAGTCCTTTTAATCTTATAACAAATTTAATTCTCCTTCATGTGCTCTCAAGCCCTGATGCTTTTTAGTGAGGTCATTTGATATTTTCCAAGGAATGTCCAAGTCTCTTCTTTCTCAAAGGGCAGTGGCCAGAACTTTGAGCAGTGTTTGCAGGAAAGCCTTACTAACGCAGAGCAGGCCAAATGACAACGTACTCAGCAGTAACCATTGCTCTGCTATGTAAAGCCCTCATGCGCTGTCAAGTCAGGATCAGAGGAGAGCTGCAAAGGGGAGACTTTGTAGGCCCTTCTGAAGAGAGGCAGTGTCTGTACAAAGGCTCTACATACATCTCTTTTTACAGGAGCATTATTCCAAATTTCTTGTAGAGTATCTTTCTGTTTATTTTTTTCATAATACAGTCTTTGTCCCTCTTTCAATATAGCTGACATTCATTCACCTCTTTGTGACGTTTTAATTTCCTGATGTTTTTGTAAATAACTATTCCTCAAGCTGTTGTTCCCATTTCTGTATCTGTGCTATTAATTATTTCTGTGTGAAGTACTTTGTATATTCATCCGGTTTCTCAGGCCAGTTCCCAAACTATACAGATCACTTTGAATTCTAATCTTGTTCTCCTTCACACCTGCAGCTTTTTCCAGGTTTGTTTCAACTTCAAATGTAGTAAGCATATTTTATATTTCATTTCTATTTCAACCTGGCCATTAATACTAATGAGGAACAATACATGTGCAGAGAATGAATCTGACATAGCCTCTTTTGACAGTGAAGCCTATTAACTCTCTGGAAATGACTTTTTCCAACAAGTGTTCCCTCCATGCTGTGAAGCCAACCAATAGAAAATGCCCTTTCTTTAAGAACTTCCTCTGAGACACTTTCAGAAGCACTGTTTAAGGTCAAGATTTGATAGCTTTATGATGGTGTAAAGAAGAGAAAAGGAGATCCTACAAGAGAAACTGGTGAATATCTCTCTGAATTCCATGAAACCATTGCTTTGGACACTTACCATGGCATAAGGGAAACAGATGCTTACAATAATGATTTTATATATAACTTGCTGCAATGTTTAACTCTTTCAGCTAACTGAATTATGAGGGCTTTCAAATATATTCAGATGAGGGGAAAATGTGTTTCCTTGAAATTGTGGTTGAACAAAAGCCTGAAAAGACATATGATCCTGGATTCTTCTGCTACTCAGGTGGCACTACTTAAGTAACACAAATTTTATTCCAATTTAGTCATGTGGAATGTTACAATAACTCCTTACTTAAAAAACAAATAATTTTAAGGATCCTTTATGCCCCAGGTATAAATATTGACACTACATTTAATTAATCAATTATTCCTTCTCACCCTAAATTAAGAAACAGCATAATCTGCTGAAAGAGAATAATTATAAAAAATATCATATATTGCCTTTTACTCATGTGAAACACAGTCCATTTTAAAAGATGATAGAATAAACAATTTTAATTACTTGCATCATTTTAGATAATAATAGATTACTTTTAATTGTCAAATAAACTTACTGTCTTTTCAATGATTAACAAGGCTTCAGGGAAAAAAAGTGCCAGGGTCTAAAAAATTCTGTGCTTTCATTCTGTATGCTTTGTGTTTGTTTCAGAACAGCTACAACTTATGCCATGAACTCTTTAGGTTTCAAAGGAAGGAACAGATAATTTCATAATTAATGATAAGGTCCCATCTAAAGACTCAAGACCTATTGAATTTGTCAATGCAGAAACACTTAAGAAAGTTAATCTGAAGTAACTTTTAAAGTGGATTAATTAAACGAATTAAAACCACATATTGATCCTTTTATTCAAATTTTCAATGCCTTTAATTCAATGTAGTCTACTTCAGACTTCAAAGTGAATTAAGCTAAATTAAATTAGGGACATTTTAATTCTGAATATGTGTCTACATTGGGATTAACGCATTTTAAAGCATTTAACATTTAACACGCAAGGGACTGCAGAAACTGTAAAAAACCCCTACAGTGAATTACTTACTTTGTAACAGCTGCCTGTGCTCACACACTTTCTCCATCCATGATTCAATGTAAGGTATCTTTGTCTTGCAATGAGATGGGACATGCTGGTCATTTATTCATATCTTACTTTGACATGTTGGGTATGGCCCTCTTATTTCCACACTCAATTGATTTGGACAAGCTTTCTCAAGCATGCAAGGCAAATACTTTTTTGATGCAATTAAGTCTGAAAGACCTCAATGAGAAACTGACTTCCAAACACAAAAAAATGTTATTTTGGGGTTTTGGTGGTTTTTTTGCGTGCATGTATGTGCTATTATTCTGTCTCACATGAACAGTTCATTTTTTTAAAGACCTTAGAAAGAGAATTTTCTTAGAAAATTGTTCACCCATCCCTGACCACAGTAATGACAATGCCTGTTCTCTTTTGTGAGAATGAAAAGCATCTCAGAAATGCACTACTGAAATGACCTTACTGGACTTGTTTTGTAGAAAAATTGCTCTGTTAGGCAAGAAAGATGCAATCTGAGTGTCCTTAACATTTTCCACTTATGTCACAGTTTAGGAATGGTATTCCCCAGTTTAGCATTCCCTCTGAAACACTCCAAACCATGCATCATTTTCTCACTCCCCATTCCCCGATCCCTCGTCCCTCTCTCCCTGTAGTGGGCTTGAAAGGAGGATTGGAATCACAAAAGGAAAAGATCATGGGGCGAGATAACAAAAATTTACTGGAAAGAGCAACGAGTTAAGAAAATGAACAGTAACAGCAACCATACTAATGGCACAGTGTACAAGAACAGCGGTGATTCACATGTGATGGCTGACTGCTCCCTCCTCCACGCTACCCGACCCAGAAGGGAACTCAACATTTCCCTGTCCCCAGAAAATGATGCAAGGTAGAATAGAATAATCTCAGGGTCCTGGTCATGCCCCTTTACTGGATAGTGCAAAAATTAACCCTGTCCCAGCTGCAACAAGGATGACTCGTCAAAGAAAACAACTAACTTAGAGTTGCTAATATTTTTATACATAGTTTAGGAGGGGATTCTGCAAATGATGTAAGCGAATTTAGTATGAAGAAGAAGAAGAAGAAAGAAGAAGAAAGAAGAAGAAAGAAGAAGAAGAAGAAGAAGAAGAAGAAGAAGAAGAAGAAGAAGAAGAAGAAGAAGAAGAAGAAGAAGAAGAAGAAATGTTCTTTATCATGTTTTTACTCTGTATAAATGTTGCTTTCTACATCTGATATATAACAAGTGCATTTCTAAACTTGATAAAATAAGTTACTCTGCAGTAAAGATATTAATCTCACCAAAATGGAAGGCAAATCTGTCAGATGCTGATTTGCATACAGAGCATTAATTTACAGACACAGTTCAGAAACATAAACATAGCCTCAGAAACAGACAAGAGAAATTGGTGAGGAAAAAATGTCAAGAACTCTTATAAACAAGCATCTGTTGTCATTCAGGTTTTCATATATTCAGATGTAATTTCCAGTAGCAGTCATCAGCGCCAAGTACGTTATGAAATTTACAAAGCAGAAATTGCTTAATTGTCAATGCTATTGAACAAAAACTGACAGGAGAGGTGCCCTATTATAATATATACATTCTCTCACTAGAAGATGTCCTTTATATATTTATTAGATGTACTTGACTAAGAGTAGGCTTGAAGCATATATCTATTTGTGACCTTAATCCTCTAGTTGCTGCAGCTTCTCTATTGATTGTTCTTTTGTGCAAGTCCCTCAAGAATGCAGAAAACCTTTTCAAACAATTGTGTTCAACTAATAATTTTCCTTTTCTTTCAAAAGCTACTGTTATCTTTTCAGTTCTTCCATATAATTATGTTTTTCTGCTGTCCATCACCTCTACCTATGGATTGTTTGGCCTCATAGAGGCTGATTATGTGAATAGAGTTGTCATGTGCAGTAATGGAACGATTTTCCTGTGAATAGAATTTGTTCAGACAGCTGATTTGGTCAGTCAGCTTTAGACCTCTGAATAGAAGCTGTCATTTGCTGTGTCAGGATGATAGTCATAAAATGTATTTTAATGTGACAAACATAGACCTTTGCATTTCAGACAAAGTTTTTGTGTAGCGGCAAGAAGCTTATTGCTGTAAATGTTTCCTCTGTGCGGTTATTTGACTTTCAAAAAACTACGGATTGAAGCCATGATTTTTAATAAAAAAACTAATGTTGTAAACAAAGAGTAAAAATAGGATAGGAGTAATATTTCTCCTTCCACACTTTGAAAGCATAATGATTTACTGAAATGTCATCTTCAAAATACAAGTGAGTTTGTGCTTTAATAGCTATTCTTTCCTTGGTATTACAGGAAATTTTTTGGAAACCAAAAGTAATACTAAGGAGCTAATGCAACAGCTACTGTCTTGGCTAACATACTACATTAGGAATTTCCAGAATTCAAAGCAAGAGTAGCTGTATCTCAGACTCAAAACCCAATAGTTTCTTATAATGATAGTTTTTGAATGAGACCTTAGCGAGTGCAGCCATAACAGATCCCAGAACACAAAGCAGCAGGAGGCTGGTTTTGTCCAAATTTTTGTGCTGCTGAGAGTCAAGATCATGTCTGAATGGATTCTTTGTCAAAAGGATTTGAAAATTAGATGTATAGTTAATTTTTATTGTGGTTTTTACCAAGGGATTATTGCCTTTTTTTTCTTTTTTTTTGGACTGGACAGAGAAGATGGCATTCGTGGTTACATGAAAGAAAGGAAACAAAACCTCACAGGGTCAATACCTCATAGAAAGGTTCAGGGACTTGTTTTCATTCATAAAAATTCAACAGTGAAAGGCAATAGGGAGACATGTTCCAAAGGAAGAGTAAAATCTATGAGGTGAACTTTTGTCTCACATTGGCTATTCAATGGGCAAAAAAAGAAAGACAGTTCAATGTTGTTCTATTGCAATTCTATTACAGACAGATGAGGAAAACAAAGTTTTCTCAAAGTGAAGAAAATACTATTCAAGACAAGAATGAACTAAGGAACTGTGTTCATCTGGCATTTTTATTAAAACCTTTACTAATCAAATAAAAATATTGACATGCAAAAGCTGTAAACTTTCTAAGATTCAAGTGAGGAAGTGGATTTCTAAATGTGATCTCAGGAAAGAAAAAAAAAGAAAAAACCCTTTAATTTTGGAAATTAGTTGGGGTAGGAATTCTGAAACATCAATTGAAAGCCCTTGAGGTGACAGGATTTCAACTTACGAGAGACTGCCTGTGCTTCTGGAATGTCATAGGCAGTAAAATATGTACCAAATACATATTCTTTTTTTTTTTTAATGCAAACATCCATTTACGATTAGAATGACTGAATCTGTTTTTAACAGATCTGTATTTAATTCTGTTTAATATTACAATCAAGAGATTGCATGGAACTTTTTTGTTTCTGACAAGCTATTGAAATACATGCCTTTTTATGATGCAAATTTGATAGACTTTAACATGATTTTAGCATGTGTATGTTTCCTTCTGGTCTGAGGAAATAAGCAAAACAAACATCAACTTCCACTGAAAAAAAACCAAAACATCTTACTTGAATACAATTCAGAACTGTATTACATAATTGGTTAGGAAATTGATTTTCAGAATAGCATATGTCAGTGTCATTTCAGGTCTGTAAACACAGCAATGCATGATGGTGCAAAGCTAAATCAAGCTAACACCTGCATTATTACCTTTTTGCTTATTTGAGTCAAAGTCCTCCATCAGTCTTCAACTATTTTCAGCTTGTAAACATTTAAAGCAATTCAGACTGTGGTACAGAAAACCTAACGTTTTTGAGATCCCCTAGGGAAACTGGACATGGTCCCCAAAGAGAGGACAGGCAACAGTTTGAGAAAAACAGATCAATGAGTGATCTTAGAGTGCTGGAGGAGCCAGATGTCCTAAGGGAGCTTTCAGTTAAGCCATGTCCTGCCTAAAAAGTGTTTGAAATCACTGAAGGAAATCCTCCATCAGACATAAGAATAAACTGGAATTTTATAGAAGAAAACCGTCATCCTAATCAGTTTAGAGAAGGAGGGTGAGCAAAGCCAGCCTGTTCATGAGGAGGATCGCTGGAGACTATGCACACTGAGCAGTACTCAAGTGATCCTAAAGCTGAAGGAGGGAAAGTAAAGAGGTTTTTTTTTTGTTTTTTTTGTTTGTTTGTTTTTTTGTTTTGTTTTGTTTTTTTTTAAATCTTTGTTAAGGATACTAGGTATCACAACTACTCTGCAAACCTTGTGTTCTGCATTTTCACTGATGTGCATGTCTTCATGGGGAAAAAATAAGTAATCCCTCCGGCTGAAATACAGTGCTTACACTTCTGTGGGAATGCCTGCAGGTAGATCTTTGTGCCTAGCATTGTTAAATTTATGCTTTCAGAAATCACAGCCTAAAATCCACCTCCTTTTCACGACATTTATAAATGTAAATCTCTTGGGTTCCAATACATTAAAGTAGTAAAAGATGCTAATATCTAGTTCAAGAACTTCAATTTTTTAAAATTTTTAGTAATTATTTTGCCTTTTCTTATCACTGAAGGGCAGATAAATAGTCATAATTCACAGAAATTAGCAGACCAATGTAATGTGTTCCATTTTCTGATAATGACACAAGATCTACCACATTTTTGTAAAGTTTGTGCTAATGTTTTCAGAAAAATATCTGTGTTTTATTTTTACAAATAAGTTAATCTCTCTCTTTATGAAGAAATTTTATTTTATGTTAAATTAATTTAACTTAATTTCATTATTTTTCATGAAAGATCTGTGTGGACCATTTTGCTTTATCTTGTCCTTTAAGTAATTGAGTGGTATTCCACATAAACTGATCACTCCGAAGTGTTAATGAAACGCTTTTTAAAATTTGTTTTCTGTAATTTCTTTATCCTTCGTATATGTCAATACTGATACAATTTTCTTACAGTTGACTTTTAATAACATCTTCTTGTGCTTCTCTTATATGAGCACTGTTTCTGTTTAAACAGAAGAAAATCCTAACTGCCTTTGTTGCAGGATAGTTTTGACTTTTAGATTTATTACTGTTCTTAATCATTACATTTCATCAGCTCAAATTAATGAATTGGACACATTTTGAGTATGCTTCACTTGAAAATTATTTTTCCAGGTGTTTTCCTCCAAATTTCAGCTTGCTCTTTTATGTTCTCATATTGCACTCTTTGGAATATGAAAAGAAATAGGAGACTTAAGATTGTCGTTTCTGCCATGTTGTGGTGTGTTGACTTCAGCTGGATTCCTGGTGCCCACAAAGCCACTCTATCAATGCCCATCCCAGAGGGAAGAGAGAAAATTAGATGAAAAACAAATTGTACATTGAGATAAGCCAGTTTATGAAAGAAAAAGTAAACATTTGTGCATGTACAATCAATGAGGAAAAGAATAGGTTTATTCTGCATTTTTCATCAGCAAGTGATGTTCAGCCACTTCCCAGGAAGCCGGCTTCAGCACATGTGGAAGTTGCTCTGGAAAGCAAACACCGTAAATAAAGAACACCTGCCTTTCCTCCTCCTTTTGTTAGCTTTTATATCTGAGATGATATATGGTAAGGAATATCCCTTTAGTTAATTTGTGTAAGCTGGCCTGGTTGTGTCCCCTCACAGGATCTTACTCACCCCCAGACCCTTGATACAGGGAATGTTGGAGAGACAGCACCGATACTGTGCCAGAGCTGCTCAGCAGTACCCAAAACACCGGTGTGTTATCAACACCTTTCCAGCCACCAGTGCAGAGCACAGCACTGTGAGAGCTGCTGTGGGGAAATGAACTCCAGATCAGCCAGACCCAATGCATTGATGTATCATCGTTCTACATCTACGAGGTGCAGGAGTTCCCCCCTTTCCAGCTCTGATGATACAATTACTGGTGTCTGTCCTGAATCATCAGAGTGCACCAATGAAAGCAACCACATGAGAATAGGTCGAAACTAATGTCTAGCATCCAATATCTACTCTACTGTCTGTTGTCACTGTCATTCATGTCAGTGACACTATTAATATTCATACTAATGGAAACAGTACATTTTCTGCCAAAGCAAGTAATTCTACTACAAGAATCACATTAATACATTTTTGCTTCCTCTAAACTGTAATTATCTTGCTTTTTATTACCCCTTAAGTAATTCCATTTTATCCTGTTCCTGTGATAAATAATTTAAGTATTTTAAGAAAACTAAAAGAAAGAATATTTTACCTAGTTTAAAAAAAAAAGTGTTATCAGAAGGCTGTGGGGACATTAATCTTCAGTTATTTAATATTGTATTTACCTTAACAATTCCTGTCAACAACTTCAAGTTTGTCATCTATTTTTAATTTGAAAATCACTTGAGACATAATCAAAATTTTATGTGTTTTTTTTGTTACCAGCCTACTTTGGTAAATGCTTTTATAAAAAATATAAATGTAAGTTACATATCCACTGTGCCATATTGTCTTCTCATTTCTTCATAATTTTGTTTTCTAAACAAAGACAACACAGAAAATCCTGGAGGGTTTTATTTTCTCTGTAAGTGCTCAAAATTACTTTGGATGAGGCTTACAAAGTCTCCAGATGTATTCTGTGTGTACTAAACATTAATTTAAAGATCCATTTGCTGATCGACTCCATTCCTTTAAAAATCTACAAACCTGAAAAAATAAACACACCACCATTTTTATTATACCTAGAACATAAAGTATTGAAATTTTTTTCTGACTATGTAGTTCAGGCTGGCATCAGCACTATAGCTGCAGGTCAAAGCTTAATCAAGTCATGTTACATGACTAGCCCACATTATTCTATATTTCTGTATGTCACTTTGATATATAAAATTTCTTCATACTACACTACTAAAGTTAGTTAATTTTGCAAGTTTCAGAAGTTTACAGCTACCTAAAGGGTTGGAGTGTTTTTTTACTATGATAGTGGATGTTTCTTTTTTTTTCTTTTGTGATCCTACAGTTATGGTAGACACTTGAAGATACAAGTTATTTTACCACATTCATATGTATTGCTTGGAGGACATGAAGTCCAAAATTATTTTCTTACTATTGCCTCGAACTTAGAGTTTTCCCTTCATAATTGAGGGAAACTGCAAAGATCAAGCTCTCCATAAGAATTAGTGTTTCTAGATATTATGCCACCATTCCTTTACATCATGGCCTCCCCATCTTTCAGAAAATATGCAGATTACATCACTTCATAGAAAAGAGATGAAACTTTCCATAGAACACATTATAAGTTCTTCTAGAGGTGAAAGTTCTTATAATAAGTAATTATGATACATGCATATAATATTTCAGACATTATTTGAGGAATTTTAACTTCATATTATCAGCCTTACAGCAACTAAGGAGTCTGATTTCCCTGGCAGAATGAATCAAACAAGGTCAAGCACTGCATGTTATTTTCCATAAACTTTATTCTGTGTAAAAAATAGTATACAAATATGCACTGAGAAATCCTTATTTCTTTGCATTTCCATTTCTTTACACAATAGTAATAAATCAATGAAGGATTTTTGTCACACAATAATCTAAAAATTATTATGACACTGCTCCAGGTTACCATGTAGTTTGTTACATTCTATAATCCTTATGTAACTAATTTTTGTCTTCTTTTGTCCCAGTCCACTTCTCAAAGACTGACCAGAATAAATCCCCACCCTTCATGTAATGGAAATATGTACAATTACAGATGACAAATTCAAACCCCAGATCACAGATCTTAATGTGGCAATTACAACTTCCTTGATGAGTAATACTGTATTCATTTATTGCTTCCCCATTCTCCAGGAAGGGAATTATAGATTCAATTCTTATTTTATTTTAATTCTAAATTACAGTGCTCCTGTAATTTGAGTCCTAGGTTTTCAGAGGTTCGTAATACTTTGCGTTCTATTTCTACACCATCAAGTTTCATTAGCTCTTCTTTATAAAACTAATTATATTTGCTAAGCATGACCTCTCTTTTAAACAATACTGCTATATTTGAATTCTACCTTTCCAAGTATTCTCTTCAATCATATGTTCAAGAGCGATTCCATTTGCAAAGATTTATTTCAAGCTCCGTCCTCTTTTTCTGACGGTTGCATAAATTGTTTTCCTTTTTTTTTCCCTTCCAATTTTTCATGGTCTTGTTGAATACAAACACCTTGCTACATTTTGTATTGCTCCTTCTCCAATTCAGTAGAGCAGTGACCAAATCTCTTCCCTTCCCTTCCCTTCCCTTCCCTTCCCTTCCCTTCCCTTCCCTTCCCGCACCTTCCCTTCCCTTCCCTTCCCTTCCCTTCCCTTCTTTTCCTTCTCTTCTCCTTTTTTTATTTATATCTACAATTTGTTCTTTAAAAGATGTCCTCATTATATTTACACTTGCAAACACAAAGCACATGAAATGATCCAGTGTTACATTATAAAGTCTGTTAATCCTTGTCAGGTTTCCTTTATATTCTTCCTTAATCCTGCAAATTCCACCCTTGGTAATTTCCCTCTTTTTGGGAAGCTTTTTGGAAAGCAGACCTCCTAATCTGTTCTGAATGCCAGATGTAAGAATGACAATGCTTTCCATGGTGAGGGATTAAACTTAAAAACACACCTTCAGCAACTTCCACTACACAGCACCTTGTGGGAATACAAGCTTAAAAAATAACACCTTTGAGCAGAATTGTTATAACACCTGGGGAAAGACCATGACCACAAAGAGTTTAAAAAGGGATTTTCACTAACCCTCATCTGTTGCCCAGTCATGCTGATTTTTAAATTCACGCTTCAGTTCACAGACTCTAATAGAAACATCCAAGGTACTGCTGAATATCTGTTATATGAGGAATTTTTCTGACCATCATCTTCAGATATCTAGATAATGAATGAATAGGTAGCACACAACTTGCAGGATAGCTTTAAAGTTTTATCTGTGGAAAATGTAATTTCAAAGGTATAATATTTCATTGTTGCAAATCAACACATGGATCACAGAGGTTGCATTACAGTTCCACAATGTTGCAAGAGAGAATTTAACTATGCAATATGCCACGGATCAGAAAAGAGGGCTATAGCATCTTATCTAAGTGCAAGTGACCATACATACTTGTTTATTTGGAGCTGAGCTAAACAGTTGAATTCATATTTTTTCCGAATGTGAAAGTATCATAAACTGTACACAGACCTCTTCTATGAGATCTAGTGGATTAACTTTTGCTATATCTTCTGATCATCTTCTCAGTCTATAATGAATATATTACCTTTATATAAGGCAAGTTCTTGCTATCTGAGGAGTTTCAGTTCCTTAATCTTTGCAAAAAAACAGATACAGCTTTTCAATGGATGAACCACCATAGTTCTGAGAGCATTACAAATGTCAGTGCCATGCACTGTTGACGAACTACCACAGTCTATATACCATTACTTCACGTGAGGTAGTCAATAGTCTTTCCAAAGATTTCCGTGAATAGCAGATGAAGGTGAAAATATTAATAATTCTGGTCCAGTGAATTTTGTCTGACTTCTCCTGAACAACAGGTTTCACGGGAGAAACAAGTGCCCCTCCCAGAAGAGAGAGACACAGTGCTAAAGCAGAGATCCTGCTGCACCAAACAAGAGCACACAGGGGCTTCCAGGAGCACTGGAATAGATTTTAGACCTGGGAAAAAAACAGAGGAGCATAACAACCATAGTTGAAATTTAGCAGAGCAAGGAAGCTGTTTTGTCTACCTTATTTTAAACCACCTTTCTGAAATGAAGCAATGAATATCTGTGGTGCTTTGTTAGAATCCTGTGGTAATGTTGAATGCTAGCATACAGCACCTTAAAATTATGTCTTGGATAGTGTAAAAACACCAGAAGAAAAATTGTTATTATTTTTCAAATTGCATCTAGCATTATTACCTTTATTTTCCTGCTTTCAATAGCATTTATTGGCAGATACACGTGTCTGAATCTGGAACACACTCTATATCACTCTGATGAGCTCAGCATGGTGTTGTGACTGTGTCATTTTCCACTTTGGTTTGGCAACAAACCAAATTATCTCATTGAAAAGAATTGTGCAGCAAGGCTTTTTTATCTTAGGTTTTCTCTCAAAAGCAGCAGCAATAAAAAAATCCCCACAGAACTACCAGAAGCTGCCCTAGTTCCAGAGAAATTAAAGCAAAGATAGAGATATTGCAGAGTTATTAGTAACACACCCACACACACCCACACCCACATCCCTCCCACATCTCCATTAGGAAGGGTTTTGTTAAGTACTGTTTAAGCTTTCTCACAGAATAACTTTCAATGTCTCTGATTTACCACAGCATTCAAACTACAGGACAGTCAAGGGTCTTGTCCTTATCATGTGCATCAAAATATACAGGAGGAAATTGTCACGAATGATCACTGGTAACAGCTAAAGAATTTAATTTTTTCTGCAAACCACTTTTCATTTTATAATTGGTTTGGGTTTATTAGTGGGTTTTCAATACTTTTGCAACAGAAGATCTCAAAATCTTAGTAACATCTAGCCTCAAGGAACCCACCTTCCCTACCAAAAGAAGATTTATACTCCAGGACATTTCACAGCCCCATCACATACTCAGTATAAGAGCTCCAAGTCTCAAAGATTCAGACATCCAAGCCTGAATATCCAATAATAAGAACAAATAAATAGTAAGTTGGTCAATCTGACAAACAAAGCTTCTGAAAGAATGAAATTAATTTTATTGAAAGCTTTTTATTCACGCTCTAATGGAAGCAGAAAGTTTTTGCCTCCAAATTTGAAGAAAGAAAATCATAGGAAGCTTAATGATGCAAGATTTTATTGAAATTCATGAAAGGAAAAAGAGAATAATCAGTTGTTGAAAAGGAGAAAAGGAGTATTTTGGTTTCCTATTTTGGTCAATAATTTTCCTCTTTGAGATGTGTTTCTTCTACACCAAAATATTGCTATTATATAACTTCAGAATTAAATAGCTAAATATCAAACCAAGAAAAAAGGAGTAAAATGTAAGGTAACTATATACCTGCATAATGCATTTTAAAAAATCGCTAAAATAAATAATAATAAATACTAATCACACTAACATAGTTGTAATTTCAAAGTATCTTAATCTGCCAGTCTTTCATATGCTAGTCCTGTCTTGCTGCAATCCCTAAAAGTAATATTAAAAACCTGTAGCCATTTTTGCTAAAACTATACTCTTTAAATACAAAAGTTAAGTCTTAAGTAAACACTTCAGCTTACTTTGCATGAGCTTAGTTCAGTTTTTTTCTCCATTTTAAGTTCTAAACAATTGCTTAACCCCCAATCCCTATGGCAAAAATAAAATTGGCCAGCTTGAGAAATTTTTTAAATATTTAATTCAAATTTAAATGATGGGTTGATCCCAATACCAGTTACAGTTTAAATTAAAAAACTGTGTAAGTTCTTTTCAATAAAAAGTTAGATAAAGAAAGATCAGCTTTCATAGCCTGTGAGTCCCTGTGGTCTAAAAAGGGACTAAAGCGCAATTTCCCAATTTTAAGAAAATGTGGATATACCAATATAGAAAGTGTTAAAAGCAGCCATAGTACCTCATCCTGAGCAAACCTTTGTACCAAAGCACAATGGATTGCAAACTAAAACAGAAGGCATGCTTTGGAATAGACACTTCCAATAGAACTGAGTATCAGTCCCCCCCGATCTTATTGTTGTGCACTTCAGCACTGTCTGAGCTGCCCCAGTAATCTGTGAGGAAGATACTGGTTGTCCATACATTTGTTCAGTGTCCTTACTGCAACATTTTCTTAATGGCTGTCAAGGTGATCGATGTGTGGGAGCACAGACAGGCTGTAACAAGGTCTTATAATCAGCAACGTGTTCATGTGGACTTTGATTAATAAGCACTGGTTTACAAAAAGGAAAGAAAACTTCGGGGAACTACAGAATCTAACACACTGTAATTTAACGCATATTTTCCACACATCAGATTTCCTTACCTCTTTCCCCTTTTCCAGACATATGAACAACTATAATTGCCTTCAGTCAGGTTAAGTTTTCCTCAGGACAATATAACTGATTACTTAACTAAGGATAGACACTACAACATATATTTTATTCAATTTGGGCCCTGTGCAGCTTATGCACTTCTCACTGCCCTGACACTAAAAATGAGAGTGTTTACACATATTTCGTACTCATGTTAGTATGTATGCTTTGACTGAAGTACTGCTGCTTTTGTATTAGTGTCTCAGGAACAGAACTGAATACACATATCTTACTTCCTGTTTTCCTTCAGAAACGTGCTGAGGAGCAGTTCACCCAAGTTCTGACAAAATCAATCCGCAGACCAGAGTCTTAAAAAGTTTAAATTACTTCATGTCAAGGTTTTTATGAACTGGCAGCTGGACACTACACTGCAAAATCAATTTAGATTTCAGAGCCTGGTTTTGGTTATATTCACATGTTGTGGGTTTTTTTCAGAGGCCAGACATACCCCAGAGGAATTTGTACTGCAATTTAAGGTATCCCAGGATAAATCTGATCAAGTTAGAAGTTCTCTGAAGAAGAAGCATGCAAAAATCAGTCCTCATTAAATTGTCCATAAGGAGGCTTTTGGAATTCAACAATAGTTGGAGCTATTGAGAACTAAAAGAATGTATATCATATGCGGGTATCTAGAAAGCAGACCCACATCTGCAGTCTCTACCACCCAATATCAGTGAATGCAAGACAAGCATGTCAGAGGACAGTATCACTGCCGCAGCCACCTGGACCACATCCCCAGGTAAATATCAGGAAACTACAACCTCTATGGATGTGATTTTTTTTTTTCTACTTTTATTTTCTCTCCAAGATTCTCCAAATGGGAAGAGTTTTCCTTACTTACACCTATCCATATGCATGAGAAGGTGTTATTTGTTTGTCTTTCCAAAGCACCTTTAATGAAAACTCAGAACAAGTGCCATCTTTTCCACAGGAAAATTAGCCCTGACTGGGCACCACCCACTTTTGTTAAACTGACTTTGAGGACTACAACTATACAGACATGCTACTGCTGCACAAACATCATTAAAACATATTTTAAAAAGTACGATGCCATTTATTGCATAACCTTTGTTCTGGTTTGGAATTACTGACTACAAGAAATTCAGAGGTTTTATGACATTCTGATGGGTAGAAATTACAGAAACACCCATGCAAGATAGTACTAAAGAAATATACACATAACAATATAACTTGTACAATAAATAGGAATGCTAAAATACTCATAAATTTGTGGAGGTTGTATACTCATGACTCTTCATATAAAAAGTCTTTCTCCCCTTTTTAAAAGCCCCCTTAAGGTACTGGAAAGCCCCAATGAAATCCCCCTGAAGCCTTCTTTTCTCCAGGCTGCATAACCACAGCTCTCTCAGTCTATAGGAAGGGTGCAACGTTCCTCTGATCATCTTCATGGCCCTCTCTAACAGGTCCACATCTTTCTTGTGCTGAAGACCTCAGAACTGGATGCAGCACTCCAGGCAGGGTTGCACAAGGGCAGAGTAGAGGAGGAGAATCACCTCCTTCAACCAGCTAGCCATGCTCTTTTTGATGCAGCCCAGGATGCAGTCGGCCATATCTCTCCAGCTGAGCAATGTGAACCTTGTGTGGGACTTTATCATCAGCCTATTACAGAAGCCCAGGTAGATGACATTCATAACTCTTCCCTTGTCCAGGGATGTATTCAATCCACTGTAGAATGATACTGTATTAGTCTGGTATAGGAGAAAGGTTCACGAAGGATGTCTGGATTTCAGGCAGCTCTCTTGAAAGCTGTTTATTGCATAGGCAAAGTTACAGCATTTCAGGGAGTGAGTATCCAGAGCCAGCCCTACAGCTGCCAGCTCCAGCTGTAGGCATACCTGAAGCTGCTTTCTGTTCAAGTTACAAAGCATTAGATACTTTTCTTTGCAGAGTATCTTAACACATAACAACCAATAAGCACCATACACAACACCTTTACATTTGCCTATAGCCTATCATAGCTACTACCATCACCATATTATAGTCATTATTATCCAATCACAAAAGTAAGTAAGTTACAATTTAAGCTTACAGTGGAAAATTCTCAGACCTCTCTTCTTCTTGCCACATCAACATTTCTTGTTTGCCTGTGATATCTCTCTTTTTGGTAAAAACATGTTGTTTTCTATTTACTTATGCTCTTCTTGAGACTTATTTACTTGGTGAAAAACATGTCTTTGTTTGTAGTCACATACCTTTGTCCTAATCATAAAAATCTCCTTCCAACTCATCTCCAACCTTTGCCTTCTCAGTTATTCAGTGATCAGTGTTTCAGCAAAACATCTTTTACTCTCTATCAAAACTTGCTTTCATTTCTATCTCATCCTCAGTTTCTACATTCAGAGATCTTTCTGCCAAGCCTACATACCTGTGAAACTTTCTTACGAAACTTTCATCCTCTCTAACAGTCTGGAATGATTTTTCTTTGGTGAAACTATCTTGGCTGTCTCTAAACATCTCCTTGTCTTCCATATGTTTCAAGATATCTTCCAGGAGGTTTTGTTCCATGATGCTACCAGGCACGGTGCTGAGGCTGCCAGACTGGTAGTTCCCAAGGTGCAATATTTCCTTTTCTCCAGTCACTGGGTGCTTCCCCTGACTGCCATGCCTTTTCAAGTATGATGGAGTATGGCTTGGCAACTACATCTACAAGTTCTCTCAGGACCTAGGGATGCATGCATCTCATTGAGTCCCACAATCCTGTATATGTTCAGGTTCCTTAGGTGGTCTTGAACCTGATCCTTTCTTACAATGTGAGGGACTTTGTTTCCCCAGTCCTTGGCTTGAGGTTTAGGGACTTAAGATGCATGGGAAGAGGGATTGCCAGTGAAAACCGAGGAAAAAACTGTTGAGTACCTCAGCTTTCCTCATTGCTGCTAGCTATCCTCTCATATTTATCATGGAGGTGCAATTTCATTTCTCTTCCTTTTCTGTCTTCCTTATACTTGTATAAGCTCTTCTCATCATTCTTCACATTTCTTGCAAAATTCAGCTGCAACTGTTCCTTCACTTTCCTGATCCCATCACTCCTAAAATGCAAATAATGAACAGTTTTCTTTTTCTCCAGTGAACACGTCCTGTCCCACTGAATATTGGTGGTTTATTTCTAAGAGATAGGTTCCCTATATACCAACCAATGTTTTAAGCTCTTTCATTTGACTTGTAAATAAGATGTTGGCCTCAAGCAAATGCCATAAAAACACTCCAAAACCCCAAAATAACACCACAACAAATAAAACACAGAACCCCCAAAACCTTTCTGCACGTTAATCTCAGAAACTCCCATCTAAAAAAGATCATTTTCTTCATGCACATCAAAGTGATTGCATCCCATTCTTAAGGAAATGTAAGTCATGTAGTAGATTAGGACCTACAATCTTGACTCAGACTTTTTACACCTGAGCACAAATATCCCATGCTAGGATACTGGAAAATAATATTTGGCATATTACTTGTATGTTTCCAAACCAGGTAGCATCCACACCACAGTCACCAACATATCCTTATTCCAAGAAATAATACATTTTTTAGTTTTCCCTTCTTTTGCATAATTATAGGCTGCATGCAATTCAATATTTCTGGTTTGATACAGAAATAGGAACTGCATCAATTAATTTTTAATATAGCACTTACATATAATTACTTAAGTGAAAACTCTGTTTGATCCTTGTTTGGCATTCATATCTATTGCCTCTTGCATGTCCTGTTGGTGACCTGAATTCTTTGTGCTGGTTTGATTGGTTCACTGCAAGGGTGAGACAAAGTAGAAATGCATACTAACATTACTTCATTTTTTAACACCTTTGGAGATGACAGAGGCTAATTTTCAAATTTAATAGGAACTAAGGTGATAGAAATTGCATTTGCAAGTTTTGTTTCTAGACCACTGACATCAGAAGTTGGAAGAAGTACCATTTAGACTACACTCTTGCAGAACTCTGGTATGTTTAAAATAAGTGATTCATCACTCTAATCACAAAAGACAAGAGTGAGGGGAGGGGGCTGGAAAGTAAGGCGATCCAGCTTCATTCAAAAAAATATCATCAGAGACTTCTATTATGCTTCACTGTCTTATCAGAATCTTGGGAACAAAAGTTACACAGCTCCATTGGAAAATGCCGTTCAGATAATCAGCTACTTTCTCAGTAATTAGGTGTGCTACCTGGACAGTATGATCATATCCACAAAGACACAGATTTAGGCTAGGCAGAGTATAGAGAGCAGAGACTATCCTTATCTAAACATGTGGGACACAACGGTGCTTGCACAGCAATCTCACATTACAGAAGTGCAAGTGCTGTGCTAGGGTGTGTGCAGAAGAGGATGTTATTATCAGTTTTTTCCTTTTTTCTCCTGTTATTCTTTCTCTTACTGTCACTATAGTTGGATCAATATTCATTTACTTTCCAGAGCTTATAGCTGGGTGCTACACATGTCAAAGGTGACAGACTGTGGTTCAACTAGTATTACAAATATAGCAAGCTGATTTCTGTATAATGTGTTTGCTAGTATATTTTTTGCTTTCTTTTTTTACCTTACAATTAAGAACATACAGCTTAAATGTAGAGCTTCAATTCACCAACACATTCAAATACTGGGAAGCTACACAAGGTGAAAGCGCACATTCACAGAAAGACACAAGAGCGTCAGCAAAGACATCAAACCAACAGAGATGGAATGCAAATCAATAAACTTGGAAAATAAGTAGTCATCACAATGTCTCTCTATTTCTGTTAACACCACTAGTGTTCCATCAGTTTGTGCTGTAGATCCGTGGCAATTTCACAGGGTGCTACTTACAGGCTGACCTTCTTCACCAAGTCAAATGGAAACAAGTACTCAATATGAAATATGAAAGGACTCTGCAAAGGACTCTGGCTAATTTATTGCCTTAGCATATATTCTTTTGTCAGCTACAACCTGCTGACTTTTTTCATGCCAGCTAACTTTTAGGGGGGTTTTTTGGTGTCTATTCTTCTTCACTCTGACATTTATGAAGACCACTCAATGTTCATTTGACCTTACACTAAAATGTAAGACCTAAATAAACAGCTGGATCAGAAACATGTACATGGGACATTTCAGCCTCATTTTTATGGGTTGTGGGGTTTTTTTTTTCCCTTCAGTTATGCTCACAAATGGGTGAATATGAATAAAAACATGAGGAGATTGTCCATGGTGGGAGCTGCCAGCCAAATTTCTGTGTTAGCAATAGCCATCAGAGGTGATTGCGCCCATATCTACCAGGCTTCAGAAGACTGGAAAACAGTGTAACATCACCCAACTGTGTGTTGCAATTTTCTTTTCCCAAAGTATGGCAATCTGAGTATTTGTGGGTTTAATGACCATCATTTTAGGAAGCAATTATTACTTTATAAATACAACTGACTGAGCAGCACTGTAAAATTATGATTGGACCTATTTATAGATGAAGAGATGACTGAAAGAACTGTAGCATCAAAGTTGGGGTAGAGAAATGTTTTTATACCCTTTTGGAATTTTTTTTGCTTTTTCCCACTTCCAAATCCACAAATTTTGCTTATTTCTTAGCCCTAGGTATCAGTTGCACTGCTAGAATAGTAAGAGACAAAAGTCAGATTAGCATCCAAACACAATAATTGCTGTACAAATGCACAGATAACCCAACTTAACAAAAGTTTACCTGTCCAAGACACAAGAAGCACAAAAAAATAAGTAAAAAGAAAATAATAATTTGTTTTTTGAAAAAAAAAATAAAAGAAATTAAACTTTCCTAACACCTAAAAAGAATTTGAAAAACTTATTGACAAGTGCAGATGTAGCCAACACTATTCTGCCTGGACTGTGTGTCTAATGGATTTACTAAAAAGGAGGACTGATTTGTTTGTGGACAATGTCACTCCAATTTCCATGAAAAGCTTTTGGATCTCAATTGCCTGCTGCCCAGCCAGCATAAAGAGCAGACAGAAGCATTTTCCCTCATTTGAACCTGATTTCTTCAGTCACACTGAAAGTTAATGGCATGTTGTGTTCATACAGTATTAGCAAAACAGCTACCAGACTTTTCTCTCACTGTTTTCAAGAAACTGCGTTTTTGAAAACAGGTTAAGTACCAAAATATTTTGCATCAGTGTTTAGTTATGCCCATAGAAATGGAAATGAAAATCTAATTTGTTGAAATAGCTTTCTCAAGAGCAGAAAAAAAGTATTTTCTGCAACCACTATTTTGGGAGTTGGCCATAACAACTCTGTCTGTGAGGAAGAAAAGAGATTTCATATGGGAAAAGAAGACAAGGATTAAGGAGCTATTCATACAGATAACATAATGGTAGAACTGGGGATCATATTAGAGAACAGCAAGTCAGTACAGGTAGACTTTTACTCCAGCACTGTCCAGCCTGGCTCTAGGGTCAGACTTCCTCAGAATACTAACATCAAGAAATACAGACAGCCTTATAGTCACCAGACATCACAGTCAATATGGATGTGTAGAAAGGGGAAAATGGATATACACATTGGGCTGAATACTGTGGCTATAAATTATTGCAACAGTTAACAGACAGAAAGGCTTCAGAAGAGATGTACTTCAGTGGCACTTAATCCACTACCACAGTATTACACATAGACCTTCCTGGTGACAGCTGCTGCTTAGCAACAACCCTGCTATCTCCCCTGCTCCCAAAAGAAGAGTAGAGGCATGCTAGGAATACAACCCAGAAAACAGTACTCTTTGTCTTGCTTAGAATAAGTACATTTTCAGAAGACCACACAAGGCTTAGTTTACTTGAGTTGGTGTTGAGTTGGTGTTTGAGCAAAACAGAATTCATGCATGTTAATTCTCACACACATGCCTACCTCCTAAGCAGCAGGAGTACTACCATCTGGAAACCTGTTTCCACTGTATGAAAACCCAAGTCCTGCATCAGGTAATATATGAACTGGAAAGAAACCACTGTAAAAATTTCCTGTCTTGCAGTCTCTTTGCCCACCCTCTGGGCCTGCCTTGAAGAGGATGCAATGTCTGCTTTTGACTAGCCATCACAAACCTCCCTTCATTACATGGAGTCTTTTAAGTGCCAGCAACCTCACATCAACCTTGGTGAGCTCTGCCAGCACCTCATTTGCTCCCGTACGTGTATGTTCAACTTGCTTGGTGCTTTACCCCTTTATCCTGCTGCTCTGGGAGAGTTTCATTCCCACAGACTGTGTCAGAAGGCTCTAACACAGCCAGCCTGTGAGAGTACAGCTTTCCTGTGAAAATGAAGGCAAAGAAGTCAATCAGCAGCTAAGCCTTTTCCATTTCCTTTGTCCCTAGGTCCCTTACCTCATGAGCAGAGGGTACAAATTTTAGCTATTTTTTGCCAAATGCTCTGGGCAATACAATACCTAAGGTACCCAAGTCTGGCACTGAGTTAGGAATCTTATTAACCTCTACTTGGGCTGTTAAGAACCAAATGATCCCATGATAACTCATGAAGTTCTAGCAAAATAAAGAATGCTCTTTTTGATACTGTGATAGCTTAATATTTTTACCAAAGGAAAGTAATGACAAAGATGGAACCTGTGCTATTTCTTTTGTTCACCCATCCATTCCAGTCCAGAAAAAGAAAACTGAACCTCCTGGTATATGAAAGGAAATGGTATTTGTATGTCACAATTCAAGACTTCAGCTGCTTCTACGAGGACAAGGAAGGGTATTTTTCTTGTAGTTATCTACATTTAAAGTTTTCATGTTGACTTACTCAAAAAGGTACGGGAAGATTAATCAGTCCTCATCTTCTTGTGAAGGAAAAGGTGTTTAGCATGGTTGGATAAAGGACCAGGAAATGACATGCAGGTGCTTTGATGCATGAATAGTTCTGAGGCATAAGACTTGTAGTAATACCTCTCAAGTGTCCTTCTCAATGAGAGCCTGATCAATAGCTTTGGGCTGAGGGAAGAATTTTTCTTCAGCTTAAACCTAAATCAGTCAGAGGCGTGGAGACTTTTCAGCTTTCACAGAATCATAGAATGGTCTGGGTTGGAACAGACTTCAAAGATCATTTAATTCCAACACCCTCTGCTGTGGGCAGGACAGCTTCCACTTCATCCAGTTGCTCAGAGCCCCATCCAGCCTGACCTTGAACACTTCCAGAGATGGGGAGTCCACAACTTCTCTTGAAAACCTGTTCCAGTGCCTCACCACCCTCACAGAAAAAACTTCTTCCTAATATCTAATCTCGATCCACCCTAATTCAGCTAAAGGCCTTTGCCTCTTGTCTTATCACTACATGCACTTGTGGAAAGTCCATATCCAGCCTACTTGTAAGCCTGTTTCACTGAAAGATCGTGCTGGAGCTGCTCAGTATTTCTTCTTGGGTCTGTCTCATTTAACGTATTTGTTACTCTTGCTGATACTGGTGATGTCTGTCCTTCCTCTGCTTTATCTATGGTCAAAAATATAAGGTTTCTGAAATGTTCTGGAACATGAAGCTTCATGCTAGCCTGGTTGCTAGCATTGCTTAGGTCAATGAAACGCATCTCTAACTGGGTGAACTGTAATTTTCTGTCATCAGCAGGGAGACATATTCACAGCTGTCAAATACCGTTGAACTCTCCCTGGGAGTGAAAGTTTCTGCACAAGAAGGAATAAAATGAAAATTGTAAAAAAGTAACCGGAGGACATGTGCTGAGTGAGTGGAAAATGGGAGATGCCAAGCTATCTAGGAGGGTGGGTACATGTCATTGAGAGCACTATCATTTTGAAATAGTACCAGAGAAACATGAAATTTGGCTTATGACTCAGCCCTGTGCATCCAAAAATATAACACTGAGGCCAGCAGGAAGTAAATATTGCTTTATTTTACTGGTAGGAAACCAAATGCTGGAAAGTACTCAAATCTTTGTCAAAGACCAACTCAATACACAGTTCAAGAAAGCTGTTTCTTACTAAAAAATATCAACAGAATATAGCCCCTAAGACAAGTTCAGCAGGCAAGAAACACTTTTTCAAGACAGTGCTTAGGTCTGAATATTTTGTGTGCATGGCCACATGGGCCACCTCTTCAACTTGAATAGAAAGTCCACATTTTCCTGCTGTCTCTCACCCTACCTCAGAGCTGGTATAGTTAGCTTTGGCTGGGACCTTCCCAGAGTGGGGATGAGGTTTCGAAGTAAATTCATATTGTGGTGTCTGTGGTATCTAACTTGGTAACCAAAGGGAAAACCAGCATAAATGCAAAAAAAGGAAATAGTAGGTAACTTAAAAATGAGCCTGAAATACAACTAAAATGAAACCCATGATGTCTTAATTCAGATCCTAATTTACAAGAAAATGTCAATTTCTTTCCCTTCTACTGCAGTGAAATAAAATGACATCTACTAAGGAGCATATTATATACATGGCTCATGTAATACACTCTGCCTTATTTCTTATTTGTAAAGTGCACGTTTCCTGTGAAAGCCATCACAGGAAAGAAAAACTCAAGGTTTGAAATATGAATTTGATACTGTAGTGAGGGAAATGTGCCTTTTTGCTTATAATCTGCAGAAGAATAGAGAAAAAATATTAATATGGGTGGTTCCTTTCCAACAATTTTGTACCTTAAAATACTTACTCTTGAAGAATAATGCTTATCCTGGAAGAACACTTTAGTAAAGTCTGAGTAGATGACATTCACAGCCTTTCTTTCATCCACTATGTGGGAGATGTAGATCATCTAGGGCTGACTGTGGTAGTGCTAGGTTGGTCAGACTAGATGATCTTGCAGGTCTCTTGCAACCTTGATGATTCTGTGATTCTGTGATAGAAATAGGTCGGGATAGTTATAAACCCATGCTGAACGGACATGATCACCTGGTTATCCTGTATGTGCCATGTGATGGCACTGAAGATCATCTGCCACATGGCCTTCCCCAACACCAAGGTCACACTGACAAACCTGTAGTGTCCCAATTATTCCAAACCCCTTGCCATGGCCAGGGATATCTTTCACTACATCAGAGTGTTTACAGCTCCATCCAGCCTGGCTCAGAACGCCTCCAAACTGAGATTATCTGCAACATCTCTGGGCAATCTCTTCCAGTGTGTCACCACTCATAGCAAAAAAATTCTTCATTATATTCAATCCAAATCTACCCTCTTGCAGTTGTGCCTTGTCCTATTACTACAGACCTTGGTAAAAAGTCCCTCTTAATCTTTCTTATAAGGCTCCTTCAAGTACTGAAGGGCTGCAATAAGGCCTCCCTGGAGCCTTCACTTCTTCAGGCTGAACAACTGCAACTTTCTCATCTTTTCTTTATAAGGAGGTGTTCCATCCTTCTGACTATTTTTGTGGCCTTCCTCTGGGCCCATTCCATCAGGTCCATGTCTTTCCTGTACTGAGGACCCCAGAGCTAGAGTCAGTACTCCAGGTGGGGTCTGATATGAGAACAAAGGGGGAGAATCACCTCTCTTGACCTGCTGGCAAATTTTTTTGATGCAACCCAGGATACATTTGATTTTCTGGGCTGCAAGTGCACATTGCCAGCTGATGTCTAATTTTTCATCTACAAATATCCTCAAGTCTTCCTTCTGCACTCATCTTTCCCACTGAATCTCAATATAAGGTGAATTTTTATAGCTAGCAGACAAAGGAGCTCCATGACACCTTCTAGTCCTTCATCACTTAACAATTCAAAATCACTTGAACTAATTGTCTGTGCATCCTGGAGGAAGAATTATAAGAAAGGATTACTTTAGAGGCAAAACTGAATGACATATTTCTGCAAGACAGGATTACTGACATTTCCTTGAATGTATAACCTTTTCAGAAGAAAAAAAAAAAAATTCATGCACCAACTTTACTGGAATTAAAAAAGATTAATAAATCAGTTTCGTGTTTATACATCACCTATCATTGAGAAAGATGCCACAAAGTATATAGATTTGGTTACATAATAAGATTCTCGAGTGAACCTGGATAAATACTATTCTGTCTCTCATTCTACATGTAGAACAGTCAGTGATAACGTTACTCTTTCCTCTCTTCTTCAAGTAACATGACTATCATACAACATCTAGATCTGGAGAATCTTCTTCTGAGAGCCATGAGACCCAACAAAAGGTCATAAGACTCTCTAATCCTGTGATCTGATCCACAAACACAAAAATGCAGTAATATTATTTATTTTTACATGATCAAATTTAATAAAATCACCAGTATATCTGGAACAAGAAAACTCAAATAGAATGAACCCTAATTATGTAGAATACATAGAAAAAAAATATGGTGGCTTTTTTTTTACCTTTCTCACTCTGTTTTATCACTCTTGCTTATTTTATGACCTAAAAATATCAATAATGGACATAAGAATACATTATAAAGAAGTTTTGACTCCATGGGATGGTATTTAAAAAAAAATTCTGCTTCATGGCTGTTTGAATTGTTTTATTAGTTAACAAAAGATACAGCAAACTCTGAAAATAATTTTCTTAAGCTTGTTGCTTAATTTTTTTCTCTTTGGCTTTACAAAAAATAACATGGAATATCAATTAATAAATCGAGACTAGCAAAATAAAAGTTTACTATTCATTTTGGAATGGCATCGTGTATATTTTAGCACATGTTTTACATTTTATGCTCAGTCTTTATTGTTGAGAAGTTCTATTAAAAATACATACAGATGGCTGCAGCTTTAAGATCAAAACATGCTTAATTCAGTACAAACTTGTATAAAATATTTTAACTCACAGAAAAATATCTGAATGGTGAAAGCATTTAAAGGCTCTTTTAATGAAAATTTGTAATAAATCCAAATAGAGAAATAAACAATAATTGCCCCGACAGATAAGATGACACAGGAAGGAAAAACAATTTAAGTCCCTTAAGAGTGATAAATACAGAGCTGGAAATAATGTGAGGAACAAACTAGATGTGTGGCACTGTATTAATAATACTGGGTGTTAACAACTACCTAAACTTAAGAATAAGTTTGTGATTGTGTTTTCTTCACAATATAATAAAATCTAAGCACTCATGTCAATGAGATCTCCTTGTATTGCTATGTTCACATAGCAAGTGTGTAGTAAAAAGTAAAGGTGAGCATCTGAATGATCTTTTTTTTAGATTAAGTAATTACATAAAGTTTTCCATTTGATATGAAATAACAATGGAACAATGAAACAGAAAAATATATTTTTCTAGAGAAAAAACCATAAATCTGGATAACTCAAGATGAGAGGAGTTACATGGATAGGTTTGATGACAAGAAGGCATCATCAGTCATATTTTTGGAAACAAACAAATCCCCCCATTTTTTCATTATTTGCAAGCCAATCTCCTGTCTTTTTCTGCCTGGCTAGTTAAGATCCACTGTTGGTATTGCTACTCCTGGAACCAAGAAGTTAGGCAATATTTGACACCTTCTTGGGATAACTTATAATATAAACGAGAAGATACTATTAAGTGGGTATAACCTTTTTGGACTCTTTGCAAGTAGCAATTTGGGGTATTAAGGTGTAGTGAGGTAAAGGAAACACAGAGAACTGATTCCCTGAATGCTAACAAGCACTCAACAGAGGCAGCTCAGGCTTTCCTGCTCAGAAATCCCCAGGCTTCATGCTGCTCTATCCTCCATACTTATAAAATTTTCTCATGGTGATGCTTATAGCTGCATATCCTGGCTTTCTGGTGGATTTTATTGCTGCTAACATCAACTGTTACACTTTAAGTTAAAATTAACTAGTATCTATTTTACCTTCTAACATCTTAGTATGAAGTCTGCAATTTTCTGTTAGAGAAAGCAATGGCTTTGTGACAACTCAAAGTAAACTTCCAGATTATGGAACAAAATGCATGAGAAAAATCCCATTGCCTTTTCACTCTACACCTACCAGGAAGAAGGCTGTGAAAGCAGCTAGGACACAATAATGTAATAAGCCTGCAAAGCATTTATGTGATCATATCAGTAAAGTACCACAGATAAAGCTTTTATTGATGCTGAACTTTGCAGAGACAGAACAATATCTAATTGCCCTTCTTCCTTACAACCTGGAAATATGTGCCTGGTAATATTTCCTGTCTTTAACAAGGTACTAATGCACCTTCACATCCAAGATAGGAATTGCAAGATAAGAATTAAAACAAGCAAGCTGTAAGTATTCATTCTGTGGCAATTAGGCATGCTTTGCCATAACATTTTTTGCACTTGCTGAAGGCAGGTTGGCAGCAGAGGTTCCAGTGAAGCAAGGTGTTACAGCTCAGGGACTCTGAAGAAATTTGCAGAGGAAAATATTGGCTCTACTTTAAAGATCACAAATGCCCAGAGCTATTCTGTACCTTTGGAGTTACGAGCCTTCCCTGTCCGTCTGTCACTCCATCTACTCTTTTGATTGCAGAAGGTAGATTAATATGTGGATAAAGTAAACAAACCATTATTACAAGACAATTTTGCTTTTTCTCAGCTGGCAAAAGATATGGAAAATAGTCAGGTAAGGATGTTGCTGTTGAAAGCAGGCATGTTATAACTCAGGATGTGCTATGCTCTCCAGATTTATGGTCCAGAGAGTGCTTACAGCTGTACTCAGTGCTTTAGCTGCACACAAAGTGAAGCAAATTAGGTGGAGCTGTTTGCAATGCTATGAGAGACTCAGCTGAACTTGAACAAGGCATGTGTCATTCCAGTGTAGGTCAGATCAGTAGAGATATGGTGTGTGTGTGTGTGCTACAGGGACTGCCAGGAACCTAATGAGTAACATGACAGTAATGTTCCAGGGAAAGTCAGACTGTACCTCACAAAGAATTCCCCATTTGATAACAGAGCAGCTTCAGCTCTGCAAATATGTGGTGAGAAATAAGTGCACTGAAGGAGTGCAGGACCAGGTACACTTGGACACATTCTACAGTTACTACAGTAGTAACTTGTCTATGGAGTTTCTGAAGTAAGCACATGAGGTAGGTAGTGAAGCTAAGATACTGCTACTGATAAGCTGGGGAATCATTTAATATGTAATCAAAACAAATTCAACAAAGAAAAAATGCATTTAGGATTGCAAATATTGCAATTACATTTTCCACATCCATCTGAGTTGCTAACAGCCAGGACTGAAAGAAACAACTGAAGTCTTAGGAGACTCCTGAAGCAGCATTTTAGAGCTATTTGGAACAAGAAAGAGTGAGTTTATATTATGTCAGAGATTATCTCTTCTTCTTACAGAATATCTAAAATAGCGTCTAGACCGCTCCCAAATAAAATCAAAACAATGTTTAGATTCTTAACCAGTGAAATGGAAGATTAATGTTAGTTTAGCTGTTGAGCTTCTGTATCTTAGAAATGTCCAAATGCCTGCTACCATTATCTGTGGGTAAAACAACACAGATGAACAGGGAACAATAATAATTTCAAATATGAATACGCTCTTAAAGCATAATGAATTCATTTTACAGCTTGTTCAGTGTTATCCCATATTAGTATATTTCTGTAGCTTATCTTTTCAAGCTAAAGGACAAATATCAAATCTGAGCAGTCTATGAGTGGCACACTCAAAACCAAATGTGTGAGAAAGAAGCAAAGATGGCTTGCTGCAGTCTATTCTGAAAAGAAGTTCAGAATTCAGAATTCCAATTTCTTGCTGTGAAAGTGATGGAAAAGGTAGCCGTATACTGCTGTAATGTTTCTTCCATCAATCTATCACAACCACAAATCTGTTATAAGAGGTAAGGAGAAATTCACAGTTTATGGGCAGCTTCCTCTGCCAGTGAAAGGATCTAATTCCACCAGTGAAGACTTAAGCCATTTGCTCAGGAAGCATACTGGGTTAAATGTTGTTATTCTGATACCTTACAGTCCATTAAGGCATGAATGATACAGCTTTTTATAGTTCTTGTGGGGTTTGTCTTAGGGCAGACGTTCTGTATACTGGAAGACTAGCCACTACATAGATAATGTGAGCTCAGATTTTTAAACTCATTGCTGTACCTCTACATATCTGGCATGCAACCTAAAGTTCTGAATCACTGATGAGAAGGCTGAAGCACTAAGGAGGAACTATAAAATAATAGCTACCACAGCTTTTTCTGGACAGTTAATACAATAGATCATTAGAGTATGATTTTAAGTATCAGCTTGAAGAACTTGCTCTTCAAGTCGTTTGTTCACATCCTATAATAACACCTTTCAGCTGCTATACCACCTGTCCAGCTAACTTCTTTCAAAGCTGTATTTATAAAGCCTTAAATATATACTAGGCTCTATTACCACAATAGTTTGAAAACACGTGAACAGACAGCAGGCACACACAAATGTGTTTAGAATACTCTCACACACTCTGTATTTATACACACACAGGTGACAAACAAAAACACGTAGGCATGCGTTATATTTATATAAATATTTTTTCAATCCCATGCAAAAAAAAAAAGTCCTATTATTTTGTACATCTGGCATATGCATTGTGCCTCATGAATAAATATGCAATTATAGAAAAACACAAGTGTTACATCATATGTTATTTAGCCTTTTTTATTTTAATGAATAAAAATGAATAGCTATTGTTGTTGCAATGGATTTATAACTGAAATACCATCTGTTCATCTGGATAGCAATAAAGATGACAATGAAAACAACATTGTTCTATTTATTTCTTTTAAATGCAGGAATTCTACAATACTTTCCACCAGATTTTCAGTTTTGACAGCTGCATGGCTGAAGAGCTTCAGATATTTTAGCCTCTTTTCTTATGACTTTTAATTTTCAGCACAACTACTTGGCATTCTACCAATGAAAATTGCTAATTCTATGAAAGAGAAAGATAGAAAGTTACTAATTATGGACATTGAAAGTTATATGTGCTGTGCCCCTTAAAAGAATTTTTAGGAAATTTTAAACTCACTGAGTTTCCCATTGTGAGAAGTGCATCATGTGGAGAGTTCACCTTTTATATATTTATTTCTATACATTAACCCAATGACAACTAATGGAAAAAATATTGCATTACTCTTAATATAAAGCCCAAATAAAAAACATCCGAAAACCCCCACAAAAGTAACTTAAAAAAATTAACTAGGAATTTTAAAAGTTTGTTACATAATGGTATCTCATTGATGAGTTTTGTCACACTGTTTAATTCCTTTCTGACAATTTTTATGCCGTTTTTCATTGAAAAGAATAACTGGCACATTTTATTTAACCTAAAACATGATGTCAGGCTTCTGCAAAAGTTATGCAGAGAAACATGTTCAATGGGACACACAAGCATAGGCCCGCTATTTGTACACGTAATACCTTCTAGTACCTCCTTGTCCTCATTCCTAATAAAGCATAAGCCTTAACCTTCTCCTTGACAGATTTAAAATTTAAAACCTCCAGCTTCTCATCAAGGCTATCAGTCAGCCTTAAAATTCTACTGCTTATCATAAACTATATGAATAGCTATGTTCTCGTTTCTTATGTCAACAAAAACCTTCCCTTGAATCTCAAGCCTTGAACCATATCTGAGATCAACATTTATCTTGCTTCTATGTCCACTCTCTCAGAATCATTTCTCTTGTCAATAGTCTTCTGACAAGGATTTGGTGGTAATGTCTGTAATAGAACAGCCAAAAGTGTTCCTTCGAAAAATGCCTCCTGTTCAGATCATCAGTATTAATCAAGATTACTTGAAATAAATCCTGCTATCCACATTAAAATCAAGGATTGCATAGCCTTACATTCCTAAGAAAATATAACAGTATTTTAAATGTGCAAATACAAATGCACATCTGACATACAGGTACTCATTTCAGCGCCACCTGAAATGTGATCCTGATTTTCTGCTGTACTTAATTGCATAAACTATTCCTGGGAAGATTCTTGTACCCTTGAAAACTTTTCTTCATGGTAATGAATTCCAAGATCAGTGAATTCTTTCTTCCAGTATTCTAATGCATTAGCAGAACTTTTCCTAGTACTTCATGGATGTAAAATTCCAAGGAGGTCTGTGTTAATTTGCCATTAATTTAAGAGGACTGGCCTATCTTAAATAATATGAAATAACAGAAGTTTAGTGAGAACTGATAGGAAGGAAGAAGCCCATTCCCACTGTTTTCACCATGTCAAATTCAGGCCTAAATAAAATAACCAAAAATTTGTGCAGAAATATAAGACAGGTGAGAAAAGACTGCTCTTTCAACTAATTCTTGTAGTTACACAGTGTGATCCAGCAACTTTGTTTAGCAGAAAGAGGGGAGGTAAGATGAGATGAGCAACTGATTTGCTTTTCACTCTCTTTAGCCACCTCTATTTGATGCTGCTTGCAATATGGCAGATGGTGCTGACACTTCCTCTCCATTTGCTGTCTGACAATTTGCACAGGGAATAGCACATTTCAAAAAGCTTTGATTTTATTAATTACAGTGGAAGCAGCTCTTAAACTTCCTGTGATATATCCATGTTGACTCAAGCATTCCAAACACCGGGGTTTGGCTTTTCAGTAGTGGAGTCAGACAATACAAACATTGAAAAAGATTCAGCTATACTCACAAGGGAAACTTTTTGTTAGTGAGATAGGAATATCAACTGGAAAAAAAAAAAAAAAAGGCAAGGCAGCATATATCCATACCTCTGTGTGCATCCAGTCTAGAGTATCCTCAGTCTATTACTTCAGCTGTGCAAGAAACTTGAAACAGGCTCAAAAAACAAAAGTAAATTTTGTATATTTTAAATCTAAAATATACCATTCTACAAAGTCCTTCTGATGAATCCTCCAACAAAATCACCACAGAAAATTTTTCTTTACTTTCTTTTTCAACTTGACTTTAGAATTCCAAATGAAATACCTCTGCTTGCTGATTTGCTAGAGGATTCAAACTTGTTATCTGCATATTTTGTATTTTCATTTCCTTCTATGTAGAATGGAAAAAAAAATAAAAGGGAAAGAAACATTACAGAAATGAAAAGACAATATGCTGCACAGAACAAATATATTATTTCTCACTTTTTTATGTTCCAAAAGCAAGTTTTATTCTTGCTATATCTCATCTAGCTGTGTTTTAGTGTGTGACTTTTCTATTTTGTGCCTCTGACTCTCCCTTGTAAGAATAGGAATACTTACAACAGCCAACCAACTTTCATGACAAAAAACCCCAAAATTCCAATGAACTAGTACAGTTATAAATCACAAACTGAATCAAAAAAATTACATTTTTGCACTACCATTCAGAGATAAATGCAATGGTACTATATTGGGAATATAAAATAAAAAATTTGTAGCAAAAGCAAGATAGAAAAACCTTTCATTATCATCTACCTGGAAGAGCTAGATTGTGTGCCAAGATCAAAAAGTAGAATTGTCATGTTGACTAAAACAAGAAGATTGTAAACTATTAAGAGTTCAATAAATCTGTAATCCTGCAATGTGAGGGAAACAATTATTTTTGTGTTCAATTTAGTAGTGCTTCAGAGATATGAATCTGAATTATTCCTTCATGTATTTTTGTAGGACAAGAGAATTATTTCATCCAGTTTACTGTGACACAGCCTCAAGCTTTTTCCCCCAGAACTTTTTAGATTTTCTTATCCTGTGCATTCTAAAAGAAACATTAAAGTCTAATCACGGTTGCATTTTGTAAAGATAGCATACGATATAAAACTACAGACCTAAATCAATTTTTATCACTTCTCATAAGAAAGGCAGACTGTCATATGATCTTGATGATGAATCTCATACTTAATTAAAAATATGAATGTTACAAAAATCTAAAACACAAGCTACAAATTCCAGCTCTATGCTACTGAAAAGAAATCCAACAAAAGAAGCTGAAAAAGAGAAAGTATGCTACCCATAGAAAAAGATGGGGTTTTTTTAGCTTTCTAAAATTTAGAGTGCATTTAATTGAGAAAAAAAGAAGTATCCATCTCCATCCCATTTTGAGTTCAGTAATAACTTCTAACAGGCTATTTTCACTCAGAATTAAAACCTGGTGATACTTATTTTGCAACAGTATCAGAAATCATCCTCAGTAAAAGCACAAACTTAGGGAAGTAGGCACCCACCAAGTATGTCTAATTAACATTAGAAACAAGGACAGTTTTTTTACTTTTTATTTACTTAAGACTTTTAAGATTTTACAGAGAAATCTCCATACATTTTATTCCAAACTTTTTTTTTTTTTTTTAATAATACTAAGATTTTTTTTTTCCCATGGTAATGATTTAATGTACATAATGAAATAGTAAGCTGGAGAGAAAACTTGATGTCTGCCTAGACAGCTTGAAAAAGACGGAGTGGATCACACCACGGTACACTTGTACGTTTAAAAGTTAGACTAAGTCAGATTTCCCAGTGCTTTCTTTAAAGACACCTGAGAGAAAAGCTTTCTCCAGAACATTTCATCTTATGTGTCTTAGAGCCTTAGAACAAGATAAATCAGGCTTAGGAACAGCTCAATTTCACTCTGCTGAAAGCAATGAGAGGCAAAACCAACTTGCTTAGACTCAGGACAACTTAATTTAGAAACCTAAATATAGTGACCAATGTGTCATTTCCTCATTAGCTTTTCTAAGTATGGAAATGGCATTGGTACCAATCTGTGGCTTCTTTTAAAGCCATGCTCCTATTTACTGCACTTATTTTCATTAAAAATGGAAAGCTATAACGGTAATTACAGGAGAAATTTTATTCTGTTCTTAATGCTTAAAGAAAGTGGAAAGTTATGTGTGCCACGATTACCAGTTTTAAATCAACGTGTTTGCTCTACCCCAGACAATTTTACCTTCATATGTCAAATCTATTCCATGCCCTTCCTTTCCTATCTAAGATTTTGCTTCTGTGTCTTTACGCATTTATCCTCCTCCTCCCCATACCTGCAGTATGGCGCAGGTAGCACTGTGGTTCCTCATCTCTGTTTTTGAGATACTTGTGGGAAAGAAGTAAGGAACAGAGAAACTGACTCATCAATTTCAAATGAGCCATCTTGGTTAAAAAAAAAGAAAGAGGGTTGCTGAGACTTGTCTTCTTCTCCTCTCTTTTTGTTCTATGCGAGATCCTCCTGAGAATAAGAAATGTTTTCCTGCTTCTTCCAGCAGTCTTGAGTGGTTGATTCCCCATTTGCAGGTTGCCCTAGGGAGGTCATTGGTCACTACTGTTTTCTCCTCTAGTAATGCAAACCAGAAACCTCATTACACTTGCTGAAAATTTAGTTTTCTTTCAAATGTAGAAACTGTGGTAACTTAACAGAGTGTACTTACTCCATTCCAGAGGAATGTTTTCCATTTTAATTGTATGACACCCACAGCAAAAAGGGAAAAAGATTGCTCCTTTGAGAATAAAACCCAAAAAGTTACTAGACAGTGACAAAGGTGAGTGAAACCTGAGATTACAGAGAAATGAATTTAAACTGTCTATTTTCTTCTCTCAAGTCTTGACCAAGGAGTTAATTGGAGGTTTTTCCAGGGAAATTCTAACTACTTGTATTTGTGAAAACTATAATGAATAAAAATCCAGACATATCTTTGACATTATCATATGTGAGAACGCATTCAGACACTGTATCTTTCCAAGTATTTTGAGAGAAGTGCCTCAAATTATGGTGAGCTGTGCTTTTTATTGCATACAGCAGGAATATTACAATTAAGCATAAAGTACAACTATTAAGCAATTAGTTGTGAGAAATGTTCATTGACAATTTCATCAACCTTGTCACAAACAATTATTCAAGGAAATTTCCCCCACACTTGATAACCTCTAAAATGAGTGACTTAAATATAACTAATCTGTGCTCATTCACCTGAATGCACATTATGCAGGTGAATTATTACACTAATGACTTGGAAAATTCAGATAAAATTGAAAAGTCCTTGAAAACACTTAGGATTATAAAAAAAGTTCAGCTTATATATAGTTAGCGTAGTCAAAAAATCATATAAAGGTATTTGGAAACATGCCAAAAGTTATGCATTCAATGTCAAGAAAAAAGGTACAAACACAACTTGAAACCCATATTGATGAAGGCCTAGGTTTCTTGAGGAGATAACAACATAAATGGTATGTCACTTCAGTGGATGAGTAAAGAATAAATAGACAAAATATATTGTAACAAGGGATTCTGAAACTATCTGTAGTGAAACCATCCAAAATGGATTTGTTGGTGAAAAAAACTTACTAAAACATGGCAACATTAACTGAATTATATTCTTCTCTCATCTCATATAGTCTATTGGCCCCAGTTACAGACATATTAATTAACTTGGATGAGGGGAAGTGGAAGGGTCAGATAGCTGCTTGCTTTGTCACTTCACAGTACTCATGTTTTCATGCTGAAAGGGATTGTATAGGGATGATTTGTTGTATCACAATGCGTAGAAATTGGTATGAAATCTTTTTTCTTAACCATTGACAGCTGACTCCCAGCAAGGCTCGAGACTGGAGGGTCAGCACTGTGCGAGCTATGTCCCTGAGAACCAGAGGGCTTGAGAACCATCAGCTTCTTCCTCAGCATCAGGATGATGCTGCACCAGAAATGCTTCATTATGAAAGCCAAAAGCTTTTGGCATTCCAGTTCTGCGTTTCTCCAATATAACTGCAAAACATGGCTATTCAGATTTAGCTATACTACTTATTTATCATTCCGTTACCTGCTATTTCACTGTCTCTCCACCTTTCTGCTCTCAGTTTCTCCTCTTTTTCTACTTCACTGGTGGCTAAGCATCTAATAATTCAGGTTAGAAAACATAGACTTGGCTGGATACTCTAAAAAGTCATTGTCTTGCTCCAGATGGCACCATACAGAGCAAAGCAGATCTCTTGCAAAACTGTAAGCACTGTGTAGTTGCTGAAGTCAGCATGGTGCTAGGATGACACAAGAACAAAAATGACAAGTAGAAGAACAGAGCTGTTAAAATTTTCAGAATAGCACCCCTCCCTGTCAACCCCCACCCCCCCCAAACCCACCCCCCAAATACAACCCCACCCCCAAAAAACCCCAACCAAGAAAGAATAGCTAAAAACAAACAAACAAACAAACAAAACCCAAAAACTTTTATGTTATATTTTGCTCTCTTTTTATGACTCACAGGCACCAAATATTGATTCAGTGATTAGTTGCCTTTTTCCACAAGTTTGGGGTATATTTAGCTGGAGGATCTCCAAAGGTTCCTTCTAACCTCAATCATCCCTTTGTGTTGTTTTGAGAGAAAGAGGTAGAGGAACTGAGAATGAAGAAATGAAGTTAATTTCATTGGGAAAAAAAGGAGGGTGGGGAAAAAGGTGTTTTGCACCATCTGACTCTATTTTAGTTGTCAAGATATTAAATCAGTTCTGCCGAAGTCCAGCCTGGTTTTCCCATGAAAATTGCTAAGTGATCTTCCTGTCTTCATCCTGTTTCCTGCACATGTTCCTCTGAGGAGGAGAGTGAGGAAGTGACTGGGTGGACATTTGGCTGTTAGCCAGGGCTAAACCACCACACCAGAAAGACCCATGCCCATGCTCAGCACACAGCAAAAGGTGAAAGGTGCTGAGTTCCATCAGTCCAAAAGACTTCAAAGAAATCAGCAATGTTGGCAGCCCTGATAAAGACATCAATAAGAACATTGGCAGCTAAGATGAATCTCCTGGAGATGCCATAGGTAACACTGCAATTAAAAAATCCAACTTTGTTGTCATTCCATAGCACAAACAGGGTTAATAATTAAATTGAAAAATAGACCCAAATTAATCAGTTTCCATACAATCTTAACAAAAGAACCACAAGTTATTTTCATATATGGATTAGCACTCTTTCCTTGAACATCTTTTCTTTGCCTCCTGGCAGAACTCTTCTCACTGCCTCTTGCTTTCTGCACCTGTGAAATTGTAGCTTCTCTTTTTTTGAAATGTGTAATCCCATATTTGAAACCTTTCCAAACAAGATGCTTTAGACGCTTTTCTTCCTTTTTTTACTTCTGTACAAGTTAAGAGTCTACTGAATCTAGCCATTTGGGCAACATTTGTGAAACAAATATTTACTTAAAAAGAAATAATCGGTATTATCATTTATTTAAAAAAAAATCATAGCAAACCCAAACGCCACATTTATTTTCATAGCAAAGGAATTTCAAGCCTCTGGTTTCATTGGAACAGACCAAAATAAATGAGGAAGCTGCTGAGAATATCTGCTGAAAATATATGCCTCACTCTAAAATACAAGAAAGCCTAGAAAAAGGCCACCCATGACAAGGTTTAAATGTCTTATTCCTTGTCCTTAAGAAACAGATGAATGAAAAAGCAGACACTGGAAGCAGACACTTGTTTGTTTCTGTCTTAGAAGAAAGGCATTAGAAACAAATGTGATACACTGATATGGAAAAATGGGTGAAAAAATGAAGAGTAAAAGAGCCTAGGACACATCACTTTCTGGCAGCTGAACACTCTGAAATCACATATATATACTGTTTCTTGTATAAATCATATGTAACAGAACATAAATAATATAACAAACCAAGAGAAAGAGGAAGAAATATGGGAAAATATAGGAAGAGAAACCATACCTGGCTCATTTAAGTTCTTAATAGTTAATTATCTTTTGGTTAAAGCTCACATTTTTTCAATTTCACTGAAACACTGTAAAGGTTTTTAAGAGTCAAATTCAAGCATATTCGATTTTGAACTAAATTACTGTTCAAATCTTTAATATTATAAGCAGAGACCACTATTTATACATTTAATTTTTTTTTTCTACAATATTAAGTATCTGACAAAAAAATCATATGCTTGTGTGAAGCTCTTATGAATAGCAGCTGGTAATTAAGGGTTTATAATATATTTATATATGATCTATTAAAAAACATATATAATAATGTATTGGATATTCGTTTATTAATACCACATTATGAATATCACAAAATAACATGAAATATTACTATATCTTTTATATAATTATTCATATTATTGTATTTTATGCATTAATATGCATTAATTGTATTATATGAAATACATGTGATGTATGTAGTGTATGCATGAAAAATATAATTAGCTTTGATCTGAAAATGAACCACACTGCTCTTTAAAGTCATGAAGTATTTTGACTACTTTTTAGATAATGAACTCAAAGCAATAAAAACTATTTATAACCATGACAGGGTAGTACTATACTATGGGTTTCCTCAAATGCACATGCCATAATAGTGATTTCTATACAGGATAAAAGCTGTGTGTGATAGAAAAAGACACTAGAAAACATGAAGAAATAGTTGTAAACAACAAGAGAAGCAACAGACAGAGATGACATTATTAACTGCTGATCAAAGTCAGTAACTGCCTACTGCCTTGTTCTTCTGGCATTCCTGGAAGAAAAGGGCATTTATACTTCTCATACATAAGCAGGACCACACAGCAGAGTATGACAACTGTTTTTCACCCTCTTAAGAATGCTCAAACTGTTGGGCAAATAATAGTAACAGTGGAGCTCTACTACTATATTTTTTTTTTATGCAAATGACGTAAAAAAACCCAGAGATAGAAATAATCTGCTTCTAACTGGTGAATTCAATTACATCTTTTACTGAGTTAGTGTTTACTTAAACTGACAGCACAGGAGACTGCAACATTTGTATGTTCATTTGTATTGTTCACAACTGTGAACATTTGTATAAATTAGAGGATTACATTAGAACTGGTAATGGAATTTTAACTACAGGAATATAAGAGAGCTACAAGGCTACATCTGTAGAACTGCAGTACATTAAACATCCATTGTTTTATTTCATAGGTAGGAACACAGACACTAAAATGCAAATGTGGTTATGAAAAAGAGTTTAATTAAGACACACTTCTTTTATATCTGTTAAAGATATACTGCAAGTCAATGACTATGCACATGCTTGCAAAATGCCTTGTTAAAAACAATTTGCTTCCTTGTGATTTGGCTTTATGAAGTGCCCTCTACTGATGCATATAGTATAGAGGTACATTTTTCTACACATGATCTTTCAAGCTATTAAAGTTTGCTTATTACTGTAAGCTGTCAATTGTGTATTCACTGTTAGCATACAGCTAGAAGCTGTGACTAGCTGTATGCAGGAAATTGTAGCAAAAAATGGATTGAAGTGATGATTTTGGATGGTCAAGTCTACAGAAGAAAGGAAAGACTGGTCGAGTGCTACCCACTGAGTAGCACTCAACCAGTCTGGAACCCCATTTATGTCACCAGCTTGTCTTTTCAGGATCCCTAACTTTGCCCTTACCACCAGTTCTGCTGCCTTTTCCATGAGCCACTGCTCAGACAGAGGAAACTTCCATTTTGGATGCATTCAGAGTGTTGCATATTTGAGCATAAGATGACTATGATGGCAATTTGGTTTAGCCAGACTTGTAGGATCAGGCTGTCTAAAACCTACAGTACAGGAGTATTTTACTATTGCACATAAAAAATAGAGTTTTTGAAATCTGAAGATTTTGTTTTTCCACAAAACTTTCTCCTAACTGATATTTTGCTGGTTTGCCTACACAGCTCAAAGAAAAGATTAATATTATAGGAAATTTGGATCTTACAGGGGATATATCTTCATAGTAAACATTTACACACTGATCTTCAAACAAATTATATTAAATGAGATAAATCTTAAAAGAAGTTTTGGCATTTCCTGTTGTTGAACACAGCAGGACAGAAAGAGAGGCAACAGAAGTATTTAGGAAATCATGTACATTTCCACATCAACCCAGTATATATTACAGTTACAGAGACTTGGAAAAAAATGGATTTGTATTTAAAAGATTTACTTAGGGCTCTAAAATTCTGTGGATATTTCTAAATTATTGCTTAACCACAAGAATCAGTAAACTAGGATTAATTTTCATTTGACTGTTTTTATAAGGAAACACGGAAAGTAATTTAGCAAGAACAGGCCATAGAGAGAATCATGTTTTGATTTTCTTGGCATTTTCAATCACTGTTGCATTTACAATATTTCTGTGATCTTTTTCATAATATGATAAAAAATAATGTCATAACGGGAAACAGTTTGAGCTGTAACAACCATATTTTAATAGGTTAGATTCGGTTCATTTACACCTGACATCCCTAGGACTTTTATTTGGAAAATAAAATTTTAAATTAAAAAACTTTTTTACCATTTAAAAAAACCCCATGTCCTTAAAATTCCATTTGTTCTTTTAAATTGCAGCTGTGAAGTTTTTTCAGCCATATGAAGCTAACTGTTTTAACAAAAAGTCTTTTTTGAAGATCTTGCAAAAATCAATGACATGACATTTCACATTGTCAGTAATAATTAAGTAAGAAAAAACCCTACTTTCCTAACAGAAGTATTGGTATTATAATCTCACAACTGAATGTTGTTTCAATAAGAGAGAAAAAAGCAACCCGTGACATAGCACATCTTAGCTTATCAGCTACTGAGGTGCTGGATCAGATTCACTGGAGCAAATACTTTTGACCATCAGCTGTGTGTTTCTGGTCCTTCCAGTAGTTCAAAATGGCAGCACTGGATTTACTGCCCCAATCCACCATATAGAATGAAACCTAGTTTCTCAAAGACTATTTGTGCAATATGCTCTCTGGAATATGAAATTTTGATGATATGAAACTCGGCTACTGCAGATGTGAGACGTTCACGCATGCTAATTTCTGGAAAACATGCTTATGTGTAAAGAGATAAGCTTACAAGTGAGGCAGATTGTTGTTTTAATGTATATCTCTGTGAAAGCTGGTATAAAGCACATTAGCAGAGTGACACTGATTGGCATATTCCACATATGTCTAATGGTATTTACCAACAGAGCAAGGAGGGCAGAGCCATGGCAAAAGCAGCACTAATCACACACCTCAGTGTAGGAGTAAAGCATGACCAATTTCAAAATATCTGGCACATTGATATGAGCTTGCAGCTCATTTGTAAGTCTTTCTGAAAATCTGTAAGGCAATGCCTTATTACCAGTTTCTACAAGTGGAGAGTAAAATTGCAAAGTCTCAGGAAGAAATGTTACCATCATCCAAAAAATAGAAGACAGGAGATAAATCAATTTCCTTATATTCCTCCCCCCACTCTCCCCCAAAGAAGGCAATCAATTTGAGTCTGAAAAGAACACTTGGTTTACTGCAATAGAGATGACTGGTCATTATATATCTATGTATAGCCAGTGTATATCAGTCTGTCCCCAGTAAATAGCCTGAATGCTGTCAACATTTTGTTACTTCAAAACATCATTCAATGAGTAATTGATATTTTCTTCAGAGTTCATACCCTTTTCAGTGGCTCCACAGAAACAAACCCCCCGCAGCTGCATGAGATTTTACTGAGTGATCAACAAATCTTCTCTCCCTTGCATATGCTTTTTACTCCCTTTTGTTATGCTCCTGTTCATACTGCATGATTTGCACTGTTTGACAAACTGACTGTTAGTACTGCTGAAGAATACCCTGCCTTTCAGATTCCATCTGATTTAATACCACTCCTCTGAGTGGAGAAGGGAGAGATAGTTTATCACATCTCAGATCATGCACAAAATTATTTTGGAGGTTGCCTAACGGTCAGTGAGATGTACTGTCAAGGAGAAAGGCTAATAAAAGGTCTGACAACCCAGTTTGTTCTTGTCAATTCAGAATGTGCATAGTGTTTCTTTACTTCAAAGACACTGTTTCAAACTTTAAAAATTGTTATTCATTCTTCTACAAGAAGAATTCATCCACCACCAGATTCTGGAAACCTACCAGCATATTTGGGAAAGAAAGGACTTCCAGTACATTTCAAATCTCTAGGTGTTACACTGGGAATACAAGATTCTGTGTCATAGGTGCCAAAATCTTATACTTGCTTTTAAAGGAATGTTGTATTTTTCATGAGCCACTATTTTTAAGGACAGAAGTAAAGGACCTTAATCTTCAAAAGGACCAGGATAATATATCCTTTTGATAAGGTAGAAGAGTGGAAATTTTGTCCAATGTTTACTTCTGTTATCTGCCTTTTACCTAAAAAATTCTCACTGTACTTTCAGTAGAGGTTTCTGCTTACCATTGATTTGCAGCTTGTTACTGCAAATACTTGTTAAGTAATACCCTAGACCTGGACATCTCCAGATGAAGCACAATGCACAAGACAAGTTTTAAGTAGACAAGCTTAATTCAGTTTTCTCCTCCTCTGATGATAATTAAATTTCTGACAATACATGTTCAGCACAGGACTAGTGGTCACATGTGCCTTAATCCCTTATTTGTTTCTTGTACAGGAGAGCTGCCACCCTACCTCAACCCAGATGAAATCATCTTCCAGTGCAAAAAAGAGATATACTAGCCAGTTCCCACTGAGTTTCTTACAACTGATACTGTCTTGAAAGAAGAGAGAAAATGAATGATAGGTGAGTGGGGAACTGCTGCATCTGACTCTGTCACTCCCTTTCCAAGAAGGATGTTGACCACAGCATATCCTGGAGGCTTAGACTCCAGACATCCAGCCTGTGGTCCAGCTCAGAATAAGTAAAGCTGTTTTTACAGCCTCAGAAACTCTGGTTCAAATAGTGAGAGGGGGATGGGGGGGGCGGGGATGAGGAGGAGGAGGACAGACTGCTGAAAAGTCCAGTTTTGCTTCAGTAAAGATTCAGGGTAAAATTCATAACTGAAGGGAGCATCAGTGAAAACTTATGAAAAGCTTTTCCTAGTAAAGAATGACTGGATCAGAAGAAGGACTGAAAAGAAACCTTTCAAAGTTGCTTTTGATCCTTTTGTCGGGGGCTCTACAATTGTTAGGGGTTTTTTTTTTTCACCAATAATGATTTTAATGAAAAACATAAACTATTTAGAAATGGCAGCGATATACTTTTAACAGTTAAGGAAGAGTCTGCAATGACAAAGCATAGGAAAAGTACTCTGTTTTTAAGTAATGTAATAAATTAAAACGCCATCTAGGTTATGGAGAAGCATAAAGATCTCTGCTGTATGAAATTCAAAGAGCAGATATATCTGAACATTTTTAAACATTGTTACTTTGGTATAATAGGAAACTGGATGATGTGCTATTTATTTATTGATGAAGCCCATTCTAATGGGTTTCAAAATGACTGCTGTTAGATAAAATTTCAGAGGAGTGAATTATTTAATGTTCCTAAATGGCACACTTGACTACCTGCCACGTTTTTTCAGTAAAACATCCAAAGACAAATATACTACTCAATTATACCAAAATCAGCAGATGAGAAAGAAACCCTTACTTGATTAAAAAACATTAACTCCATGATGACAGAAACTGTATATTGAGCAGCAATATAATGAAAAAGAATCATTACTTGAGCATTAAAAAATTAAGTTTTAATATCAATAATGATAACAATAACAATGTGAGTTATGGGAAGACTTCTCTTGTGGCTCAGATGTTGAGCACAGCAGGAGCTGAGACATTATGCAGCTCAGCTACAAGATATATCAAGGCTGAGATTCATGGCCATACAGTTATGATTAGATCCCATAATCTTCACTATTATGAGGGGACCTGAATGATATTACCCAGGAGGATTTAAGCAATAAAGACTTTTAACAGTTCTGATTCCCTTTTAAAGCTCAAGTACATAAACAGCTTGGTTACTACAGCCACTTCTTAGCAACAGGAATGGAAGAGAATAACAGCCTGCAAAGACAAAGCAGTAAGCTCAGCAGTAACAGATACAGCACAAAAAGCTTTGTCAACAGGGCAGATGAGATTTTTAATATATGGTCATCTCCTGTCACATATGGGGAGCTGGCACGTAGACATGCAGGGAAAATGTCATACAGTATGCGTAAAAATCACTCAATATTAACTCAAAAAGCAAAAAGTTTTATTTGTTCTATGTCATCAAAGATGAGCAGGTTCAAGAAGAGTTAGGAAACACTGGAAAATACAAAAATATTTAAATGCCCGGTCAAGAAATGAAGAAAATAAAGGGAAATGGAGAAGGGAGGGGAGGGGAGGGGAAAGGAGGTCACGGGGATGGCCAGAACTGAGACGAACTGAGAACAGAATGGATAAAGGAGGCAGTGCCCAGGTCTTGTCTAGTTTTGTTGTCCACAGCTCATGGAGACATTCAGTTGTCCATGGAACTTCAAAACATCATTTCCCAAATTTGTTCTTTAAGGTTTACCTTCCTCTGCTTCACCAACTCACTGAATTTCAGTAGGCAATTTAGTGATATGTTTAAAGGAAACCTTTATGAGTGAACATGAACTGCAATTGTACACATTAATGGAAGTTCCTGCACTGAGAAGTGGCAGACAGTTCTAGTCCATTCTTGAGTTTTGAAACCATTTTATTTAACTGGCACAACTGGAAATCCAAATACAGCGCAAAATGCAAGTATATGTGTCTGTAGTCTGACACAGATCTACATTCTTCTGCTGATTTCCATCATGCTTTACTCTTTTTAGGTTTGGCCATCATTTTCTCAAAATCTAACATTCTAACAATTTCCACTGTTTCTTTGAGCCCCAGATCGTACTTTGAACTGTACTGTCTCTTCCCAAATATGTTTGGTATAATGAAATCCCAGACTACCTAGGACATTATACAACAAATAACAACAGTATAAATCCTTGTAATTTTCAGATAAAACCAGCAAAGTTCAATGAATCCATAATAGGATAATTGAAAGAATAAATACAGTGGAAAGCTCCAGTGGGGCTACTGATATCTTACAGGAGTGTTTTACTTTTTTTTCTCCCCACTGGGATCAGATGAAAAACTAGGAAGCATCTGGCACAGTCAGCACTAAGACGCAGGTGGCTTTGTTTTTGCAACTACACATCTCACAGTTCATAAGCAAAAAGAGAGGGGGGAAGGAAGGAAGGAATTCGGAAGGAATTCGGAAGGAAGGAAGGAAGGAAGGAATTCGGAAGGAAGGAAGGAAGGAAGGAAGGAAGGAAGGAAGGAAGGAAGGAAGGAAGGAAGGAAGGAATTCAGAAGGAAGGAAGGAAGGAAGGAAGGAAGGAAGGAAGGAATTCGGAAGGAATTCGGAAGGAATTCGGAAGGAAGGAAGGAAGGAAGGAAGGAAGGAAGGAAGGAAGGAAGGAAGGAATTTGGAAGGAAGGAAGGAAGGAAGGAAGGAAGGAAGGAAGGAAGGAAGGAAGGAAGGAAGGAAGGAAGGAAGGAAGGAAGGAAGGAAGGAAGGAAGGAAGGAAGGAAGGAAGGAATTCGGAAGGAAGGAATTCGGAAGGAAGGAAGGAAGGAATTCGGAAGGAATTCGGAAGGAAGGAATTCGGAAGGAATTCGGAAGGAATTCGGAAGGAAGGAAGGAAGGAAGGAAGGAAGGAATTTGGAAGGAAGGAAGGAAGGAATTTGGAAGGAAGGAAGGAAGGAAGGAAGGAAGGAAGGAAGGAAGGAAGGAAGGAAGGAAGGAAGGAAGGAAGGAAGGAAGGAAGGAAGGAAGGAAGGAAGGAAGGAAGGAAGGAAGGAAGGAAGGAAGGAAGGAAGGAAGGAAGGAAGGAAGGAAGGAAGGGAAAGAAAGAGAGAAAGAGAGAAAGAGAGAAAGAGAGAAAGAAAGAAAGAAAGAAAGAAAGAAAGAAAGAAAGAAAGAAAGAAAGAAAGAAAGAAAGAAAGAAAGAAAGAAAGAAAGAAAGAAAGAAAGAAAGAAAGAAAGAAAGAAAGAAAGAAAAAGAAAGAAAGAGAGAAAGAAAGAAAGAAAGAAAGAAAGAAAGAAAGAAAGAAAGAAAGAAAGAAAGAAAGAAAGAAAGAAAGAAAGAAAGAAAGAAAGAAAGAAAGAAAGAAAGAAAGAAAGAAAGAAAGAAAGAAAGAAAGAAAGAAAGAAAGAAAGAAAGAAGGAAAGAAAGAAAGAAAAGGACAATTACATTCAAAGAGCCCGTGAGACATCCTGAGGCAACACAACTCACGCAAATAGTTTACTCCATTTTGCCAGTGTGTGGTTATTCCTATGCTGAAGCTTAAATGCAATGAATGGTGCCACACTCCTTAGGAAAGGCAGTTGGTGTGGTGTTGCTTATGCATAAAATACTCTTACATTATGAATAAGTATGGCACATAGTAGCACAGAATGATTTTATCCACTGTCACTGGACTTCTATGCATCCTGCAGTTTAATCAGAAAGTAAAATATACATAAAGATGACTCACAGAAAGATAGTAGCAGACAAGATGAATCTTTGTCCTTTTTAAGATACTTGTACTAATTTGTGATGGAAGGAGAAAGGATTTGTCAGCAGGTGAGATGAAAAAAAACCCAGTCAGACACTACATACTTCACATTTAGCCAGGTACCACCTCAGATCAGCTAGGACATTTCTTCCTGCAATTCAATATGGATACACAAATTCTGTGTCTCATTCCTTTCTTGTCTGGTTTTAAACAGGGATAGAGTGGGATACCCAAAGAGATGAAGCCGGTAAGCTGAAACCAGGTACCTGTCACTTTTAGTGTTTACCTTGAAGATACTTGAGGATACTTGCTCTGATTTTCTATTGAAAATTGACTGCCAGGTCACACAGGTGAATTCACTGAAGCTTTTTGCCTCCCACAGTGCTCTCAGTACTAAGAATAGAAGTGGTTTAATAGGATTAGTTGGGACCACACCAGTCAACCCATTTCATTCCATTGCAGAAGCCTCAGAGATCATTGAAATTTTTTTTCTCCTAATTTTCTAATTGTAGCTGCAACCAGTCACCTCAAACTTCTCAGGCTTTTAACAGATGCGTGTCCTCACTCCTTCTTAAGCAGTTCTAGATCAATAAAATTATTATGGAGAAAGTATGAAATGAGATGTGATTTTTATCTCTGATCTCATTTTGTTTACTATATTACAGGGATTAAAACCATAAATGTTAAAGACAGAACTGAATTGTAATTAATGTATTTAATTGCTTTTCCAAAATATTTTTGGTGAAACTGTTCTCCTCAACCAGGTAAATTTACAATGAACAGTTTCAATACATTTGCATGGAGTAAGTTATAACTGAGGACACTGTAAATTGAGTAAAGCATGCAATGATTCAGGGATGCTTTACAAAATGCATGAAAGGAGATTGCAAAGGTTGTGGGAGAGGAATGTGTCACTGAGATCCTCAAGGGCAAGAAGGCGGCAATTTTAGGAATCAAAGGGCAGGACTGGGCAGATAAATACTATCATAGGTCACTGTATGGTCTCTAATAATTAAAAAGAGAGATTAAATTGTTTGTATGCGTAAGAGTTCTGCCAGGATGTAGCTGCAGGACTGACCAGGAGGGAACTTCTTATTAGTTCTACCTGCAATCATCATGAAAAGATTACCTTTTGGGAGGACATTCTTGTCTATAGTATTTACCTTGTTCTGTCTTACGTTACCAAGAGACTAAACGAAAACAAAGGTTTTAATTTTTCCTATACATACTAGAAAATCTTCAGTATTAATGAGGTTTGCCAGATTGAAAGCCTGGGAGAAAAATTTCTGTACTAGTAAATTCAGAGAATGAATATTATATTGGAAGCAATAATGCAAACTCCCTTAGACTAACCCATCCATGTGTCTCAGTCTTGACCTGAAGGGGAATACCTCCAGGGATGGAAAAAGTTCGGTATAACTGAGCATGTATCTCTCAGCCTTTTTGTTAGAACTGCCAATCATAGTTATCAAAGTAATAGTGATGACATTCAGGATCACTGAGAACAGCATTATTAACAGAATTTAGATAAAGTAAGCTGCAAAACTGAGATTACAAAATGACTTCATTGCTTCACCTCATTTTCTATCTCCCAAATGTTTAAACAGTGTTTGCATTTCCATGGTGTTGTTCACTCCCCATATTACTGCCACTCTAATAAAAAAATCTCTGCTAAAAAAAGAGTAATTAGCTAAATAGCTTGTTTGGAAAATGAAATTTTAATGTTTCAGGGCACCTGAGTCTTTGAAATCTGCTCCAGCAAGACTGATTTAAAAAATCACTTTGGGGAACTAATTGACCTCTATTCAAGCTCAAGCTTTAAGGCTATCCAGGCTTCCCAGTACTTCTTTTCCTATTGGAAATATATACCCCAGACTGTCATTCCTCTTATAAAAAGGAAATGTCAAACATTTGGGCAAAACCACTGCCAGTTTCCTCCTGCATTTTTTTTTTCCCATCACCATCCTTCAGGTTCACGAACAGTAGGCCTCATTTCCGTGATGTATTTATAATTAGGTTTGTATGGCAGTAAAGATAAGACCAGTTATCACAGCCTTTGTTGCAAGATATTCTATTAGTCAGAGATTATACAGAAAGAACTAAAAATTGTTCTAATCTAAACTAAAAAGGAAAAGTAGTTTTCTAAGAAATAGCCAAGGTAATGTAATGTCATTCTGAACAGAGAAACCAATCACTCAGTCACTTAGATATAAAATGTGATATACAGGACAATTAAAGTAATAACAAAAAAATACTTGCTTTATCTCAAAAGCTACCGTAAAAAGAAAATAAGTGTGTGCACTGCTAATAGGAATTAAGATACATTGCTCAGAAGGATTTATTATATCGACGTATCCCTCTACTTCTAGTATTTCATAGTCTAACAGAACACTATGATGTTCTTATGACTGTCACCAAGCTGACGTAGAATACGGAGAGCTTGACATATCTTTTTGAAAACAGTCTTTTTTATTGTGGGTTTTTTGTTCATATCCACTACAATTTTATAAATTTACTCTCAAGACTAATGGTTCAATTTCTCCCAAATTAATGAGTTCAAGGATAAAGGCTCCGAACCAGAAATCAATTCTTATACAGTTTAAAATGATTTTTGAAATCTCAGGGAAATTTTCCATGATTCTTTTTTGTCATCATTTATTTCCAGATTCTATTTAGCTACAGTGTATTCATGATTCATTGTTGTCTTGCACATCAACATTTAGGACAAACTTTTGCTTAGAGGCTTGAAAACTGATCTGAAAAGAACACTAGAGAAAGTCAAAGTGTCATAGAAATTATTCACGCCTCAATTATCTCACTATTCCTAAATTAGTTGAGAGCAACTCCCAGCTTTGCATATGGGTATCAAATTTAGAATTAAAATCAGTTTTAACCTGTTTCTCTAAACCATCTAAACCAAACTGCAGAATGTCTGCATTACATTCACTAGCTTTTGTTAATAGAGCGAAGCCACACCTTGAATCTTGTGTTCAGTTTTGACCCCCTCACTCAAAGAAAGATGTTGAGGTGCTGGAGCTTGTCCAGAGAAGGGCAACGGAGATGGGGAAGAGTCTGGAGCACATGTCCTATGAGGAGCAGCTGAAGGAGCTGGGGTTGTTTAGGCTGGAGGAAAGGAGCATATTATTATTATTGCTTTTTACAACTACCTGAAAGAAGGCTGTCAAAAGGTGGGTGTTGGTCTCTTCTTCCAGGTAACAAGCTAGAGGACAAGAGGAAATGACGCTCAGTTGCTCAAGGGAAGGTTTAGATTGAATAGTAGGAAAAAATTCCACACAGAAATGGTTGCCAAGTATTGGAACAGGATGCCCAGGGAGGTGGTTGAGTCACCATTCTTGAAAATATTAAAAAGACACGTAGTTGTGGATTTTAGGGACATTGTTTAGTGGCGGATTGGCAGTGATGGATTAATGACAAAACTTGATATTCTCAAACTTCTTTTCCTATCTAAATGACTCTATGATTCTCAGTTATTCATGGGGATCAGACCAGGGAAAATAAAATGGGGAGAGATTGAATTTCAACATGTACATATTTTCTGAATGGGAGAATTGATGAAGTCCTTTGGTAACTAAATAAATCATGAACATGGATGGTTATGATGTAATAAAGGAATTACTGTTAGTATTTTATATATATATATAAAATTGTTTGACTTTTTGAAGATGTCACCTTCTAAATTTTTCCAGTACATTCAGAGTGTAAATAAAGAAGCAAAGAAGAGCATGAACAAATGGACTGATGGAAGAAAAGAGTCATGTGTCATTTAACTGGCAGTGAAATGGGTGGAGCTACATTTTATGTACTACAAAAATGGGTCTGGGTTGTTGCACAGAACAGTCATAAGAAAAAAGTGAAAGCCAGCACCAATCTACAAACACAGCTATAATGTCAGGGTACAGGGTGAAAAAAAATAAAGACAAAGGACTGAGCTATGACTGTTCAGAAAACCTCCCATAGGTGGCTTGCTATAACTATAGTACACTTTATTTCTTCTATCTGTGTAAATTGAGCTTTTTATTTCAAACTGACCATTTATATTGACAGGGATGGGTAAACAATCTACAGAAAAAGATATTTCAAGATGTATTTCAAATTGGCTTAATTGGCAAATGCATATTTTCTAAGAAAAAAAAGTAAATGAAAGTGTGAGAAAAGGCATCAGTGTCTCAAAATTAATTTTATATTTTTAAATGCAAATATTTCCATTCTGAACTCTAAAGGAATCAGAAAAACTAAATAAAATGCCAAGGAATCCATAGACTTGAACTTTACTCTCTTTAACTCTTTTAAAACTTATAGACAGATGTTTTTGATAATGTGTTAATGATACAGCATATTCACTGTAAAATAAATGCCAAGTTAATAATATACTTTTATACCTTCACCTAAAAACAGTTTTCAGAAGAAGCAAGAGACCTTGAAAAAGGAAAAAAAAAAGTCCCAGTTTTTATAATCTTGTGGCTATTTGGAGAAAATAGATATAGGAATGACTTATGTAAAATTATTTAAAACATTTTCCCAAATCCAATTTGTCCCTAAGATTTGACAAGAGCAAAATTAGTTTCACAATAATATCTACAATATTGCAGGACAATGAATTATACAGAAGACAACAGAAACTTCTTAATTTTTTTTTGGCATGTGATTTTAGATTTTAATTTACAAGAGCTGGACTTTTTTTTAATATGATATATGATGTAAGAAAACTAGAACTAGCTGTTAAAAGAGTTAAAAAAATCATCAAAGCTAATCCAAGCTGCCTTTTTTTTTTCTTCAGTTAACCTACAAGCTAAAAGGAAACTCAATCCAATCTGAAAATAAATAATGGGGATTCAAAGGAGAAGTTAATCACCTATTTAAGCTGCCATCAACACTTCTGGGGAAAACCAAAACACGAGTAAAGTACAAACCTAAGAAGTCTGAGATTTTCCTCCCATTAGAAGGAGAGAGTAACAGAGATTTGATTAAAAGTCTCCATGAGGACAAGGCAATTAAATATCTATACTAAATCTTAAATGCCCTGACATGAGTTTATCTATTGCCTTTAGTAAGTCCTTCTCTCCACAGTGCTTTACAACAAATGGTGCTCTTGGCACAGTATATTCATTGTGTGTCTTAACTTAAATTATTATAGCAAGCAGCTAACCAGCCAAAATGTAAGTTATTTATACTCCCTTTATTTGGCCATTATGACCAGCAACTTCCACTCAGAGGTTATATTAATTTTTCTGTGGCGTCTTAGGTGTAGTAATCACAGCAATCTGTACTGAATAAAGCCTATGTTTCCTTATAAAAAGCCTATCAAATGATACAAGGAAAATACAGGTATAAATATTTCAGCAACAATTGCCTGAGAACTCAGTGAAGGTTTCAAGAGATTATCTTAATTTTCTTTTTTCAGGATGTTTGCAAAATCATGAGTTTCACTGTTGCTGGGATTCAAAATTTGAGATAAGTTGTGCTTCTAGGATATTTGAGAAAAAAAGTTAAGGTACTAAATCTAAGCAAAGTAAGCTGGTGAAGTTGGTTAAATAAAAACAGACTAAGATGCTGAATTAAAACCAGATATTGCAAACCTATCACTTTCCTTTCTATTTTTTGAACGTCCTCTGAAGTGCATTTTCATTCCTGGTTCTGTGTGAGACACGAAAGCTATAGAGATGCTTATGATTGAGGCTGCTGCATAAAAGGACCTTGTGCTGCTTCTGTAGAGTAAAAACAGGTAAGAAGCCACTGTACCGGTTTAGCCAAATTTAGAAATACATCCTCTGAGAGAAGGCACAACCACCCCTCCCCCACCAGGTTCGGGAAAAAATAAATTTTCCTCGAAGGAAAGTGAAGAAGATAAAACTATTTATTTAACAAACACACGGGAAAGGAAAATAAGGTTAATTGGTAAAATCTTTCACTGTGGAGGAAAAACCTGGGAAAGCGTTAGAGTTCTCCCTTTGGTCTCCTCGGAGCTGGGGCTTGGCCCAGGGCCAGGCCCTCTGTGCCCGGTGGAAAGTCCTCCCGATGTGCTCTGAGGTTGAAAGCAGTCCAGTAGAAAAGGGAGAAAATCCGGAATTCCAGAGAAGGAAAAGCAAAGTCCAACTCTCAGTCTCTCTCTGGAGAACAAGAAACTGAAAAAAAAAAACTGGCCAAAAGCTGACTGCAAAACAGCAAGCCGGGTGCTTCCTCGCTCCCCTGCCGCAGCTGGGGGGAAAGAAAAAACCTGCTATCTTTATATGACCTTGAATGAGCTGCAAACTGCTTTGAGAAAGTTTTGCTCAGTTTTTTCTTCCCCCTCTCAGGCTCAGTTTAGAGGCATAGAGAGGCACAAAAATTAATTTCTGGGCATAGGCAGCGATATGGGATACACATCATAACGTCACCCCAAGACAGTGGTATAAGAAGAAAAAGTAGATGCAGGTAGAAAACAAAACAAAAAAAATTAGTGATTCTGTCATGTCTTTGAACACAAGAAATCTTCATGGAAACTGAAACACATTGGCAAGCTGCTAGTGACTGCTGTCACTGTTAGACTTATAGAATGCAATGAATTGTCTCAAACACTGACAAAGGAGGAAGTTCCTGCAAGATAAGCTACCCCAGCAGTCTCAGATGGCAAACAAGAAGACATTAGTTTCAGGCCTACATGGAGGTGAAAGGTTTGGAATTAGCACACTGGACAAGATTCCACTGTGCAGACTGTGGGAAAAGCTCAGACACAACGAGACAAAGATGCCAGGCCTGGTGATGCAGATCTGAGTAACCTATTTGGACAAAAATTCTCACTGTGGCAAACTGTAGGAAAGGAAGGAACTGCTTACACACATGCCATCCCAAGATGTAAGAATGGCATGTAGGGCTCTGAATATGTGGGATGTGGACAGTAGAAAAGTGGTACCTCCAGAAGAACACTCTAGGGACCCCCACCACCGAGAAGACCAGAAGAACCATCAGGATGCTGCTGGAACCCACATGCTGGTGACTATAATTTCTCTCTCTCTCTCACCACTTACTGTTAAATAAAATTCATACTATTGACTTTGGCCGATGTACTTTTTTGCACCTTAATTCAGGCAGAGGCATCTCTTAATAATTGGACCCCAGTACTATTTCAGGAGTGGGATCCTAACATTATTCCAGTGGATCATAACAACTGGCAGCACACTAAACATTATTAAGCTGTGACAAATATTATATTGCTTCACTGTTGAAAAGATGAACCTTATTTCTATCACTGATAAGTCCTGTAACTGATATTTTTGTACCCAAGGAAAACAGAACCTAATTCCCAGCATATTCAGCCTACCATCCAAAGTTAGATCTTCAGCCTTAAACACCAAGTGAATGAGTTCTAATTGTCTGAGATGATCAATATTCTGTATCTCTTCACTGGATTGAATATTTTCCCTTATTTCAGGTCTTCTTGTGCCTATCCTATATGAGCATCTGCAAAGAACTTAATGGTTTGACATCCACCAGGAATAAAGATATTCTGTGTTACTCATTGTTTCCAAAGTTATTAAAAATAAATTTTAATTAATTGCATTTTTTTAATCATAAAGATCTTTAAATCATTTTAGATGGAAATCATCTTTGTGTCCTGATTTTTTTCTGTTGAAATATAGCCTCTGCTGTTGAACTTTCTGAAATATTGTTGAAATAGAAAACATTGAATCATCTTTCATTATGACTGAGTCATCTGATTTTTCAAAATAAAAAATAATTGAAAAATTCTTCCCCTTTTTGACTGTATTGTTCAACTAACTCAAGACATGAAACTACAGCAGTATTAGGGGTTTTTTTTTCAAACTTCATTATCAACTTGGTAAACAGCTAAAAACAAAGTTAACAAATAACAGTAAATATAAAAGCAGTTAAATGGCCTCATAATTTGCCCCTCTCTATAGTTCTGATTCTTTTATAACTGTTCCACTGTTCTTCTCAATCATGGTGGTTACTTTTTTCAATTGCTGCTTTCACTTTGCCTACAAATTCTCCTGATTTTGGGGGATTGAATGTGCAGGGGGGTGTTTTACCATTCTTATTTTCATGCCTCAGAATGCAGATTTTTGACTTCTACTAGGAAAATATTCTTTAAAAGGGTACCATTATTGCAGTCAGCTTCAGATTTTAGATAGTTACCCATAATTATTTTCAGTTCTGCAAAATTAGAATTGAAAAGAATCCAGCCTGTGTAGCATTAATTTGGTTGTATTTGTTTCTTTATTCTTATATGGAATTATGATCAGAAATGAAAGAAAAAGTTTTAAAAGAATTCCTGATCTATAAGCATTTTGTCTTACTAACATGAAAAAGAATCACTATAATAAGGTACTCAAAATACTGCTGATCCATCTTTTGCTTATGAGAAACTCTGGGGTAGTGGGAACAATGTTTCTATCAACTCAAACTCATAAAGGACAAATGGAAGAGAAGTATGGAGAATTTTTAGTACTGAAGAGTCAAAGCAAACAAAAATCTAAATGCATAGTGTTTTGTTTAATTTTTGTCTCCTCAGGGCAAAGGGAGGTGGATTGCACTTATGAGAGAGGCTCTGATTTTGATACAGATTTAGCAAAGTATTAAAGCATAGGCTTGCCTATTTTCTGTGTGGTTCTTGAGTGCACAGAGAGGAAATTCTTGGAAAAGATCCTGTAGTCTTACCTTCTTCTTATCAAATACATAACAGAAAATCCTCTTGAAAAATAACTAGCAATACGGATTTCCTTCAGGACAAGCATATTAATATACACTGTTCATTTTTGTTCTTTTGTGACCGTACTCAGACTCAGTCATACATATTTTTTGAGAATGTATTTCTTTTCTGTGTTTTATCATAGTGTGTCAAAATTATTCTTACTTACTTAGAATGATATGAGTCATGAAGAAATTATGCATTAATCTGAGACCTAGAGATTTTAAATAGAACACCGTAGTTCATCACATGTTGAAATGTACCTTTCATTTTGAACAATTTGAGAAGAATTTGGGACAATGAAGGCGGCAATTCACTATGGAAACTGTAGAAGATGACACAAAATAAAACAGAAGGATTCTGTTTCATCTTGATGCAGCTATGGGTTGCCTTCTACATTTATGTTTTGATTCGATGTACTCTGGGGATTTGTTTGGTCTGCCATTAGTCTGGAAAGCACAAGAATATATATACACATCTATGTGTCTAGCCATCTTTAAGTGTTTGGAGAAAGTTTGCCCTTAGGAGGTCACAGTTTGTGACTTGCCATTCTGAGGAGAAAATACAAGTTTTAAAGGCAATCAATCAGTTGAAGAGGATTCCATTAAATGTAGGACAGAGGTGAACCAAAGACAAGGCATGAATGCCAGCAAAACCTCACTTTGGAAGGGTAAAGGCAATATCTTCATGGGGTTCATTGCTCTTATTATCTTTTCCATGTGCAGAGGTCGATGGCAGCCTTCATAACTAGAGTGAGGACAAAGTGCAGAAAGTCAAAAGGGGAGAGACACCAAACAGAAAAATTGTGATCTGTAGTAAGGCAGAGAAATTCCAGGAAGTTCATAACCTGTATTTCTACTGCAAAGAAAAAGTTACACTCAGGACACACTTGGCAATGCATTATTATGACATGCCCCAGAAGTGGTTGTGAGAATGTAAGTGGTGGAAGCAAGATGACCACAACCATGCCTTCCTGCCCCTGGGGTTAGAGGTAGAAACTCATTCAAAATTAGGCAGTGCAATTTTAATGCAGCACTACATAGCCCAGCATGAAAATGTGCTAGGGGAAGGCTTCCAAACAGATCAGCTCACGCAGAGCTGCCTTAATTATCATTTTGTTCTTCATATTACTGTTGCCCACAAGTTTTGATGTATAGAAATATTTATCTTGAATCAGTATCTAAAGACTAATCCAGCATCTTTAACATGGAAAAAAGCTTTAAAAGTCCCTTCGTTTAACTTTCCTCACCTTCAACCCTTACCTTTGTAAGAACATGATTTATCATGTCTAATACATGTTTTTATTCCTACTCTCTTCCTGAGGTTTTTTAAAAATAGTTTGGATTTTTCCATTCATGCTGTGATGAAGAAAAAATAATGTTAAAGTGATGCTGCAGTATCACGCTGGTTGTACAAACAGCAAAGCACCAAATTAGTTCACAGCATCTGTAATGTTTGATCACCCAAGGGGAGAGATACACAAAGAAAATCAGTACCATCTAAAAGCAATTTCTGAAGCAATTTCTTCTGCAGAGATTGTCATGTAAGAGACAATGAATTTGATAAACAGCAACACATTATCATCGGACCATTCAGGGTATGAGTATGAATAAAGTTTTAAATTAGAGGAGGACCAGAAGAGAACACTAGAAATCTGTGGATAAAAAGAATATGAGAGATGTCTGGCATGGATACTGGACAGGAACAAATGTGCTGTATACTGCAGTGTCAGCTGTTTCTATGAAACTGTTGGTGAAAGACAAGGAAAAGTCCACCTCAAGAACACATTATGATAGTTTGGTCTTTCTGAGACAAAACTAATAGAGCAGCACTTTTCTTTTAGCATAAATTTTGTTTCCTAAACAGCAAAATCAATGCATTAAAATTTTTGAACTGTCAAAAGTATTATATTGTGTAAAACAACAAATGACATTATTAGTATTATATTCTGGTAATAAACAAATATATTCAAAGAATCTGGGCGTTTGTATGGTGCATTCATTTGCTAAATGGATAAGTGAAGCACAATAAGTTAGGTTTTCAAAAGTAATAAAAAAAGGAATTCAGGGGCTAAGCTTGAATTTAGTTGATGATGGATAAAGTTTAAACAGATATTAATAGGGAATTTAGTCTAAAGTCTATAGGGAAAACAAACAAACAAGGAAACACAGAATCCCCTCTTGGAAACTTAGGTGCTTTAAAAACCATTGCTTCCTCTATTTGTGTCAATTATGTAAGCAAGTAAAGCTGCACTACTGGATATATTGAAGGCTTTTCTGAGCATATTAGGCATAAATAAAATCATTCAAAATGCACAAAGTAGGGCTTCCACTTAGATAAGTCCCCCACAGGGCCCTATTTAGAAAATGTATTCAGAGCAAAATTAGTGTATAAAGACAACACAGATTGTGGTATCATGCATAAGAGCGGCCCCAGTCATTTCAAAGCACAGCAAAGGAAGAGAAGCAAACAACAGAGGACATGACTCTGTGGCCCACTGGTGACAGCATCTCTGCTTTAAATAGAAAAATTTGTTTGCTTCAGGGAGTGCTTATACATCTTGTACTTATCAGCCGTGGGGTAAAGTGCAATAAATGTAAGCAAGCACTGGAACCGAACACTGTAATCTACGGCTTTTGCTGACTAAATGCTCTGAAAAAACATCACTAGATCACAAATTTTGTTTTGGGTCCATAAGTCTGATGTTCTTGATAGCACAGCTTCATCAACAAAATAAGCCCACTTTCATCAAAAGTATAAGCCCACCTTTGCTTCAAGACTCGTTTTTATTTAGGCGATAGGTGCTATTGGAGAACAAGGTGGGGGTTTTCTATGGCTAGGAATGTTTGTTTTCTAATTGTCTGGGATAAATGTGATGACTGAATCGTTATATCATAAAGACAGTAGAAGACATAAGCATCACAAAACCCATTTTACTTCTTCTTCAGTAAGCCCAAAACCTGGTGATCTGAACAAACATCCTGCTTAAAGACATACATAAGGGCTAGTGTGTTAAACTATATGTCTAAACAGAGATTAGAAATACATTAAGAATTTGATTATTGCTTTTTAAAACAGAGATTAAAATCAAGTTCAGTGAGCAGACTAACAACTCAAGAAGCAAATCAGAATCCACACGGACCAAAATTCTGAGCTTAAATGGGAACTGTGCAATACTGACTCTTCTTCGCTGCCCATGTGAAAAGGGCAACAATTTCTACTGTAGGCAGATCAAAGAGACTTCAATAATAAAGAAGAAACCTTAACTAATTATCCTATTTGAACTGAACAAATATAATAAACATAGAGAGAAGATCAGGGTATTAGAAAATAGCAATAACTTTTTTAGGAAATATTTAGGTTAAAGAGGTCAAATGAAACCCTAGATTTAGGCATAAGAGACATGTAACAACTGGCTTGACATCTTTAAGAGGTGCTATGAAAATGGTCATAAAAGAAATAACATGACTTTCATAAAAGGAAGTCACCCTTACAGACCTACTAGAATTCTCTGAGGGGTCCAACAGCTGAAGGAACAAAGATCATTCATTTCACACAATCCAGCAGTTTTTTCTAAAATACCTTCACAACTTGCTCAGGAAAGGTTTTGAAAGGAACCAAACAGCCCTCTTATAAAAGGGATGTCACTGCACAGATAAATAATTGATTAGGAGGTAGGGAAGTAAAGTGCAGGAGTGGAGAAGGGCCACTGGGTAATTTTCACTTTGATTTGTTGTGCTTAACACTTGGAAATCAGGGTGAGGAACAGAGGGATGAGGTTTTCTACTGAAATTATTTTTTTCAGAGCAGAATGGATAAGAGCAAATGAGAACAACTAAAGGTGAGAGACTTATGAAGTGAATGACTACACAATAAAACTTAAAGTCATCATATATGAAGAAATTCCATCTGGGAAAAAAAGAAGCATTTACTTCATGAAGAAAAAAGCAATTCTGAGACCACCTTGGAAATGTGATTATAAAATACTGATCTGTGAGAAATGCCAACTTACTGTTTAGCATCAATCAAAACACCCAAATCAAGTCCTATGAAGCATTTCAAAAGACAGAGGGGAAAACATAATGTAATTATGCTTTATATTAAATCCCTGGTTTACCTGCCTTCTGAATAATTTGTGTAGCTTGGTTCCATCTCAAGACTTGTGCAGAAGTTCAGAGAGGTAAGTTCAGGGCAAGAAGAATGATCAAGTTATGAAATATTTTCTCACGGGGAATGGCTAAGTGGACTGTACTTTTCCACCTGCAAAAGAGCTGAATCCTAAACAGACAAGAGATTGAAGAGAATTGGCTTTCTCTCTCTCTTCTAATAGTAGAATTTACTGTGTTAAGATTCAAACTGAAGAGAAATAAAAGGAAATTATTCTGCTGGCAACTTGCAGGTGAAACAGAATTTTTGAGTGTCAGCTGTTTATCTGGATTTACAAACAATCAGGATCTGTTCCTGCATGCAGTGAGAGTTACTTTAAGAATACCTAACTCAGAAATGCAGATGTGGGTTTAACAACATGTGTGAGTGACTGTCTGAGGCATTTGCATGTATAGGACATATTTGTCAGGGAAAGGGCTGAGAGGAAGCAAGTGGAAGAGGGAAACCTAGATATATGTTTTGGTATGGGTTATAGTTGCTTGCAAAAAGCACACATTCATAGAATCAACAACATGTCGATAGCTCCTAAAAGAATCTTCCTCATTCATCCCATGTTCATATCCCCTCAGGAAAGAATTTCCATTCTTCCTTTTTCAATTTTGAAAGTTGCAAATTCACCAGATGAAACAAAAATCCGGTCAATGTCAGTGTCAGCCCACATGCTATTCTAAATTTTGAACAAGCAGCAGAACTTTATATCTTGAAGTTCCACCTTCTTTAAAATTCTTGCTTTTCTCATATTCTCAAATCAGAAAAGGAATTAATTGCATTTCTGAGAAAGTCAGCTCGTTTTCTCCTCAAAGAAACGAGGTTAGCCGTAAGGGAACAGACAATATTGGTGAGAACGCTCAGACAACTCCACAAGCAAGGAAGTATCACGCAGATGTGAGTCAAACAGAGAGACTGTGAGTCATGCCTGATGTCCCTTGCTCACCCATGGAATTTGCAAACTTCAATATCATGTCATGTTAAATGAGTGATCTGTTAGTTTCATAGAGCTCTTTTTGTAAAAGCGTGGTATCTATTTTGTTCAATAAAAGTGTGTCTGCAGAGGTGAAATTTCCACTCTTGGGGAATTTCACTATTGCCATTTGGTTCCGCGGCAGCTTCAAGAGGGAACAAAAGCAGAATTTGTGAACTGTAATATATAGGAAAGTCTTTTGCCAAGAAGTAGATCTCAAAAATGGAGCAAAATCAAATGTTTTATTGGAGCTTGTTAACTTTGTTTGCTTTTTGCAATGCAGATTTCCCTGTGGTACAACCAAAACCAAATGTTTGGGTCACTTTAGCCAAGGCAGCAGGTTCAGATACCATATGTCTGATATTGGTTCATTTGTGGAGATAGGGCTTGGCAAGGCATTCCATCACGCCTTGAAGGTGGTCCATGCAACACTGGACAACTTACTGTGCTAGCACCCAATGCTAAAACAGTCATCAGGGAAAAACATAGAGGGAAAAGATCTGCTTATCCCTATGGTGAGAATTGTAACAGCGAGTTTAGACCCCGGAAAGAAACAGCAAGGGTTTCAGCAGGCTTGTTAGTACCCCCACTTGCCTCAGCAATAGCACTGAAGCAATTGGATCGCATAGGATGTTGGCTGAGTAAACAAACCAATGCCACATCCATTGCAATCAGCAATATGCTGGCTGATGTCAACAGTGTTAGGCATGCTCCCCTTCAAAATAGAGCAGCAATTGAATTCCTTTTACTGGCACATGAACATGGTTGTGAAGAATTTGAAGGATTGTGTTGTATGAATTTGTCTGACCACTCTGAATCCATGCACAAAAGTATACAAGAACTAAAAGACTTAACATCTCAAATTCAAAGAGACAGTGGATTGTGGCTAGACTGTTTGAGGGATGGAGCTTTGTACCTTGGCTGAAGGAGCTTTGCAAGGCAAGTTTATATGTGTCGATGATTGTAGTGATGATACTGATAGTTATGCATTGTATTCTTCAGTGTGTATGACGAATGATAGACAAAACTGTTAAAGAAGTTTTTGTCATACAAGAAAATGATGTAGGAAAAGGGATCACAAGAAGTTCTCAGAATCTTTCACAGGCAATTACAGATGAAGGCTTTGAATTAAGGCCTTGGAACGGGCGAGACCTATTCGAACGATAAAAAAACTAATGCTGGATTTGACCTACATTCCTGAAATAGACCCTACCTTTCACAGTATTAAAATTGTTATAGTGTAAAATAGCACTGCTTAGAGTAAGCAGAAGAAGTGCCTTTACGTAGAGGAGTTATGAAATACAAGGTAGTCGATAAGCGACAAAATCAGAAAGGTCTCTTTATAGTTGTACCAAGAGGGGGAATTGTGGGCAATCACAAAAGGTGAAAGGCTCTTAGGTGTGAGAAATAGAAACAGGCCTCAGGAAATAAAGCAAGGGATTTAGAATTCAGCTTTACCTGGGAAAATTAGAAGAAGATACAGTTAAAGGCAGCAAGGACACTAAAAGACAATGGTTAGTTTTTAGGATTGGCCTGGATGGATATTGAAGTTGCAAAAAGTATGCTTAGCTAGATAGATAAGTTTAAGCTTAACTATGGGATATTGTGTGTTATTATATAAGGTATAAAAAGTGACTGTGTACAATAGATGTATGTGCTTTATTAAGGATTGGTTAAGACAGGTGTCTGTAACTTTTAGAAGCACGCTATTGGCCAAAAAGTTTTTAAGAATGCTTTGCAACCAGGAAATCTAGGGATGTCTCTGTGACAGGGTGAGCTCTGTACCAACTTTGTTTCAACTCTGCATGTGAGACTGATAAACTAATAAAAGCTCCTGGAACGCTTGTTTGAGCCCCCCGTCCCGTTTGTCGGAGATCGCTGGCAAGTGGTGGGGTTGGCGGTTTATTTTCTTTGACTTCCTCTTACTCTAGACTGATTGATTACTGTTTTATATTGATCTCTGTATAAAATGTTTACTCAGAACCATTTCTACCAAATTTTCACAGAGGTGTTTCAGATATGACATAACTGCCAGCCTAAAATGTGCAGTTATTAACTGCATAGGCTTAGAATCATATTTAAGTACAAGACAGCTAACCTTCTAAATTTCCATTTTCTTTTCTTTACCTTTGGATTTTTCAGCTGGGGAACTGATCACACAAGCACAAACACATGGGAGTTTTCTATTAAATGTTATTCATGTTTATATCCAGGAAATGCGCCTATATTGCCATCTGAAAGATCTGAAGAAACATTTTCATAAACACACAACCAATGTAAGATTTCATTTGTCTTTCAATTGCCTTTGAAAAACATTATTTAACATATCATGCCCCTCTTTAAGGTATAGTTGAAGACAACCTCCAACAGCAAACGCAGTTGTAATTCTTATTTTCAAATGTTTCTATAGTAGTTTTTTCCTCCTTTATTTAAAATATTTAATTCCTTTCTGAAATTATTTCATTCTTCTATGACACAAAATATTTTAAACTTTTTGCCAGACAGTTATGGTGTTACGATCCAGTTTAAATCTAGAAAAGCACAGAAAGCTAAGTCTCTGTGCATAAACTGGAAAGAACTTAGAAGGTTCAAAATATTCCCAGAAACAAGATTAAAAGTAAATGAGATTAAATGCTGATGCCAAAATATTGATGTATTTTATTTAATAGTAGAGGCAAAGAGAAGGAAAGAGAAAAGAAAGAAAGAAAGAAAGAAAGAAAGAAAGAAAGAAAGAAAGAAAGAAAGAAAGAAAGAAAGAAAGAAAGAAAGAAAGAAAGAAAGAAAGAGAAAAAGAAAGAAAGAAAGAAAAGAAAGAAAGAAAGAAAGAAATAGAAAGGGAAGTGTGCATGGGGGGCTGGGGGAACAGGGAGAGGTGACAGGGGTTAAGTGGAAGCATATCACCCACCCGAGGGTCCCAATGACGTCTCGTTGCTCCCCTCCATCCGGTCTGCTGGTGGTGAGGGTCCCCCGCCGCCGCCGTGGTCACACTGCCACGTACTGCCACACCTCCACACACCAAAGAGTACAGAATCCCATGGATTAATACACGCTGTGGGCCAGGTGGGAATGCCCACATGTCCTGTCTTGCAGGGGCCAGCTTGACACTGTCCTTTGCAACACTAAGGGTCTGTTGTATCATCTCTGGTGCTCTGGTACAGGGTCTAGGGACCCCTTTGATGGGCCATGTCACCCCCTTCTGCTGTGGATAAGCTTCCTCCACCCCAGTGAGGACCCCTCAGCTGGGCTCCTCTGCACAGTGGAGGATGGGCAGTCACGGCACCTCTGACCACAGGCTTTTCCCACATACCCAGAGCCTCTCCTCCCTCCACCCTTTGGTTCGAGGGTCTGTGAGAGCCTGGCAGCTGATAGCCCTGGGGCTGTGGTCTCCACCTTAGAGGTGTGTAGTGGTTTGGTCTAAAATACTCATTACTGTTTACCTTCTGTGAGATAACAATTAGGAGAAATGCAAAGCAGGCACCAAACTTGAAAGAATATAAAGAAGTTTATTAACAGACATAAAAGGAGGGAAAAAAAAATTATACCACCTTCAGAACTCTCCTCCTCCCCTCACCTTCTCCCTTCTCCCACTGCCAATGTAAAAAGACAACCCTTAAGATGTTCAGTCTGTTTACCACTTCCATAATAACCTTGTTCAGTCCATTTAGAAAGAGAAGTCTCTTCTTGCCCATGCTATGAACACATTATCACGAGAGAGCCGCCCACTTCCAAATATTGTTCAGTCCATTTAGGAAGAGGAGTCTCTCTGCTTGCAATGTGAGTCCCTTCCCCCGACTTGCAGCTTTTCCCACAACTGCTTTTGAGGGTCCACTCTTGAAGTTTTTTGGGGTACAATTTTAAGGTTGAGCCGTTCAGAAACAAAAAACAGAGGCCCTTCTTCTTCCCTGGGAGCAAAGGGTCTTCCTCATCTTCATCTTTAGGACTATCTCTGGGAGCATCTCTAGGAACTGAGGTTTTCTCCTTTCCCATTTGAAGCAAAAGTCCTCATCTGGTCCATCTCTCCCTGTCCAAACTTCTCATGAAATTACAGCTGCGTCAGCATCTGCCTATCTCAGCACAGGTGCTTTTGCTTACGAGTTGAACACTCCACCCCCCATATCTTCATGAAATTACAACGGGATACTCTGATATATCATAGCTTCACAACAGAATTTCAGCTTTAAGCATCTCCTCTCTCTCTTCCCTGAGGTTTTCAGCTCTTCACAGCAGTAAAAGGGTTAATCTCACCTCAGCCTTGCAGCCTTGCAGCTGGAATGTTGAATTTTTCTTATCGCAGTGGAGAGGGGGGAGAGCCGAGCCGCTCCGGCTGCCCACGGCAAGGCAGTGGGGGGGGTTCCATGGCTGGAACAGGTCCATGGCTCCAGGATGGCCGTGGCCCGGCCCGGCCTGGCCCAAGCAGGGCTTGGCTGGGCCCGCTGGCCCCCACACGGGGCCCGCAGCCACCTGTGCCAGCGCCGGAAATGAGAGAGAGCTTGGGGGGGGAGTTTGTCTATTCTTAAGTGTGGATCACAGAGGCGGTCACAACTTTAAGTGGCTTAGAGAATTGTCCATATTCAAACTGGCCAGCTGATAGGTTCTATCAGGTCCCAGAGGAAACTGTAAGCACCCCTTTGTAAGGACATCACCTCCAGGACTATGCTTGCTAACCCATGACAAGGTGTTAAGCTTGTGCTTTTGTGAATGTCTCCAGCCCTGAGTTGTTACTTTATCTTATCTTCATCAGCAAGCGGTGTACGGCCTCAGTCAGGGCCCCATTCAGGGTGTGGTAGTCTTCTCTGCAGCTTCTCTAATACAGTTTTAAAAGTCCATCAAGAAAATATTTAAGTCATAAACTATAATATTTCAGTCTCTGACATATGGTACTTCTCAATGTTGTGAGTCTCAAACACATTTCATGTTGGGAAGTTAAAAAGTTCCACTGCCATAATTGAAGGGAGGAACCTGTAATGAATCAATTGTATTTCTCTGATCAATGTTTTCCTTATAAAACTACAGGAAACTTTTCAGTCTTAACACAAAGATGACTTTTCCAGTTCTTAAAAAATGCCATATCTAGGAAAAAGTTGGTTACAATACTGAAAATACCCTAAAATCAAATACACAAAGCTCTACAAGAGCAAGCTGTGCCTTGCACTCCTACATCAGAATGTTCATGTTCGAAATAGAAGTGTGTATATGCATGCATGTGCTTGTGTGTTTTACTGATTAGCTACACACAACTTTTATCCTCCATTGAATCTAGCACAGGGAGAAGATACTAAAATAACATTTATTTTAAGCAAAGTCATCCAACAAGCCATTTTTACATAATACATACTGGGCTACAATATTGTATGGCAAACATTTTTATAATTTAAGTGCTGCACAGCAATGTAAAACCCACCAAATAGGAAAAATGTAGGTGGCCTACAATTTAATACAATAAAGAGCTGAAAGGAATAGTGAAAAAGCCTGGAAGACAGCATTATTCAGAAATCGTTGTAGATTTTCCTTGTTAGTAATTACGAGGATCGTCTCTCAAGTTCTCATTTTATGATGGTCAATAGATCACAGAAATAATAGGTTCATGTTAATATGATATATTTACAAATAGCTGTATATACAATTATTAAGTTAACACTAGTGCATTATAAATAACCATAAAAATAAGAAAAAGTATTCCAACTTGATGCTGTCGTAACTTTTTTTTTCCACAAAAACAAGTAATTATTTCTGTCTAGGGTTCCATTTTAATCAACAGTTTTCTAGATCTGCCATATTCCAGGGATCAAGAATTTCCACCTTGTGAAAGTTCCAAATAAAACTTAATGCCCTATAAGCTTATCAAGCACAGCTTCTATACTAAGGTTCTTTCATTTGCCCAGTGACTTGTTTGTGGTGCTGCACAGTACTCAGAACTCTCTAAATCCCTGTCCTTAAGGGCAAGTTAGGCAAATTCAAGAATAGCAGTTGTTTGCTTCTGTTCCACATTTAATCTCTTCTCAAGATATGATGTTTCTATCTTGTAACTTCTGCTCACACTGAAATTTTGGTGTGCAGCAGATATGGAGTGTTAACCAACTCCATCCCAGATCATTTTGTGATGCAAAAGAAAAATGAAGTGGGTTTTCAAATACTGAGTTTCCATATTAACTGAAAACATATTATTAATTTATTGCAGGTCCTGCCAGAGTACATGGAGGGATGGCAGAAAACAAAGGAATAGAAACAATTGAACTTAAAGTTTCACCTTTTAATAGAAAACTTATTTTTTTTTTAGTCAGTTTTAAAGAACCCAGATTGGTCCTATTTTGCATCAGATTTCCATAATAATTAAACAAAAATATTACAGAAGAACAGCCTGATCACATTTCATTATAGAAAAGTCGAAGAGAGTTAAGTTAAAGTCAAAATTAGAACTGTTATAAAGACATGAAGGAAACTGTCCTTTGATCAATTTTTCCATTAGAGTTCTGGGTTATTTAAGTTGCATAATAAAGGCCAAATACCAAACCACCCCAATTAACATTGTAACATTTTTCTTAATTGCAATTTGGCATTCTATTTCTGAAATAGAAGGTGAGTTCTTCTTTCTTTTTTCCTTCTTCTCCCAGTATGGTCACTCTGAGGCTATGGCAGCAAATCTGTTATAAATTGTCTACAAGTAGCTGTGCTGTCCTGAACACTGCATAGGAGAAGAATTGTTTCTGAAAGTTCATTCTCTGATTTCCTTTTGCTCTGGGCAGGTAGTAAATTTTCTGTGACCTCTAGTGGCTCCAATTATGATGTTAGTTTAGCTATGCTTGTTCTGTGATTTGGGTCAGAGTGGCATTATGTCTCAACTCCATTTTCTCTGCCTCTCCTGTTGACCGCAGTGTGTGGATAGAAGCCACTCTTTTAAGCACCCTGTTCATATGGTGTAAAGAATTCAGCCTCTTCACAGACGTCTTTAAGGGCATGTAAATTAAATGGCAGTGTAGCGGGTTTGGTTTGTAACCAGGCAGAAACACCAATTTAGTGTAGTGGTTTGGTCCAAAATACTCATTACTGTTTACCTTCTGTGAGATAAGAATTAGGAGAAATGCAAAGCAGGCACCAAACTTGAAAGAATATAAAGAAGTTTATTAACAGACCTAAAAGAAGAGAAAAAAAAAAATCATACCACACCTCCACAACACTTCTTCTCCCTCCGCCCCCCTTCTCCCTTCTCCCACTGACAATGTAGAAAGACAACCCTTGAGATGTTCAGTCTGTTTACCACTTCCATAATAACCTTGTTCAGTCCATTTAGGAAGAGGAGTCTCTCTTGCCCATGCTATGAAAACATTACCACAACGAGACAGCCGCCTGGGTTGGTTCTCTGCTCGCATGTGAATCCCTTCCCCCAACTTGCAGCTTTTCCCACAACTGCTTTCGAGATTCCACTCTTGAATCACTGGGGTATAAATTTAAGGTTGAGCCTTTCAGAAACAAAAATTCTCTTCACCCATCTCTGGGAGCATTTCATCTCTAAGAACAGAGGCCCTCCTCCTTCCCTGGGAGCAAAGGGTCCTCCTCATCTTCATCTCTAGGACTATCTCTGGGAGCATCTCTAGGAACTGAGGTCTTCTCCTTTCCCATTTGGAGCAAAAGTCCTCATTGCTTCCATCTCTCCCTGTTCAAACTTCTCATGAAATTACAGCTGCATCAGCATCTGCCTATCTCAGCACAGGTGCTTTTGCTCATGAGTACAAGTTGAACGCTCCACCACCCCATGCCTTCATGAAATTACAATGGATACTCTGATGCATCATAGCTTTACAACAGAATTTCACCTTTAAGCATCTCCTTTTCCTTCTCCCTCAGGTTTTCAGCTCTTCACAGCAATAAAAGGGTTAATCTCACCTCAGCCTTGCAGCTGGAATTTCACTTATCACTGTTGGTCACATGATCTTTGCCGGACAGCATTGGGCAGCTTCAGCTGAATCTTGGCCACACTGGAGAGGGGGAGCCGAGCTGCTCCGGCTGCCCACAGCAGGGCTGTAGGGGTGGTTCCGCGCATGGAACAGGGCCCATCAGCTCCAGGATGGCCGTGGCCAGGCCCGGCCTGGCCCAAGCAGGGCCTGGGCCGGGCCTGCTGGCCCCCGCACAGGGCTCGCAACCACCTGTCCCAGCACTGGAAAGGAGACAGAGACTCTGCCTCGGGGTTTCCTATTCTTAAGTGTGGATCACAGAGGCGGTCACAATTTTAAGTGGCTTAAAGAATTGTCCATATTCAAACTGGACAGCTGGTAGGTTCTGTTAGGTCACAGAGGAAGCTGTAAGCACCCCTTTGCAAGGACATCCCTTCCAGGACTATGCTTGCTAACCCATGACAGGCAGTAGAAATGTTAAGAATTGTGTTGGAGCTAGGAGACAGTGTACATATTCACAGCACTGGCACACCAATGTCTCTTTTTACTGTCACTGTCAAGCAATGCACTTTTCCATAGGGGTGAAGACAAAAAGTATAGCTACAATGAAGACATGAAAGCAATAAAAGTGCAGTAGGACTTTTCAGTATTGCCTTCAAGATTATAAAACATTACTTCTAATACTAAGTCCAAATACATCATAACTCTGACAGGGTTACCCATAACAAGCAGTAGGAATATACGAGAAAAATTGGAACACTCCTTTCTGACATGTATAAAAAAGGATCCCTGCAGGAGTACTTTCAGATCCACTAGTGCAATTCTTTACTAGTGGAAAATGTGCTTTTTTACCTTGAATTTGCAAGACATGAGCAAAATTTTAAGAGGGAATTCTGTGTTTTGAGGAAGGAAGCTTAAAAATATCAATTCACTGCAGGACTGAAGAATCAGGAGATACTGTTTAATATTGACTGCTTGGTGGAGGAGGAATTGGTTGGATGGTCATATCCAGGTCATAGTGGTCAATGTTGCAATGTCCCAATGTACATCAGTGATATGTGGTATCTGTTAGGGGTCGGTACTGGGATCAGAACTGATGATGCCTTCATCAGTGGCATTAGAGCACAGCCTCAGCAAGTTTGCAGATGACACCAAGCTGAGAGGTGCAGGTGACAAGCCTGAAGGATGGGATGCCATTCAGAGGGACCTGGACAAGCTTGAGAAGTGGGCACATGGGAATCTCTTGAGGTTTAGCAAGGTACTGCTCCTGGGTTGGGGTAACCCCTGGTATCAACAGGGGCTGGGAGATGAACAGATCAAGAGCGACCCTGCTGAGAAGAACTTCGGGATGAAAGTGGAGGAGAGGCCGGTCATGACTTGGCAATATGCACTCACAGCCCAGAAAGCCCAGTGTCTCCTGGGCTGCATCCAAAGCAGAGTGACCTGAAGGGTGAGGGAAGGGATTCTGCCCCTCTGCTCTGCTCTGGTGAGACCCTACCTGCAGCGCTGCATCCAGCTCTGGGAGCCCCAGCACAGGAAGGATGTGGATCTGAAAGAGAAAGTCCAGACGAGGGCTGCAAAGACAATTAGGAAGCTGGAGCACCTCTCCTACAAGGAAATGTTAAGAGAGTTGGGATTGTTAAGCCTTGAGAAGGCCTCAGTGTGACCTAATCTCATCCTTTCAGTACTTAAAGGAGGCCTATAAGAAAGATAGGGACAAACATTTTAGCAGGGCCTGTTGTGACAGCACTAGAGGTAATGGTTTTAAACTAAAACATAGGTTAGATATAAGGAAGTTTTTTTACAGAGAGGGTGGTAAAATACTGATACAGGTTGCCCGGACAAATGCCCTATCCCTGATCACTGTGGATCAGTTGGACTAGATGAGTTTCAAGGTTCCCTTCCTGTGCAAACTATTCTATGAATCTAAGATTTTTAGAACCATTAATGAATATAACTCAGAATTTTAAAAGACTATTCAAATTTACTGATTTATGTTAGTGGCCTTTCCATTCTTTTCTTGCTGTGTCAAACACTTGGAGCTACCTGTGACTTCCATAATGCCACCGTTTAATTGCATTTTCACCATTTTTTTAACCAGAAGTTTCATGTTACTCAATTTCATGCACCTCACTGAACCACCCAGATATTGCAGTCTCCCCACACAGTCAGTAAAAAATGGTTAGTCTTATCTATAAAACTATATGGAGCAAAACCCTGGAACTGGTCTTCTTCTCTTAGCTGTCTGTTGTGATAAATATGTCAGATTGAGGATTCTCTATGTGTATTTATTCTTCCTGCAAGTATTTACAATCAAGCAGATTTTGTGGGACAAAATCCTCTGGTAACAATTTCTACCTTTTTTTCTAGGAGAAGGTCCCATTTTATTTGCTTCAAAAGCAGCTCAATTTAATAAGGATTGACATCTTTTAAAGTCTCTTGTGATGCCATCATTCCAGGAGATTTTTTTTAAGTATTTGAGTTTAAGAAAGTTTTATCTGAGCCATTCTTCTGAAGAAATTTTTTCACATCCAGAAACAGAATTGATCCTACAGGAGACAAGGATTTTTACTATGCCCAAGAAAATAAAAGATCGTATTTTAAAAAGATGTACAACTAAAATACTTGGATGAGTTTGTGTATCTTATTATGTATTTTATAGTATCAAGCAATAGATGGATCTTATACAAAACCACTATTGGTTACAGTTAGTTACACTACAAAAATTAATGAAACTAATGAACCCATTTCCACTGTTGAGAACTAAAGAAAATCTGTGTATTCCAATAGAAATGCATATACAATTATCAAGAAACTGAATATCTTCGGATTTTTTGACTGTAAAAGTGGGTGCAATTATTAATCAGAGGTTCATCTGAATCAGATATTTGGTCCTGAGGCACAGATAGATTCTTTGAAAATGTCCTGTTCTGATACCTGCAATCTCTCTTCCAACAAATGGTTCCCTTTTTTATCTTTTCTTTCTTTTTTTTTTTTTTTTTTTTTTTAATAAATGGTCACTGAATTTTGGAACAATCTTTGATTGGAAGAGCTCCCTGCAGCTGATGAACAAACCTCCCAAACAGCTGCCAATGGTGTGGCAAGGCTGCCTCACTTGTTCAGTGCCAGCCTGCAAGACCTCACCCTCACCCATTTCCTTCAGCACTTGCTTTCAGTGGCAGTGACAGATGCAGTGTTGCTTCTCACATGTTTAGTGGATCATCTGTATATTCTGTTAACACTTCATCTGGGTCACCAGAGGAGTGAGGATGCTAATATGAAGGTCCAGCAACATAACAAACACATTTTTCTTACTGTTGCCTCATGTTGTAGCCTGTCAGTTGTAGAAATATTTGAACTTTTCCAGTACTCTGCTTTCTCATCAACTTCCTTTTACTCTTAGCAACAATCAAAAACTGTTCAGATCTAGGCTGAACAGAAATGTCAACATCTTGCTGCAGTTTTTCCATCTCTATATGATTTTATAGGCTAATAATTGCTTTATTTCTCATGTTGTTTCCTTGCGTCTGATATAATCTGGGAGTAACTGAAAAACATACAGATTTCTTCCACTTTTATAGGTCTTGATAGCTCAATTTTATTACCTGCTGCCTGGTTCTCACATTACTGCCAACATATTTGGGTTTTTTTCTGTCTGTTTTCTTTATTCCAGACTTCATTCGTGGTATAACAAAAAAATTTCTCTCTTACTACAGAACACAGATACAACAAGCATACATAGTTCCTAGCCTAAGAAAATCATAAGGAAGGAAACCTAAGGAATGTCGCTGTTATTCCCAGAGAGACAGCAAAAGACATAAATCCAAGTCAGATGATATGGCCGAAGCAGAGCTGAGCCACCTTTAATGCCAAAACCCCATCTTTTATAGAATGGATCGCAAAAGAGAAATTACACGATTGGCCCTTGGCTAGCCACCCACCACACTGAGTGGCTGATCGGTATAACCACCCATTTCAAAGTATTATCCTCACACGACTGAAAATAATTCCACTGTTCTCACAACGGCCTGCACATGCAGAAATGGCTCACATTCTCTCAAACTGTTGTCCATCCAGTTCGCGTGAGAACGAAAGCTTTCACAGAGAAGCTGTGAGAAGCTGGATTTCTCTGTTTCTCAGCTAAAGCACGAGAAAGGAAAAACTTCACAAATGCTTCAGCAGCTAGAAAATTCCTCTGTTCCTGCCTTTTAGCATCCACAAAGGAAGAAAATAACTTCTCTGACTTCACTGAAATTTGTAACAGCTCCCCATTGGCAAGATAGTTTGTGTTCTTATAGTCTGAAAATTTGTCCTCCATGATATGTTAGCCTTTGGGTAAGAAATCTAATGTTTTCTAGTCTACTAGAAAAAGTAGACAAATCATTTCAATAGACACAACTTTTAATGTCCATATTCATATCACCAGCTGAATTTTGCTACTTGCTTGCACCTCCTTAAACTCTATGTTACTTTGGAACATATGTGAACATTTGAGCAACAAATTTGTTTGGAGGCTGCCCCTTGAGTGATTAATTGAGTGTTACTGAATACTAGGGGAAAATTATGAAAAGGGAGCACAATGTATTAAAAGCATGACCCTCTTTAAACACCTGTAGAACCATTACTGAAATATTCCAAGTAATTCTAGACTTGGTAATTTAGTAAAACTCAGAAAAATCTTGTGACGTGATCAGAAGAGTTTACGCTGAGCAGTGGAGATGGGAAGTAATTCATCCTACAAGGAAATTACTTACTGTCAAAAATTACCAACCTAAAACATTTCCATTGGTATTAGAAAAATATCTTCTAGACAAAAAAGAAATCAAACTTTAATACATTGCAAATATAATCAGCACTTAATGTGCTGTAGCAATTCTTAGTCCTCGTGAAAATTGTTAAATCTGAGAAGATGGTAGTTTGAAGTTATTCCCCAAAGCAGTTATAAAAAATTTGCCCAAACTATTCGCTCAGTACTTTTTTCCTCCACCTCCTCTATGTCACTGTTAAAAGGAAGGACAGAAAAGTCAGATTGCCATTGGAACATTGATCAATAGAGCCCGTTGTGAAAAAAAAAATAGATAACCTAAATTTCAGCTTTAAAAACTGTCAAATTCTTGTAAACTGGGGAAAATTATGGAAAAAGAAAACAAAACAAAAACTAAAAACTCCATAGTGTTGTTGCACTAACCTAAAGGAAATTTTTCAATTTTAACCAAAAAAAGTGTAATTCAAGGTGGCTGAGCTTTACTGGCTTTCTCTTTTGGTCTTGGCTCTTTTAGACTGACTGTCTCACCACTTGATGCCTCTCTGGATCAGCAACAGAGTTGAGCTCTTTCTGTCTTTCCCTCATATTTTTTCTCCACTCCACCTGAAAATACTCACCTAATGAATTAAAAACTCCTTTAAGAATGAAATAGAAAGCACCAGGGAGGTAAAGAATGGAAGCAATAATTAGAAGTTTATTTTATGTAAGCCAGGTACAGACGCTGTAGTTTTAAAGTGCAGGTCTGGGTGCCGATAGTTACCACTGCAGGAAGAAAGCGCAGAACCTGAACCAAAGCTCTTAGAAGAGGAATTTTGTCTATAATTGTTCAATAGCTCAAGGAGGTGAGCCAACTTACCTTTTAGAATTAACTTTTAGGAGCTTACATCTACAGTAAATTAGCTGACAGCTGCCATTGGCAAATGGTTAGGAGGGAGAATTACTAAGTAGCTTACAGTGGCAAAATGCCAAGGAAAAATCATTATAGGCAATGCTGTGTAAGGGCTGCTAATGCACACAAGATTACTTTAAATAGACTGCAGTTTACAAGGGGTTTGATAATTTAAAACAAGTATACCTCTTTCATGCCAAAGCTGAGCAATTGCTTATGTTACAGTAGACTGCATGCAATGTTACCACTCTGTACTACAAATCAGAAGTTAGAGGATTCCCATGAAAAATGGAAACATTTACTGTGCACACAGGGTTTCTCATTTATATGAAAAATAACTTATCTGTGTCAGCTTGCATGAATGGACTGCAAAAATAAAACTCAGCATTTCTTGAGTATTTAATCTAGGTATCTTCAACTGGGATTACACAGACAGCTATGTTCAATTTTTATTTTTTCAACAAGGAAAGAAATAAAAAGATAGTTTAAACAGGACAGGTTTTTTTCTTCCTTTCCCCTTGAGTTAAGTTGTATATTGGATTGGTAATTCTTATGATATTCACTAGTAAAAAACTACAACCAAAAGAAGCACCAAAGTTGTTACCGCTCCCTGTGTGTCAAGAAGAAAAGCCAATACATTTTGTTTTCATATAATGCAGTCCCCATCACAATAGGTAAGAATAATGTTTAGTACTAAATGCCCAGGTTCAACATGACTGACTACATTAGTTCTTGTCTAGTACATGAGCTTCCTAACAACTTTTTTTCCTCTTCAAAATATTCTGAAAGGTCCGTCACTTCAATTAAGATTCTAAAGCTACTAAGGTAAATACAAAGAAAGAAAGTGTGTCACATGTCCAAATACATTTATACATGCACTAGTAGGCATTTGTGAAAAAGAGATACTACAGATTCAACAGCAACAGAGAATATATGGATACAGCTAAGAACGAGGGTCTGATATTTAACAAGGCTTTGCTGATACAAAAGAGTGTTATTTCCTCCTATTACTATTTACACTTATGCTGTATTCTCTTAGGTTATTTTAATGGAAAGGCAAAAAACCCCAAAACCCTATAAAGAAACTTTCAGACTCCCTGTCCTTGAATTCTTTGCATAAGGTCCCAGTTCCCTGTACTTACTGTGAAGCCTTATGACTGCATATGGAGCAAACAATTGAGAATTGTCAGTTCCTGACTGCAGTGCAAGCAAAAATTAACAGAACAACTAAGTACAATAGTATTGCTTCACTACAACTTTTCCCTTGGGAAAACAGCTACCACAGAAGGGCAGTGGAGTCACAGACCCCACATCACCTTGTGTACACATTTTTTTTAAGCACTGCAAATACTGTGGATTCAGCTTGCTACTACCCCCTCACTAGTCTAAGCTTTACTTTTCAATTTGTTAGATACTGAAGTGCCTAAATACAAAGGATACGGAATCCCTAAATCTCAGCAAAATAGGCACAGACCCATAAATCTATTCTCTTGATTCAACGGTATGTTGCCACCTTTGTTTTTCAGGATTTGAATGTTTAACATTTTTTTCCCCTCGCCGCTATTTTCTGCTAAAGAAACCATATAATCAAAACTTTGAAATTTTGTTGGTAATTTATTCAGAATTGTGCTATGAATATTCAAATCTGGAGAAGAAAGCACTCCTAGGAGACATTTTGTTTCCCTCTAAAATTCATAAATGTTAATTTTCCTTGAAGTACTTATTTTAAGTCAAATTAAATTATTCTGAGAGTCAGGCACAACACAGAAAAAAAAAGTAGCCAAATCAGGCTTCTGTTACACAGTTACTTCTCTCTCAAAATACCTATTACATGTCTAAAGAGAAAATGCAAAAGCAATAAAAAGAAGGAAAACACTAATATGGAGAGAACAAAAGTGCGGAAATTAATAGAAAGCAGAGTTTAAAAACTTTTTCAGAGGAAAAAGATGACAGCTTTACAGAAAAAGGGGATTGCAGGCTACGATGATATACAATACACCTTGCATGTGGAACAAATACTGTTTTTGTCACACATCACCTGGATCAAATTAAGATTAAGGATGACACGTATGGTCATGCAATATTTCTTGTTTGGGGAAGACTGTCAGAATAAAACTCTCTGTTGTTAAGTAGATGATAAGATTCATACCTGTTAAGTCTAGTTCACATATTCTAATATTTTTATAGATACTCCAATTAACAAACCTAAGAGGCATATTCTTGTATGAAGTCTCAAGAGTACTTTGCTTTTTCAAAGAATAAAATATATAAACATTATGGGAATTCTCAATATAGGTGTTATCTATGAGTTTCCAAAGCATGAAACATCATAGAAATGTATATCTAACCAATTTTTTTCAGAAAAAGGTAGAAGCAGGCAACATGAGTCTGACTGTCATTTCAGGGATTCATAATTTTCTTCCAAATTGCAAAGACATTAGGATTCCCTGGAGTTCTCTAAAGCAAAAAAAAAAAAAAAAAAGAAGAGTCATATCAGGCAGTAAAAGGTGTAAAGGCCACATGCAATAATGACTGAGTTATTAAGGCTGGAATAGTTAATAGGAGTGTGATACTGAGAGCCATTTCCGAGCAAAAATTTCTGGCTAGATGCAAAACCTTCCTTGAAGTCTTTAAGAAAGAGTAAGCTGCTCAACGTGCAATTTATTTCTATTACCTTTCCAATAGATTTGACTTTCTTTCTGGGTTTTCAGTCACTAAGTATAAAACATTTAGAGAACAAACACACACAAATAAACCAAACAGCCGTGTGAGGCTTTCCCAAGACCCACTCAAAATGTAGTATTAATAAACTGTAAAGGATGACTGAAAGAGGATAAACCAAATACTAAACTGAGAGAAGATGGATTTAGGTTATATATAGAAATTCTTTACTGTGAGGGCTTTGAGGCATTGGAACAGGTTGCTCATATGAGCTGTGGATGTCCCTGGAAGAGTTCAAAGTCAGGTTGGATGGGAGTTTGAGCAACTTTTTGGGAGGGTCTAGTGCCTTTCACGTGGAAGAAAATTTGGAACTAAATGGTCTTTAATGCCCCTTCCAACCCAAATCACTCTATGATTCTATGTTGCTCCAGACAAACAAAATAAAAAGAATGTGTCGGTCACAGTTTCCACTAAAATACATTTCTTCAATATCCTTTTATGAACAGTTGTAATGTTTTTCTGTTCATTTTAATATTATATTTAAAGACATACAATACCTTTACAATTGTGTTTTTGACTGCAGTGGAAAACAGTGACATTTTTTAAAATTATGAGTTTTCCACTGAGTTTCTGGTGGTTCAGAAAGACTGTTTGATGCTTGTAGCAAAAGTACAAAAACTATGCATGCATATTACAGGCATTTTCCTCAATATTGAGATAACTGTAATGAAATAAGAACACAACCCAGGGTGCAGAAAGAGCAGTACCTGTGACACTAGTTTTGGACTGAAGTAAACAGCATGGTGCCATTTAGAGCAGCAATATTCCTGGCAACATGAGTCCTTTCCAGACCTAGACCTGCCACACCACTGTCAGCATTCAGCTGCAGCCACAGCAATGGCAGCTATAACAGTGTGAGGCTCAGGGAGTGAGAGGATGGGGTCTTGATCACCAGATGACACTTGGCCCTTGCTTTCTTCTCTTTAATGAGGGCAGATCCATTGCCACCTCGATAACTTCTTTCAGTTTCTGCATCTTGATTTCCATATCACTCTTGCCCATCTGTTGTTATGATTTGCCTTGGAGATGTGTACAGTAGCACATGGCTGTTTCTATAAATAGCAAGGGTAGTATACTGGGTCCCTATTTAAAACCGAGTCTTGCATGGCTACTAAACTTTCACCAATCCTATACTGATGCATGTAAATTCACACCAGGCTTCCAATATAATTTCAGATACATGCAAAGTTATTTGCAAAAATGTAATACATACTTAAACACACTGAGTCAGAAATCTACATTAAGAAACGTGTTACTAACAATATCTGTTTCTTCTGTGCAAATGGAGATTCTGAGGGTGATGGAATAAGTCTTGAATCATTTGTTGTCTGATACATCCAATATATTGAATAAATTTCAAACTGTGGTGATTTCTAAATCAGACAACAGTTGACAGATACAATTATTGTAAAAGAAAAAGACACCTATTAAAATTATTCTGATTATTGTACTTTTTAAATTGCTATAAAAAGTACTGAAACTGTAGTATAAATGTAGTATAACAGGAATATAAATTTTTCAAAGGTAAGAAATTAATATAGTACCCCTATGGACAGATTAAGAATAAAGTTTATATACAGTTAATTTCTTTACCTTACAGGCATTACCTTAAAAAGAAACTGCAAATAAATTCAACTGAGTGAGACTGAAAATGTTACTGAAATATACTTAAGTAATTCCATATAGGATTCCACAAGAGAAACTATTTTAAGGGGGAAAACCATTCATTTTTGTAGTATTTAAGAAAAAAAACCTAACAGATTTGGGCTTTGCACAGAGGTTTCTGCTCTACAGAAAATAAAATTTATAAACAGTCAGAAGTCAAATGAACCAAGCAAGTATAAGATTGTATCAAAGGTTCTAGTAATATATTTGTTAATGTCATTTTCATCAATAAACTGTATAAGAAAAAGAGAACCAAATATTTAAAGAAAATTCTTTGAAAACACAACACTTTTTCTTACTGCAACAATATATTTCTGAAAAACTCACATCCCTGATTTAAAAGAAATTATGTGAAACATTGCTAGTTGCTATATTTTACAGTGCATTCTTTTGGATATTTATTCATTAAAACCAGAGAAAAAGCACTACAGACAGACTACTGTAAGAAGCCTGTATTTTTAATAAAAACAGTATTATACATACTTCAACAAAAATATGGTTATCTACTTGCCCAAGGATGTTTTCCTGACTTGACATCAATGGCATCAATTTATTCCACTATTATATTTCATCCAACAATACTAATTTTGATGGGTTTTTCTTCTTCATGATTTAAAATCTTGCCAAATACACGAAATGTTATCTTTATTCCCTGGGATCATACATAATGCAAGTATGTGCTATATGGATTTGTGTTTGAGAATAAAATATACCTGAAATTACATCTGGAGTAACAGTTAACAACAGTTAATAATTTTAGGGTACTCAGTGTCCTCTATTTGTTTTCTTTTAAAGATGGAGCTTGAAAGCCTGCTGTCTCAGTTTAAGATCTAGGTAGCATAGAATTTTGTATTCATTCAGAATATGTGAACTTTTTAAAAGATTAATATGCCCTTTTTACTTGTTCATGTCATAAAAAATGAACAATTAAGCATATGGTGCCTATGATTCTAATCTTTGTTATATCATTTTGCATTTGCCATTTAGTAATAGCAGGAGAAAACAAATATGAGCAGGGAATTGTCAGGAGAGGCATGTGACAAATTTGTACTGTTGCAATTAAAACTGATAGTTAACTCTATCCTGTCTCACTATTGAATAACATCCCACTGCAAAACCAGTGAAATGCATATGGGAGCACACTTGGAAAGAGAACGGCAGAAAGTCCATACTTTGGGATGAAAATAATCCAGACTGAACATGTCTCCCTCATTATTTAGGGCATTTCTGTGGTATTCCAGATAAGAATACGTCTAAACAGAGAGATGGGGAGACGAAGCCATACTTTTCTGGATTAGTCTTGTAGATAATTACAGACATAAAATTTTTGAAGTCTATACGCTGTGATATTATCTTTAGAAGTAGACAACCCCTGCCTCTTCAACAATGGTAACTCCAATTCTGTTTCTTTAAAAGAGGAATAATAGATTATGATAACATATAATAGTTTTGATTACTATTCCATCTAGAATGCCTGTGGGAAAGAGACAATGAGTACACTGGGTGACAAGAAACAGTAGATAAAGCTAAGAATAAAACCAGCGCAAATGGGGAAGGATAGCAATGTTATTAAAGTATACAATCAGTTGCAAGCCAGCTAAAGGACTGAATGATCAATCTTTAAAAATCAATTTGAAAAGGCATTTCTCCATACAATCCTTTAGAGTTCTAGGTAAAGGGAAATAAATCCCTCTTGGATTTTTATCCTTAGTCTTTAGATTTTAACCAGCTACATTTTCATTTATTAAAGCTACCTCTTTTTTTAACATGTTTAGTTTTATCAAACCTTATTGCTCATCTCTGAAATCTGTGTATTTTCATAGAAGAATTGAAAAAACTCTTAGTCACGTGGAAAAACTTCAGTATATTTTAATTTTAATTAGTTCATACTCTTAAGTGTCAGTTTTAAAAGTGAACCACTTAGAGCTTCTTGGAATTTCGAGTAGAAACCACTTCAATGATGCTTTGAAAAATTCAGATAACATTCTGTCACTCTAATTTCTCTGTCTGCCAATGCTGATCATGAACAGTTTCCATCTGACAACCCAGTCTAAATTGTTTTTTCCTTTTTTTCCTTTCCTTATGTGAATTTTCATCCAGATGATTGGACAGATCTGATGCATCTCTGAGCATATTTTGAAAAACGCAAAAATGTTTTCTGCTTATCCAGAGCACTGTAACTCCTGACATTCCTTCCCATTACCCAATCTACTATATCCATCCATATGCCTTTCCGAAGAGTTTTAGGATTACCTGAAATGTAAGTCACCACCATATGCATACCAACAACACTGGATTCCAAGGGCTGAATCACCTAAAACATTCTCTCTACTGCTCACTCATTAAATAATAATTAGATACTAGAAACACAAGTGACACCGAGTCTTTAAAAATCCACAGCAAAATTCTGGCAGTGAGTAGCCCCATAGCAAGTTAAAAACATAGAAAAATAAGTTTCTGGAAAAATGTTTTACTAGAGAAGCAGCACTCCTGTTTTACAGAGGAGATGGAACCATGGAAGACAGCAAAAATTATCCAACACACATTTCTCTTTGGAGGAGAACTCTACTGCAATTATGTAGGAGGAATTCTTGTCAGTTATTGGTTTCTAAATCTGTGGATGATTTTGAGCATATTCATTTCATTACAGAGTGAAAGCTTCCTCCATTTCAACATTCAGAGTAGCTGTGACCTGGGAGGGATAGGACAGGGTCGGCACAGCACACTGGGCACATCAGTAGTCCCTGGTTGTCCTTAGCACAGAGAATGAGCTCCAGGAGTTCCGTAATGCACGTGCAGAAAAATCAGGGTGTTGGTGCACCTGTAAAGCAGATGTCGATTAAGCGAGTTCATAGTAACAGGACCTGCGGTGGAGCTGCACGAGCAGCGTGCAGAAAAATGTGTATGCTGTAAAATGTGCAATTCAAGAACTAAAGAGTTAGAAGAAGCAACAAAGACATCCCCAACAAAACAAAGCAAAATAAAAACAAACCAAAACCCCCGCAAACACACAAACAAACAAAACTCAAAAAAAACCCCAACACTGACTGAGGGGAGAAAATGAAGGAAAGTGATGTGCATTTTGTGTCCAGCTCTCAGGCCTGATGACCTCAACCTTCAAGGCTAAGACCAATGAAGACCAGAGACAAGAGTCAGCATTAAGAGCCAGCATCAGCCCTTGTGAGCTTTACTTAATACTGATGAAAAGAAGATAGTTAAGGACTAATTCTTTGTGTGTCTAAAGATTGATAGTCATTAAAAAAAAAACCCACTGCTCATGTGTACCCTTAATGGACATCAATCCAGTAAAGCACTGTTAACTTTTTTAACTGGTTTGATTTGTCAGTCTTCCAGGCACTCCGATCAAGGCAATCCCTAATTCCCTGATGTATATATATATAAATACATACACATTCGTGTATCCCGTTACAATGTACACCACATTTTGAAGTCCTGAAAGCTCTCCACACTTTTGTCACAGTCATGTTATTTGCTCAAAAACTTTCCAAGGATACAGCTACATTCATGCTCATTTTGTGTCCTGCTGAGATGCTGGTTTATGACGTGCAGATGAATGTTTATTTAGAATGAGCTGAAATATGGATATCTTCCAGTTGCCAGTTGCACAGTTGTTAAATATGGCTGGCCATGACTTGACATTTAAGAATTTTATATTGACATAAAATTTTAAATTAGATTAAATAGGTATATTGTAAGGTGTTACAGAAGATTTCAAGAGAATCTTAAAGAAAAACTTATGGACATATTAATTGTTTCTTTTTTCTCCTCCACTCATTTCTAAACACTCAAGGGATAAGACATTTTACTCTGTCTTTGACCAGCCTTGTTTCTAAATAAACCTATTTAACATAGTCCAGTGACAATACACATGAGTACTTTAATAGGATGTAGAATTGAGTTTTAAAATGTCATAGTTCAGAAATGTTAGGAAGACACCACTGATGCTGGTTACTGAAGAATATTTGAATTAAAAATTAAGAAAACATTTATTAACAAAGTTTTCTATTTGTATCCATTGCATAGAATATATGCTTCAGGAACAAATATTGTCAAAATAATCTGGAAAGAATACAACTTGTCACCAAGCGGTGACTGAATAAAAATTAAGGGGAGTAGGGGAAAACTGAAGACATGAAATATTTTCAAACATATTTTGGAAAGAATAATGTGCAAATATGTAAAAAATAACATAACATGATGCATGGAGGCTTTACGTATAACATGCTAAACTAATCTGTTAGATCTCTTGAATGAAGTATTGCCTGAACAAAAAAAATCTTTGTTCAGTGAACCATGGTAGATCTAGATAATAAAACTATCAGTGATCAAAGCTGCTCAGCAGCCTGAACTCAGAGAATAAACACTAGTTTCTGAAAATACATTTTTGTCAGCACCAGATAAACTTCTAGATTATTTACTCCTCTCCTATGTAAAGAAGGACTCAGAGTCCAGTCTTGAGCATTATTGGATCGTTTCATTCTACAAATATATCTGTATAGAGATGTGTGGTAATATAGGAGCATTTTCCAGTTTGTACATCTTCCTCTCTAGTCAGATACAGTTATTTTGTTTATTGGTCTATCACAGCAGCATTAAATGTAAAACTCCATGTTACTTCAATAGTAACAATTAAACATATTTAGACTTTATGCTATACATTCCTGTCTTTGCTTGGGTCTCTGCTGGGGAAAACGCCAAGCTACGAAATTTCTTGTGTCTCCTTCTCTTGGGGACTGAAGTGAAAAAAAAAAAAAAAAAAAAAAAAGACAATGAATTTAAACTCACTTTTCTTGTTAATACAAAAGACTTCAGTTATGAGCTCTAGAGTTAAAAATTACAGAAAAGCACTGAACATGGTACATGGCATAGGATAACTGTAAATTAGCATTCTGGTGCAGTTGCAAAGAAAACAAATAAAATCCCAGTATCAGGATAATAATTTTCATCAGAGAGCAAGAAGCAGTAACATAAGTGCAGGTGGTCTCAGAGAGTTTTATTTGGAATATCAGGTGCAACTGTAGGTATGCATGTTCATCAAAGACAAATATGGAGAATAGAAATCTTATCCTGTAAGTGATGACTAGAAGAATAGGACTGTTTTCACCTGGAGAAACAAGAGTGAAAGGAAAGAATTACTGCTTAGAAACATGGCAGAAATAGGTCTAAGCACAGAAGGAGTAAGTAACCTCTTACTTACTTAGAAAGGCAGGGGTAAATGACATGCAGAAAGCTGAGTGCTCTTTGGAACTTGCTAAGTTTAAGAAGTGGGCTATATGACATGTTTCCAGAAAACTAGTATCTAAAGATCACTTCCACTTCATATGCTCTAATAATCCCTATTCTGAACTGCCAGAGAGATAGAGTGGAATAACAATTTAAAAATAAGTAAAAATCATAAGTTGTCTTCTGTAGGTGGCATACAAAGGTCTAGAAATATTGATTAATCTAAGATTATAGAGGAATTAAATCTATTTTGATCACAAAAGACCATATATTGAATATTTGTTTAATATTTAATGACTGAGAACCTCCCTGACCTTTACATCAAAATGTCTGCTAGGCAGTCCCAGTGGTACCTACAAAATACAGAATTCTGCAGAACAGCTTTTCAGCCACTCTTTGCAAGTCAGGGGTAAGAAAATTTGTTATATATTTTTCATTCAGTATAACAAGACCTATGTGCTGATTTCAGACATATATCATTAAAAGAAAGAAAAAAAGAGAAATCAGGCTCTGAATAACCTCAAATATTTTTTCACCTCTTTTTTTTTGGACATGCAGTGATGTCAAGGCCCAATAAATTAACATTGATCTACATGTGCTTTCATAAGACAAATCTAAAGAAGTGTAAAACATTCCAATTCTCTATAATTCTTCTAAATATTCTCTCTAATCTTCATCTGAATACATATTCTGAATTAATTATGCCTGGACCTCAGACCACAAATTACTTATAAAATACATTTTTACAATAGCACTAAATAATATAGTTTTTTCTCACCTGTTTCTGTGGTATTCTTCCTATTCCTGGATTACATTTTCTGTACTAATTTCTTACAATTAAAATGCATATTCAACTACTTTTTTTCCTACTGTGCCCTCCTAACTAGTAAAGGTTTGAATACTTGCCATAAACACTTTTCAGGATCTGAGTAGATTAATACCCTAAAAACTTTATAATTTATCAGAAAAATTATATGTCTTGCTTATGTGAACTTTAAGATTTCTATTATTCATATCTAATAAATTAAAAGTGTGCTAAACCACTGTCATTCTTTAAAAATATGCAGTGTTTTTTCCTTCTAGTATTTCTGACAAATATGTATGCACTTCTCTGCTGATGTTGTATTTGATAGAATTAATTAAAGGCAAGTATGCTTACAATGTTTTGATACTCATTGCACTCTTCAGTAAAAACCGATGTCTAAAATCTACTGATTATACTTGAAACTAAAAATATTTTCAAACAACGTTGTGTGTAATTCTTTTTAATTCCATGTAAAAAAAACTGGACATAATTTGTTTGGTAGCATTTGTCTAGAAATTTTAATTAGTAAAGAGCAAATGATTCATTTGGTGTTCAAACCTGATTTCCAGCATTAATGGATAGATGAATAGCTATGCATGCATTATCAAAGAATAAGAAAATTTTATATGGTATTAACTAAAAACAATGTGTCATTTTGATTATTTCTTTAGCAATTAGAGGTAGAAATCAAAATAGCCAACTTTTAATGGGAGGAGGTCAAATAAAAAAAGAAAAGGAAAACCAAAATCTGTTTTCCAAGAGCCAGTAAGGAGCTTGAGGAGCAAACTGAAGTGAAGGGAGAGACACATTTTCAACAGAGGGATCTACCAAATGAATCATGCGACAGCAAAGGCAGATTTAAACTGTCATGTCAACCTCTTCTGATACAATCCTGAATTTGGCAGTGACTGTTACAAATTTTTCTATTGCTGCAGACTTTTGAAATGTCTAGATATTTAAACTTTTCAAATATGCTCAACTTCAAATAGGAATTAGTATTTGATGTTTCTATATCATGCACTATATGGAAGGTAAAATCAGATCACTGATATTGTTCTTTCTGACTTCATAAATTCCAAATGCCTCGCTTGAGCAGAGAAAGCATCCTGGGCAAGAGTGTTCTCCCATCTCACTGATTGATTCTTAACCCATGGCAGTTCTCCACTTGTATTTAAGGAACTTTCACTGTCAAGATTTTGATCTTTTGTTAATCACTCTTGTGATTAGGAGACCACAATTCAGTACTATCAGCAACGAGTATTTTCAGTATGGTATTTGCCATTTTTTTCAGTTCTCTCCGTTGTCCTCTTAATTAATCCAGACGAGCTGCATTGATCGCACAGTAATGGCACTGCGGAGCCCACTTTTACCAGCAAGGGGGACTTTGCAGGACATTTTGCAAGACAGTTGTTTACAGAATAGCTCCAGCATTACACTTTGTCAGGACATTATATATCTTGGGGTGTACCATGACTAGAAATCCTGAGGAAAAATTTTGTTGCTGAGGATACCAACATGTACCAGGCAATATAGATTTCAAATGGCAGCTGACAAAGTCCATGTTTCCTTTCACTGCTTGAAGTCCAAGTTTTCCTCATGAAGTGTGGGTATTAGGCAACACAAAATATCTTTTGCATGGCTGCCTTCCATGCACACATTTGTTTACATAAAATCATTAGACTCTAACTAGCTGTGTGACTTATTAAAAGATTGCAGACAAATATACTTCACAGAATGTCTGCTTTGGGAAAATGTGTGTATTAAATAATTTTAAAAACCGTTGCTATGTTATTAGCAACTCTTTGTGAGAGCATTCTTTGTACAATAGTCACAATCAATGGTCATAAGACCTTGATTCAGTTATAAAGTAAAATCCATGCTGAATGCTAATTAGTTTTAATAGATTTTGACTAAATTAGTAATTCGAAATAAAATCTTAACTTGAGAAATATTATCTTTGCAAAAAACCTAAGATCCCTCAGTGACTAATTTATTTTTGCTATGTTGCTGTAATTTTAATAAAATTATAAAAATTCTTCTGGCACAAATACCTGAAAAGCATCTTTTTTTTCATTTTGAATGAGTTTTCACAAACAAGTTTTTTTAAAAAAAATACTGTTCCAGACTGTTATAAAAGTCTGACTGTTTTGGTATTTTTCTGAGCTCTGTCTGAATCATTTGTCTGCACCTTTTTAACTGTTTGAGAAGATTTTGATTGTTTCAAAACAAATTTCTACTTAAGGAATTGGGATCTGTTTCTGCTATACCAGACATAGTGCATCAATATTACAGTGCAACAGTCTCAATGCAGTATTTTCCTCCAACTCAGCTGTTCTTCAAAAGGACATATAACTGACTAAATATGGCTCTATTCATTCCTCTCACCTTTAAATTTTTGTATTCTATGTTGATGTTAAATGTTAACTCGCGTTAGCTTTGTTACTAGCTCTTTTACGTTCTTTCCTGGTAGAATGAGGAGCTCTTAAATGATTTTTTTTTCCTACATGGAAGTGCTGACTAGCATCAAATCACCCTCTAATCTTCTTAGTAAACACCTTATCTTGATTTTTAAAGACTGAATTGCTAGACAAATTTTCTAAATCTTTAGCTGTTTTCATGAACTTTCCATAGAGAACTTATTTTTCAGTCATCCGTCGTAGATGGAAAAACTACATGAATCCCAAATGCAAAGAGTTGCTATTTCCTCTATTTCATGCATTGAATAAGCTGGGATTGTTTCTCCTGTAAAGGTACATATTTGATGACTTCTCCACCAAAAATGCTGCCCACATTCAATGACAGAATTTCTACTTTTCAGGAATGGAAAAGCAAATACCCACTTCATAGACCTACAAGAAGTATACAAAAATAAGCTTAAACAGTAATTTTCCCAGCAATAGCTCAAAAAAAACTTGAGTCTTGTTTTGGCTATTTAGTGTTTGGCCATAATTTGGTATTTGGTGGTTTTTATTTTTTTTGGTCTTGGGTTTTTTTTCCCATAAAATTTAATGTATGACACCCTGTTCCTCTGGGATTCCAGCCTCACTGAAGCCAGTGTAATATATTCTTGATGTATTTGTGTTAAGGGAAAACCACATCTCACAACGTTATGTAAGAGTGCCCTTTCTTCCTTACAGAAAATATCCTTCTTTCTTCCTGGGTGAAATTTCTTCCTGGTTGCTGCTTAATTCAAAAAGGCTCCATTAATTCATCACTAGTAATAATCATCCTGCAAGAGAGACAGTAAGACAACTGGTTCAATTGATATAATAAGTAAAAAAGTAAGTTATTTTTAATTTTTAACCAGTGCAATATAAAGCAGAAAAGCATTACAGAATGGGATATTGACACTGGGAGCAAGTCGCCTTGGAACAGAGTTGAATACAGCTGCTGCAGAAATGGTCATCAAACACCCCAAGATGTTATTTTGATATTTAATTTTATGTTCCTTCTGTCCTGCATTTGACTTTACTATCCCTTCCTCAGAAGACCTGTATTTCTGAAGAAAGGTCTTTACTTGTACTTGACTTTACTATTCCCTGAGTTTAGGTCAACAGAACTTTTGGCACATAGTTTCCAAGCAGTCAGAAGTGTGTCATGAATATCAGCCTATTTTCAGAATTGCCCCCACAGGACTGCCAACAGCAGTTTTAACAGCAGGCACGGTCCTCCCCAGTGGCCGCAGGGAAGCCCCTGTCCCGCCGGGGTCTCTCCCTGGCCCAGGGCCATCCCTGCCGGGTCTCTCCCGCCTCCGTCCCCGCTCCCGCTGTCCCCTCAGGCTCGCAGGGCTGTTTCCCGCACGGTTCCCCCGCTCAGCCCTGGCTGCCGGGCAGCGTTTTGCCCTCCCTTGGCCAGGCTTTCGCCGGGGCTCTCGCCCGCCCGCCCGTGGCTGAGGGGCTCAGCCGTGCCCTGCGCTGGGGCCGCTGCAGCCGCTGGCACCGCCTGGGCCCGGCCCGGGCAGCCCCGGCAGAACCTACCTGCTGACAAAACTTGCACCTAATATACGGGAAAATGCCGATTTCCAAAGATTTTATGATCACCTAAGTACACTACTATTCTGCCTGCAACTAATAAGAAATATCAAAGTGCCTGTGATTTTGTTTGTGTTTGTTCTTTGGTTTTCCTTACTTCATCTCAAACAATTTTGACATGGTTATAAAGTGAAATTGTCAGAGCTTTTCCAAGACATGTTAAGGGCATCCAACTCAAGAATTAGGTAAAATTCTTAGTTTAGGATTGAGACTGTAAAGAAATAATAACAATCTATTTTGTATGTGACAATAAATATCTTCTAAGAGTTTGTCCTGGGGTGACCTTATGATGTGTATCCCATATCGCTGCCCTATGTCCAGGAATTAATTTTGTGCCTTTCTATGCCTTTAAACTGAGCCTGAGGGGGGGGGAGGAAAACTTGAGCAAAACTTCTTCAAAGCAGTTTGCAGCTTGTTCAAGGTCACACAGAGATAGAGACTTTTTTTTTCAACTGTGGCAGGAGAACGAGGAAGCACCCAGCTTGCTGCTTTCCAGTCAGCTTTTGGCCAGTTGTTCAGCTTCTTTTTCTCTGGGGAGAGACTGAGAGTTGAACTTTTTTTCCTTCCCTGGAATTTCAGATTTTCTCCCTTTTCTGCTGGACTGCTTCAACACCAGAGCACATCGGGAGGACTTTCCACCGAGCGCAGAGGGCCTGGCCCTGGGCCAAGCCCCAGCTCCGAGGAGACCAAAGGGAAGACTCTAACACTTTCCAGGTTTTTTCTCCACAGTGAGAGATTTTATTATTTAGCATTATTTTCCTTTTCCCGTGTGTTTGTTAAATAAATAGCTTTTATGTCTTTCACTTTCCTTCGAGGAAAATTTATTTTCCCGAACCTGGTGGGGGAGGGGTGGTTTGTAACCTGCCTTCTCTCAGAGGATGTATTTCTAAACTTGGCCAAACTGGCACAGATATTTTTAAAAACAAAGGTCTGTCAGTCCTAAGCTAACAGCCAAGCCAACATCCTGTCCATCTTAATGTATTTACAGCCTGCCATAAAGGAGAGAAAATCACTTCTAGAATCACATCTAGATTTGTGGGTTTGTGCAGTTTGTGCTTTCACCAAAATTTCTTGAAACAAGAGAGTTTGCTTCACCAACAGGATATTCAAAGGAAGTATTCAGGAAGTATACAGGAAGCATTCCCTTAGATACCAGCTGCACTCTCATCTGCTCCCTTGCCCAGGGCAAGGCTCACAGATGCATTGTCTCCTTTCATTTCACATCTTTTCTACTACCATGAAGCACACAAGAGTTTGTCCACAGGGTTCTGTCTGAGGACAGAAATGGCAAATGAAGAGAATGTTAGAACTTGACTTCAAACATTTTTGTTTAATACTTTCCTGGTTCTTATTTTTTAAAAAACCACAAGTATTCTCATGTTAAAACAGATGAGTTCTGATGTTAAATATGATGATAATACAGAAGAAAAAGATATTTTTCCACATCAGAGCATTTCAAACTTCATATTTTAATCTACTTCACTCCCACACACTAATTGTTATATATTTAATATACACTTAACACCTACCATTTTATCATTATAGACACCTACACAGCTTATCAAGGAGTTCAAAAAGTTCCCATTGCTTGCAGGAAAAAATACAGCATATCACCATTATCTAAAGAAAAACTATAGAATTAATCAAACATGCCCTGCTTGCTAAGGTAACAAATGAAACTCCATAATCTAATTGGAATTTAAAGTACTTAAGATTATAGTCCTTTCCTAATATTTATGGTCAAGTGGTTTAACATATAAATGACAAGATTTCACTTTTTTTTCTTCTGATTTGAATTTTGAACATCTCTCATGAGAAGCTGTCATTATCACTAAAAAAAAAGTACCATGACTGAAAAAGAAACAAGCATTTCCTGTCATGCCATTAGAACTTGTCAGTACTCAAAGGTTTTAATGCAACTACGTCAGTTTGTGCAAATGGGCAGAGGGCACACATAAAGCATAAATTGCATAGCAAAGTGCATTTCAGACACAGATTAGAAAAAAGAAAAAAGACAAAAGAAAAAAAGAGAAAAGAAAAAAGAAAAAAGAAAAAGAAAAAAGAAAAAAAGAAAAAAAATCCAGCATCAGTTATGACCAAGGTTGGTAAAAAACATTGTCTGCACACCTAAAAAATTAAAAATCTCAATTTTTCTACAGGTTTTATTTTGACTTTTATTTTATTTGAATTTCATGCTAGTCTCCTTGCCTTGTTTCTTTTACTTTCAAAAACAGCACAACATTAAGGACAATCTACCATTCATCATCACTAAGTCACTTGACCTTCATTCTTAGAGGCACCTTTCTCCCTTTCTCTTCTTAAAAAAGCCCCAAAAATCCAGGGTCAGTAAAAAGACAAGTTAAAGTACAAACTGTTCGTGGTGATTTGTTGAGGTGAAAAAAGAGAAGGGAAAAATAATTTTAAAGCCTCAGTTGATTAAATACATCTTAAATAAATATTCAAACCTTAACTTCAGGCTTCCCAAAGGCAGAAAATAACACTAGAATATGCATTTTCATACCAAAATAAACTACCTGCATTAAAATGCTAGGTTGAAAGTTTTTGCCCCAAACTATAATATTGTTTAAAATATTTGAATTAAAATATCAAATATGAATCCTTCATGATATAGGTCAATATAGGTAAAAATATATATATTTATATTTTATATTTCCAATTAAAATATAGGTTCAAAATTTGTTAATAATGTATTTTCTGGAAGCTCCCTCAGTTAGCCTTCTCATTTTCAGAAAATATATTCTCCTGATAAGACATTTAATTGTACTTCCTCTTCTTAAATAATTCTGAAACTGAAGTCCCTATAACAGGAATTGGACAAGCAATACAATGTGCCTACTGCAGTAAGAAATGTAATCTCACCTTCTGCTACAGAAACATAACATGGTTGAGTTTGGAAGGGACCTCTGGAAATCACTTAGTCCAATCCTGCTACTGAGAGCATGAACATCTAGGTAGGTTGACCAGCACCATGTTCACTCAGGCTATGAATATCTCCAAGGATGGAGATTATTAATCTCCAAAATGGATGGAGATTCCAAAACTTTCCTGAACAAGCTGTGCCAGTACTTGACTAGGGTTGTTTGGCTTTTTTCTTCTTGTGTTTAGATAGAATTTCCTGCAAGATGACAAAACTTCTGTTAGTCAAATCTGTCACCTCTGTTAGTTTCTTGTTTCATTTTAACTTAAAATGTTTTTACCAAGAGTTCCTTATGCGGACATGTTCCAAGTCACACACACAAAGAATAATTTTTTCACATTGTTAAACACATACTTGATATTATCCAAAGGGCTTAAATAAAAAAAAAAATTTACAACTCTTCTTTTGTAGCATTATATTATTATTATTGCTGCTGCTTTTGATATTTTTATTTTTAAACTCTTTTTACCTCAACCTATGGGTTTTAACTTTTTCTGAGTCTCTTCCCCATCCCAGCATGGTGAGGGTGGGGGAAGTGAGCAAGCAGCTGAGAGGTGCTTAGCTGCCAGCTGGAGTTCAACCACAACACATGCAAAACAAATTTTTCAGACCTCTATGTAGGATCTTATTTTTGTACTAAAATCAGTAATACTAAAGTAACTATGGAGAGTGGAGTGGTTAGAGTTATGTACTGGTCATGGTTCTTACACTTTCCCAGAATAAAATATCAGAGGCTGTTAAAAGTTTCTTTTATTTCTGGGCAAGTTCACACATTTTCTAGTTTCCAGGTGAGACAAAATATGTGTAATTACTAAGGAAACATGCCAAATAACCTGGAAGAGTAGTAAAAATCCCCAATAAAAAAGATGCTGTGTAAGAAGAAAATACGTACCAGAAAGGGACTTTTCGGTATTTGTTCTTGTTGAGCTTTTCCTAATGTGCAGAGCCAGAATAGAATGTGAAGTGGTGGCAGGAGAGGCTGTGGAAGAAATTCAATAAAAAGGAAACAAACTGCCAAGGCCAGGTGGTAATCACCAGGTGATCTTAAAAATGAAATAGCTTAATGGCTAACCTCTTCCCTCTCAGAGCAGAGAACTGGAAAATAGCCAAAGAGACTCAACTCTAGGTTTCTAAGCCCGACATTCACAATGGGCAAATCACAGTAGAAGGCATAAATAAAGAGACCAGAAGTCTGGTCATCTGACTAAAAAATTATATTACAGGGAAGGAACCACAAGGTTTTGTAAAAAAGGAAAATAATTTGTTACAGAATCACTAGATTCCTCTGCAAATTTCAGCAAGATTAGGAATAAGGAAGATCAAAATTAATAGAGGCAGTCTGAATTAATAAGAGACTTTAGTTGAAAGCTTTCATTGAGTATTCTTTAGGAAGTAAAGTGCCTATGGCCTGGGAAGAAAGGATCTTGCATGGATAAATAATTGGTGAAAAGACAGAAAGTGAGAGTAAACTGTGTGTTTTCACCTTGGAAGGGGTCACCAGTAGGGTTATGAATATATGTAGGATCAGCACTGTTGGATAGACTGTAAAGAACCTGAGAAAGAAGAAGAGTAAGATCATAACTGCTGATAAAGCAAAGTAGTTCAGAAGAAGGAAAATAAAAAGCATCTCTGAAGAACTGCAGATAACTTCTGCAGGATTCAGTAGAAGACTGAATGTGAAAGGAATGCTCACACCCCAAAAAAATAAGTCCTGTTACCCTGAAATAATATTACGTTCTCTGAGATAGACCTTGATATTCATGGAAGGTATGATAAATAAAGAAATATAAATTCAGAATCCAGCAGTGGTCTAAGAAGCAAACAGGTTTTAGGGATAATTAGGAAGGTACTTCGTAAGAGGTAGAACATCATTACAGACTCTTAAGTTTCCAGTGGCTGCCACCTCTAAACTGTGAATATTCTCTTTCCAACCTTCAAAAGGATGTAGCAGAGTGGATAAAGCTTAGAGAAGAATGTAAAAGGTTAGCCAAAGGTGGAAGAGATTCTGTTGATACCTAAAGATTTCAGGTTTTATACATTTTTCATATATTTGTAGCTTTGTAGATTATTAATACAGGGTTATATAGCTCCCCATATTTTTCCTACTATTTCTCTTAGATTTTAGAGTAATAAGTTAACCTTTTAGCACATTCCTGAAATACTGTTAAGTCTTATTTGCAAGAAGAGAACCTACAAGAAGAACATTTTGTTTTCCAAACAGAATCTGAGAAGACACAAGAAATGGGGAAAAGAAGACCTGGACCAACTCGGGTGGGGCAGTACCCAGGGGAAAATTACATAAGCAAGTGCTCTTCTAATTGAACTATATTTGTCAAATATGCTAATTTAAACTTATAAAGATGGTAGAAATCCAATGTCATGTGTGCCCAAGCCCATAACTAGGGAGGCACCTGGGAGTTTCCAATAAAGAACTGCTTTTTTATCTTACCATTTTAATACTGTTGCAAGAGTTTTGTCTTTTGATATTAGGCAACACTGTACATCCAAAAATTAAATCACAAAAGCTTCTTCAGCCTAGAAAAAGACAGCTGACTGAGAGGAGATAGGACAGATATTCACATTCCAGCACCATATCTTAATTGCTTCACACATTGTTTACTCAACTGTATCCTAATGTGACAGTCAAACATTTAAATGCAACTCTTGCTAGAAGATGTGTGGATCCTTAAGAAGCACTTCCAAATAATATTTGTGTGGAAAAGCATTCTCTTGTTATCTGTGGTCACCACCAAGTATAAAATGTTAATTTTCAAACACGCAATTAGCGAACAGAGAAATGAACAGCTCAAAATAGACCTCTGCCTTAAAACAAGGTTGGTCGGCTGGTCAGTTACTAGTCTAAATTGTGTGTTACAGATGTCCAAACCCAATGACTGTCAGTTTATAAAATTAAAAAACAAAATTGAAAACCCCTAAAATTATGCGGAACCATTAAAAAAATCATGTTATATTCCATTCTATATAATAATAAATAAATAAATAAATAATGAATGAATGATAAATAAATAAATAAAAATAATTGAGCAGCAACGTTCATTCCAGTAATAGCTATCACAAAATTCACTCTTTCCCTCAGTTCCCTCAGTTTACAAATCCTCCCTTAGAAGCAGATGTTTGCAGTTTAATAGAAAAACTAGAAATATAGGGAAAATAAAAGCTGTTTCTCACTTCATGTACACTAAACAGGAATCAATAGCAGAAGTGCAGCAATTGAAACTCTGGAAGAAAGCTATCTTAGATCGATCTAAAGAAGAAGTCCTTAATATTTCTAAGTACAACAGACAACAGCACAGCAAAAAACCAAATGGTCACTGTGGTTCTCACCAAAGGAATCAGCCTAGTAATTATACACATCAAGCAAACCAGCAGTTAATGAGATTTATAAACGTGGTATACTAAGTTGATTTCACACACGGGTAATGGAAAACCATCTTCTAAATAAGCATAACAAAAAATAAGGAGACTTCTCTTGGAAATTTTTAAGTCCATTGGACTCAAATGAAATACAATAAAAAACCTCCCAAAATAAACATAAGGAAAACATTACTACCATCAGAGACATCACTTCCAATACTGAAAAGCAACATACAGCATCAGGGCTATAATGAGCAGAATTACCTCTGATCATTCCTAAAATTAGAGTCTCTAACTATCTTCAAGCTGCTTTATTTTTCTGAGACAAACATAATTTAAAAGCAGACAGTCAACACTAGAAAATATGGTCAAGGAATTAAAAGACACGAGCAGAAAATAAACAAAGCGATGCAGTAAAAAAAAACCCCATATGGTACAAAAAACCACTATACATTACACAGTTTATAAGGTCAGGGTTGTAAACAATATATCTCCATTTGTCTGCAACCTAACTTTAAAAAGCCAGCACCCATCCCACCTTTCTGAGCATCTACAAAGTAATCTTTACACATCTTGAAATAGAATCAGTTTCCCACCAGTATGGCTATAGAATATTCAGAAAAAATATCTTCTACAGGAAAAGAGAAGCTGTCAAGTAGTGGAAATTGGAAATGACTTAATAAAATGCTACTGATTTATGTAATTAAATGTGAATGCATGTGGATGTAAGGCTTCTCAGAAGAACCACAAAAATTAGAATGATTAACAAATAGCATTTTATGTAGAGAGTTGAGTAAAACACAATATTGATTTTGGTTTTTTCCACTTTTTTCCTTAATTATTTCACATAGCCTGGGCTTTATTTTCAGTTGGTTCCAAGTAGTATTATGAAAAACGAAGGTCATGAAATTTCTTCAGTCTTTGATGCAAATTACTGCCTTAATGCTCAGCTTGTCATCTCTTAATGGCCTCACACAGTAATTTTAACTATAGCACAGAAATACCAGTGTTTGCTGTAAACCAGAGGGCTTGAAAGATAGAAGTCGTTTATTCATGGCTGTGTGAACATACATCCTGGGTAATTTAACCACAGATTTTCTGCACAAACTGCAGCTCCTCATTCTTGAGCTGGCTCCTTAGAAACTAGGGGAGGTACCTCAAGCACTGCACTGCCAGCAGTTGCATGGAGAATTTCATAATGACAGAAACGGCCTTGGCACACCCTGGCTCAGTGTAGGTTCAGATTGGCATAAATTATTTAACATTGGCACGTGCACTCCCAGAGTTCCCTGCAGTGTTCAGAGACCAAAACATGATGGCACCTTGCACTGGAAAATTTCATCTCCTTTTGGTTAGACTACACGAGTAATCTACAGTCTCAGTAACCTGGTCACTTAATATTAGTGTGTTGAAGGCCAATATTGACGTAGTTTGATTAGAGTGGTGTTCTAGTTTTTATTTGTTCTGCGACCCAAAAATGTGACCTCTGTTGGGGCATTCAAAATGTGTACTGCCAAAAAATTCATTACTACAGACTATTTAGTATATCATGTCATTATACTAAAAACATAATTTTGTCACTTAGTAGTGTGGCTAACACATAGAATAAGATAAAAAATATGGGTTTATTTCCCAACAGATAGGTTTCCTATTGGCCAATAACAAATCGTATTCAGTTAGGGAACACAATAACAATTTTTTTTCCTACATGGAACTCAAAACTTTTAGGTGGAAAAATAAATCATCAGTTATTAAGTCATTTTGTATCTCTTGCAGTGAAAAAAAATAACCTGCTGCTCTCCAGTTATACATCCTATCTTTTAATAACACTGCAAGTTGTGAGCACACCCTAAATAACACCAAGTGCATGAGTGGGTAGAGAAGACCATGGGAAGCAAAGGGAAATAATTAGCCAAAAAGACAATGCAAAAACATAGCAGAGATAGGAGTTAAATGGACTTCACCATCCTTCTTACAAGTGTTAGACTAGATAGTTGCCTTATTTGTCTTAGCATGCCAAATAAGCACTTTGGGACAGCTACCATGAAATGAAAACTCCATGCTGTAGAGTATCTAGTCCTCTCACTTCAACAACTTCAGAAAAAATACAATAATCTCCCACATGGCACTTTTTCCTTGAAAACTGACATAAATCAGAGACATCCTGAAAAATAATAAAACTGTTACTGGATTTGCAGCAAAGGTGTGCATTTATTCACTTGTTAGAGTAATGTTAAGAAATTATAACTTGCATTTCTGATGGAACTTTTGTCTCTATTGTCCTCAATAAATTCTTAATTTTGTATTTGTGCCATGTCTTGACCATTCAGAAACTTAAACAGTAATTCTTCCAGAACAATAATTTTCTCTTTAGTGATATGTGTAAACAGCCATTCCTACTAAGAAAAGAAGGAACTTTTAATATAATTTCAAAACACTGATTGAAAGAGAGAGGCAGAAAACAAGACTCCATTATGAAATGATCACTTTTGGGCTGTATTTAGTTGCCCATAACACATTTTCAAAGTCATGCAAAAGGTCTGTTGGGAAGCAGAATTTTATTTTATTTTATTTTATTTTATTTTATTTTATTTTATTTTATTTTATCAGGAAAAAAATTACACTTTGTAAGCATGAGGGAGTCAACAAGGAAATTCAACAATCACTCCCTTAAACCCATAGTCCATCCCACCAAATATCAGATTTTCTACATCTATATTATTGAAGTACTCTGTTGCAGGCATCTTAATGACTTTCCACTAGTCAGCTGAACCTTAATGGTTCAAATGAACGTGCTTTATTTCATGTTGGTGAAGACCACGTAGACAATAAACAGTTTAATTATTGGGTGTAAGCCAAAGCAAATAAACAGTGTCATGGAAATATCACTCCATATTTGAAGGGTTTATGAAATACTTTAAGATTAGTGTGACTATTCTTCTCACTTCTAATACACATATATACATATAATATATCTAGAACATGGAGAAGATTATATTTCAACCCTCACATACACTTGAGTAAGAAAAACTTCAGGCTTGACCCTAGTTCATTTTATCTTCCAGGGTTTATATTACCAAATAGCACACAAATTGCTGTAGAGGACGCTCAGGTAAATGTAATGTCACATTTTTATCCCACAAGACAGAATAAAAAAACAGACACATAAAAGCACTTCCTATATATGGAATTTGTATGCTAAATTAACCATTTTTCCTATTGTTCTTTCTGACCTAGACCCATCAGCTGCCACAGCATCCTTACTCTAAATAGTGCAAGTGATCAAAATCTTCTGTCAAGCCACACATTTCCATTTCTTTCTTCCATGCGCTGCATATCTAAGAACACTGACAGCTGTACCTTGAAGGCCTATAAACATAAATGTTAGGAAAAAGAGAATTAGGTTGAATGCTATCTGGAACTTAATGTGCTAAGAATATGAGACACTTCATCATCTGCAAGTTAATACTAGGAACAGAGCTTCTGGATGACAGTCAGCTTTCTTCAGTGACACAGACAGTCCTTTATAAATTAACTGCTCAGTGTAGATTCTAAACTAATTCATCTGTGCTGGCAGGTAAGATATGACTCCTTAAATGTCACTTTGCTTAAAATATTATAGCAAAAGATGAATAGGGAAAAGTGAATTTATGAGATCGTTTAGCAGGAAGTATGTCTTTTTTGTAAGACCAAAAAAAACCGAAAAAACTTACTTACATCTCAAAATAGATAAAGTACTCTCTTTGTCATTTTGATGTCAGTTTTGTCAATTGAACTTGAAAGAGCTGCAGTTAAATACAATGAAGCCTACAACATTGTTCTGAAGCAGGATGTTGCTAACATGATGTTGTTAATAGAGAAAGTTTGTTTCCTTGAAGTAAACTTTAACAATAGCTGCTTTGAGGCCAACTCTCAGTTTTTCATCTGATACTATATTCTACTCAAAAAAAGAAAGACAGTTCATAATTGCTACTTGCAACTCAATAAGGACATATTCATTCCTTAGCCTCTTAAAGTAATATTTCAACTTCAATCACAGCAAGTACAATCAATATAACAAATTTTTCTTAGCAAGTAGCATAAGATGACTGACTGTGACCAGAAAAGTGCTTGCAATCTGAGGCAGAGGCTTAGTGTTTTGAAACACATAACTTGTTGACATAAATTGCTTTTTTAAGTAATGAACTGACAGAACTGGACAAAGAATTAAGCACATTTATTCCTTTGGGAAAAAAAGATAAAAGAAGTCATAACAGAATGGCAAAGAATGTGATGTGGCTACAAGACAGCGGTTCAAATATAAATTTTCAAATAGATTTCCAAAAGCAGAAAAAAAAAAGGAACATATTTTTATAGCGGGACTATGTATTACTATTGTCTTATGTTTTCCATTACAGGGTTTTATTTAAATTTGGTGATGACTTTGCAATGCTTTGGCCCCTCTGTTTATATTGACTAAGCTAATTTGGGGCAGGCAGGGGAAGCGGGGTTGCGCATAGGTCTGAGAAGGAAAGTGGGGCAATCATCTTCATTAATTTGTTAGAATTTGCGTTTTCAGGCACAAGGTTGAAGTGGGGAAGGTTGAGGTGAGAAAGAAGATTGATAAATACAGGAAGACCTCCATTAGTACAAATATGGCTTTTGTTATAGGGACTGCAGTTCAGTCTTTGAACTTGAGTTCATGTCATCTGAAATCTCCATGTTCATTAGAGATGCATACATTTGAAAACTGTTAACACCTGTCTAAGTTGAGAAACAAAGAATTACTGAAAACTTTCTCTTGCTGAGCCTGTCCTGCTTTATCAGGTGGTAGTACCACAAGTGGTTTATGAACTAACCATGTAACTCCATACACTCCAGCCCCAGAGAGCTGGAAGAAGTGAGTGTTGTGGATCTAAAGAGTTAAAACTGAGACCCAAGTTGCAGACTCGTCTTTGCCTTATGTCCAGTAATCATTACTCAGCCTGATTTGGAGGGAACAGTTTCACATTATAAGTGTTTTGATCATTCCCATAATGTAGGTAAACAATAATAAAACATTGTATGAGAAACAAAATGATGCCATTCCCAAAAAAAGAACCCACAGAACAGAACAGAATTTAATAGTTCCAGAAAAGACCTACAAATATCATATAATCCAAATGCCTGACACTTCAGGACTGAACACCATACCTGCTTAAGGGTATTTTCCAAATGCCTCTTCAACACTGACAGTCTTGGGGCATCAGTCACCTCTCCAGGAAGCTTGTTCCAGTGGTTGACCACCCCCTAGGTAAAGAAATGTTTCCTACTATCTAATATGAACCTCTAATCTGAACCTCCCCCTTTTTTGAACCATTCCCATGAGTCCTGTCACTGAGTACCAGGGAGGATAGCTTAGCACCTCCATCTCCCCTTTCTCAGGAAGTTGCAGAGAGCAAAGAAGTTCTCCCCTCAGCCTCCTTCTCCTCAAACTAAACAAGCTCAGAGTCTACAGCTGCTCTGCATATCCATTCTTCCCAGCCCATTCACCAGCTTTTTTGCCCTCCTCTGGATGCAATGTTTTAGGCATCTTTGGTAGAGATTTTGGGAATTTTTTGCTGGGTTAAGCAAGCACTTTACTAGCAAGACATTAAATGCATTAGCATGGGGAAGACTTATACTGGTTTGTACTGGATTGTACAGTGGTTTGGCTTTGTTAGCAATTTTGTTATCACATTGATATTTTCACTATTTCACTATGTTTACAGACCATCAACACCTTTTTCTGTTTCTCAGGTTGGCCCATCATAGAGTGCTCAAGGCTGGGGGTGCACAAGAAGTTGGAAGAAGACACAGCTGGGACAGCTGGTCCTTTGTTTCACCTGCCTGTGCAGCTGGGCACACATTGCAGCTTCATCATATCCTTGTTGGTACAGGGAACCCCAGCAGGTGGTTCTGGGGATTAAGCTGTTCATCTCGCTCTTCTGCGTTGATCCTGAGCCCTTCATCCTCCCCGATGTTCCACAAGTTGCTCACCTGCTCCTGCATCCCCATATCCTAGTGAGGCATCTTCTCAAACAGCCCACACCTCCTGCAAGCAAGATAATTTCTCCCTCTGCCCCCACCTGGAGGGACACCACCGGCACTCAGTTGTCACGTCATACCTCAGAAGCTCACCTGGGTCCACCTAGTTTTCTGAAGAGGTTCCAGATATGACCTTTCTTTCCCTTAGGGCAATTGCAGTGTTTCGGGATCATGCTTCACTACTTCCATATATGCAGCGAGGCTTATTCCAGGGATATCACATACCATATGGCATCATGCTCAGTAATAAAAGTTGGAAAAAGGAGGAAGGGGGTATATTAGTAGTTATGGTGTTTCCCTCCTTAATTAACTGTTACGGGTGATGAAGCCCTGCTATCTTAGAATTATATGATGATGCAAAGTGGTGAATAAATTTCTTATTTTGCTTTGATGCACACACAGTTTTTGCTTTCCCTATTAAACACTATCTTTACCTTAACCCACAAGATTTCTCTTTTACCCTTCCCGTTCTCTCCCACATCTTACTGTAGGGGGAGTGAGCAAGCAGCTGTGTGGGTTTTAACTGCCAGAGGGATTGACCCACAACAGGTATTAACATTTCAAAAATGCTATTGCTACTTTCTCCAGTCCAGTCTCCTCTTCAGTTTCATTATAATACCAGATACATTTCCATACATTCTACAGTTACATAAAATCAGTAATGAAAAGGAAGTTGGAAAGCTAAAAATTTATAGATCCAATCTAAGTATTTTGAGATGTTAGCTCTTACCTTAATAAATACATATTGCACATGTAACATTCAAACTCGACTCTACATTGGAAAAATAATTTAAAAGAACGATAATTAATTATTGTGCATGGAAATGAATATCAAATCTAAGGATTTTTGCAGCACTAGGAACAAATGGAGAATATTGCTCTTTCCTTTATTTTCATTAAGTGACATTAAAACCAAAACACAAGCAATCAAGTTCTGGAGGATTTAAAGCAAATATTCTATTTGATGGATTAAGCTCCATCAGATTATTTTATTTTAAGGAACATTTGAGTCACATAGCTTCCGTTTTGTCAATAAGAGAGCCTCACTGCAAGTCAATAAAAACAATGTTCAATGGTGACTCAGGCAAAATAAGCAGGTTGTGACCCACTGGCATACTCCATTGCCAGTACATCACTCACTCATATGAGTCCATAGAAAATAGAACTGCATTACATAAACACAGAGAAGAGATATATGAAGAAGGGTGATTTAGAGCACCTCTGCATTATGGATAGTCACCTAGATTTAACAAAGATAAAGAGTATGGGGTGTTGCCTAAATTTCATGCCACAGACAATTCAATATAATGTCTTTCAAACCCTATCAACATAAAGATAAATAAATTATCTGGGATTAAAATCTGAAGGAGGAAGAAATTAAATAGAATTTAACATCATATTTCTATAGGATATACTCTCACAATGGTCATATGAAGATCTGAGAAGGAGAAAAATATCAGTTTCAAAGCTTTACTCTAGAAAGTTATCAATTATAGTCTTTTACCTTGGAGAAACCTACTTCTTTTTCCTTTTCAGGAAAGGAAAGCTCAGGAGAAGGAGATGATCTTCATGATGTAATCACAAGCATAACTGAAAATGCAAGCAATTTAAGAGCCATCATAATCAATGAGAACTCCTCATTTGTCTTCAGAAAGTGTCAGAACACACATCACTCTTGACACAAAATCACAAAATGGCAACAAACATGAAATTCTGAGAATGCCATGGATGCTGTGGCAGCAAAATATGCATGCACTGTTTTTTCTTCATTGCCTTTGGCCAATCTTAAATAAAATCTTTTGCCTCACCTTTACTCCCTGCTGGCTAGAAAGCAGTTTAGGAATCAGATTGCTTTACTTTTTTACTGGGATATATCCTAAAGCAAAATCCAGGTACTTCAAAGAAGGAAAGCACTCAGAAATGTCATAGAACGAACTACCTGAATAAAGAGGAAAGTGAAGACAGAGCCAATAAATACTGTTGCAATGCCAGAAACTAAAGCAGTTTAGACAACATCATAATGGCATTGCCTACAATCAATGTGCAGAAAACCCTTTTTGACATCATGCAGTTACTTCATGCCATGAAAACCAAAAAATCTAGCATGCCATTTATAGATCCAGCTTGAACACATTCTAACTGTGGCTAGATTTTTATGACCATATAACCTCTGGAACTAAACAGTTTTGCCAGCTTGCTGGTTGCAGTGAATGCTCAGACTATACCTTTCCTAAAGTCTAAGCTCCAGGGCACAGGAGCTCTCCACGGACTGGCTGAGCAGTAAGAGGAAAATGTACAATTCACACCTTAAACTTTGTAACCAAAGAGTTCCTTTGTAACGTCCTTCAGATATACTGGAGGACATAAGTCATTTCAGCACTGCTATGTAAGCAACAAATTGATAAAGGGTTAGCCTGAGCTGGTTTTGATATTCCGGAAACAATTCCACTTTCAAACTAAGATGGATAATGGGAAATTGTTTACACAGTCTATTTTTTGGCCAAGTACGAGATTGGTCATAAACTATCATTTAAAATCATCTGAGGTCTGTTGCAAGTTTGGCATTTCTCTTTTTTCCCAGAATTCTTGACTAATTCCACATTGCACTATCAAACAGCAGGGACTGCCAGAAGCTGAACTCAGTGTATAAAAACTTAGCAAATAAATAACCTTAAAGCCATTTGGCTATGACTGTGCAACAATAAGGATGAAGCAGAATTTAAAGGTTTCATATGCAGCCATAGAATAAAGATGTTATTCACAAGTGAGCTGCTAGGTCATTTGTGTTAAATGTCTATGGACTTTACACTAGAAAGTCTTAGTCTAGCAGAGATTTACTCCTCTGCTCCAGCGTTCTGTTCAACTTTTGAGGGAGTATAGCCCCCAGCTTCATGTCCCTCACTGGATCTGCTTCAACAGGTCCATGTCTTTCCTTTACTGAACACCCTAGAGCTGGATGCAGCACTCCTGGTGGGGTGTCACCAGCATGGAGCAGAGGGGCAGAAGCCCCTCCCTAGCCCTGCTGGTCATGCCCAGGATATTGTTGGCTTTCTGGGCTGTGGGAGTATCTTGCTGCGTCATGTTGAGCTTTTGTCAACAAACACCTTCAACTCTTTCTCCTCAGGTTTGCTCTCAATAAGTTTGCCCTCTGTAAAGAAATAAGCTTAATAAAGGGAAAAGAACGCTATTTTTCAACTTTAATTAAAATATTAATGGACTCCTTTAAGCATTACAGTTGTCTAGAAGTGTTTTAAATGCCTTCATGACTTATCTGTTTCTCACAAACAGTAAAAATTATGGCTGTTTGTTAAAAACTATTACAGCTTTTAAATGGATCTTATTGTACTTTATTCAATTCTAGCAGAATCTAATTGATTCTCTGGCTTATTTTCTTATAGACTCTTTTCAAAGACCTGTATTTCTATTAAAGAGAGAAGTCTATCTGTGGTAATTGAACTAGCTGCATACTAAACAGTTTTATCTCTGCCTTAATACATTTTTTCCTTCTCAAAACCTGTAAGAGATAAGCTCCCCTGAAGTTTATGTGTAGTTCAAATAACAAATAGGGTAGATAAATGGAATGAGCTGAATAAGTGGAAAGAAATCTACTATGAAATTAAGATATAAATTGTAACTATGGAAACAGCCTTTGTAATTAAGAATAATTTAGAAAGGCATGGAAGATGTTTAATCAGTATGTAAATTAACTTATTTTTTTAGAAAGGTAATAGAAGTTAATGCAATAAAATCCTTTAAAACATTCTTAGTGGCCTAAAATAAACAAACAAACACCTCCCCCCCTCCCCCCCCCAACCCTAACTTCAAGGTCTTTGTGATTTTTCATGAGTACAGTACTGGGTTAAAACCCAGGCCTTACTTTGCAACATTTTCAATATTTGCCTTGAAACACACAATAAAAACTGAACCAAAATTCTCTTTTGATATTTATAAACCTGCATTAATACATGGATCCTCACACACTTTTCAGTGATTCTAGTAAATTTCACTAACGTGGTAAAACTTTTTATAAAGGAAAATAATAATACAGGAAAGTAATACTTTCCAAAAATGAGATGGGAGGGAAAAAGTAAAATGTTCCAGCTCAACCAGCATGCGAAAGGCACAATCGAGAAAGGTATTTCATTTCTAGAGTAGTCATGTGGTCTAGGTCACTAACTGGGAAGCAAAATGATACAAAATAACACTTAATGAAGAGTGCCAATTTGACTTTATTCTGAAAGAAGCAGCAGAACTCCAAAGTGAGACATAGACATGAGATGGAGCAGGACTTCTCAATAAATTTGTTTTAAATACTTGCTTTTAACAAACTTTCTTGTCCTCTGTGTGTGTTATTTTGATTTTCCAATAATATTTCAGCATAAGACACTCCAGCTAACAACACATCCTTGTAACTTGAGGTAAGCTGGCTGAGGTGCCAGAGCCAGTGTAGCCTTTTAACCTTTAAGTCCATACTACTAAATCTTTACTTAGTCCAAGAGATCCTCACTTCTTTGCACACATTATGTATAGGTTTGTAAACTACAGACTACTTTTTTTAGCCCATCCTTTAAGGCTTTAGTGTACTTCAGATATGTTGAAAAGATCTATCGATAAGACAGCAGATTTCTGTGGCTCTAGAAAATTGTGTGAGGAAAACCAAAATGAAAAACCTTTGTTTTGCTAATACATAAAAATCATCTGTTGAATACAAAGCAGTTGAGTTATGCTCGCTTTTCACAAATATCTCAGATGTAGTCAAAGAAGTAGAGACCTCCTCTGCACACCTCTTCTATCTTCCTACAAGTATCTCGAGCATCTATTAAGTGTCATTATCAGTAAAACTGCAGCCATCCAAAAGAGTTTAAGCTCATAATATAGTGTTACAGCATTTCTGAAACTTTATGTTGACACGGTCTGATATAAAAGCACAGCAAAAGCTAAACCTTACAAATACACAGGGACAAGTTACAGATAGAAAGCATATCTTAATAAAATCAGAGTTAAAAATGAGAGAACAGGTACCTTGTAAACATGAAGTGCATTCTACCTATTTCTTATTATTATTACCAATTACTTTAAAATATCAACATTAACTCATTCTGTGGCAGTGAACAAAACTCACCTTTGTAGCTCATCTTTTATTTTTTCTCTCAAGGCTAAACCTCAGCTGTCACTATCAGAAAAAATCACAAAGAGATAATGCTTAACTAGATCTCAAAGAGCTTTAATCTACTGTATTTTACTATTGCTGTATTTCACTTCCTCTTCTGCTGAACTTAAAGAAAAAACTTGGCAAAGTTCAAAATATGACCAATTTAACAAAAAATTTAAGTTATTTATGTAACTGCCATGTTGCATGTTGAGGGTTTTTTTGTTTTGGTTTGGGGTTTTTTTTGTTTGTTTGTTTTGGGGTTTTTTGGTCTTGATTTTTGGTTTTGTTTGGTTTGGTTTTGTTTTGTTTTTTAAGACAGGCATCTACCAGAAACTGTTTTGAGTGATTATGTGACACAGGACGCTTATTTGACCAAGAACCATTCCTGGGTATCCATAGGTCAGTTTTATCTATTATTCAGCTTCTCCAGTTGTAGAAATTACCAGAGGTATTAAAACATCTGAGGATGAAAAGTCTATGATCAATCCTTAAAAGCCCAGCAGCAAGATGTTTGTTTGGTAAACAGCAGTACCTTTTGGCTCAGCCACCCCTCAAGAGCAACTGTAGACTACAATGACCACTGTCACAGTCAGAAGAAGGAAAGACTGCCCAATAAATGTCCTTAGCTCTTTATACAGATGGCCAATATAGGGATGATAAACATGTTAAAGTGCACATTGGTTTCCTACATAGAATCACCTTGAAATTTTTAGAAGAAAAGAAGCAATCCTGGAAGTCAAGGGACATATGAAGCTATAAAAAACTGCTGATATTTGATATGGTAAGGTAAAGGTACCCTGACTGCTGGAAATAGTGGTTAGTCCTAGCAAATGAAAAACATGTGAGGGGAAACTGCTGATGTTTTTCCCAAATCTAGTTCAGGAAAGTGGAACTCTAGTTTTATCAAATCTAGCTTGCCATCAGCCAAGATGGTTGAAAAAATCTACTTGTTTCAAAGTAAACACTGTGGAGTTAAATAACTTATTGTTTGCTTAGCTACTTCTTAATTGTTTTAAACAACTGGACACATACTATAACAACTTTTTAAACTAAGAAATGGCAGACAATATTTTTCAACAGCCTTGCTATTATGATCTAACTTCTTGTAAATTTAAGAGCTAGCCACAAATAGTAGGAAGGCCCGGAATTCCACAACATGAAAACAGAAATAAGACAAATTTTGATTAAAAAAAAAAATATCAGAAGTCTGGTGAAACAGTAAGTCAGTTAATAAAAAACCCATGAACACTGTTTGTATGGAAACACTGATTAGACAAGAAAAAGTAGAGTTATGGAATTCTGTTTCTTCTATGAAGAGTCAAAAATGAAGGATTTTCTGCACTTCTCCCTGGAGCTTCTCCCCAAGCCAAAGATGATGTTACCGCGTCTTCTACTCTTCTAAAGTGCTTACTGTTGTCAGTGATAAACACTGAACAATTCTTTAATATGTTTACAAATAACAACATAAATAAAAATACTCCTCTGACGTTTTTGAGATTTTTATTAACTTGCTCCAAGCCATTCTGGATGATTTGACTAACAAACCTAGAAATACAGACTCACAGCTTCAGGGCCTGAGGGGCAATTGCCCCAGCCTTTCTTTTAAAAGCTTCCATGTCACCCTACAAGAAGTGGGGTTTAGAGGGTAAGATAATTTTCAAAGATAATGGACTTCCAGAGCAAATAATTAAACAGCTAAGACTGAGACGATCAAAATCTAATGAGAGTGAAAAAGACTGAATAGAAAACCTGAAAATCAAGTCTACCCTTTGATGACTGTGTAGAAAAACTGTGGTTTTTTATCCAGTCCCCTCTGCTTGCTGCACACTCCCTCTGGTTACCACAGATAATGTGTTGCTTACTACAACACCATTTCCCTAACTCCTTCTGCCAGCTCCAAATTAGTCTGTTTGTCCCTCTGAGATGAGCCTGCTCAGTTACTCTCAGGAAAAGGTACAAACACCTTTCCCAGAAGTTTTTTCTATGATGAAACATGTCTGACACTGACTCTTTTGTCTTCTCCACCACTTTGCATCATTTAAGAGAGATAACACTTCAAGAAGGAAACCAGAGTTAAATGATATTTCTCATACTCTCCCTCCTCATTCCTTTTCAACATGACTAGATCTAAACATCAATAAGATTTTTGCAGTCTTCAAGGAAATATCCGTGTTCAGTTCCAGATTTTAAATCTGTTACTCAGAGCTTCAGAAAAGAGTGCTTTACTGCATAAAATTCTTGATGTAACAATATATTTAAGGAAGAACAGCACTGTCAGTTTAGGTCATACTTTGCCAGATACCATTAGTTTTGTGATATTTCTTGCAAAGTTCTGTAACTGAGAGGCTGGTTAGTCTAAAACTTCCACATAAACCCATCAATGTTCACAAAGATTCTCTCAAAGAGATGTATTCCTACTCACTCTGATTGTCTATTCTATCGGTTTTCATGAATAGGATTTCATTCTCATAGACACTTTGAGTATCCACGTTGAAAGCTGAAACCCATCCAGGATGTATTTTTACACTATTTGTCTTTTGTTCTGTTAAAGTATTTCAGCCATTTACTTAAAAAATAAAAATGTTAGCTCAAAATAAATTATTTTATAGGGATGGTTCACAATTTGACAGCAACCTGCACACCAAAAAGTTATTTTTCTGCATTGTCTATCAAACACTTTGCACTGGCAACATATTCACAACATATGTAAAAGCATGTTTTTCTCTTTTATCCACAGCTTCCTTTTTCTCTCTACTCATTATGCAGTTTTTATTCCAATTTAAAACACTGAAAACAATAATATCTTCCGCAAATATTTATTTTTTGTGCAAACACATTATTGTATGATCAAATTTTGTCTATTAAATAAAGTAACACTACCAGAAGTGGTTTTGTTGAGCTTCTCTTGTCAACGATCAGAAGCAGAAGGAAAAGCTAGTCAACTTCTACCTCCCTCTTTACACAGCTTTCATGAAAACTGGGCAGTAAAACAGGTAGCACAAACATGAGACATCTGTCTGGAGACCATGCCCTGGACTTCAGACTGGATATAGAGGCATCTGCTTTATGCCCATTTTATCTTTTATACAACATGATATAATAATAACATGCCAGATGTTTTGACATCTCTTCTGTCTTCTGAGAGCATGTGAGATCCCACATGTTCCCTTTCCATACAGAGGGACCATGACAAGCTTGAGAGGTAGACCCATATGAACCTCATGAAGCCCATAAAGACTGAGTGTGAGATCCTGCTCCTGGATTGGGGGCAATCCCAAGCACAAATACAGGCTGGGCATGACCAGCAGGTTGAAGGGGGTGATTTTTCCAGCTCTGCTCCAATCTCATGAGACCCCTGGAGTAATGTGTCCAGCTCTGAGGACCCAAACATAGGTTAGGACGTGGGCCAGTTGGAGTGTGTGGTGACAAAGATGATCAAAGTGCTGAAGTACTTCTCCTATGAATACAGGTTGACAGAGCTGGGGTTATTCAGCCTGGAGAAGAGAAGGTTCTGGGGAGACATTATTGTGGTCTTCCAGTACCTAAAGGAGGACTGCAGGAAGGCTGGAAATAGACTTTTCACAAGGATATGTAGTAATAGGACAAGGGTTATTGGCTTAAAACAGAAATAGGGCAGGTTTAGATTGGATATTAGGAAGAAATTCTTCACTGTACAGTTCATGAGGCACTGGAACAGATTGCCTAGACAGGCTGTAGGTGCCCCATCCCTGGAAGTGGTCCAGGCCAGGTTGAAAGTTTTGAGTGACCTGGTCTAGTGAAAGATGTTCCTGCCCAAGGCAGGGGGTTGGAGCTAGGTGATCTTTAATGTCCCTTTCAACCCAGATAATTTTATGATTCTATGATTAATTTGGCTTAATTTTCTTGAAATCTTCATTGCAAGCATGCATATAAATCAGTGAAAATCTCAATAGCTGTTCAGACTTTCTTCCAAGAGCATTCCTACTTTGAAATAAATTTACTATTTTTGTAAATTCAATTTTAGCTGTCTAATGATTTTTTTCCCTGAAGTTTTAATCTCAGAAAGCAGTGTACAGAAGTTATTTATGAGTAAAAAATAGCTTCATGTCTGGTAGAATAAAATATTGTCTTTAGCAAGTAAGTAATCAGACATCTCAACGTTATGTTTCGCACATCTTAATATTGTGATGATGAGGAATGCCTCAGCTTCTGCACTCTTTTTCATCATAACCCTAGAGTCTATCACAATATCTACAAATTCTAGAAGCACACATTTTTTGCTTGAGTATATGTAAGGAAAGTATGGCCACAGAGGGATTTTCATCACTACTGTTAGTTATATCTCTGAATTGTAATTCATTCATACATAGCACTCTCAGAAGGATAGTGGGGTTTTTTCATCAGAACCAGGGAAATGGAGAGGTGGGGAACTAGCCATGACTTATAACTGGAGTATAAACCTTATTGTTCATAAACACTGCATAGTAATTCTAAAACAACCAAAAAAAAAAAACCCCAAAGAACAAAAAAAACCCCTTTTCTCTAATAAATAAACAGCTTTGCTCTTGAGTAGTGCTTGTTAAAAATCAGTAAGAGCCATTCCTGAGCTTTATGCCCCTAATCAATGAACTTTCAGTCATTTCAGCTAAATTCATATTTTACAGATTTCTATACTGAGGTCCACTAACTTGGGAGACACAGTTTGTCTAAGAGCTAATGTATGTTTATATCACTATTCTACCATTCCTGGAGGTGTTAACAAAGGATTATATTCCCAAGAGCACAATGAGGAAATCTATGTGAACAATTTCATGCGCTATCCAAAATTGAAAGAGGGAATGTCCATGTTAGTCTACTACCACTCTCACTCTAAAACATCATTACAATATAAAAGGAGATTAGGATAGTCAGGATTTTTTTGATCACAAATTTGGAAAATATTTCAAAGGTAGTAGTCTTTCAATATGCTAATCAAAGATGATGGGAGTAGAATAATATTCAAAATTATTTCTGAGCATATTTAATATAGTCTTTTTATCTATGGGGGGAACTTCTGGCTGCTTCTATAGAAGGATTGCATACATGTTCAAAAAAAGAAAACTTACAAATGTTTACTGTGTTCCTTGACATTTTAAATCAAATGTGCAGCAACTGAATGCTTATGAGATGCAATTAATCAACAGTGAATGTTCTCACATTTATGGATGGATTAAACACAGTAAGGTCTAATTAGTTTATGCTTAAGCAACATGAAATTATAAATAGCAATCACATTTCTTAATTTGCATCTCCTACAATTTTTATTCTACTTTCAGAAAAAAATTGAACATTATTAAGTGTTAGTTAGAAACAGGATAAACAACAGAATGTTATATAGGGAACGGAAAATTTGAATACATTTGCCAAATGTACCATGCAAACTTATTTCAGTAAAAAAATTGGTACATCTCCAGCTTTTTAATAGCTTTTCCTCTGTGTGGGAAACAAATAAGATGGGGGAGAAAAAAGATGTAGCCCTTCATGTTGAAGACAACAGAAACACAAAGTAGCTTTCAATTTTTTCTCCCTCTGTTTTCATATTTAAGGAAAAGCTTAGAAACAAATACCTTTAAACACTCCATCTCTACAGACATATAATTTCACTACCAGCTAAAGGGGCTGAAAGGTCAAGAATGTGAGAGATACCCTAAATCCATGAGAAAGAATTTGATGAAGTGCAATTTCTTCCGCTGACAGAGATAACTATACTGTAGCCACTGACACATTTTCCCTTGTTTAAAATTCTTTAACAGTATATGATAAAAAAGAACCAATACAAGATATTATAACAGTAAGATGTGAAAACACTGTTCACTTCCTGTGCTTTGCTTTTTCACTTTTAATAACACCAATATTCCCAGGATAAGGGAAAATATTCTGCTTTGCAAGTAACTGTGAAAGGTAGGAAAAGTATTTGTTCAGTGCCTTAACCTTGAGTTAAGTGGAAAAGGTTAAGGGACTTTAACTAGTTTGTCCAGTCACGGTTTATCTCAATTTTCAGTTTCCATTAAAGAAAAATTCTACTGACACCTTTTCCACTTTGTCTGACATTTCTGTTGTTTGTGGAGGCAATTACCAACGGCAAAGCAGCATGTAATGAGATCATATTCACTGATATAAGATTCAGGTGTCTTCAAATGGGGAATGATGTTTGATTTCGCAAATATGCAGCTGGTCTCTGAGATTCTCTTGGTAGATACTGGGCTCCTCTGAAAGATGGGCAAACCACTACACACTTGACTTTCAAAAGTTCTGGTACATGCACTTCTCAGGGACTTAAAACCAGGAACAGTAGTTGAACAAAACACAGCAGAAGATGCCTTGTGAATGAAATGGTATATGAGCAAGTGAAGTAATAGAAGAAGGATCTATGTGCTTATGTTCTCTCTGGTATAGCCAGTTTCCACAGTTAAATTAGCATGAAGAAAATGGAGGACACAGCTGAAATTTGGAAAGTTCTGTTGGAAACTGATTAGATCTCGAGAAGCAGTTGGCTTAAACTCTTTTACTCCCTAAAATTTACAGATAAGAGAGCCAGCTTCTACAGATAACGAATGCTGAATCCAGTGATGGATGATTCCAATTTGCATTTGGATAATTCTCCACTCCCTGCTATGAAATATTTACAAAAACACTGATTTCCTAAGCTAAAGACAAAAGAATTTAGTATAGCTACAGCTTGTAGAGAGGATACGGATGGCATTAGAGGGATATTTTCATATTCTAATGTTATAAAGCATTACACTATATGGAAACAGTGATAAGAAACACCTCACCGTTGAGGCTCAGCAACTGCAGCAAAATTTTTTTCATTAACCCATGGAAGCAAAGCATGTGAAATACATTAGAGACAAAGTAAGAGACTTCTGACATAGCAGAGATTGTCTTTACGATGTATTCATTAGCAGTCACCCTCCCATATCTTTTTTTCTAACTTCACTTCCCATCTTCCATAAAGTTAAGACCAAAAATAAAGGATGCATAGCATGACAATATGGCAAACTCTGTCAGTATATAGGCTGCCAAAGAAAAGAGATTCTCAGGACACTTAACAGAGGGTGCAAAGCCAACAGAAGCAGAATCAACATTCCTGGAGAACAATATATTCATACACAAAACAAGCTGTGACTGCCCACTGTCACTACCTAGGCAAAGGGAAAAAGTGAAATAATATAATTACTCCTTGTCGTCTATCAAAAAAAAAAAGTCTGATATTTATTACCTAGTTTGATATCTATCTATTTGATCTTGCTCAAAATCACTAAATAATCTAAAATTCAAATATTACATTATTAGCTGTCTGATATTTCTCTCTGTTATTTTAGTCCTTTAATGATGTTTAGTGAGCTTAAAACCCCCTGATTTTTCCCTTTCCAACTGAAAGATTAAACTTGCCTAACTTGGAAGAAAACTTCAAAAGCCCAGTGCATCATAGTCATTTCCTTACTTGAACAGTATTTAATTGGTTGATGAAAATGGAAAACAAAACTTGGGAACCTTGGAAAATTCAACCTCTTAGTATTAGAATGAAAACACAAAAGTCACATGAATGGAAGTGTACTTGTATTCCTAACAGTTAGCACACAATCCATAGATGGCAGTCCTACTGTTCCCTGGGAACCATTCTTCCACTCTCCACTCCTGAAAAAATTTCAAAACAAGAACAAAACAACACTGTCATACCTAATGGTGACCCTCTGACGCCAGTTTAGCTTTGACATATGTCATTCCTGCACACACCTTCGCATCCTATTCTGTGGTGGAAAACAGCATATAAAAATTGGGAACTTCTGTCATACACTGTTTGCTCATTCTAGTCGCCTTGCCTTGATGATATGAAAACAATCCAAAATTACCTCATTTATTACCTTTGGCCATACCAAGCCAAAACACAGAGGCCTGTGCATAAATGGAATTTTTCACATTCAGTTCCAAGAATCCTTTCCTAAACACCAAGTCAACATTTTCTGGATCATCTGTGGCAACTTCGAGGAGGGACATAGATACAGAAGTAATACTAAATACTTATAGATATCCTGGTTGTAGTGGAGGAAAGAGTTAGGGGTCTGCCTACTCACACGTACCCTCTGGATACAAGGAAAGCAGATGGCATTACCCTGGCAAATATGCATAAATCATCAGGAAATACCTTGGAGGGAAAAGTGCTGCCCACGGATGCATAACTTAGCATCTGTTCACAAAGGATTCACCGTGGAGTAGGGCACTTTGCACAGAATGCTTCCACGTAGGCTATTCTCAGTGAAGGATTTAGTTATGCTGGTCCAGAAATGCAGAAGTGCGCTCAGAGCAAGCTGCTAAAGGTGCAAGAGTGTTCTGCCATGAAAGAAATATTCTTTCATGCTCCAAGAGCTGCTTGTGGGGGACATTATGGCTAAAACCAGTGCAATTCCTTGTGCTAGCTGAATGCACTCCTATAATAGGCAAACATTTACTTGAACCACTAGGTAGGTGTATACAGTAGCAGAATGTGGCAATGAGCACTTTTAGCAAAATGCAGAAAATAGAGATCAATATACCTACAAAATTACTGCAGCATGACATCTTATATTGCTAAGGACTCTTTCGTGGTTCAAAGAACTCTTCTTTTTCTCTGTTGAGCTCTGGTGTTCCTTAGAAAATTTGGCTTAGCTGGCTGTTCAACTATGGCCTATTAATACAAAGTGTGGCAAGCCCCTTTACTTCTCTGTCAGTCAGAATCTCCCTTGTAAAATGAGAATAGTTTTGATTTACTTCCAGAGTTTTAAAGGAGTAACTATTATCAGGAATGCTCAGATGTTTTGGTACCATATAAGGATTTATATCCACTGGGTATTCCATATGAACTTGTAATAAAATCTGCAACTAAATAGCAAAAATTGTCTAGAGTCTCTTTTTGTAGGAAATTATTGATATATGAGGTCTTAAACTCACAACAGTAATCTTCAATATATAAGAGAGAATTTGTCACAGCTCAGTATAAACTAACACTACAGAAAGAAACTTAACTTTGCCCTCAATTTCTCTACACTGCTGAGAAGTGTTGAACTGGCTCAAGTGGCCATAAAGCCGGTTTAGTTACGTACTATTCTCTGATCCCATCATATTCACTATAATTAATGATTTACCAAACCTTTCTCTTTTGATAATTTTATGGCTTTAATTTTGTATTACAGGAAAGAAAAAAATTCATAATGAACATCTCAGCCATTGTAGATGGAGTGGGAACTAGGTGATCTTCAAGGTCCGTTCCAACCTCTTAGCATTCTATGATTCTGTGACTCACAGCTTTATGTAGGAGATTGTTTTTTGCTTTGACACATTAATAAAATTGGAGTGAGGGATGAACCAGACTCATTTGTGAGTCAATTTAACAATTAATGCTTATCTTTTTTAATGGCCTTTCCATGTATCATTAACAATGTCAAGCATGCTGTACATGCCACATAAATCAATTTATTTGAGAGTAAGGTCACACAATCTCAGGGAGACATGAGTTGAGGATGGTACAGGACTGTAGAAGCCAGAGACCCTCCGCATTGAAACAGCACATGCATACAGTTCTGAGACTTACTACTTAATTGCTTTAATAGCTGTAGAAAGATGGGGAAGTTTACATCAGCTACAAGAAATATTCATCAATTAAAAAAACCTTAACAACTCCCCCCCCAAAAAGACCAATAAAAAACCCACCACGAACCAAACAAAAAGTAATAAACCCAGAAGTGTACATCTAGATTCCAGTCACCTTCTTACTTTTTTCTATTTTCTACAGATGAATAAATATTCCTCAAAATTATTACTCAGATTATTCCTTCTGTTATGAATACAAATTTTAAAAGCACAAAGGTCATCAACAATGATGAGCTCCAGTTTAAAGGTGAATAATGATGCCATGAGGATGCAACAATCTGTAGCAACCTTGGCCCATAGTGAGCATGAAGAATTGATATGAAGATCCAAAGGGCAAACAAGAAATAAAGTAGCAGATCCTAGACCTCAGGCATCAAGCAAGCAGCCTGAGGCTTGTTCAAGGAGCAGGGAAGTGGAATCAAACAGGAACAGCTCTGAAGAGCAAAGAAGACAAGGGAGCCTGGAATGTCTCAAGTGCAGCATTCTCCAAAAGTTCCAAAATAGCCAGTCCAGCCTCAGGAAAATATATCCAATCTGTTATTATACCACATCTGAACCTACTGCTTTAAATTTACAAATGTAATCACTCTTTTTTTGCTTCAAAGACACTACAACAGAGAGTTTAGATTGTTTCTTTCAATATGTGCCTCTTTAGCCATCTCTTCTCCAAGCTGAATAATGCTTTGGTCCCCCACTAAATTTCAGGTTACTCCAGTTTATTAAAATTTTTTGATTTTGAGGTGCCTGAAACCAGATACAGTATTCCAGAAACACTCTAAAAAGTGCTAAAAGGTGCATTAAAACTTCCTCCAACATACATCTGTGTTACTGTCAATACAGCCCAGAAGTTAAGGTATTGTATTTTGGTTTTTTTGTTTATGTTTCAAGTGAGATATTGCCTCACACAGTATCAGTGAAATAATGCATTCCTTCTTTCAGGGAATGTTTATTATGTTTGCTAGAAATAGCAGCCCCAGAGGACTGTAACACTATCAAAGGACTATTAGAATTCAAAATTATCTGAAGCTTGAAACAGAGTATGCAAAATTGAATGGAATTTATTTTTTTTTTAGGATGAAAATGAGATTTTTGTCACATGCTAGAAGTAGAGTAGTTCAATAACAGGAACAAAAAACATAGATCTTTCAGGGATGCTGAAACATATGAATCAGCAGGGGATACTGCCTCCTAATTAAAATTAGCTCATATATTAAGTCATAAACAGGAGGCAGATACATCCTCCTGAGTTAAAGCAAAAAGCTGCTTTCAGCACTGAGCAAACAACATAAGGATAACAAAGTGGGAGTATTGCACATGGAACTGAGGGAAAAGTTGATACATTTAAACAGAACAGTCAAGTCTGCTAATACAAAGGGGGAAAATAAAAAGAATGTAGGTATTCCAGGGGGTCACCAACTTCACCCAGCACTGAAAAAAAAAGTAAATATCATATGAGATATATAACAGGAATATGGATAGCAGATGTCGAAAATTCTAGTGTTCTCACTGAGACTAGAACATTGCAGAATAATTGGCTGCAAATTTTCTGGAATTTCTGCTGTTGGTGAGAAGGCCCAGCAAACATTTGTTAGAAACAAGAACTGGTGAAATGAAAAAAGAAAAAAAACCTGAAACATTATATATATAAAAAAATATATATACCAGAACAACCAGATGAGCTTTTGAACCCAAATCTATTTCATTCCTCTCCTTCTTCTGAAAGGAATAAAAGATATATTAGCTAATTTCTTGAACAAGAAAAGGCCGCACTGCCACTGTATCTACACCCCATCTAAAGCCTCCTTGATCCAGGCTTGATTTTCTGGTTTGACCTTTGGCCTACCTCATCAGCACAGACTTGTTGGGTGCTTGCTTGAAACAGATTTATTATGTTTTAGCCTGTTCTCCATAAATCTTCTGCCATATCTTCCTTCCACATACTACCTGGTTTAGTCTCTAAAGAAGCTCAATTACCACGTCTCACAAAATAACTACAGAAAAGCAAAGACAGTTTCTAGATCAATTTCTACTTTTTGTTTGTCTGAGAATTTAGATGTTAAGAGCCTCGGACTTTCCACTTTTAACAGACATTTACCCACCCAGTAATTTTAGGACTTACCCACACAAGAATTTAGGAGCAGGTGAACAGAGTGTAAATCAGTTCACTGTTGCTCCCAAGAACCCACTGCACATGCTTTTGGTAGTTTTGCCTGCCTCCTGCCTATAAAAATACCCCTCCCAGCATGGTGTTCACAGACAACTGTTTTCCTCTGTCCATGAAACAGTGCAATCTGCTTTTGTTATTCATGCTCCAATGTTTTCTGTAATTAAGCCAGCTCTTTCCAAACTAGATTGAGTATCCCAGCATTACATTGCAGTCTGAGTTGTAAATACGGTCTTAGCAAGTTCAGTTCCCTATGGAAAGTTTGTGCACATATTTTGCCAGTAAGAAATAGTTGAAGGCACAGGAAACTGGTGCACAGTAGCCAGAACACAGCATGTTTGCACTATCCAGTCAGGATTCCCTGACTCATAAGGAGGAGTCCTTAATAAAGATAATAGCATTGTCCTTGGGGTTTCTGCTGGTCACTGTGCCTATCTACATCCTCCCTGCTATTTTATTCCCTAAAGAAGTTCCATTAGCCTCAGAATAAAACTAAATTTTTTGCATTTTACCCCATCCATTGACTGGATTTTTTTTCTCCTGACATGAACTGTAATATTGGACCAATTTTTTGAAGCCTATCCTTTGAATTTTATTTATAAGTCTAACTGTAAAAGGGGACAATATTACCATTCAGCCCATTAAACAATTATACTCAAGGACCCAGGTTAACTCTTACAGTACCATATTTAATATAAATAGACTTAAAATTAGTAAAAGACTAATCTTTTAATAATTCATTATTCATTCTCTTTGCCTCATCTTTTTGTGATTGTGTTTGTGATACTCATATAATTCTGAAGATTATTTATTTGGGCTCACTACCAGAGATCAAATAAAATAACTGTTATGTTGGACTGAAAGTAATTTATTAAAAAAGCTCTACAGAATTAGAAGAAGAAGAATCTCTTGGTGAAAACAAAATTTTAATCCATCTTCTAGTGAATCACTGCATAATGGTTTATTATGTTGATAGAAATAGAAGAATGAATCCTCATCATACAGATATATATTTTTATTTATAAAAGAGGTCAGTTATTTCTGGTAAAAGCATCAATTACTCTAGTTTGTGCAATAGAACAGTTCTTAGTTCTCTGATGTTAACATTAAATGAAAAAGTTGCCCGGCATATGCAAAATCCATCCTTCATTATCTGAAAAAATTTCAAAGCCATTTGATTTACAAATGTGTTAACTAAATGAGTTAATATGTTACAACATTGCAAATATATTTTTGCACTTGTAAGAGCTAAAGTCATAAGACACAAAAAGATATCTTCCCTTGTCAAACATTATGTATTAAACAAATTACATTAAATGTTCCCAGAATCAAAATTATTTATATTGCATTAAGACACAAAGTTCCATAACCATGAGTTATTGAATTCAATATTGTTCTCCAGTTGATAGAGGAAAGAATTACCCTCCTTGTACAAGTCAGGAACTGTCATTCTGTAGCTACAGAAGATCAAACTCAATGAAAATAACTTTATCCTTTTGGTGTCTCCTTCTATAAGTCTATCAATAAATTTTCAGGCTGAACTAAGACTGATTCTGAAATTTTTGCTTTCAGTATAGCCACAGTATATATTATTTAGAAATTCTTCATCTGCTATTGGAGTTATTATCAGATCCCAGATCCCAGAATATTCTGAGTTGAAAGGGACCAGCAAGGATCATCAAGTCCAACCCTTAAGTGAATGACCCATACAGAATTGAAACTACAACCTTGGTGTTATCAGCACCATGCTCTGACCAGCTGTGCTTATCTCAGGGTCTGATGTTAGGTTCCAGACCTTTATATTCTGCTCTGAATTTGTGGGGGTTTTAATTTTGGCTTTTTTTTTTTTTTTTTTTTTGCTTTTTTTGGGGTGTTTTCCTTTTTTTTTTTTTTTAATTTTAAAGGCTCTAAAAAAAACTTTCTGAGAATGGTGTTTCATATTTTATCACTAAATCTCAAGACAGAGTCAGAAATTTAAGCAGTGTCTTCAAAGTACAAATGCAAAGTACATTTTCAAAGTGTTTTCTAAGATTTAATATATACACCTTGTAAGAGTTGTACTCATGCATGTGCATGTACATGTACTCATGTACCTGTTATATATGTTGTGGCTGGAGGCCAGGTGTCCACCAATCTGCTCTGTCACTCCCTTCTCAGGGACACAGGAGACAGAAACTAAGATGAAAATCCTTGATTGTTTTGGCTCAAGAAGTGAAGAAAATAAAGGTAAGGAAAAGGGCTAAAGAAACTGCCTTAAGGGGCAAACAAACAGATGAGACTGAAGAACCTCTGGTTGTTAGTCTGTATCAGCTAATTCTTCTCTCAGTTGATGTATAATACTGTAGTAGCTCTCAAGTGTGGAAGCTGATTATTATTTTACTACAGATTTTCAGTAACCTGTACCACCATACAGTGATTGTGTAGCCTGACACTATTTGTTCACTCCAACAACTTGTTCTTTAATTCTAACCAGAGGCGACAAGTGTAGCACTAAGGACAAAGCTGGAAGAATTGAGGAAAATGAACTTCACAGTTGTCATTGCCTCAAACTCCTTGCTGGAGGCTTGAGTAGGACACCCTGGAGAGGGTTTATTCAGATATTGTGAAATAGTGTCCTTTTCTCCTCTAAAACAAAGATCTTGGCAGGATATTAAGTATAACAATGATTCTGATTTAATATTTCACTCCATTTTGGTTTATCCCTAGCATAATATGATAAAATCAAAAATATGGCTTTATTGAGAGTTCTCTAATTTGTGGCCAGGTGTCACGATCCGCTAATACAAGCGGGGGTCGTGATGGTTCATTTATAGATCTCAGAGTGCAAAAGGACACAAGGGTTTTTAGTTTTAATCAAAACAGTGCACCTTTATTAAGTGCCCACAACACAGTAATGCAATAGAGGAGAGAGAGAGAGAGAGAGAGGGAAAAAACAAAGTAGAGAGGGAGGAAAAAGAGGGGGGGCAATAGCTACCAACAGATGAGACGAACTCCTCGTGGTCTTCTGCCAATAGATTTGTCTTCTTTCTGTGGGGAGATCTCGAGCTCAGTTATTTCAGAAAGTCCCTTTATAGTCCTTTTCAGAAGCGAGGGGCAACTGGCCAAGAGGTGGGGAAATCTACAGCCGTTGTTATGGGGCCCGTTGCTTTGGGAAACAGGTACAGGACAGATGTACAGGACAGGTCATTCCTTTCCGCTTCAGCGCAGTCCTTCCCACCTGGGCAGCAAGAACGGCGCAGTCCATTGTGACCTGCACTAATTTCCTCAGGAATGCGTACCAGTTCCCAGTGGGCACACCCGCAGGCAACATTTGGCAGACATCCCACCTCAGCCAGGCCAGGACTCCTGTGTTCAGTCTCTGTCCTCGACGATGATCGTGAGGCAGATGAGGGATCTTCGGACTGTCTCTTACACCAGGTGAGGATTTTGACCAGCTCAGGTGAGAAATAAAACAGGCCCTGCTCTGTGAGAGTTGTCTCTGTCCATTCCCTTAGGGAGGAAGAGGTCTCAGGCAAGCGATATTCTGGGTAGGAAGACTAAACTCACATGAGGAATAGCTCATTTGGTTTCCAGAGTAGAAGAGTCGGTAGAAATTTAACAGTAGTTAACATAATGACATCCCACACTGAATATCTTTATTTCTCATTAACAGGGCATGAACATTTGAGAGCAATGTAACATTACTGTAGTTACACTGTAACACATCCTGTGTCTGCATGTGTTGTGAAAGTGAGATTTTTTATCTTCTGCTAAGAAAGGATATTTTGAAAAATCTATGTCTTGCTTCCATAATATTAAAATTTTACAATGCTTAAAATGTTCCATTCCTATATCTTTTAGTTACTAAAAAATACCCCAAATAACAAGGTATCAGACCTCCTGCTTCTCTGTGTGTGAATATTTTAATGATGAGAGGTTTCTCTTTCTGCTCAGTGAACTTTGGATTATTTTCTGCAGAATTTGAGCAAGAACATTGTGCCATACATTTCTGTTTTAAAACTAGGTAATTAAATTAATTAATTTATGTGCTTAATTAAAAGGCAGCCATCTGCTTTAGGTTAGGGTGGAGCTCTGAAATCACTGGTGTAGTGTAAAGTTTTGTTGTATTTTGAAACAGGAGATACAGAGGTTTAAGAGCAGCTCATTTTCACTCTTGCAGCTTCCATGTTTTATAAACAGGAAGAAGGGGCTGTCCTTAGAAGATAAAGATGATGCCTTGTTCTAGGAGGAGGCAACGAGACAGAGACTTACAACAGTGAATTAACATTTTTTCTGTCCTCAGGACGGGATGCTCCTCTCTTCAGCACTTATTTTTTCAATGCAGTTTCCTTAGATACTTGACACTTTTGCCTTATTGACAAAGCTCTTTGAGGAAAATTCTTGGCTGCAAGGCTCAGTTTGGGATAGAGGGACAGTAAAATTCAGTGTCATAGGCATCAACTCTATTTTACTATGTCCATATTGATAAATTAAACACTGCCAGGATAGACACAAATATTTAAAATTTTTTGTTACTTTTATGTGTGTGTGTAGGCTCAAAGTGTTTCAACAGTCACTGTCATGATTTCATTCTGAACCAGCTAGCACTCTCTCAAACCATTTTTGGTTGTGCCAAGAGCTATCACAGATAGGGACCATTCCCAAAAGAGAGCTTGGCAGCATGGATGACAGCCATTCCACGCCAGATGACACCAGCACTGGATAACAATCCTGAGCATGGTCAGTTTAGCATTATAGACATGGAGACAGTGATTTGAGCCCTGGCCATTTAAACAGTTTAATGCAAATGGGAAAACGAGGAGAACAATGTTATGGGAATGGTTAAAATCAAAATACTGCAGCTGGTGTGGATGAAACTGACTTGAGATGCTTTTGCCTTGTGTGAAAGGAATCAAGAATTTTGCCATAACACGGCTTTTTTTTCTTTCAAAAAGAAATAGAGAGCTTCCTCTTAATGTTTTCCACCTTAATGAATCAGTCTTAATACAAATGACCACTGTTGAAACAAGTCCCATTCAACATTAAAATGGGTAAAACAGCCACCAATGCAGATAGAATAAAACACCCTGACAGTCATCTGAACTTTGCAGGAAAGTGCATGAAAACAATATGTATATCTCCACCAATGACTATTAGGATGACCCATTTCACCATACATTGGACAATTTAAAGAGACTTTGGACTTCCTCTGGATTTACTGTCTCAAAAAGTAAAATGAATAAAAATAAAATAATCAACTTTGTAATATTTTAGTGGCCACCTTAAAATGTGAAATTCTAGGATGGTTTAAGGCCCTTTACTATATCACATTTTCATCAAGTCTAACAGTATTCTGATTGCCATAGGAAAACAATGTAATGAAAATGAGAACTGCGTAACCCACCTCCCATGAATTTTAATGATAATGGAGGTAGTAATCTCTGTACTTTTACATTCACAGCTGCTGGTATCATAACTGGAATCAGTCCTTCAGTCCTCCTTCAAATTAAATTAGTAATATGCAGTTTGAAATGAATGTAATATTTAGCAGGTACACTTGAGTTCTAAAGAATATTGTAAGGCAGATCTCAGTAGTGTCTGTGATAATAAGGATGTAATATGGATGAATTTCAACTTTTATTCTAATCAAACTCTTTCAGCTACTGCTTTATTATCATGCAAAACCTTTCCAGGTGATATGTCCCAGATTCGATCTCAGTCCAAAAATATTTAAAAGGGCAATCAAAATCAGTGCAAATGTTGCGGTGAATTTTGAGCGCATGGAAGAAATGGAAAAAATGGGGTGACTTCAACAGATATTTTTGCAAATACTACCAAATTGTTACCTCTTCTTGTAAGCTTCCTGAAGAACAGTTAGATACATGGATACAATTTTAACCCCACACATTCGCAAGGAAACATTGATGTAACCTGAAATGGAGTGATAATTTTAACTGTATTTTCATTCTATACAGTGTTATAGGCTAATGGCTTTTCAGAAAGTACGTAAAGTCCTAAAGAAAAATACCCTTTTCTTTGTAATAAAAACTAAATCTATTCAGCAATGATTTGATTTTTACATATTTTACTACAATACTTATGTTACTGATGATAAGCTCAGGAATCTAGGAAATTCAGAAGAAAAAAAAAATTTGAAAAACAAATCAGCATAAAATTTTATGACAAAATTGAAAATTAGGACAACAAATTACTTTCTAAAAGTAAATTAATAGCTATACAAATCTGGTCTCTTCTCATGATCAAAAAGCTCATAAACATGGCTTCAAAACATTACGGACTTCAGGAAATAATTTGATAAGAAGGTGCTAGCCCTTCACACGCTACTGACAATATAGCCACAAAAATTCTACAAGGGAAATATGATCATGAAGGCTTCTTAGCCATTACTTGTAAGATGCTCTGTTTTGGAACTGTTCTTAGTTTGCAGCCATACTTAAAATAAACATTCCTGTATGTTTCTCAAAAATTTGCCTTTCCCTATTTGTGTTTAGGCAAGCTGCATTAAAAGCCCTGTAAAAAAATGTACTTCTATAATTTTAAAAAATTTCAGAAAATACTGATGGGATATACTGTAGAGGCATGATAAATTACATATATTTTATCCTCGTGGCTTGCTAAAATATTTCATTAAGTCTACAGCATATTGAAACACTGACTTGTTTCAGTATTAAATCTCTCAAAAGTTTCAAATTTCCAAGAGAAAACCTCTACCTGAGAAAACCTTCTCTATTAAACATGAAACTAATTTTTCTCTTCAAAAAATATTTCTTGACTCCTGAGCAGGGACAGGATTTTCTACAGAGCCATGTGATCACATACTATTCCACCAAGAAAATAGATAGAAACACATCATCCTATATTCCCACTGTATAAAAAGCATTTGTACTTGAATATTAAAAATATATTCTGTTTAATACATCTTTTCCCAGTACAGCTATGTAAAATCCTATTCATTAAAATGGCCAGGTGTTTTAATTTTCAGATGTTCCTACTGTATATACTAATTTCCACTTTGCTACATTTTCTCATGCATTATGTATTAAACTGCTTCTTGTTGAGGGCAGGTTCTTTCACATTCAGAGCAGAACTGGAGAGAGGCAGAATCCCATCTCTTGTCTGCTTGAATTTTAAGTACCTTTGAAGCAATTACAAGTACAAAATACTTCAGAAGGGAAAGAAATGTTTTAGAGGACAGTCACATCTACTGAAACTTTTTCTGAATGACCATGACGATTCTTGGAAAGGTCAGCCTTTCTGGAAACTGCTTTCATCATAATTTCTCATTTATTTAATGTCTCATCTTTTGGACATATTCAAGATGGATGGATGTAAAAGTCAACATGCTGCTGAGGAACATGGCAAGAAATAAAGCATTACTGAGAACAGATATATGAAACTAGGAGAGAGATGCAATATAAAGGAAAATTACAACAGGAATAATAAGGAATAAAAACAACCTCACAGTGACTCCATCACAGGCCAGTGGCACAGGCCAGCAGCTGGTATGAATTGCCATGGCATCCATTCTTGTAGTCAGAATCATTCTTGCTGACCTTTCACTAACAGTGCCATAAAGCTACCCAAGGATATTGTAGAATAAGTTCAATAAACACAATACCAAATGCCAAAATACTGTGTCAGAAGAGACACTGGATAATGGCATGCATTGAATAAAATTAAATTTCCAGTCTCACAGAAATTCCTCATAATATTGCATTGTGCATAATCTGTGAAAACTGAAATTAGCTACTTGCAAGTATTTTAAATTTCACTTTAGATTTCATGATAGTTTTCATGCGCCAAGACATTATGTTTTCTTTGAAAATAATATATTTAAAGCAGTTTGCCCTGGGCAGATTGTGGATGTAATACAATATTATCATCTGAAAACAAAGAAATTACTCTTTTCACTTTAATTCTTTTTTTCTCTTCTAAATTATCTGATTATCTTCTGCATTACAAAACTGAAGTGACACTCAACATTAAATCCCCTGACATCATTAGGATACTCAGTTCTATAAGAAAGAAAATATAAACAGGAACACCATGATTGGTGAGATTCTACAAAGCGACGAATTTTCCAATTCTGCCACAACCCAAAATTTCATGGAAATTCTGTGTTTTGGTGCCTCTACTTCTTAAGTAGCAATACATATGAATATACAGTATTCATCCCTGTATTCAGTCTTTTAGGCCAGGGCATAATGTTTTACATAATGTGCCCACAGCCATGACTTCTGGGTGCAAAGGATAAAAAACTTAAAAATATAAACTTAGCAGTTACTGTTTTGGAAGGTATAGCAATAACCAGCATGAGGAAGAAAAATAATGATAAAGGGAGCTTTACCTTTCTGGTTCTTTCTCATCAGAAAAAATATAAAAGAAAAAAAAAGAGGAAACCTTGCTAAAACCTGAAGGAAAATAATGCACTCTATGCTTTATTCTCTTGTTATGTGTTACTATTTACAGGCTAGTGACATTTGAATTGGTTTTAAGTTAAACTTTAGTTTTAAATATTATTATGGGGTTCATTTTTGAAATTTAAACTTGTTAAATGGTCTTAGGGGACTCAGGTATGCAAAAATTTTTTGCAAAATAGTAAATCATGGCAAAATAACAAAAGTGCTTGAATGGGAAAAGTAATCCGTAAAAAGAAAGGAACCAGTCTTAGGAACAAGTAGTTTTTTCTTTCAGTGGAGGAAGTCACTATTGGCCTTCCCACACACCTTCCTGTGACTTGTGGTGTATTATATCAAATAACTTCTAGATAACCTGAAAACGATGACTGACTAGCAATGTCAAAAGAAGTATTGATGAATGAATGAAGCAGGGTATCAAGAATGAGAGCCAGGCATGAAAAATTGCAGGAAGACCCTAAAAGATATATTATTCAGAAACACAGAGGCAAATGAAATTCAAAATAGTTGCACAGTGCTGCACATAATTAAAAAAAAAAAAATCTTAGCTTCCTTAGTTTCCTGGAATCATTGAATGGCTTGGGTTGGAAGGGACCTTAAATAACATCAGGTTCCATGGGCAGGGACACCTTCACGGGACCAGGTTGTTCAAAGCCCCATCCAACATGACCATGACGACTTCCAGGGATAGGACATCCACAACTCCTCCAGGCACTGCCTCACCACTCTTGCGGTAGAGAATTTCTTCCATATACCTAATTTAAACCTACCCTCTTTCAATTTGAAACATTCCTTCTTGTGATGTCACTACATGTCCTTCTAAAATGTCCCCTTCCAGCTTCCTTGTAGGCCCCTTTAGGTACTGGAAGGCTGAAAAGAGGCCTCCCCAAGGCCTTCTCTTCTCCATGCTGAACAACCCCAGCTCTTTCAAGCTGTCTTCGTGGGAGAAGTGCTCCAGCCCTCTGATCATCTTTTCAGCCCTCTGCTGCCCTCACTCCAACAGGTCAAAGTCCTTACATTTGGGGTCCCTGAGGTGAACACAGCACTGCATATGGTGTCTCCTGAGAAAGGAGTAGAAGGGTAGAATAACCTCCCTAACATTTGGTCATGGTTCTTCTGATGCCACCCAGAATACACTCAGTTTTCTGGGCTGCAAGTGCACTTTTCTGGGTCACATCAAGCTTCTTGTCAACACCACCCCAAGTGCTTCTCCTCAGGGCTGTTGTCAGTCCATTCTCTGCACAACCTGTATTGGTGCTTGGGACTGTCCCAACCCAGTTGCAGGACCTCACACTTCATGAGGTTCACATGGGCCCATCTCTCAAACCCGTCAAGATCCACATACTATTAGCAAACCGCTACCAGTTAGGATACTTAGGGAGTTTAATAGCTTAGGTTCCATTAAAATACCTGTTTCATGCTCTATAGCTATTCAAAAAGCAAATTAGATGTCAGGCTTTTGTAGTGAATTGACCTTGACTGGCTGCTAGGTGCCAACCCAGCCATTCTCTCACTCTCCCTCCTTAACAGGATGGAGGAGGATGGAAGAAATCATCTGGAAAAGCTTTTGGTTTGAAATAGAGAGGGGAAGCTCTCTTACTAATTACTGTCAAGAGGAAAATAAACTCGACAACTTTTCAGGGAAAAAAGTGTGAATAGTTTGTTTTCTGTTGTTCCCCATTCATTCAGTTTTCACCTCAGTATCAGCAAAGAAATGGGACTAAAGTCACTTTACTTGGGTAGTGCAGAGGTGCTGAAAACAATTTGCTGCTCCTGTAATTCCTCTGAGAAGTGATTGAGAGCTAAGCAGCAATGAAAGAATAAGTACAGTTGCAAACACTGCAAGCAATCATATACACAGTCAAATTGCATCTTTAGAGGTTACAACATCAAGATCTACCCTCTGCAGAAACAAAGACCTCAGCTTAAAATAGGTTATTTGATGAGTAACTTCTGGTCGTGCAACTGGGACTACAATGCATAAAAGAGAATGCAAAGCCAGCAACAAGGACTGTGGGAGAAAATAATATCTCCTCACACTAATATATATACGTCATGCTGCTCTTCTGCTGAGCTTTGATTTACTCTATATGAGAAATCAGCAGCAGTCTAACCTTCTTCCTTAGCACAGCCACATTCTAATTCCGTAACTTTTTCTTTTAATCTTAGTAGATGGGTAGATGGGAAGTCAGATTCATTTTGATGACCCAGCCACTTGCTTTGTGTGACAGATGTCATATTATTTAAACCTATCAGCTTCTGCTTTTTTGCTTAGTGTGAGTATAGATCAGTATCTTATACCATGTTAATTGAGCTTGACTTACTATTTGTAGTATTTGCTGGAAAAATTATTTCGAACATAACTTACATTTCTCTTTTTACCTATACACATCACTGAACTATACAGTCCAGTGTCTGATATCCAGTTAATAAAGATTAATGGATTCATTTACCAGATAGTTAGAATGTTATTAAAATGCAAATGGTTAGTTTCTGTTAATAGTTCAATATCACATACAATTAATAAGGGGACATGTACACTTTCTCGTGGTTTTGGTACAGTTCATCTGAAAAGCTTGAGGAATCAAGGCAAAATCTGGGCTTTTATCCCCAAACAGTTAGATTAATAATAGCACTTAAAAGGTATCAGTTGTGAGATGGAAATGAATTGGAAAATTGTGAGGTTTAGAACCATTAGATGGAGGAATAAATACAAGATGGAAATAATAATTATTAGATAGAATTGTTAAGAGAAAGATATTTTTGCAAATGGAAGAAAAGAAGAAATTAACAACTTCCAGTTAATAACAACTAGGTATCAAAGTTTTGATTCTTAATTTGCAAAACTTAATTTAAAATGTTAATCTTTTGACTGAACCTTTTGCAGAGTGTGGCAAAGACTTTGAAAGACTAAGGCCCAGATGAGTCAGCTAAGTTGCTGCAGCCATGAACTCTTGAGCCAAAGATGGGAGGGCTTATTGTATCTAACAGCTATTGAGCTGTACCCTGAATGTATCGTATTCCCCCTCCCCACTTCTCGTTTCTTTTTACCTGAAATACTTCAGATTTCCCTTCCCTTCCCTTCCCTTCCCTTCCCTTCCCTTCCCTTCCCTTCCCTTCCCTTCCCTTCCCTTCCCTTCCCTTCCCTTCCCTTCCCTTCCCTTCCCTTCCCTTCCCTTCCTTCCCTGGTATTGCCTAGTTCTACTCTTGTGGGAAATTGAGAATAATCACTTGTTCACCTAAAATTATATCTGGTAGAGGTAGTAATTCTTCCATCACTTCAAGGACATTTACCAGTATCTCTGAAGTATTTAATATGAAAGAGCCATGCAGATTTTTTTTTTTTTTAATATATAACATACATAACAACTTTAAATGTGAATATTCCAGTTTACAATCTTTTTAACATGTTTTTTTTTTCATTTAAAACACTATCTTAGAAGGCAGAAGACAGAATCACAGATTCATAGGATAACCTTAGTTAGAAGAGGCCGCTGAAGGTCATTTTGTGCAACCTCTCACTAAAAGCAGCAAAGCAAAATGAATGTCACTTTTTGTGGTCTTAGGAAGTCAGTCTGATAATTTAAAAAAGATGGAAAGTAGATTGTGAGCAGAACACTTTTGGAATTTAATCATATCTAATTTGTGGACTTGAACAATGAATAAATTATTGTATCTCCATATCTTTATAAAAAGGAAAAAAATGTGACATACAGCATTTATACAATTACTAATACTATTTTATTGGGCAAAAAAAATCTCCTGAAGGCATAAGGAGAACCCCTCCACTAAAACCCTGACGGTAGAATAAAAAGTAGTGTGCAAATTTGCTGAATACAATGTATAGTATTACAAACACATATACCCTTGCTAACAGAAAATGAAGTAGGAACATTTGCCTTTTCCTATGAATATATGCTCACTCTATGTAAAAGTGATCTACACTGCACTAGTTCTTGCAAGATTGCAGCTGATGAGGAATTCTGATGCTTTTTAATTTGAGATGCCTTTGAATTGAATTCCATATCTGCAGACTGTAGTTTATCTAAAGACAACAAATATTCAAACCTCATCACTTCCACTGAAAAATAATAATTTATGTTTTGTCACTTTCATCTTTAAAACCTATATTTAGCATTATCTTTAATTACAAAAATTTTTTAGACATTTAGCTACTTGTTTAGTATACTCTTCTAAATACAGTAATGTAAATTCACAATCTATTTGCAGTCTTAGTAAATAGACATTTTTTAGAAATCCTATTTTATTTTTCAGGTATTTTGTTCAGACAATAATCCCTCTATCTTGGCTTTTAGTGGTTTGGTTTTCTTTACTGTTATTATTATTACATTTTATTTCAGGGAGCAGTATGTGGATTAAAAATATTTTTCTCTTTTGTGTGCATTTCAGTTCTTGAAGCTGCAGACAACCGAATAAAGCAGCTTCTTTCACCTGTTTAATTACCCATGTCTTCTTTTTCTCTTCACAGCAGTCTTATCAACAAAAGCCGATTATAAACCCAAGTTTGACTGTCAGGCAAATATTAAGAATTATGAAACAGTGCTGCAGGATGAATGTCTTTTTGTGACTTCCTGATTTTCTTTCTGGTGGTTTAAGTACCTTTCTCCCCCTTCAAATGGTGATATTTATAAAGGTTAAATTCTCATGTGAATCTAAACACAATGTAAGAGAAGTTCAAAATTATTCTACTGTTTCAACTGAAGTAATTTCAGCATTAATATGACTCAGATTTAAAATGCAAATGTATTTAGTATCATCTGTGGATTAATTCAAACAGAAAGTGACAGTTTCATTATAGCTTTCACTAAGAATTTACGTCTGAAAATGTTTGAAAGCAAAGCTGTGTAAATCCAGATTTAAGAGAGACCTGCACCCCAAAATATAATGGCAACAAATAGTACATTGACAGTATGTTCCTTTCTGCTTTATAGCTGTTAAATTAAAGATGTGAAATAGAAATATGCCAACACAATACACCACTTGCATTAAATTACTCCTAAATGATGACTGTATCTACATACTCCTATTTCTTATGAATACATCCTGTCTACTAATTTTAGTTGGGTTTAATGTTTAATGGCTTTGTGCTTCTCCTACCCACAAAAATTACTTAAACCCCCTATAACAAAGTTCAAAATTATCCTTAAACTTCAACCCATTCACTGCACAAGAAGGTACATTCTCTAAGGTGGCTGATACTACCAGCAAATCTATCTGGATGTTGTTAAAGAGCTGTGACTAATAACTAGATCACTCCTACTTAGCCACAAGCCCAGTCCTTCATATCCCCTCCATTTAAATCATTACATCAGCATCAGAAAGAGTCTGGTATATACTATTATTGATTAGCGTTAATATTATTTTCTTGTCACAGTAGATCTACTGCTTTGTCAATTTTCTAACACTTGTTTTGACATTTCTTTGATCTGCCTCCTCCTTCACATGACATCAAAAAGAAAGAGAGACAAAGTGTCTCAAAAATCAAAGAAAGAGGTGAACACAGAACACTGGAAGGGAAGAAGAATATTTTCTCTCAAGACCTCACCATTAGGCTTTGTAATGAGTATGCATGTTAGAGTATGAATGATACAGCAAATTCAGTAAATCAGAGGAGTGCTTTAGAAATAAAAGCTAAGGAGCTCATGTAATCAAGGTTCATAATTTCTTATATTGATCTGAGCCACTGAAAGAAATAACCAAATGCATGTAGAATGAACTTCTAAAGTAATTCATTTTATCTGTCCTACCTTCATCTTTCCCTTTAATAAAACTAAATGTTTTAATGAACCCAATATAGAAAAGTAAATATCTCCAGAACACAAGTTGCAGAAATACTTTGGGTAATGGCAATGGCGTCAAACGTATCCATAACATCCTTAGCCTGGCACTGCAGCACTCTCATGGTTGTCACAGCTTGGGTCTGGCTGACATTGCAGTACCATATAAAGCATATAAGCTCTTACTAATCCTATAGCCCAGAGAAGACAATTCACTACAAGAGACAAGCTCCTGCAGAATACACAACCCACCACTTTCTGGGGCAGTTGCAAAGCTGTGGAGAGCCTTGGAGTGGCTACAAGCCTGGTCAGTGTCCAGTGCCTAGACAATATGCATGACCCAGTCAGGAGCTGGGTATTCCCTATCCAACTCCATAGCTAATTGCATCAGTCAGCAGAGGGAGGCTCCAAGGTATCAAAGACACAAACAGGACAGATCATGGGGAGAGGGCAAGAGAGTTCTCCCCATACCCAGCATCCAGGTCCCAACTGCATACTGCTTGTGGGCAGGCCCATCTTGCCTTCTTCTGCCTCATGCCATCTCCCTGAAAGAACACAGAAGTCATTGACTCCTAAAGCTGCTTATATAACACTCATTGAACTGTTCTGGTATCTGAGTCCATTCAGTCTACTCACTGCTCATAAATGGTGGCAAACCTTTTATCATTGAGGGTGTAATCCAGCTAAATCAGGTTTCTTCCCTCATAGGTTATCCACCAACAACATAAAAAACTAGTCTTTAATAAGTAGGAAAAACACAGAGGGAAATATTTTGTCTTAGAAAAGTGGGAAGAAGGAAGCAAGCAAGCAAGCAAGCAAGCAAGCAAGCAAGCTGGCTTTCCTTTAGGCTTGTATCCATTAATAAATATCACTAAGACACAAAATTATATTTTTAATGTGACCCCATTTAATCATTGTGTCAGATGAATCAGGTACAAACAGAAACCTGAGAAAAGAAAAGAATCACCTTCTTCTACGGACATAGTGACCATTCTAATTCTTTTATATTATAAAAAAAAGGGTTGACTATCATCTTAGCTGTAAGCTAGATGCTAAACAGCTAATAATAATGATCATCTGGAAGCAGAAGAGCTGGATTCATATTTTTAAAAGTGCTAACACAGAAAGACAAATGAGAAAAAAATAATAAATTATGCAAAAAGAAAATATTACTCTTAATATTTCTGTCCTCCTAATTTAGTAATTTATTACCAAGCACAGAAAAGAAAGAAATATACAGGCATCTCCCTCAGAGATGAAGATTCTAGTGAAAGGAATCTTTATTATATGTACATCTTTAAAACGAAGTTCAATAGAGTCTCATAGTGATAGCAAACTCCAATTAAATAAACAAGCTGCAGTAGTCAGAGTGGTATCAGCTAGAACTACTTCTACAATTTTGCTTCAGTCCTGTATACTTGTTTCAAATGTGCTTGAAAAATAAAGTTTTATTCGCAAAGTTATCCAGAGTTGTGCTCTTGGAGTATATGTCAACAGGAAAAATAATGGATCATACCTTTCCCTAGACAAGGAGAATTCTTACTGATGTTCTGGTTTTGGCACTCTATGTTAACTTAGCAAATGAGATGTTGTCTAAAACACATACAAGATTTATTGTCATCTTCTATGTCTTTCAGAAAACATAGCGATTTAAATGGAAGTCATAAAATTTAGGTCAAACATATCTTCCTCATTTTTCCTCCTTTCCTCAGCTTCTTTCTCTACATGAATTAAGTGATTGCTTGTGTTTTTTTGTTTCTTTCCAAGGGGCATCATATTCACAGTAATGTAGGAATTTATTATATCCTTTTTTATTGTACTATAAATATCAGATAAAGACAACATAAAATTGTAACAGATATCAAATTAAAAAGGGAAAAGAGGTTTAGAACAGCACACAGAAAGACAGGTTAAACCTAGGCAAAAAAAAAAAAAGACACTTTTAGGATTTAGAATGTTATCATTAAATTACTATTTTATTTTAAAAAATAAAATGTAGTACTTCAAAGTCCAGATTTCATTTAAATGTGTTAGGTTTTTTTCTTTTTTACTATTTTTTCCAACTGATTTTAATTTAATTTTCTCTGTGTTATCCTTTGGCGAGAATGATAGGAACAAGACAATTTTACAGCTCAAACTTAATCCTTCCTTCCCAATGCTAGAGCAGTCACATTTTAATAGTTTTTACAGCAAAGGCCCCCAGGGATGGATTTTATTCAGATAGTTCCATTTCTCATCTCTTTTCTCATGGCTGAGGAACACAAGATACAGCATGGAAGGTACCAATGCAAAACAGGTGAGCAGGTGTGAGTAGAAAAAAGGATGTACACAATAAAATACTTACGTGAATTCTGAAATTTTACGTCTCCTTCTGTCTGTATGAGGTGAATACCTACTGCTTGACATAAAACTATTTTTGGTGCTTGGATTTTGATCAAGTATCAAGACTTAACTGTTAACGTGAAGTCAGGTTTCACAAGAGGCAAGAAGATGGAGTAGTCCCTATGAGCAGATTTACTTGTGATTGCATACTCTATCATCTGCATTTACAAATTCCAACACCCATTGTAAAACAGTTTAGGAAAACTTGCTTATGTCTGTTTATGTCAAGACTGGAACTTGTGAACGTTTCTGCCTATGTCCAACAACAATTCTTCTGTTTGGCTCTGGTCCCAATCTCAGTTATTCATTCCAGTGTGTGAGTCAGATGTGGGAAATAGAGGGAGTTTTTATTAATCTTGAGTTTTTATTAATGGCCAACAAAAGATAAACAGAATTTTAAAAAAACAAAAAAACCCCAAAAAACTCCATAAAAATTAGCTATGTGTTTAGCTTCAGTTCACTGGAGCGTCTCCTTATGTTTATTTTCCCTTAAATGTATCACTAACCCCAATATGTTTCTGGGCAAAGCCACCATCTCCTGTGAAAAAAACTTTGAAATAGACACTAAAATTTTTAGCAGGGAAAGCTAAAGATGGGACTGACAAACTGGGAGTAACAGTAAAAGTGGAGTTAAGCCTTTACCTGTGTTTTGTGGCAAGCTCTGTTTTTGAAGGGAACTATGTCACATATGTACACAGAAGGTTACTTAAACAGAAGTATGAACTATAAGTGATCATAGTGGTACTTCAGAATTGTTTTACCTTTTTTTCCTGTCTGTGTTCACCACACTGCTAGGACATTACATGAAACAGCCATATGGAGGTAAAAATGTTTATTTGAAAAATTTATTTTAGAATCTACTAATATAGAACTGTACAAAACCAATTTTACTTATAAAACTGTGTTTGCCTTGCTTTGTTTCAAATACCAATCCTACTTCTATCGGAAAGTGGATCTTAAGTGTTTTTCACAAGAATGATTAAGGAAAAATATATTTGTGATTAGTTTCTCTTAATGCATTTAAATTACAGACTTATTTTGCCTAAAAACTTACCAATCCCATTAATTTTAAAAGTGTTTTAAGCAGTTTTCAATTTTGCTCAAAATCTGATTTGCCTACTTTATGCCTTCATATCTGAAGACCGCATTAGATGTGAGAGTTAGCATATCTTCTTTAAAAAATCCCAAATTCAAACAGAAAAGGATTAGATATTTTTCTTTGTTTACACTGTTCAGAGGTACTCAAATTGTATATTAATTAACTACCTAATAAAATCAATCTTCTTTCCCACTTAACACCCTGAGTATTTCCCAATTACAATATTGTTTCCTCTTGTTTCTCTCTATGAGCTGAGCAGATAAATTTGTATCTGCATGACAATTCCTCATCATCCATCAATTATATGGTGCACTATACACAAAGTTGGTGATTATGACTTAATTGCATTTTAGCTTTGTTTTTTGACAGCCGAATCTCACTTTGTCAATTTACCTCCTGTAGAAGTATCTTTCAGCAAAACTTTTCAAGAGCACTTTCTTGATCAATAGTACATCTTCAGTAGCTAAAATGAAGTGACAAACATTTCAAGCAGGCATGGGAACTTGATAGCCTTTTCAATGGAGAGCTACCTTTCTTTTTTGTTGTTCAGGTGCCTTTTAATTCCTGTTTGACTGGATGTATATCAAGAGCTGTAGATTTGATTATATGGGATGTACAACTAGATTTTTGCTTCCTTATGAAAGTTTTGTTTTCTTGCTGTTGAATTATTTTTCAGCAGCCTGTGTTCTCAGCCTATATTACAGACGAAGCAGTCAGGGTACCATAGCGCATAAAAATAAATATATTTGCAATTATGCAGCTACTTCATGAAGCCAGCAGTCTGATGTTCAACTTGGAATTAAATCAGCTTAAGGGTAATGCGTTGCCTTTGAATTAATTCAGAGTAAATCACTTAATACTTTCCCACAAGCCCACAAGCTCATTCTGAAGAAGTCATTAACAAGTAAGGAGAAACACCTTTATCACATTAGACTGCTGATTCTCTAGCCTAAGAATTCCTTAAAATCATTCAGTCTGTTAAACAGACATCCCAACATACAAAGACAGAATAAAGCCTTCTTGTAGCAAAAAAACATAACAAACTTGTTTTAGCCATACAGTCTTCCATACAGCAACTAACTAAAACAAGGTCTTGAGGCTATCATAAAGAATTTTGTCTACTAAACTTAACCTGTTACTTATTTATGAAAAATTATTACATATTATCTTTAAAAATCCATGGTGGCATGTTGCAGTGGGGATACTGCAACACGCATATATCAAACCAGGAGTCCCGTGGAAAAAGAAATATATATGCACGGATTCTTGATAGATGTTTCAGAGAGATGTTTATTTCTCCAGCCGCATGGCCGGGGCTCTGCCGAGGAACTGTTCCAGTCACGGGACCCGAGGGACCCTGGCCACACCGGGGAACACAAACCAACCAATGGGGAATGAGGCTGACCAGGGGCAGGGAAACTCCGTGTCTCCCCCCCCAGGGCCCTTCTCCCAGGGCTCCATGGCAGGGGGAGGAGACCCCAACATCTCACCCATTTTATTTTAATAAAAGAAGAATGAAAACAACTGGATAAACATAACAAGAACAGTTTCAAAACAAAACAAGCCACCCTCCTGAGTCTTTAAATGTCCAAACAGATGCTCTGGAACATCTTAAGGCTGACAGAAGGGAGATAGAACTCTCTGGGCATGCTTTGTGGGGAAACTGAGGCAGGAGAGGGTTTAATTTCTTCTCTCCCTCTTTTCATCCCCCCCTCGGCATCAGAGAGGAATTGTAGGGAAATGGAATTGTATAGGGAAGCCATGGGGTGAAAAACGGATTAGGGATAAACTGGGGATAGGGTAAACTTAGGAAGGGGTTCATATTGGGTATAGGGTAAAAGGGGAAAGTAGGCTGTGAGTAGGGAAATTGCAGGGATGGATATTGTTTATAATTTTGTGCATAACGGCTGCCTTTGACTGGAATACCCCCAGGCCCAGTAACATTTGCTGCTTGTAAACCCTTCTTTCCTTGCACTATATCAAATTGTACAACTTCCCCATCTCCTACACTTTGCAGGTAATTTTTAGGGTTATTCCTTTTAATGGCAGTTCTATGGATGACTAAATCTTCCCCTGTATCATCTTGTGTTATAAATCCATAGTTGTTTTTTACATTGTACCATTTCACAGTTCCTGTGACTTTCGTGGCTACAACTCCTCCTATCACGTGCTTGCGTGTTTGTCGTGGCTGCTGATCCCATGTGGCCGCTGCCTCGCCGACTCCGATGTCTCGGCCGGGCCCCCGCGTTGCGGCTGCTCCGCACTCTCCGAGCGGTGCTGCTCCGGCGTGTCTGGGCTCTGCGCGGCCCCGCGTTGCCATCGCCGCTGGCTCCGTGCCCTGTGAGTGGTTCCGCTCGGCCAACTCCACGCTGCTTTGGGTGCGGCCCCGTTCCGGCTCGGCGCTGCGTGGCTTCTCGTGTCGCTGTGGGAACCGCCGCTTCTCCCTCCGCAGGGCTCTCCGAGCCGTGTGCTCAGAGCGGGCTGCCACGCCGATGCCGGTTCCTGGCTGCTCGTGGCCCACGGCACCCGCGGCGCCTGCGGCATCGCTCCCTCACTCTCGGCCGTGTGGCCGGGGACCCTGAGACAGGGATGGGGTCCGCGATAAGGAGCGCGCTCCCGAGGGGGCCGGGTGCATCCAGCGCAGGCACCTCCGCTGGCACGGCTGCAGTCACGAGCTCCCGGGATGGCGGCCACTGCTGTGGCTGGCGTTGCAGTGGCAGAGCGATGGTGGCCATGCTGCAGCAGCTCCTGGAGTGGGCCGAGCTCGCCAAGCTGTCCCGCGCCATGCAGGGCAAGCTGGAGTGCTTCCTGGGCGACCAGCAGGGCAAGATCGATAGGCTGCAGGCTCGCCATGAGTGCTTCACGGTGCATAGCGACCAACAGTACTTTGAAATGAAAAAGCGACTGGCTCAGAGTCAGGAAACACTTGTAAACAGGACCCAGGAATGTCAAGCTCTGCGGGAGGAGCTTGGAAAGCTTCATGAGCAGCTGAAGGTACTCAACGAGAAGAACAAGGAGCTCGAGGCTGCCCAGGACCGGAACGCAGCCGTTCAGTTAAGTCGAGAGAAGGAAGAAATGGAAGCTGAGAAGAGAGACTTGGTCCGAACAACTGAAAGGCGATCTCAGGAAGTTGAACCTTTAAAAGAGGATGTTAAACGCTTAAATGAAATGCTCACAGAGGCAAACACAGAAAAGGCAAAACTTCAGCTGAAGTTGGATGTGCTTCAAACATCAGATGTTTCCATGAAGTACTGGGAGAAAAGGCTGGAGCAAGAAAAAGAGCTGCTGCAGAGCCAGAACACGTGGCCGAATGCTGAGCTGAAAGCCAAAACAGATGAACTCCTCCATACTGCCAGGGGAGAAAGGCAATGAAATCCTGGAGCTCAAATATAATCTGGAGAACAAAAAGAAGGAGGTTTCCAGAATGGAGGAACAGGTGAACAGCTTGAAACAGTCAAAACCTCCAGAAGCATGTGGAAGAACTTTTGAATAAACTGAAGGAGGTGAGACAGCTTGAAATACATGAAACAGCATTACAGTTGCTTGAATGATAAAAAGCATCTTCAGATGCTCCAGAGAAGCTCTCTGAGGATGTAACATTTATTATTATGTTACGCGAATTAAATACGTGGACTGTAAGGAAGCAGTTCTCTTTAAAATAAAAAAAGAAAAAAAGGAAAAAAAGAAATATATATGCACGGATTCTTGGTAGATGTTTCAGAGATGTTTATTTCTCCAGCCACATGGCCGGGGCTCCACTCAGGAACTGTTACAGTCACAGGACCCGAGGGTCCTTGGCCACCCCGGGGAACCCAAACCAACCAATGGGGAATGAGACTGAGCAGGGGCAGGGAAACCCCGTGTCTCCCCCCCAGGGCCCCTCTCCCAGGGCTCCATGGCAGGGGAGGGACCCCAACAGTGGCAGATCTCACTAAAAGACTTTCAGGATGACAAGTAGTCTGTATTAATGAAGCTCAGTCATTGCTGTTAATTCATTAGGAGAAAAATTGATCCACAGTAGGTCCTGTCAGACATTACTGGAAATTAGCCTCAGTATTTACCTCTATGCAATTCAGGATAACATTTTAACTTGAAATTCAACTATTTAATCAGAATCCACTGAGTTTAAGAGCTCCTACTCTATCTAAAGTACTTCTAGCACTAACACCAGCTGGGAATTGCCTCCAAGAATAAATGGATGTAGTTCCCAGCTGCTAGTATGCTAGATATAAATCATTTGAAGTTTATGTTGATAAAAGTGGCCAAGTTATATACAATGCACATCTTCATGCCCTAATTATCATTTAGTGCCAATTTGCAAAAACAGTGTTTCAAATATCTCTGAGTTCAGGAATGACTAGATGATTTTCATATAATTTATGCAAAAATCACTTTTCAAATTACCACAACATAGAAAGGACCTCAGAAAATAATTTTTAGAAGAAGAAATGTGGATAAATTATCTTTTTTGAATACACCAGAAACTCAAAAGTAAATAGATTTAAAGGCAAATTCATGCAGTTTAAAATTAACTGATTTGAAGGCTGAAGAGAAATACAAAAGCTTTTTAGGAGCAAATGGTATCAGGAGCCAGTTATTCAAATTAAATAAGAGGCTGAAAAAATGAAACAGAGGGATGTTAAGTAATGTTTCTTCTTACACTGTTCTTCTTAAAATGCTTGTGATTTAACAATAGTAGAACGAGAATTCTTATATGGTAACATAACATCAAGTAAAACTTTCTCACTTAAGAGATATTGAAGCTTCTTGTCAATATGAACGTGTTTTGGTTTTTTTTCAAATGAAATGTTATTTTTCTCCTATCCTTGGAAGGATTTTTCTTCTGTGCTGTTAATCTGAAAAGGTATTTCATTCAAAGAAGAATTATGCAATCAGGTAGATCATAAAACTGTCCTGGCAATCTTCTCTCCTATCCTTTTCATACTTTTCAAGCTTTCTTTTTGTTGATCATCGTTATGATTTGAAGGACACAGATCTCTGTTCCTATAAGACATGATGTATTAATTTTTATTAGGTATCCAATAGAACAAAATGTACAATTTTACATATGTAGGTGAGACTTCATATGAATATTTGCTTGTGATCTAGAGAAATATTTGCAAAACTCTATTCAGGGAGCTGTGCATGCCAGTTAGATGTCAAGATTTGAAATGAAAAAGGTAAAGAATAAGAAGAAGTGTTGATAATGTCAGTTCTTGACCTCGTTCCTCCTCCAAACGGGGTTTACTTGCCCACGGGTTGTGTGCTGGGGCAGTGCCGGGGCTGCCCGGGCCGGGCCCAGGCGGTGCCAGCGGCTGCAGCGGCCCCAGCGCAGGGCACGGCTGAGCCCCTCAGCCACGGGCGGGCGGGCGAGAGCCCCGGCGAAAGCCTGGCCAAGGGAGGGCAAAACGCTGCCCGGCAGCCAGGGCTGAGCGGGGGAACCGTGCGGGAAACAGCCCTGCGAGCCTGAGGGGACAGCGGGAGCGGGCACGGAGGCGGGAGAGACCCGGCAGGGATGGCCCTGGGCCAGGGAGAGACCCCGGCGGGACAGGAGCTTCCCTGCGGCCACTGGGGAGGACTCACGCCACAGGACAAAGCATGAGGAGGAACGATCGGCAGAGATGAGCTGTGTGAGTGACCCAGCCCCTCGTTCTCTGTCCCGTGTACCCTTCTTGGGGGAGAAGGTAAGGGACTCAGGATCCTGTGAAGAGTGAAGCTGAGTCTGGGAATGGGATGAAGAAATATGGTTTTATATGTTAGATGTGTAATATCTGTCTTTGTGTTTCCCACTCCCTGTAAATATTTATTTATTACTGGCAATAAATTTGTTTTCTCTATCAGTTGAGTCCATTTGTTGCAGTAAGGAATCTTTCTGTCTTTACCCTGACCCAGGAGCTTTCTCTATCCACTTTAAAGTATTTCATCCCCTCTTCCTGCTGAGGGCGGAGGAGGGCGTGAGCGACCAGATAGGACCTCAGTTTTTAGCCAAGCTCAATGCACCGTGCCTTCCTTCTTTGAATTAACCGTAATTCCTTTCAGATAGCACAGATTTGTCATGAATATTACTACTAAAAATGAATTATACAGTAACGAAGCTGGTGCAGTGTGAGTTCTGTTGAGAACATGTGAGTCAACTACCAACATAAAATGAAAGATGAGGATCATAAAGAGTTAATTATTTTTTTAGCTTTGCAGATCACATAGCTTTCTTCCCCACTTATGACTTATTGATAGATGTCCAGCTAAAGTGCAAGGTGATTTGTACACTCGAGTATAAAATCTCCATTATGAACTTTGATTTAGTTAAGACTGGGAGCGCTTGAGTTTAAAATAGATGTTTTGCAACAGTTCACAGAAATATATTTTATTGTCTACTATGTGAACAAAAAAGACGTTTAAAGCCGTAGTGAATCATGTCCAAAAGAACTAAGGGAATAGTTTTTGCGTGATCACAGCTTTTGAAACAAAAGACTCAAATGTCAGAAGAAATTAAAGATACGTGATTGAGGAAGAACAAAGAGAGGGGCTGGAGCTTAAAGTTTCTGCAAGGTCAGGGAAAGTGGAATCTGACATCTGCTTAGGAAAAAAATGGTTTCAAATGGATGCACTACTATCCTCAAACCACTGACAAACCACTATCTGAGAATGGACGAGTCTGTCTGGAGTGATCAAGAGAGTAAAGCAGTTTCTATTACTTCTGTAATCCCAGACCCTTACTGTTTAAAATGTAGAACAACTTTAGCATGCATGAGAAAAAAAAAAAAAAATTGGTGATTAATTCAATTTTCCTCAGTATATGAAAGTGTTGCAGCTCAACATTATTTAAATAAATAGAACAGCATTTGGTGCTGTGGAAATGCAGTTCAATCTTACTGGAACTTACACTGACAACAGCCACGTACAATGTGATATCAATCTTATTTTCTCCTTTGTCTCATTATATTAGAACAGGCAAAAAGAGTTATGAGTTCAAACGATATGAAATAATGTGATATTCTATCAGTTGATATCACAAAACTATCCTTTTCTTAAACAGGGAGAGATAGAAGTAAATAAAGAATAGCAGCCAGAAGCAATTATGTAAAACTCTGAGCAGTATTCCCTAGAGAGAAAGATATGTACATTTTCCTGTCTAGTTCCATTACATGTATTCATTTCAAAACTAGACACTTTCCAATACAAACAGAGCAAATTCAATTTTTGTTCAAACAACATTCCCTTCTAACACTTCATGTGCCAAGTGAGAAATGCAACACAAAGCCTTGAACAAATTAAACATCTCTTTTAAGAACAATGTAAATGCTATTAATTTACTTTCAGTAATAGGAGCTTTTCTGATTCGCTGCATGACTGCATTTGGGTGTTGGAGAGAATAAGCTGTTTGTTTCAACCTTAAATCTTGTTTGTGTACAAAAAGATTTTGTCAAACTCATGAATGTCAAATAATACATTATAAATACAGTCTTTGTTAAGTGCTTTTACAAAGATTTATGCAGGCTTCAATAAAAAGGGAAAAGATAGGAGTAGATGAGTCCATCATATGTGCCTTTGCTGAAATGGACTGATATGGCCCTTTTATTCAAGTTATGGGATCAACTGGACAAACGACCCACAGACAAACAAAAATCTGCAAGCTACACATATACAAATACTCATACACTTCTTGCCTAACTGCTATACATGAATGGTAGTTGCATCCCTGCTTGATTGAAGATGAGCTATGTAATATACTTGCAGACCACTGAAGAGAAGGCATTGAATGAACGAAGGAAGACTTAGATAAAGCATTAGAATTTTCTTTGTATGCATGTATTTGGAACTTTATGAGTTGATAAAGAGGAAAACCCTTGGGGGAATTATCAAATGAGAAGGTGAACTTGCAAGGAACAGGGGAGAAAGGTAGTATGGCAAGATGACAGTAGAGATAAAGGTGCCATGACATTCACTTAGAGATTGATACTGAGCTTGTCTGTTATAAATTAGGATTTTCCACTGCAACCCAAGGAAGGGCAAGACCAGGAGTGTTACATAACTAAAATGGCTATGTATGAGTCATGGGTACAATATGGAACTGAAAATCTGAACTGAGCCTGATCCTGAAGTATGTTGCAAGTATACAGACATGTACAGAGGTATTAATGTGAAAAAATACAAGGTATTGCTATGACTCTAAAATGGACACTGAACAATTTTGATAAACTGAGTTCAAGAAGATGAATTTAAACAGGGAAGGAGGAAGAGACAACAGCTCTCAGCATGATGAGAATAGAGGATTCTGTCCATGGAATGAAATGAAGAAAATTCAATTTATTCATCTTGGCACAATAAAGTTAAGAGGGAATATTCCTCTGCCTAAACATAGCAGAATATAGCTACTGGAAAGGACAGAAACTATTCAAATCTAAGAACCTACTGGCATGGGAAAAACAGTTGCAGAACAGTCTGCCTGTATGAGTGGCAGAGGTAGAAGAGTGGTCTAGTTCTAATATGGATATGGTTTTCTTTAATATGAAAAGACAGAACTCCGTGATCTGATTCTAGTTTCAAATGCTTCCAAAATTCCTATAATTCACGTTAGGAATAAACTAATTAGGATTGTGCTGATGTCTGTATCCTTTAGAAAGATGCAAAGAAACTGACAGGAGTATACAACCTGATGGTTTGCAAAGAAAGGGAGAATATTTCTTTTGTTATCTCTATCCTCGAATAGGCAAGAGAATAAACAGGGACACCCTGTGGAAGTGAGATATTAATCCTTGAGGCAATAAGGCTGCAGGGACACATCAGTCAAAGAAACGAAAGGACATAACAGCATCTGCAGAGAGTCAGGTCAAGACTGTGATTAACAGCCTAAGTCTGTGGAGTATAAGAATACTTACATGTGTAAAATGATACTTACATGTTTATATTGCATTTATATATACACTGTTTTAACTTTCAGGCATTTGTTCCCCCATCATTTCTAAGCACTGAGTAACTTTGAATTTTTTTGCTCATATTCAGGATCCTTTTAAACTCCATGAAGATTATCAATATTGATAGCATCCTATATCTTTTATTTCCGAGACTGACTTAAAATTTGTGGTAAAGACTACTTCTTTTCCCTTGTTCTGAATTTGCTACTTTATAAATTCCTTTAATTCTCCCTAATTATTCTATTAAAACAGGGAAGATGCAATAAAACCCTGTATACTTTTATCTCTGTTTCTCATTATATCTACAGATACTTCCAACATTCCTCTCACTTGTTTCTTTCCAGGCTGGTGTTCTTTTCTTAACTCTCTCTTGCATAGAAGTCTCTTGTCCTGATCATTAATCAATGTGATCCCGGGGAAACTGTCACACATAGCTCCTACACTGAAGTTCAGAGATACAGTACATGAGATATTTTGAATATGACTCTAAAGCAAAACTGAAGAATCATATTGTAGTGGTTTTGGTTTAAAATATTCATTACTTACTTGTTTTCCTTCTGTGAGATAAGAATTAGGAGAAAAGCAAAGCAGGCACAAACCTTAAACAGTTGCAGTACAATGAAAGAGCTTTATTACTAATAGAACTAAAAGTAAAGAGACAATAACAAAACAAAATTAAAGCAAATCCCCCCCCCCACCCCCCCTCCAGCCAGCACTTCTCTCCTTTTACCTAGCTCACACAAGGGATAACAAAACATGGGATGTTAGTCAGTGTTCCAGTTCTTGAAAAGTCTCTCTCTTATGCTTAAGGGAAAAAAAGGTTTTTCCTTCAGTTGCACGTGGTTCCCAAACTGCCACCAACAGCAGATCCGCCCGGAAACAAACAATCTGCTGTGTGTAGAACATCTCTCCCATGAAAAATCTCACAGTTCCTTCACACTGCAAAACATGGGCCATCACATGGGGTTATTCATCTTTTTAAGGATAAGTTCTTTTGTCCTGCACACAAAGGCTCTTCTTCGCCACAAGTCTCTAGCAGCCTCTTACTACTATATAGCCTGGCATCGGCATTCTTCACAATCTTCACAGGCACACGAAGATACTCCATCCCCCCATGTTCTTCAAATGGATTAAAGAGACAAACAGTTTGTGGTATTACAATTTCTTACCACGGCATGCAAGAAGGTTTCTTTTAAGCTGCGCGCCAGAATCGTGGCACCGCCCTCTTTTCTCCCGCCGCCATGCTCAGCTCCGTCCCATGTGACTCACTTCTCTTTCTCTCTGACTCTGACGCCGCCATGCTGAAGGGTGTTCTTGTTCGGGCTTTACGGTGGGGAAAGCCTCGCTCCCTCTGTGCTGCTGGCTGCGTGGTGTCTTCTTCAGTTCAGCACGAAGTGTGCTGGCTGCAGACAGGAGGCTCTGCCGGCTCCCGCTGACTCCGCCGGCTCCGCATGGAGAGGAGAGGGACCCGCCGGTCCCAAGAAGCCGTGCTGGATGGGTTTAGCTGTGAGCAGTCCATGGCTGGTTTTAGCTGCCTGTGGCTCTGAGGCAGTCCCCCCCCAGCCACCCAGGGTCCGTGCCGCAGCATTGGGAAAGGGGGAAAGGGGCAGTGGCCCCGGCCCGGCCCGGCGGGGCCGGGAGGCTCCGAGCTGCCCCCACCTCCCAGCAAGCGAGCTCCGACCAAAGGGGAAGTCCCGCCTTTCTGTGCGGTTTAAATATGTAAATTGTGAGAAGCGTAATTGGTCTTAAAGACTGTCCATCAACTCAGGGTCAACCCAATACACATATTTCGAAGCTCGATGTCAATGGAAATTTCTGAGGACTTTGCAATTTGCAGGCTTCCATAAAATCTCTTAAATACAAAGCAAAGATTTGGGGTCATAATGCAGAATGAACATTTCAGAAACTGAGTACTTTGTAAGGAATTTTCTCTTCCATGCTGTTGTGTGTTTTCCATACTGGAAAGGAAGGCTACCAAGACTCTTAGTATAAAGACAGAAGCATTCTTTTCTGACACTGAGCATTTGGCCAAATTAGATGCCAATACATAATAATGGCACAACAAGAACACATCTCTACCAATGTTTTGTTACATCAAGACAAACTCTTCTTAACCCTGATAGCACCTGTTGCAGCAAATAAAACAACAGGGCAAAGCCCTGGATGCCATCAAAACCAATAGTGAAATGCAATGTGACACTAATAACCACAAACACATAATCCATTAAATTGTCCCATGATCTTTCTTTCAAGAAATGCCAGAAGAGAGTTAGTTAGAAAATGCAGTACTTTCACAACTAGCCCAGAGAACATATATAAGTGCTGAAATATTTAATAGATAGCTTCAGATTTGTTCTGTTTGTAACAGTATTTGGCAAGTATAAGCAATAAAAAAATGGATTAGCTCCTCGTCTTTATTATTCATCTGATACTGGTTAAGCAGGAAACTCATATATATATCTGGTGAAGTTGCATCCACATTCCTATCTGAGATAATGTGCTATTTTAGCAGATCTTTTAGGCAAATAGATACTGCATAAGTCTATTAATCTCCATCAAAAACAGCTGATCTGAGTGACTGAAAGTTAGAATTGAAGTGTTCTATGATAACCTATAGAGTGATGAGCTTAGTGGGATTTGAAATACCTCAGTATGCTGTTTTTTATGAAGATGCATTATTTCAGCAATGAATAAACTGCATCCCATGATAAAATATCAAAAGAGCTCTCCATGATCTGAATAGAGGAAAGCTCACTCTATTAACATACATATATTTAGGCAACTTTTTGGCACTTCTCAAGAGCACCCTTAAAGTTACAGGCTTGAATTTCTCCATCTCACCAAACATATCTCCAAACTGAAGTAATTTGTTCACCAACAATATTGATATTCTGGGGTTTTTTACAAGAAAGATCTTGCCCTCCAAGTTTAAGCAAAAGCAGTTGATTTAAACACCTCTCTATGAGTGTGAGCAGAGAGACAGATAGAGAGAGACTACAGCATGTTCCCATGCCTCAGATGAGCTTTCTCCTGTTCTAGTCAGCTTATGTCTGGATTAGAAGGACAGTTTCTTAAGAAAGCACATCTCTTTGGTTGCAGCATGACACAAATGTATTTCTGAGCTCCTAAAACAAAGTGATTTAAATAGGAAGTTAGCAGAAGGGACTTCACCAAGGCAGCACCCGCGTCTTCCCTGATTAGTTTGCCCAGAGGTACGTATTTTTTAAAGAGGATAAAACTAAAAGGGATTTTACACCTACTTACAGCTGCTAAAGTAGCCCAATAGGTGGGAGGCTGCCAGCTCCCTGTTCCCAGGTCCCCACAGACATGCATTCACAGACACACACCCTCACAGCCACAACCACCCACATCATATGTGCATACATATGCACGGGGATCAGCACAGACAGGAAGCACAGCATTCACACAACCACAAACAGCACAAATGGCCTCATCTTTTTCTGCTCTCAGGCTGGTCAAAATGGAGCCTCTCAGTGGAAAATAGGCACATGTATAGGATATGGGTCCCTCCAGTAGCTGGTCTATCCAATAACTGCATCCTCTGATGTCATTTGGGTGTGCAAACTCCAGAGCCTGCACTCCAATCCAGCTACTGGTACTCAGACCTCCTCTCTGACAAGGTTATTAGGACATTATGCTTACTTTGTGGGTGTGTGGATGGACCTTTTATAACAACCTAACAATACTTTGCTTTTTGACATATTTTTTCCATCTGCCCTTGGCATCCTGCTACTGGCCCTCGGGTGATAAAGCATCACACATTGCAGAGCTGTGTGGTTGACTCTTAACTAAATAAACTGATGATGAGTGTCTTCCCAGCTCTAGGAACTTCATGGTTTTAGACTGATCCTAGGTTCAGTCCTGTAATGAATACATCTAGACAGTTTAGCGGAAGGCAGAAAGTAAATTCACCAGCTACTATTTCTTCACACTGTCTCTGTAAGGCTTAATATCCCTCTCATTATTTCTTTTTGTTAGTTTTTCTTGGACAAACTCCTTTGATTTAATACTAGTCAGCCAGCAGTATAATATTACACCATTTAAAACAGCACATAAAGCATCTACAAGGTCATTATTGCCCTCTTTACCCAATAAGCATTGCCTTCTTGAAGTTAAATTGTGAAACAAAAAAAATAAGAGCATTCTGGCTTGTAAATACAATACCTTGATTTTTTAAAAAAAATATTGCCCTATTTTTCAGAAACTAGAAAATTCAAAAACCACTGCACTTTATTCATACCCAAGTCAAGTGAGTTGTCCCTTTGCCAACAATGGGGTTTTAAGCTACTAATTAAGCTAACTTTCCTTTGAGGAATCATCTTTATACCAGCTGCCAGGATAACTATAGTTCTTGTAAAAATTGTAAGGTTCTATATCTCTCTCCTTCTTTACATTTATTAAGAAGCATCAGCCCTTGAAGTCCATTTGTGTTTTTCTGCTTCTGCTCCTGTTTCTTGAAGATTTCCTCAGAGAAAATCAGCCAATAGAGGACTAAACATTTATTTGGAAAATAGAGACAGGATAGAATTGCAGTCTTCACAAAAAAGTCTTAAAGCCCCAATCCAAGATTGTACTGATGTGTAAGAAGGAGGACATGCCTTGAGGGAAGGAGTAGCAGCAGCACCACAGGATTTCTCCTCCTCATGTTAAGTTAGTCCACAAGAGTAGTCATATACTCCAAACACCAGATACAGCCTCACAGCAGCCTCATTCTAACCTGCAGACAGTATTACCACTGCTGAATAGAATGCATCTTTACAGAATCTACACCACTTTTTTTTCCCATTATTTAATGCACAAAGTATGGAGCTGACCCAACAAGCTTCATGAGCACCTTTGGGAAAAGATAATAAATTATCCCTTACTTGACACTTTGTGTGAGTTATTACAGAATCATAGAGGGATTTGGTGGTGGAGGGGACTGGTAGGGATCATCTAATTCAAACCTCTGGTCAAATCAGGGCGAAGTTTTAATTTACTGTCTTGAAGGATGTTTGAAAACATGTAATTTTCCTTCTGGAGGGATAATTTGATTTTCTATCTTATTGCTTAAATAATGTCACTTATGACTAGTAATGAAATCTATGATTTGCAATTAAATACTTTAATGAGGAATACTGTATAATCTCTTAACAGAAAAAGGGAATTGTATTCAGCAGGGGAAGGGGAATTTTATTCTATAGTAAGAACCTGGACTTTAGTAAAGCAAACTTTCAGATCTTTAAAGAGTTATTCAACAGCACTCTCTGGAAAAATGCTCTCAGTGACAAAGGCACAAAAGAGATCTAGCAAATCTTTAAGCTCCCTCAGACACTCCTCATAGGACTTACCCTTCAGACTTTTCCCCAGTTTTGGTGCCCTTCCCTGGACTTGCTCCAGCACCTTAATATCTTTCTTGTAGTGAGGGGCCCAGAACTGGACACAGGACTCAAGATGTGACCTCACCAGTGCTGAGTAGAGACTGCCCTGGCCCTGCTGGCCACACTATTGCTGATACAGTTCAGGATGCCCTTGGCCTTCTTGGCCACCTGGGCACACACTGGTCCATGTTCAACTGACTGTTCACCAGCAACTCCAGGTCCTTTTTACCTGGGTGCCTTTCCAACCACTCTGCCCCCTGGACCTGTAGCACTTCATGGGATTGTTGTGACACAAGGGTAGAACCCTGAATTTTGGCTTGTGGTACCTCATACAGCTGGCCTCAGCATATTGATCCAGCCTGTCCAGATCCCTCTGTAGAGCCTTCCTACTCTCTGGCAGATCAACACCCCCACCCAAATTCATGTTGTCTGCAAATGAACTGAGGGTGCACTCAATCTCCCCATCCAGATCATCAGTAGAGAGATTTAACACAACTGGCCCCAATATTGAGCCCTGGGAGCCCCACTAGTGATCAGTTGCTAACTGGATGTAACTCCATTCACCACCACTCTGGGTCTGGCCACCCAGACAGTTTTTAATTCAGTGAACAGTGCACCTGTCCAAGCCATGGGCTGACAGCTCTTCTGGAGAATGCTGTGAGAGACAATGTCAAGGACTTTGCTGAAGTCCAGGTAGACAATCCCCACAGCTTCTCTCTCATCCATTAGGCAGGTCACCTGGTCATAAAAGGAGATGAGGCTGGTCAAGCAGGACATGACTTTCATGAACCCATGCTGGCTGGGCCTGATCCCTTCATTGTCCTGCACTTGCTGTGTGACATCACTCAGGATGATCTGTTATGTAACTTTGCCAGGTTCCAAGGCCAAGCTGACAGATTGATAGGCTCCCTAGATCCTCATTCAGCTTGTCTTGTGGGTGGGTGTCACATTAGCCAACCTCCAGTCATCTGGGACCTCCCTGGTTAGCCAGGATTAGCAATAAATGACAATAAAACTACTGTGTAAAGTAAATTAAAGACAAGCCTTTCTCAGTTCACAAAATCTCCATTTCTCAAAAGTTTTCTGTTCAGGGGACTTATTGATCAGAAATGAAAATCCAGAATGTTTATCCATCAGAAACATTTACAATTTTTCATTTAGCCCTTGGAATTGATTTGTATAAATTAAGTTTTATAGATACATTAAGTTAATTATTTAAAAAATAAGCATACACTAGTGCTGCAGTGACAACTTGACAGAAATATCCCTGAACAAGTTCTAAGTCATGTTGACATACTCCTCTGTGAACAGACAGATCTGTCCACAGGCTGTCTGAGTTGACTACTTAGAAGCCAGCTCCAAACACAAAATCAATATAGGGCTATAAACTGAAGCCCACCCCTTGTGCCTCAGTAACAGACACAGTGACAGAGTGCCCTGTCTCTGTTAAAAAAGCTAAATGACTGTGAGACACACATAGAGGTGTTGTACAGAAGTTGCATACTTTTATGAAGAGTCACACATTACTTGAGAAGATTTCCCAGATGCAAAGAGTGAGAAGAGTTAATACAAATTATCTCATCATGACCCAGAAATATCTGTTTCTGCTGATTCCTCCTTAAAATGAAAGATTTTTTTATAAAAATTACTAAAAAAGAATGTATTTTGCAAGCAAGTTCAGGTCATAAAAAAACCCTGTGTATTGGGAAAGTACTATCAATTTCATAAGTTAAGCATAAAATATGTCTCCCTGAGGTGATAATAAGATTAAATTAGGATACTTGGTTGAAGATGCCTAAATTTCTACAAAAAGCAGAATGATTTGAACTCCACATGTTTTGGAATAAGCAGAGCAATTTTATAAAAATCTTAAGATAAAAGAATCACTTTTTCAATGCTATGAAAGTATTAAAATCCTCAAGTAGAACTGATTATTTAGATAATTGACATCCAGGCCAAAGTTAACAAAAAAATTAGAATTTTTTTTTTTTTTCTCGTTGTGATTTTTTGGCTCTTTGGCAGCACACTGCCCCACCATCCAGACCACTAACAAAGATGTTGAACAGGAATAGACCCTGTATTGAGTGCTGTGGTATCCTGTAAGTTATTGACCTCCAACTAGACTTTGTACACTAATCACCACCACCTGAATCCAGCTGTTAACCAGTTTTCAATCCACCTCAGTCTTTGTCTGTTCATGCTACCCATACTTCATCATTCTTCCTTATTAGAGAAGTGTCCACACCCTTAATGAAGTCCTGGTAAAAAATACTCACTTCTCTCCTCTTATCTACCAGACCAGTATTTTCATCATAGAAACCTACCAATTTGATTGAGCATGGCTCCTCCTCGATGAATCTCTGCTGACTACTCCTGGTGAATTTACTGGCCTTCATGTGCCTAGAAATGTTTTTTAGGATTAGTTTCCTCATCACTTCCACAGGAATTAAGGTAATTTTATCTACTTAGTTAATTTAGATATTTCTAAAAGTATACCTATTTTATGTAGAAATGGGGGGGGGGGGGGGGGAGGGGGTGTGTGTGTGTAATTTTTGGGAATATTTTGTTATTATTTAAATATCATTATCATATATTTTCTGCACAAATAGCCATGTCATTCATAAAAACATGTTATCATATTTTATACATTATACACATGACTGGAACCTCACTCCTCCCACAGAATTTTCTTTATGTATAACTACTGCAAAAACAACCCAGCCACTAGAGCATCACTTATGGTACAAAGTAGAAAAAGAAGTGGTTGCATATCAGATTTGGCTGAAACAGAGTGTATGTGAAAGTGAATGTAAATCAGATCCTTATCTTTCTTGATGTATCTTGGAGAGAGAGTGTGAAACGTCTGAAATTGCAGGGATTTGTCTGACAGGATTCATTATCTGCACCTCTAATGTGCCAGACAGAAAATGCATACAGGAAGCTCTCCACTGTCCAGCCAGTCCCTAAGACACTATACACAGCATCCATTGTGTCCTTTGTTGGCAACTTCAATTAATCTTATCTGCTGCTTCCTCACATCTCTGCTATGGCCAGTGTTAAAAACAGCACCTGCGGTAAATGTCTCCAGTTGTCATCTCTACACAAAATCATCATGGCAAGGGCAGAGGGGAAAGCTGCAGGCTGCATGGATTTTTTGGCCCCTCCAAAACACTTAAACTCTTGTTATTGTGTCAGTTCATGAATAGGTCACACCTGTGTATCCCTCGACTGTTACCACAGGCACTGTTGCAAGTAATAATATGACAAGTAGATAATCAGACCTTGAACACTGTCCATGGGCTTACTCTAGCAGGAGTGTAGAGGTAGTCCTTGCTCTGTCTTTGGCCTGGCCTTCAGGGATTAGTAACTCAAAGGAATCAGTTTTAAGAACTGCAGCTTATGAGGGTGGAAAGTCACTGCAGGTTTACATTTTTATAAATTTACCTTTATAGCTTAACTCTTTGAAAGAGCGTGAAAGTCTGGGCTAAGTACAGTTGGAGTCCAGACCTTAAGGCCAGAAAAGAAAAAAAGAATTCAGCAAGCCAATCATGAATCATTCTGTACTTTAGTTTCTTTTGAACAAGGCTCTGATCAGGAAAGATGAGAAAGATTAAAAAGAATTGCATGGGATTAACATTCTCTCAGGATATAGCAGTAATCAGTTACAAATCAATTCCTTGGAATAAATCATAATTCACTAACAAGGTAATAAACTGGGAAGGTTGTCACTATACCTTTAGGACATATTAAATATACCTTTCAGGACATTTTCCAGTACTGAATCTGAATCTATGCATAAGGACTTTCACTCATAGGGATTAAAAAATGCAAGATTACTTAATCTTACTGTATAGTAAAAATGAGTGAAGTCTTGTATTTCTTCTAACCTCAGACAGAGCTGTTGGGCACAAAAGTTTCTGGCTGCAATACAGGGAAGTTCTTACCTCCATGAGGGAGAGAAATCATGTTTCAAATTCACTGATGCACAGACATGTTCTGATTAAACTTAGCTCCCATAATAGTTACTTGGACCAAGACCAAGCATGACCTTTTGAATCCATGTTCATGCAGACATGGTAAAGGTTTCTTATGAAACAGCTGCTTTTCTAAACAGGACAAATCTTATTCTAACACATAAATTATATTTATATTTGTCTGCTCATTTGGTCTAGTCATGACTTTGTTGCATTACAGCATTGTTTTTGAAAAAAAAAATATTGTGTGGCTTTGCATCTGGAAATTGTATAATAAAGCAGAAATTAATAGAATATGCATTTCCGGATCTCTCTGAGCCCATTAGAAGCATGCCTGTTGCCATAGTCCTGCTTAGCTACTACAGCCTGTGTTGTTCTCTTGCATCAATTACTCTGTGAAGTCCATATTCTCATAGGTCTGTAAAACTGTTGTATTCAAAGAATCTCAATCTCCCTTTTTTGATATTTTCAGCTCATGAAGATAGGATCATAGAACAGAATCATAGAATCATAGAATAATAGAATCATAGAATCATAGAATGGCTTGGGTTGGAAGGGAATTGTTACCAAAGTGCCCTTCTTCAAGACAATAAAGATTTCTTACCAAAAAGCAAAACCACCTAGTAGTGGTTAGGTTAACAATACAATATATTTGCTTTTTATCAGGCAGACTAATGTTGTCTCTTTGGACTTACATGTCAATGTTTATTCAGGTTTCATTCATTTTCCCCTACATAGTAAGAGAAGTGTAGTCTGTCTGGCCTTTAAAAAAAGGATTTTCTGATTCATAAGAATAAAACTTGATAATGGTCTTTAGTGCCCACCTGCCTGTGAGTCTTTAGCTACATTCTTCAGCAAAAGGAAGAGAAAATGTCGGGGTTCCTTTCCCCCTGTTGTAGGATCCTGGGAGAGGGGCCCCGGGGGGGAGGCACGGGGTTTCCCTGCCCCTGGTCAGCTTCATTCCCCATTGGTTGTTCTGTGTTCCCCTGCGCAGGCAAGGACCCTCGGGTCCCGTGATTGAGCAGTTCCTCGGCAGAGACCCGGCCATGCAGCTGGAGAAATAAACATCTCTGAAACATCTACCAAGAATCGGTCCATAGATATTTCTTTTCCGCGGGACTCCTTGTTTGATACGCGTGTTACAATATCTGCACTGTAACAAATGGTGGGTAATGCAAGCAGAGCGATCCCGATCCCTAAGCGACTGATGTGTGAGTAAACACTAGTAACTCTGGATTCCTCTTCTTGTTTTCATTTTGCTATTCCATATCTAAACTATGGAGGAACCGTGGACTCTTGGCTCTCCGAGCCGCATATGGACATTTATCTTAAACTTGAAAAGATTCTTGAACAACAATTTGTAAATTTTAGCTGAATTCAAGCTCAAAAGGAACTAAAACACTTCCTGGCATGGTTGTTTAAGAACTTTCTCTATGTTTCTTGGGATCCGATTCTTACCGAATACTTTTGGAACACCGTTTGGACACAGTTAATTTCTGAGTCAAAATATATGCCGATGGAAGAACATTTTCATGAATATTATTTAATTACAGAGACTGTTGAGCAATGTCAGCTGTGTCCTGGCGAAGGGAAGCCTGGCTCAGGGACCGTGCGACCCAGGCCACGTGCACCGAGCGCTCTGCGAGCAGCAGCGAGGCAGTTCCCATGCGCGGGTGGAGCGACGTGAGCTGCAGTGTCGGTGGCGGAGCGAGGTGCAGCAGGAGCGGCAGGACCCGGCGGTGCCCGCCTGGCCCTGTGCAGTCAGTGTTGGAGCGAGCCCCGGGAATGCCCGACCGAGAGGGGCGGCGCGCGGGGGGCAGCTGGCGGCAGTGCCAGCGGAGCGAAGCCGCACCCAGCCGAAACACGCCCTGGAGCAGGGCACGGGGGAGTCATTGCTTGGGGGCCTGGCCGAGACGTGGGTGCAGGGCCGCGCAGAGCCCAGACACGCGCCGGAGCAGAGCCGCTCGGAGGGCACGGAACAGCCCCAACGCGAGGCCGCGGCCGAGACATTGGAGTCGGCGAGGCAGCAACCATGCAGGACAAGCACCCACGACAAACACGCAAGCATGTGATAGGAGAAGTTGTAGCAACAAAAATCACAGGAACTGTGAAATGGTACAATGTAAAAAACAACTATGGATTTATAACACAAGATGATACAGGGGAAGATTTAGTCATCCATAGAACTGCCATTAAAAGGAATAACCCTAAAAATTACCTGCAAAGTGTAGGAGATGGGGAAGTTGTACAATTTGATATAGTGCAAGGAAAGAAGGGTTTACAAGCAGCAAATGTTACTGGGCCTGGAGGTATTGCAGTCAAAGGCAGCTGTTATGCACAAAATTATAAACAATATCCATCCCAGCAGCTTCCCTACCCACAGCCTACTTCCCCCTTTTACCCTATACCCAATATGAACCCCTTCCTAAGTTTACCCTATCCCCAGTTTATTCCTAATCGGTTTTTCACCCCATGGCTTCCCTATACAATTCCCTTTCCCTACAACTCCTCTCTGATGCCGAGGGGGGGATGAAAAGGGGAGGGAAGAAATTAAACCCTCTCCTGCCTCAGTTTCCCCACAAAGCATGCTCAGAGTTCTGTCTCCCTTCTGTCAACCTTAAGATGTTCCAGAGAATCTGTTTGGACATTTAAAGACTCAGGAGGGTGGCTTGTTTTGTTTTGAAACTGTTCTTGTTATGTTTATCCAGTTGTTTTCAATGTTAAGTTCTAAATCTCTTTTTGTTAAAAATAAATGGGTGAAATGTCGGGGTCCCTTTCCCCCTGCTGTGGGGTCCTGGGAGAGGGGCCCTGGGGGGGAGACACGGAGTTTCCCTAGCCCCTGGTCAGCCTTGTTCCCGATTGGTTGTTTTGTGTTTCCCTGCACAGGCAAGGACCCTCGGGTCCCGTGATTGCCACAGTTCCTCGGCAGAGCCCCGGCCATGCGGCTGGAGAAATAAACATCTCTGAAACATCTACCAAGAATCAGGCCATAGATATTTCTTTTCCACAGGACTCCTTGTTTGATACGCGTGTTGCAGTATCCGCACTGTAACAAGAAAGCAGATGCAAAGAAAGTCCATTGTTCCGGAGAAATCAGTATTTTGATAGTTCAGCAACTCTGGCATATGCAAACTTCTCTGTATGTGTATTACAACTTGCTAATCTGTTGCTAGTAGTCTGTTTGAAACAGACAGATCCTTTACTCAAACTATCTGTGGATTTCCAACTCTTGAGTTATTTTTTGAAGTCCATGCTAGCAGGCTAATTATCCAGGAAAAAATAAGTTATAGAAGAAAACAGCCAGCGTATATTGCCTTTGTGACAGCTTCCTGACAACTTTTCTAATTGAAATGCAGAATCTTGTATCAATTCATAAATGCCTAGCAACAGAGTTTCTGAAATTAAAAATTCTATCTATTTCTCTCTTTCCTTACATCTCTCTTGTATTTTGTGGGAGAAAAGTATAGACATGACATATAATCTGATATTTATCCCATACAAACAAAGTGTTTCAAAAATTTCCAGTGATAGGGTAAATCCATTCAAAATATGTGTTTTCATATAATTTCATGCTGGTGTCAAACATTCTCAACACAGTCATGCAATTACTGTTTTCTGTCATGTAGTGGCAAAAACCCCAAACATTTTTACGTCAATCTAGTGGAATTTGTCTTTGTTTTGAAATAATTGTAAGGCTATATAAGCTAAGTGTTTTATTTCACTTCTGACTAAAGGAAAAATGAAATATTTTAGATTTATTTCAGTATGTCAGGAAAGAATAAGTACATACTTTACTAGCTGCATCAGTAATTTATTTATTTGCATGTCTGTCTAATTGCTAAGAATATTTGGACATCATTACTCTCTCACTGATTCCTTTGTGTTGTACATTATAACAAAGTTGCTAATAATTGATGCACTGAGTACACACAAGTAGCTACAATCAGATGATTGTGTACTGCCATTCATTGTTCAGTGAAACATTTTAGACTAAAAACCACACAAAATTCCTGAGAAATATTATCAAGCCACAACTCAATATACATTATAGTGGTCCCAAATCCCTTAATTCCAATATATATGGTGTAACTATTTTAAAAGCTCACAGAAAGGAGGATTCAGTAGAAAAAACACTAGACTGAAAATAGTGAGACATGACCTCTTTACTCCTTTCACCTCTTGTTTAAGTCTGGCAAGTCACTTGATATATTTAACATACCTTTGTTTCTGAAGATCCTTTATTTTGAAGGCTTATGGTAACCTTCCATAAAGAAACTAAGTGAGGTGCTTACGTAATCAGATGGTTTAAACTGTCTGATTCTGAGGCACAATTGGACAAGAGTTTTAGGGGGAAAAAAGGGTCAGTGTAGTTATTTGCAGCACACAAAAGTCCCTGTTAAAGTCACTGATGACAACACAGGTCAGAGTGATTAAACAAAAGAAGATTTGCAGCCTGACTGGTATTCAGCTGTCTTTCCTTGCCTAATTCCTCTTTTTTTCACTGGGCATACTGCATTTCTCCTTCTGGGAGATCAATGCATGCTCACACAGATCATTAGCCCAGATGAAAAATAGTTTGACAAGCAACGAAATACTTCCAGTGATATGACAATGGCCTATTTGTGCGTGCTGAGCCTGAAAATATACAGGCAGGACAGAAGTGTGGAAGGAAAATGATTCAGCCAGTGATGCTCACAGCTTGCAGAAAGTTGTCAACTTGATCCATATAGCATGTCTGAGCTCTGTGAGTAAGCATCATGCAAGCAATGATAATCCTTCACTTAACAGTTGGATGACTCACAGAGGAGGATTTTTCAATAGATCCTTCCCTGACAATTACTAATTTGCTTGCTGCACTTCTCTGGCACAAAGGTTTTAAGTCAACTCTGCAGGTCTTAAAGGGCACATTAAATGAACAAGAGCAGACAACTCTGCATCTATTGGCAGTGCCAGTATTACAGTGTGGAATGAGTAGTTGTCATAGCATAGCTTTGAGACCAACATATTTCCAAACTGGAATGTGTATGGAGGAGATATATAATGGTAGATATTGACTTGCAGGAGCAGATCTCAAACTACTAAAAGCATAGTTAGACAATATAGTTAGACATGTCTACAGAAAATAGAATTCTTCAGTTCTCTTGGACTTGTAAGGTGATTTCAGAAAAAAAAGTCTTAATTTTTCCAGCAAAGAAAGTTATTCAGAGCTGCTTTATAGAAATTTTCTACTCTGATTAAAGAGAAGATTTTTCTACAATATATTGCACATGCACATTATTTGAGATAGCTGGGGATATTACTTATGCTCTATTACGTATAACAGAGTTTATCATATGTAGATTCCCATTAAAGCATCAGACTTTGCTAGTATCTACAAAATGTTTCAAATGAGAAATACTTTTTGAACTTGATTTTATCTATGTGGTCAATGAAGGAGCATGAATTTATCCATGAATACAGAGAAAAATCTGAGGGCAGTCCCATTGATCACCTATATGGACCTGCAAAATATTTTGTTTCTAAGACAAATGTTTTGTGAAAAGGCTGTAGTGGAAAACTAGTAAGACAAACCAGTTACACAAATAGCATCAGCCAGAAGCTGCTTTATAGTGAAATGTGGCTCGCTATTGTTCTACGTGGCCCTTAATAACAAATATAGGATACGGTGACTCCTAACAGACACCTTATCTAAGGAAGTTGCATAAGTTGCCTCAGAAACCAATGAAGAAAACTGGGCTCTGCCAGGAGACAAGTTTTCCTTTAATAACACAAAATGAAACCCCTTCTCCCAGGGGTTCTTGCTACTGCTGCAGCAGCTTCAGGATATTAAAGGTACATAGAAATTAGATGTAGCAAATCAGAACTCCCCTGCATGATTGTTGAACCCATTGCACTCTGCCTTCCAAAAACTCAGTTTGACTTAGTCTCTCAAGCTGAACAGAAACATGCTCAATATTAGCAGTATTATGACCAAATATATGATGTTGGGATGCCTGCTGAACTGGGTACTGTTATTGAGAAGTAGACCTAAAACGGTTGCTTTACTGCTTCTATCATCCCTGATTAATTTTTTTTTTTAATTGTTTTTCCTCACCGAGCATTCATGAAACAAACAGTAAGAGTAAAAACCAAGCAATGGCCATTTCAGGAATTCATGATGTTTTTCATTCTGCTTTGACTGTCTACGGTTAGAAGGACTCTCCTTAGTCACTAAAGAATGCAAGAGGTCAGTTTCAAAATAAAATGTTGAGTAACTCTACTAGTAATTCCTTTCTTTTAGACGTCTTTTCTTTTTCACATACCTTGCCTTCATTTCAGTCCATGTGATAATTTTTACAGTTCTTGTACTATTTTCCACCTTTTAATTTTTAAAATTATTATTTAACATGTAGCACTAAATCCAATGTTTTACTTAGGCCTTCATACTGTCCTATACTGAGTCTGTGAGGGGAGGCCTCTTCTTGGGGCTGGGATTGCACCCAAGGAGGTTTCCTGGGATGAAGTTCCCTCACCCCACCCCTCCAAATACCCTGGGTGTTTTACTGCTGAACATCCATGAGTGATCCTTTGACCCTTAGGGCAAAATGAACCCATCTCCTGGGTACTTCTGGGTGAGAGTCTAATGTGTGTTTGCGTGTGCTGTAGGTCATCATTCTGGTCCATGCAGTAACAATATCCCCAATGGGCACACCAAATATATCACCTGGTAAATGCCTTTGGAATGTCATAATGATCACCCCTGTTGCTGGTTAGTTTTGGTTTTGTTTGCAAATTAAAGTTTTTCTGAGTTTTTGGTCTGCGTGTTGTTTCGATGTACCTCCCTGACAGCTTGCCATGGAATCACAGCCTCCTTCAGGCACATCCACCTGCTTTGGCATGGAGTCCTGCCGGGGCTGCAGGTGGGTCCTTGTTCCCCCATGGTCCTCTACGGGTGGCAGGAACCCAGCTGCCTCACCACAGTCTGCTCCATGGGCTTCAGGGGAACCTCAGCTCCAGCACAAGGAGCACCTTCTCTCTTCCTTCCTCACTGACCTGGATGTGTGCAGGGATGTTTCTTTCACATATTCTCATTCTGCTCTCCAGCTGCAATTGGGGAGTTTCTTGGGGTTTTTTTACTACTTTTTAAATGCATTATCCTGGAGGTGCTATCGTTGTTGGGCTTGGCCTCTGCCAGCGGTGGGCCCAGCTTGGAGCCAGCTGGCACTGGTTCTGAAGAACATGGGGGAAGATCTTGGCAGCTTCTCACAGAAGCCAACCCTCTATCTCCCCAGCTGCCATGAGGGAATTTTCATGTCAATCCAATAGAAATTTAAACTTATATTTCAGGGGGCACAAAAATATACTCTTTTGTTTTAAATGTGATTGTTCTTTTAAAACTGATCACTGACTACTATTTTCAGTTTCTTAAGCTTTACTGAATCCTCCTTAAACATTTTGCTAACTATAGCATGATAAAATCATTCAGTCTTGGAAAGGAAACAAATACTGAGGTTCATGATAGGAATAATATATTGATCATCCAAATGACAGTAAGAGCTGTAATTTTTCCTCCATTTTATTAGTCAGCCTGGCTCATTGCTACTTCATGAGAAAATGTATTGCAGATAATACTTCAGCATACAATCTGATACAAGGCTCCAGACAGCTATTTCTGTATAGAAATTAACTCAGATTAATGTGGCGATAATTGTTGGAGCTCAGTAACATGTTTTTGCTAATTAAGGATTGAGGGAAATGCCATAGAAGAGACAGTAACATTTGTTAACAAGAATACACTAATCGTTTGGTTGTTCCCATTGACCTATGAAAAGGTTAAAATGCCAGAGCTTTTGGTGAATTAGTAAATATGTCAAAAGGGTTACTCTTTATCTTGTTTAAAAGAAAGAAACCATATTTCATCTCACTATTAAATATGAGGGAAAAAGTAATTGTTTATCCCATATATTTCCTAAAATAAATCATAATTTTTATGCATTGTAATCTGTGTTCTTATATTTTGCTATCTAGGTTAAGAAAATAAAAAACACCATGAATTCATTTTCTTGTGTGACTCCATCTTATACGGGTCTCCTTTTAATAATTTTTGAGCCCCACTGAACCAATATAAATGAATTTAACAGAGAAGGAACAGTCTTGGGACTACAATCAATACTGTGTCAGGTATATAATTTCTATATCAATTAAAACTGTTGCACATAGTGAGTTAGTGATCTCTATCAAAAAGAAATGCACATGCAATATAAATATACTTAATAAATTCAAATTTCTTCTTTCAAAATTAAGGTCATAATAAGGTCATAATTTTCCTAAAATTCATTTAAGTAGCATATCCTTGAATTCCCTGTCTTATCTTGTCCATATGATGAAGTTACCATCTTTCCTTCTTAAAGCTCAATTAAATCTTGTTAGATTTAGCTAACTCAAGACTCCAAGTCACTAAGGATTCTGAACACTATCTTATAAACAGAGTAAACCTTTAAATAATGGTTATTTGACTCTGAGAGTAGCTCAGTTGTTTAGAGCATGGTGCTAATAGTGCCAAGGTTGCTGGTTTGATCCCAGTACAGACTATTCACTTAAGACTTGGACTTGATGATCCTTGTGGGTCCCTTCCAACTCAGAATATTCTATGATTCTGATTAGCATGACCTTGTTCTGTATACTATGATTATTCCATTAGGCCAGTCTAAGGAATGGATATTTCAGTAAAATTTCTAGAACCATGTTCTGGTTGTGTAATATCATCACTAGTCTTGTGATCAAACATTTTCTTTTACTGAAGAGTTTTGCATTTTTTATTGGTCTATTAAAACCAATAGATTTGGGTCCACAACAAGGAGTAATGATGAAACAATCATAAAGTCTGTGAGCCGTTCCGTCTACGAAATAAATTTGTTCACATTTGCATACCTCTCTAATAATGACCATGGCATTCAGAAGCAATATATTGGAAAAAGGAAACACAATGCATCTTACTTCCTAAGTACTCATACTACTACAAAAATGTTAGAAATTTGACTTTGAAGAATATGAGACAGGAAGGGATGACGTATTTGTATAGTTATTCTGAAGTGGAAGGATGGTAAAATTAAGATAGTAAAGCAGAGAATCAGAAGGTGCCATTTCTTTGCACTGATTACCAGCCATACAAGTAATGTGACTATTTGGATCTACTTTTCCAGTATATAAAACAGGGATTTCAGTTTAATTCAAAAGACTATTTAAAATATCAGCTCTCTGTGAACTTTGAAGCATTTTCTTGATGAGTGTTACATAAGTTTACAGAAAATGTTATTTAAAAATTGAGATAGTTCAGATATCTGGCATTTCAGAACATGTGTTTGCATTCAGAAGCAAATGTTAGGGTATCTCTGTTCAAAAAATACATTTTAGAGCAAAAGGAAAAATAAGCCAGTGTGTGCAAAAGAAGACCTGATTTTCCAAGGTAAAAATCACAGCAAGATAGCTGAAAAAGTAAATTCTGCAAGAAAAAATGAAGTGCATTTTTTGTTATGGAGATTATTCCACTGTTAGTACAGAAAATTTCAGTCACTACTGAAATGAGTCTCATTTTACTTCGGAGTTTTGATTTGCTTTAAAGTAGGACACTTCACACTTTGGTAAAATAATACCAGCCAAAATACATCTTCTACATGTCTGTCTATTCATTTTGTCAAAGCCAGCAGAAAAACGGTATTCTTATCCTGTATAATAGAAAACAATTTTTAAAAGATGACTGAGCTTTCTTGCTATATATGTCTTGCTCCTAACAAACCATTAATTCAGTCCGAGGCTTCACAGAAGTCCAGTCTGATGTTGTTCTATTGTAATTCGTCTTAGACACGCTGAGAAAACTTCTACAGAACTCATGTAACTAAATGAGTTTATAGTTGAAGATCATCTTCAATGATTTTTCATAGTGCAATAATGTTACTGCTGCTTAAATATGGCTTTGTTTCTGTGAAAATTATATATTGACCAAATATAATTTTCTGACTATATTCTCAACACTTCAAAAGTTTTCCATTAGTAATGTTCTTAATCTCCTTTTAACAGAAAGATATCAACTGTGCAGATGAAATGACCACATACTGTTTAGAGAAGAAATGACACAACTTTTCTGCTGTCTGCATTGGCCCAAGCAATAATCTCTGTCTTGTAAATAATAGAGGTAATGAAAAAAAATCTGGATTTCTTAAACCCAGATTTAAATTTTAAATGCTTACTTTAAATTAAAATTTTATTTCTAATGAAAACCTTCTATCTAAATTTCAGGCATTCAGAGTCAGGAAATAAGCTGTTCTGAATATTCCCCCTTATGGATCTATCTCTAGATATCATTTGCTAGGTGCTAAAATCTTGTGCAGTAAATTTAAAAACATCCTGCAGCAGCAGACCAAAAATAAATTTAAAGCATTCTTAGTAGCCCTTATCTATGAAGTCCACACCTAAGAGGAGAAAGAGCCCATAATTCTTACTAAAAATAATTTCTTTGTATTCAGAGTATAGAGTTCAGGTTGTCATTATATCATTAACTGCTGGAAGGCAAGATAGACAAGGAAAAGGTCATTCATTAACACAATATTATCTCATCTGATTCTGTTCAAGTATTGATCACATCAATGGTAAGCAAGTTAAACTCGCAGCCGTTGCTCCTCCAGGCCTATAAACATTGCACTTTTATATACTTGGCACTTTACAAAAGGAAATATTTGCATTCCTAATCATTGTGAGAAATACAGTATTTTGTCATGAAGTTATAATTTCTTGTTTATAGTTGCTAATTATGTAAATATTATGTAATCTGATGTATAACTGCAAATTAAATAATTGCTTCAGAGCTGATTGCCACAATAGATCCACTGAAGCAAAGATCTTGAAATTACAAATTAAATTATTAGATATCATTGAAGTATCTTTAAAAACCTTATTTGTTTATGGAAATTGATAAGAAGTTATGTTCAAGCAGCAGGACAGAAAATGAAGCTAAATCAAAGGCAGGCATGAACACCAAGCAGCAAAAATGTTTCTTTTACTATAAGGTTTATAGTTTGTATTCTGCAGCTACCAAACAACTACTATGCTCTAGTGAGATGCAATTACAATTTAATAACTGGCAATATGTTCAATTGCTTGTATCTACTTTTGCCTGGGTCCACATGACATTTGGGAACAAAACGACAGCAAAACCTAGAAGGTAATAATGCACAGGTTAAAAGCATAACACTGTGTGATAACTTGCCTTTTTAAATTCTTAGTTTGGTAAAGGACTATTAAAAAAAAGATCAGAATTTCTCAGACTCGTCATGATGCTTAATAGTGTCTTTTCGTATTTTTGCTAATATTGTGATCTCTTGCTTATGTCAAGATCTTTGCTAATAACAGGATCTACTTGAAAAAAGTCAATCTAGTGGATAATTTCAGGGAAAAGCTTGTTAGGATAGTTCTTTTCTTATCAGATAACTTATTAAGTACAATACCAGAAAGTATGCTGTATATAATTTTTACTTTTGTTTAAATAGGAATGCTAAATTTGTGGATACCAAGAGGCAAATTACTAGCCAAAACCATGTGTCTTCCACTCTAACTTTAGAGTAATCCTCATATATTCTTTCAGTCTGTCACTAGATTGTCACATATTCCTCAGTACACGTCATAGACATCAAAAAGGAAAGAACTTTGTACACTGAAATACCCATAGACATATATTTAAACAAAATTTGTGCATTTTGATTGAGGTATATAGATATCTCATTTCTACAGAATTGTTTTCATTTTGTAGCTCAAGCTGCTATTTCCCAGCTTTTGTCTAATCTAAACAAATTTTTTCCTCGCAGCATTTAGTTTTCTTGATATGGTTTGAAGGGAAGTAATATTTCCAATTCTACTTTTCATGCCTAAGCAGCACTTGCTGTTTTTATTGATGCATAATAGAATAGTTCACAAGCTGAAAGTCTCATCTGTTCAAGAGGACAGAAAATAAGTTTTTCACTGCCCATTTTTCTACAGTTGTCATTTGTATTTCATTTTCTTCCATCTTCTGCAAATTTGTTCCTTTGGTCAATTTTTCATCGTGCTTTACCTTTCTGCTTTTGTTTTGTTCTTTCCCTTTGTAAATTCCTATTGATGCTTTTCTTTTGCTATGGTATTATTTAACGTGACATAAAAGCATGATCATGTGGATTTGGTGCTCCCAGTCCTTCAAATCCTGAGCTGTTGTCCTGAATCATTTGTTATATAAGTGAAACATGGTTTCGGCTTTTTTTTCAACTCAGCAAGATTTTCGTTTCTCTGTGTGTCACTCTGTAAGAAAAAGAGCATCTGCATGAACTAAAATTTTCATCCTGCAGTGTGTGATGAGTGGGTCCCTCTTTGCTTCCCTATATCTTTTTAGGATACAATTTAACAATCACTGACAGTGGTTTTCTAGCTGTCTGATCACTTTTTATTATTGTCCTAATAATTTTGTCCACCAGACAATGATATCTTGAGGAGGCTGTTCAGGAATTTGACTGAGATTTAGTTGGCGAATTTGCCAGATATGTAATATTTCCTCTGCACCTGTTCTGCTGATTCTTTGGTATTTGCCCCTGTGGCCTGAGCAGAGTTTATTATCCTCCCTGAAATGCATCTAGTGTGCACCCATCTCAGAATGTCACAGTCTAGTCTCATAAATAGCCAGGATCTTGAATTCATGAGTATCTCCTTCTCTCATGATCTGACAGGACTTTGTTCAAAATGTCAACTTCATATCATTAACTGTACTTTAGAAGATTCACAGCTATTGACCTTAACTTATTGATTCTTAACATTACTTTGAGGGGAAAAGAGGAATATTCAATCACTTACAAATTACAGTGACAGTTAGATGAAAATTTGAAAGAAGCAGCTACTAGCTGATCATATATTTAATATCCTTATTCACACTTATCTGTTCAATTTAACTGTGATATAAACAAGCCAAGGTCAAAACAGGTCAAGAAGTAAATATATACTACAATAAGAGAAATCCAAGACGTTACTCACATGTTACTGTCAATAATTACGCTTACATTTTGTCTTTCAGCTCACATCTTGCATTGTAATTAACAATATATTCTAAATTCTCCCTTTTCCTTTTTAAGAATTGTGCATTGTTAATGCACATATTTCCTGAGTTATATTTATTCTTGGAGGTTATGTATCTGTTTTTTTCTAAAAAAAAAATAGATCATCATGATGATAACAGTTTCTAGATATTAAAGTGATTTGGTTGCTTCTTTGTTTTGAATATTAAATTTAATTCCCTGAATGAAATTTTGCTTGTTACTGTTTATGGAAAACAAGTGCTAAAGTTTGAAAATATTCACAAAGAATTCTGTTTCATGCCTAATGCTCTAGGTGAGGTTATTATAGGTAAATTTTAATTACTAATATTATTAGGAAAACTCAAAGTCATAATCAATTTTTAAATTAATTTAGACTTTTATTATGTGGTAGATTTTTATCTAAATTTTCTCAAGCAATTAGATCTGTTATGTATTTTAGAAAATTTGTCTGAAGAAAGATTCAGAAGAAAATGAAAGTCTAGAAAATTTAGTTATATTCACTCTACTTCTTCCGAAGGTGATAGTAGGGACTTGAAACCAATGCTTAAATAAACAGTATCTCCAATGTGGAGATCAGTATAAGATCTTCTATCTGATATTAATCAGGCTAGTTAAAATTTATGCTTTTTATAGCCTTTGTTTATGCATAGTTTATAGTCTTCCTGTTTGAATTTATCAAGTGCTACAGAGAAAAAAACAAAATTCTCTTGAGAAATTGTGACAGCAGAAATATATTTCTGTCATATCACTCTTTTAGCACTCATTTGCTTTAAAGGAATGTTCCTAAAGTGCATAGAAATATCAAGAGAAAGTATACACTCTTTCCCCAGATGAAACTGAGTCTCAATAAATATAACTTAACATCACAGACAGCCCCACGCTTGTTAATTGTAAAACTGCCAGCCTGAGAATGAGTGCATGCTGCAGGATGTGCTGTAATGACACTCTGAAGAATTGTTCAATGAGATGGTGGGAAATACTTTAGATACAATTTGTTTGCATTTGTCAGATTCACATTATTATAATAAATTAATTTCCTAGTTCAACAGACCTCTCTGTTATTTCCCAGGGACAGGTTTTAAGTCATGTTAAAACTGTACCTGTTATCAGTGCCTTCTATAAATTCTTTTTTAGCAATTGACATATTAGGCCAGCTTTTATTTCTTCCGTATATGAATATAAATGTTCATCCCATCATACCAAATAATTCAAAATGAACAGCACGTATAAATGGAGCACATTTAAAATCAAATTTATCAAACATTACTGAAGAGTTTAATCTAGGAATCTCATTTGTTTTGCAAGCTCCACAAACAGGGATTATAATCATTTTTAAAATATTTGAAATTGCAGTAGCATTTTCAGAAGAAATATTGCAGGCAGAAGAAGCACAGAAGACATTTTTTTTTATTCAAAGATGAAGGGTTTTTTTTAATTATTTTTCTGTGTAAAGTGTTCACTGTACATAATATTATAAATGAACCAGTTTGAAAACAGACAAACCCAAGGATGAGTAATGTTTTTATCCTGAAATTACAAGCTCTGTGCCTGGATTAGTTACAGTACATGTAGCCTACAAATAGAGTAACTCAGAGCTTATTAACACTCTGATATTCATTTGCCTTTTAATTCCTGTCACAGAATCTTAACAAGATAATTATGTTCTTCTCCACTACTTCTTCAAAGCTGAATTATATCTTTAAGGAGAAGAAATTCTGGTCTTCATTCTACCCCAGAAAGCACTATACTGTCACAATATTGGAATAAAATATATGAGTTGTCTGATTAAGAAACAACTGATTTGGTGCCATGGAGCGGCAGAATTCACAGAATACAGAACTACTGCATTTCCTTCCCCCTCCCCTGTGAGCAATCGAAAGACTGAAAAAGAAGGTATAATGTAGACATCATAATAGTTGTATTTTCTTTGGTCTTGAAGTGAGGACAGATCATGTTCTTTTACACGAATACAATGACTAGGAAAATATAAGATTCCTCCCTATTCATCAGTGACTTCATAAGCATCTGTAGGGCATAGGAGCTGCAATTGCCAGAACAGATACTACGCAGCAAAGTCCTAAACTGAGTAGAGTCATACCCTCAGTTCAAGTGTAACATAGGCACTTGAGAGGTGCTTAAAGGAAGATAATTGATTGTTCTATATCAAGGTTTCATCTTTTGTGTATCACTGCACTGCTGTTGCCCATTTTTTACACTGCTCACGGTGAACAACAAGAGAATCTGAGCCTCCCACTTACTGCTGTATCTACCTCACTTTGGCTGTGTGTGAGCATAAAGAGAGAAAGGGAGTATCTCTGCACAGTATCAAATTTACATAGGCTCAGTATTCTACTTGCAAGTTCCTGAGAGATTAATCATTTTTTAAGCATAACTGGGTTAAACAGAAAAGTAGTCTTCATTTTCTTTTGTTCTTCACATTTATTTCATCTTGGTTTATATGCCTTGACACTCAATTTCTCCTTTCCTTCCCCCCTACCTATGTCCCCATCCATTTTACTTTACAGTCCTTCAAATTTTTTTTTTACACAACAGAGTGCAACTTGAGTTTACTATTGGCTCTTGGTGCACATTTCACTTGATACTGGATCTTGGTTACAGAGTTGACTAAACTATATGCTTTTGCAATCAATGCAAAGTTGCATGACAGATTACAGTCTTAAACTGAATAATGTCTATAATTATTTTAATTAAAAGTCTACTAAATAAGACAGACTAGAGAAAGAACACAGTGAATAACACCAAGGTCCAATTAATCTCAATTAATCTCAAATGTTTTGTTAAATTTAAAGAGAACAACTGAGACAGTTGCTGCTCCTCTTTACAGCTGCAATGTACCTGTGGCACTGCTTAGTCATAGGCTGCCTATTAGATGCCTCTTCACTTAAACAGCCTGAAGTTGTGAAGTTTTAGGAGCAATAGGAAGTCTTTGAGAAGGCAGGAGAAACCTTCCCCTTAGGGAGAACAGGTAGCAGAATGGGATCAAGGAAGCACAAAACAAGATTCATAAAAAGGGCTGGATTTGAAAGCCTTCAGCTCTGCTAAAGTGCAGCAAGATACATCAGCCTTGTGAAGTCTTTGTAGTGAAATGAAAAGAATTCTGCCCATTTTTCAACATCACTGACCTCTGCTTCTTTATCCATATAGTACTCCTTTATGTATAAGGCTTTATAACCATGTGTCATGATTTCACACTGGTCCAATGCCAGGCACCCACAAAAGTCACTCACTCACCCTCCCCTGCCACAGCTGGGCAAAGGAGAGAAAAATTTGATGAAGGCTTCATGAGTTGAGATATGGACTGGGAGAAAACACTCGAAGGGCAAAATAGGCTCAACTTAGAAGTACGAAGTGAATTTATTACTAACAGAATCAGAGGAGAATAATGAAAACTAAAATAAGCTCTTAAAAACACCTTTTTTGCCCCAACCTCTCTTTTCTTCCCACTGACAGCACAGGAAGACAGGGCATGGCTATTCTGGTCAGTTCGTCACCTAAGGTTTCTTTCTGCTGCACAGGGAGAGGAGTCCTTCCCCTGTGAGACCGTGGGGTCCCTTCCCACGGGACACAGTTGTCTGTGATCTTCTACAGCATGGTTCCAATCTCATGAGCAGCAGTCCTCCAAAAACTGCCACACCATGGGCCTCTCTTTCCACGGGGTGCAGCCCTCCAAGGACAGGCTGCTCCAGCCTGGAAGCAGGGCCCTCTCTACACTGGGTCTTCCACTGGACACAGCCTCCTCCAGGCATCCACCCACTCCAGCATGGGCACCTCTCCCGCAGGCTGCGGGTGGATCTCTGGATCCCCTGTGGATCCCCATGAGCTGCAGGGGCACAGCTGCTTCACCATAGTCCTCACCATGGCCTGCAGAGGAATCTCGGCTCTGGCACCTGGAGCACCTCCTCCACCTCCTTCTTCACTGACCTTGGTGACATCATTTGTTTCCCTCACATGTTCTCACCTCCTCCTCTTCTCTCACTAGAAAAAAACAGTGTCCCACTTTGGTTTGATTTTCTTCTTAAATGTATTATCACAGAGGCATTACCACCATCTCTAACTGGCCCAGCCTTGGCCAGCAATATGTCCATGTCCAGAGCCATCAGCCATTGGCTCTGCTGGACATGATGGAAGCTTCCAGCACCTTCTCACATAAGCCACCTCTGTGTCCCCGCCAGTACCAAAAAACAGGCCATGCAAAACCAACACACCAAGTCTGATTAAATAGTAGATAAGTCATGTAGCTTATGAGCAACTCTAAGTTTTTGTTTATCTACAAAACATATTGCATCTATATATGTTTATCTACAGAACATATTAGCTACATCTCAATTGCAACAGAAAAGTGCCACTGAACTTTCATAAGATGACATGTTGATGCCCCTTAATACCACAGCAAAACCAAAATATTTTTGAATCAGTGAAACTTCTCCCTTTCTATGCCTGAACTCCATCTAGATCCAACCAGGCCAGAGTAAAACATAAACTAGATAACCAAGTATTTCTCACACACAAAAAAGGAAAGAAAGTTACTGGTGTCAATGGTACAAGACAGGATGAAAATTATCATGCAAAAATAACTCCACTCACACCTAAGTGAGGAATCATGGAACCTCTTTGGGACTTGCTATTCATGTGCAGAATCTGGGAACTGTCTGCCCCTTGATCCTAATGAGATATTATACTCTGGCAGCCTAAGGTTTTTTCGTCCTTTCCTCAAGTTCATTCTGGTCCAATATATGGTTACACAAATTTATTTTATATTTTTAAATTAGTTACTTATAATTTTATCTTTGAGTTAGTGTAACTGGATAAATAAGAGTGGCCAGTTTCTCCAGACATTCTGAGGCTGTCAGATCCAGGTGACATCATCTGTATATGTTCTCTCAAATTCAATAGAGGCAAGCTGATAGGACCATAGAGTGCAAATAAGTCGTGTGCAGCTCCTGAAGCCAATATTGATACACAGCGCTGAGCTGAGAGACCCTGTGTGTCATGATGATACAACATCTCTTTAGTTCCAAACCTGGTCCTAATTCAAGGGTCTTGCATCAAATTGAGCTGTGTGACATAATCAAGGTGTTTTAGGGTAAGGTTTTCGGAGAAAACATTGGAGAATATTTCTCTTCTCAATATTTAGGAATGCAATTCTTAACACAAGGTTTTTACTTGGTATCTCTTAATTCGCCTGCAGTTCTTTAATATAGTAGTGGGTAGCATTACCCACTACCGATGCTGATACTGATTATCCTAAGAAATATTAATTTGCTGAGTTTTAGAACTTTTATGGAAATTAAATTTAACTAACTACTGAAAATGGGTGTGAAAAAGAAGAATTACACAGAGAGAAAACAAAAAAACAAAACAGAGGAACATTTTCTTTTATTTTCATGTAAAACCAGTTACTAAGGCATGGTTTTCTAAGATCTTTCTTGGCTACCTGATAAATAATATGCAGACTGCCACAACTTAAGTCTGAGTTGTGAAAGTGGAGAAAGCAGTGGGTTTTTGGCAAATATATGCACAAATACGTGCATTATTGCATGGTTCTACAAAGAATGAGGTTAGAAAGATATTTACAGTTTTTCCAGTCCCTTTTTCCCAAAACTTGAAATTTTTCATTGATTCATTGGTTGATTGGTTTGTTTTATTTGAGTTTTTTGGTTTGGGGTTTTTTTTACAAAATCTGTTTTGGCTGAAGTCAAATGTAGTGTGTGCAACAATAATGCAAATTCCGGAGGAAACCATAAAGTTGCTTAAACATCTTCAATGTCTAAAATATGAAAATAAGCATATAAAAAAGGGAATATATCTGCAGCATGAGTGGTTTTGTTTTCCTCTGAATTTTTAACCATGCATGCAACAACCAACAAATGAAGCTGTTGCCTACAGCTTAGAAAACTAAAAAAAAAAAGGTTTATCTGGAATAGTCATTTTATGTCTGCCTATAAAAAAAGACTACTCATGTTCACTGACACTTAATTACAGCATATCTGACTACATGAACTGATATTTATGACACACAGAATGGAAATTATTTTAGCACATTTGTTATTTGCATTGTTGGCAAAATTGCATGCACATTACTAGTTTCTCTCAAGCCATTTAAATATTTTTTCAACACTGAGTTTTCCAGGGCCTAATAAAATGATTCGTTTACGAGCATTCCCAAATTAATAAACAACAGCAGTAATTTATTATTAATAGAAAACAAACCACAAACTATTCCTTAATTTTTAATAGAACAGAAAATCCATTTACATACTACAATTGCTCTGCTAATTGAAAAGCTATAAATTAAAATCTGTGTAAATATCTTCTTTCTCAGTTAGTCAACAGAAAATATTCCCTCTTTCCCCACAGGCATGGATGTATTTCTTTTAGATGTCACAGTTTGAAAACATATAGGTTTTGTTTATAAGTTTCTCTTATGATAATGAACAATGTTTGACTTTTAGACATTCTTACTTTTGTTTCATACAGTATTTTCGGTAGATTTTACTGTTCTAGAAATTTACTGTTCTAGAAAATTACCATAGGTTTTAATTTGTTATTTAGTTCAGTATCAGTATTTTTTCTCATAAAGGGGTAGAAGTTTCTTACCAAGGGTCTTCTCCCTGACATATTTCAAAGAAAGAAGCGACACAGAGAAACAGATTTCTGAATCCCAGGAATTTCAGTTTACCATCATTTTCTGTTTCTAATTTTCTTTAGAAACATAAACTTGGGAACACAAGCATTACTAATTTTTGGATTTTTTTGTGGACATAATCACAGTTTTTAATGCAATTTTCAGGATAATGAAATTTGTTGTGAATCACTGGACACAAAATTAATGCCTGAAAAAAGATGGATTAAATTTATTCAATATATGTTACAAATAAGAGAGCAAACATTAATTGGAAGTCTTTTCTTTTAATCCATTTTAAAAAGGGAAAGATGATTTATGCCAGAACACAACCTAACCATTAATGTTATTGTTTTTCAGTAATTTAAGAAAATATATGCAGTATTTTAGAGATAATTCAATCAGAAATTTCATGGCATTTCAACAATATCCTTACAAATTCATAAAGCAGGTCATCACTCCAAAATATCTAGCAAAAAAACCTACTTAGATGACTTACTTTTCAGTCACTCCAGAACCTTACACACATAAAATTGCAGCTGCTACATTTCACAGCTAAGAATTATATGCTTTTTATATACAGGGGATGTTTTTCCCTGCAATTTTATCTTTTCATAGGACTTAGACTACACAGACATAAATATGGGGTTTGTGGTTGACACAGGGAATAAAAAACCCCATGGTTTCAGCAGGAATTTTCAGTACAGAGATGAAAATATGATAACATGTTGTAAGTTTGGGCAGTTCATGCATAGCAGGTTTGATATTTGTGTATCAATTCAATGAATTCTTGTACCCAATACAAATGTGAAGAGTGTATGTGCATGAGTTTCTCTTATTTTTCATAAGGCCCATACTACTATGGGTGTTATTGGCATTTTACATAACCTTTGAAACATCGGTTTAAGTTTATACAATTGAAACTATGGTAAATTGCTTCAGTCAACAGCAAAAAAAACAATGAATCTCAGACTGGGGGCTCTAGAAAGGGGACCTGACACAGTCTGAGGCTGAGATATGCTGAACAGTCCTTTCTAACCACAGCAGTCATGTATGAGGAGCTGTGACTCTGGTTACTCATTCTTTTTAGGAGCTTGCTGTGGTGTCTTGGATGCCTGGCCTCCAGACATGAGCTTGGAAGCATCAGGAGGAAAAGGGGATAAGCCATCTTCTTTCATCACACACATTACCTGCCCTCAAGAAAAAAAAGGCTGATTGATGTAGCCTAGGATTTTTTTTTTTGAGCATTTAATTTCTTTTTCCTTCTCACCAGCACAGGAGAGGAATTTAACTGGGGATGCAAAAAGAAAAACACACCTTGGGTTTTTATATGGTTGAGGCAGGCAGCAGTCAGGAAATTCAGGAAGTTTTTTGACAATGCTTTTCTTAAGCACTGTCCATTCCACTGTCTTGTCCATTCTACACAGGAAGTAATATTTCCATTGTTTTTTGTTAAACATAAGGCTTAATGCACTGAATGATGTGTTATTAATGTAACCAGTAAGAGAGAGGGGATGTGGAATGTGCCTGAGATGGTTTTCCAAGGGAACAGTCTTATGGTTTCCTGAGTTGCCTCAGTTTTCAGCATTAATATTTTACCAGTGAGAGAAACACTTGTGCTCTAGTTATACCTTTGAAATATGTGGTGGGATATAAATCTGGCATCTTTGCTCTAAATGACATAAGCAATACTTTTATAATAGCTAATACTGGTCCCTGAGAGTTAGAAGCATGGGTTCTAGTGCTGGATTTCTCACAGATGTGCCACTGATATTGGACAGAGCAATCACAGTACATAAGGTTTTTTGTCTTTAAGCTATGAACAATAATAGTCTTCATTCCTCATTTTCCCTAATTTTTAATAAACATGTGAAATCTGATGTAGTGCAGGATTTCACGTTTGAAGTACATTTAAGACAATATACAATTTGAGATCCAGGTAAATGGAAGGAATTTCAAACCAGGTAAAGAGAATTTGTCTGTGACTGCCCTGTAGTTCTTTTTTTTAAGGCAAAATCTGTATTAAATAATTGGATTACATTAGGTAAGATGCAGCTGAATGGTGAAAAACCATAAATGTCTCATCAACTGTCAGTTATGGATAAACAGCTTTCATGTGCTGACAACACACGAAGGGCTTGCATACATGCAGTCATTTGTGCTGCCTATTTATAGTTTGACTTTGACCATAGAAATCTTACTTGCTTAACCATAAAAATCTAAGGTCTATCACAACAATGTGTTTTATAGCCTGGATATTTATCAGGAATTTAAGATACAAACTACTAGTACAAAATACAAATACTCCACCAATGACAAATTATTTCAATTATTTTATCGCAGAAAATGTGGTTAGTGGTGGAGCAAAGAATTGTGATGGAATACTTTACAAAATACTTAGAGGAAGATAAACATGATGAAAGAAGATAGTATTTTGAAAGAAGACCTCACAGATACAAAATAGGAGAAATAAAGTGGTCAGGTTTTGCAGCAGAATATAATCAAATATTGATATCACTTAAATGTCAACACCCATGCTGTTCTACATAGAAGTGATTTGGAAAATAAGAGAGAACTGAAGTAACAAAATCTGCTGATATTACAAAGATTACTTGACAGTCAAAGAAAAAACAATTGTGAAGAATTAGTGGTTTCTACCAGCACCATTCAGGGAGGTATTAAATACATCGGTGGCAACAAACAATGTGAAATAGAGAAGAGGAAAAAAAAAAAATTTCTTTCTCCTTGAAGAATACTGTGAAGTATAGCTCTCTAAACTTAAAAAATATCAGACTTCTTCTGAGACATTTTGACACTGGCCTATTCAAACCTGTTTTCAGAATCTTTAGAAAACATGGTTAAAGAGCACAGTAATTTTTTGTGAGAATTTCCATGATCCTTAAGTCAGAAAGCCTTTGCATACCTTCCAGAATTTTGGTGTTAACTGTGAAATAAGTGGATTAGCCCTAATGAGGACAGGTGGAAAGTGGAAGGATCTGCTAAGACACTGAAAGAGAGCGCAGCACCACAAGGGGTACAATGGAAGACACTTGGCAATAAAACTGACAGTGAAATTTAGTGCCAAGAAACACAGTCATTTAGCTGACTACAGAGAATTATACAGCAAAAACTGAAAGCCTGGAGAAATACCTCAGGTCCAATCAGCTGTAAATTTTGTGATTTGAGCTCCTACCCTCAGCTTCCATCCATGTATCTTTCCTTTTTACCTAATAAGCAGAATGAAGCATCAGACATTCTGGCACGCTACAAATCAATTTCTATTACTCTACCGATCAAGATAATTTATCTTTGTCATAGTTCAAGCCATTCAATCTCAGTGACAGAGTTTAGTTCTAATTTTCAGTTTGCTCTACAGGAAGTGGTTTTGTTTTGAAATGATGTCCAAAACTCCCGTGTTTAATCAAATACACATTAAAATTCAAACAGATAGAAAAGAATAATGGGACTCGCTACCAATAAAATAGCCATTTCCCTACATTCACTCTATTGTTAATCATGGCATTAATATTTGCTTTGTATAAATCGTTTCTGTAACATTGACTCAATTTATGTCAATCTGCATTTTTACACATCCTTGAACAGCTTGCTTTTTTTTTTCTCTGAACTCTAGAAGTGCTGTCACTCTTATTTACTTTCCATTGAAAGCACATATGTCTATAGTAAAATTCAGAAATAATAGAACAGAAGCTTATTTAAAATGCTTCCATGGGCATAAACAAATAATACATATTTGAAATTTTAAATATCTGTAATTTCAAATACATCCCTATTTCTTTCCTAAGAAACAGAAACTGAGGACTTGCTTCTAAGCATGCAGGTACACACAGCCTGTTGAAAGCAATATTGACCTCTTAATTAATATTTTTTACCATAAGAAATAGAAAAGCTAAACATTTAGTCCTTCCATTTCAAAATCCCACTGTTCACAGCTTAGTGGAAAAGAGCAACAGCCTTACAGGTGTCTCCAGTCATCCCTCAAAGGGTGTCCAACAGCAAAGAGCGGTGGTAGATATGAAGTCTGGTGGTAAATTTACCTTGTTGAGAGATCAAGTAGGGATGAAAATCCTGCCCTCTACTCAAGGCCAGCATTAATTCTGATGTTTTGGCACATACCCCAAAGTAATATGCATGGAACTGTAGATGCTTCCTCTAGTAGAAAAATCAAAACAGGGGAAGTACTGAAAACAGAAAAATATTCCTACCTACAGGCAGTTCAGGGCAACTGTTCTTTCATTTCTGAGATAGGAAAATCTGAAATTGAACTTCCAAATCTGAAAAAAATTAAATTGCCTTCCAAATCTGAAAATTCCCAAAGATTCCTGGCTTCAGTCCATCTTCACTACAGAACAGAGCAGCATTCAGCACAGTACAAGCTAAGGTCACCTACTTATGAGTTCTATTTATTAAGTAAAGATTACCCCAAATCTATAGATGTGTGCTCTGATTTACACAGTCAGAGAATGAACATCTAATACAGGAAGTTATCATTCAAATTTTTGGGGCAAATCTTTTTGAATACAAAACAGAGATACATGGTCTTAAATTAGTCCTATTAAAACTGATATCCATATCATTATGAATGACTGTTTTTATCTTCCAAAATGCCCTTCTTGTCTACTCCAGGTAGACTCTACAGATTACTCCTCTATATCTGTAAAGCACTGTTAAGGTGAATATATTTTCAGTACATTTATTACAGGAAACTGTCTTTTGTCTGCATGTAGTTAATACCCACTCTTAGCAATGACAAATTGAAAATCAAAGATGCTTTTGTAAATTATCAGATACATTGATTTGTACTCTCATATATTTATAATAGACTTCAAGCACACTTTTAGCATCAAAATAAATTGCCTTACAGCTCCTTCCCTAGCCTACCCTTTCAAGCTGCAGTCATTCATTCAAAAGGCTGTTGTGTTATTGCTGAAGGAGAGACAGCAGGAAACTTCACTTTCTTTCTCGTAAATGCATAAACCACTACCAGCTAAAAAGTAATGATCAGTTAATAAATAACTGGCAGCAATAATTCAAACCAAAATATAACAAACTCTTATCCTAATTTAAATTCATAAACAGTTTACAAGATTGATTTTTTTTCTGATGTTCTACAGGCTTTCTTCCATAGAGCAAGAATTGACTTGAGATATGGCTTTCAGCGGAAAAAATAGGAGGGCATGAACTACCTTTTCAGGTAAGAAGAAAGTGTCTCATCTCTTTTGGTTTACTTAATAAATACTGAGCAGGATCTCTAGCCAGTTTATTAATGTCTCCAGCTGAATACTCTCCTCTGACAGAGTTTGAAGTCACAGTGCTGACTCCCAGAAAAATGTACTACCTGCCAGGGTATCATTAAACTTTCATATTGATATCTTCAATCAGGAAGCATTACTTGGAACAAGACCTTGAACTCAGGGATTTCATGTATCTGTTGAGAGTGTTACCTATTCAGAAATCAGGAGATTATAATGTCATCCTAAGAAAACCTGTTTCTAGAAAGGTTTGGCAGGACACACTCATTCAATCTGACTTAATTCACCCATGGTTCTGACATACTGCTTTCCCTTCAGACTCTTCATCGCTACTTGGTGGGTTTGTTTTTGCTAACCTGAAACTGACTCTCCTTCCTCTGTACCATGTTCTCATCTCAGAAAACACTTGGAACAAGACTCTTATCAGCTTTTGGTTTCATCATGGACTGATCTTAATACATGAACGTCTTATTGGTGGTTTTGTTTTGGTTTGGTTTGATTTGGGGTTTTTTTTGGTTTTGTTGGGTTTTGTTTGGTTTTGTTTTGTTGGGGTTTTTTTGGGTTTTTGTTGTTTTGTTTTTTTTTTTTTTCTTCAGTGAGACAATCACTGGAACAACCTCTCCAGGAACTTGATAGACTCCCTGTCACTGGAAGTGTTCAAGACATGATTGGATTGCTGGATTATCTCATCCAGGCTGTCTTTCTCATGAAATGTTGGACTGGATGATCTTTAGTCTTACTGTCCAGCCTGTTGTATGGTTCTGTGTTTCTATGATTCCAAGTTCAATGGTTCCTGGACTGGAGGATGGGATCTGACCCAGGCTCTACCAGATTTTATGTGACTGCTCTGTTAGGCCTAAAACCATATTTCTTTATACTTAATTGTTCCAAGCCAGCTCTTAACAGAGCTCCCATTACCAGAATATGCTACATCATGGTAGCCATTATGCTGAGTATGTGCATTAGATAGATTAGGAACATGCAGATCTCCTCATATTTTGGATTACTGCTTTAAACACTTAACTAATTAATATATGGGTAATGGTATTTCTTTAATAACATTTTAAGTCTTTTCTTAAAAAATCCCTGACTTGAAAAAAATTTGACTTGCACTGAGAAGTATGAATACATAGTCCTAATGATTAGCCGCAAAATTTTTTTGAAGACTCTGCACTTTATATGGAATATAATATAAATTATGGAGTAGATTACTAGCTTCTGTTTTTGGAACCTAGCTCTGAAGGATTTTTTTTCCCCAATATACATTCCATCATACAGGAACAGTAGTATGCTATTTCATTTTATATGTCTTTTTCAAGCACTTATATGAAGCAAAAGTACTCAAGAATTCATCACAGTACTGTGCATTTATTAAAAAAAAAAATTAGAAAGAACATGCTTCAATACAAATCTCCATATATGGGCTTCTACTGTCATAAATCTTGTATTGGGTTGACCCTGAGTTGATGGACAGTCTTTAAGACCAATTACGCTTCTCACAATTTACATATTTAAACCGCACAGAAAGGCGGGACTTCCCCTTTTTGGTCGGAGCTCGCTTGCTGGGAGGTGGGGGCAGCTCGGAGCCTCCCGGCCCCGCCGGGCCGGGCCGGGGCCACTGCCCCTTTCCCCCTTTCCCAATGCTGCGGCACGGACCCTGGGTGGCTGGGGGGGGACTGCCTCAGAGCCACAGGCAGCTAAAACCAGCCATGGACTGCTCACAGCTAAACCCATCCAGCACGGCTTCTTGGGACCGGCGGGTCCCTCTCCTCTCCATGCGGAGCCGGCGGAGTCAACGGGAGCCGGCAGAGCCTCCTGTCTGCAGCCAGCACACTTCGTGCTGAACTGAAGAAGACACCACGCAGCCAGCAGCACAAAGGGAGCGAGGCTTTTCCCCACCGTAAAGGCCGAACAAGAACAGCCTTCAACATGGCGGCGTCAGAGTCAGAGAGAAAGAGAAGTGAGTCCCGTGGGACGGAGCTGGAAATGGCGACAGGAGAAAAGAGGGCGGTGCCGCGATTCTGGCACGCAGCTTAAAAGAAACCTTCTTGCATGCCGTGGTAAGAAAGTGTAATACCACAAACTGTTTGTCTCTTTAATCCATTTGAAGAACATGGGGGGATGGAGTATCTTCGTGTGCCTGTGAAGATTGTGAAGAATGCCGATGCCAGGCTATATAGTAGTAAGAGGCTGCTAGAGACTTGTGGCGAAGAAGAGCCTTTGTGTGCAGGCCAAAAGAACTTATCCTTAAAAAGATGAATAACCCCATGTGATGGCCCATGTTTTGCAGTGTGAAGGAACTGTGAGATTTTTCATGGGAGAGATGTTCTACACACAGCAGATTGTTTGTTTCCGGGCGGATCTGCTGTTGGTGGCAGTTTGGGAACCACGTGCAACTGAAGGAAAAACCTTTTTTTTCCCTTAAGCATAAGAGAGAGACTTTTCAAGAACTGGAACACTGACTAACATCCCATGTTCTGTTACCCCTTGTGTGAGCTAGGTAAAAGGAGAGAAGTGGCTGGGGGGGGGGGGGGGGGGGAGGGGGGGAGGAGGAGGATTTGCTTTAATTTTGTTTTGTTATTGTCTCTTTACTTTTAATTCTATTAATAATAAAACTCTTTCATTGTACTTCAACTGTTTAAGGTTTGTGCCTGCTTTGCTTTTCTCCTAATTCTTATCTCACAGAAGGAAAATAAGTAAGTAATGAATATTTTGAACCAAAACCACTACATTTAATTGGTGTTTCTGCCCGGTTTCGAACTCAACCCACTACAATCTATCCAGACAAAACACTGAAGTAACACATGGTCTAAGAAAATCACTGAAAAATAATTTTGACTCGTAAAAATTTGGAATTTTTTTACCTGAGGTCTTACGTTAGAAACCATTTTATATTTAAAGGACTGCAAAGGCAACAAAAAAAATTAAAAAAAGAATATTTCATTATAGTTCAGGTGCTTGTCTTAATTTTGAAAAAAGTAGGCAAGGCCTACTGACCCTGTGTCCAGGGTCAGTCAACAAAAAATCATTGGAATTATTCTGGACTTGTATACCTGTAAGATATAAAATAAAATTCACACCAAAATAACGAATTACTGCAGACTGCAGCAAACTGTCAAAAATAAATCTACAGAAATAATTTATCAATCCCTTCAATACACAAAATCATCTGGTTTCATTAAATACTTCACCAAGAAGACAATGTGAATTTTGAAGCCAATTCAAGCTTTTAAAAATTAGTTTTCAGTTTTTTAAAAAATTTTAAGACTGCTTTTTTTAAGTAAGATTTTTTTTGTACTAATGATCTGTTCCGTGTAATGCATGTTAGTCTCACACTTCTGAGACCAAAAAGTAGTTGAAATAATATTACATTGTCCTGGGTTGCAGTGTATTCTATTACCATCCTCATGAGCTGTTGAAACCAGGTGGGGCAGTGTTTCCTTGCCTCCTCCCTCAGGACTATATTCTGCTAATGAGCCGCTCAATCCCTGGCCTCATGATGCATCATCCCATTGTGAGATGCTCCACCCAGAGGGAGGAACCAAGCATCCCATCCTGGATATAATCTGAGATTCCGAACACCACAGACACCCTTTCCACTGGATTCCCCAGAGGACAGGAGCTACATGACCACCACTGGACCTTCTGAGGAAGAGCAGACCCTTTCTGCAGGATCACTGCTTCAACAGAACCACACCCACCACTTCAGGAGGACTGCAGCCACCATTTTATTGGACTGCTACTGCCACCCTGACTAGCAGGGTGTCACATTGTATCCTGACTCTGTGTTTTCTGCCTTTTTTTTTTATTTCCCTATGTAGCGGGTTGAGTTCGAAACCGGGCAGAAACACCAATTAAATGTAGTGGTTTTGGTTCAAAATATTCATTACTTACTTGTTTTCCTTCTGTGAGATAAGAATTAGGAGAAAAGCAAAGCAGGCACAAACCTTAAACAGTTGCAGTACAATGAAAGAGTTTTATTACTAATAGAATTAAAAGTAAAGAGACAATAACAAAACAAAATTAAAGCAAATCCCCCCCCACCCCCCCTCCAGCCACTTCTCTCCTTTTACCTAGCTCACACAAGGGATAACAGAACATGGGATGTTAGTCAGTGTTCCAGTTCTTGAAAAGTCTCTCTCTTATGCTTAAGGGAAAAAAGGGTTTTTCCTTCAGTTGCACGTGGTTCCCAAACTGCCACCAACAGCAGATCTGCCCGGAAACAAACAATCTGCTGTATGTAGAACATCTCTCCCATGAAAAATCTCACAGTTCCTTCACACTACAAAACATGGGCCATCACATGGGGTTATTCATCTTTTTAAGGATAAGTTCTTTTGGCCTGCACACAAAAGCTTTTTCTTCGCCACAAGTCTCTAGCAGCCTCTTACTACTTCTATATAGCCTGGCATAGGCATTCTTCACAATCTTCACAGGCACACGAAGATACTCCATTCCCCCCATGTTCTTCAAATGGATTAAAGAGACAAACAGTTTGTGGTATTACACTTTCTTACCACGGCATGCAAGAAGGTTTCTTTTAAGCTGCGCGCCAGAATCGCGGCACCGCCCTCTTTTCTCCCGTCGCCATTTCCAGCTCCGTCCCACGGGACTCACTTCTCTTTCTCTCTGAGTCTGACGCCGCCATGTTGAAGAGTGTTCTTGTTCAGGCTTTACAGTGGGGAATGCCTCGCTCCCTTTGTGCTGCTGGCTGCGTGGTGTCTTCTTCAGTTCAGCACGAAGTGTGCTGGCTGCAGACAGGAGGCTCTGCCGGCTCCCGTTGACTCCGCCGGCTCCGCATGGAGAGGAGAGGGACCCGCCGGTCCCAAGAAGCCGCGCTGGATGGGTTTAGCTGTGAGCAGTCCATGGCTGGTTTTAGCTGCCTGTGGCTCTGATGCAGTTCCCCCCCAGCCACCCAGGGTCCGTGCCACAGCATTGGGAAAGGGGGAAAGGGGCAGTGGCCCCGGCCCGGCCCGGCGGGGCCGGGAGGCTCAGAGTCCCCCCCAGCTTCCAGCAGGCGAGCTCCGACCTAAAGGGGAAGTCCCGCCTTTCTGTGCGGTTTAAATATGTAAATTGTGAGAAGCGTAATTGGTCTTAAAGACTGTCCATCAACTCAGGGTCAACCCAATACACCCTATTAAATAATTATTCTGACTTGGTGCTTCCCACTAGTTTGTTTTTGAACTAGTACATACATTCACCTAATGAGGACAATCTTTCCTACAATACAGTCCAGCAGCTTTTCTTCAGCAGACTCATATCAAGTACTGTAGGCTGTTTGAAGGAGCCAATGACAGAAGTATTCTCCACAACCATTCCGTCTTTCCCTAGCCTTGTTTGATCATTACTTCTCAGCCTCATGGGATATGTGATACCATTCCACCACCATTTTATCTGCTCATCTGCTGATTGCTTTCCTGACACTTTGCCCTCTGGTAACACTAGCTCTGATTGTTATCCAATCTTTTGCTAAAATAGAAAAAGAGTTTCAGTGTTGTATCTCAGATGTGTATATTGAATGTCAATTACACACCAACTGTTCAAGTATCTATCCACCAGCAGTTCCAAAAATTGGCTATTACAGATGAACAGGTATGAAATGGAAAATACATAATGATTATTTGAGCATAGTCTGTTTATCAAGCATGTGAACTGTAGACCAAATAAATCTACATTTTTGATAGACCTTTTTATATGGATTCTCTATCAAGTGGTTTTACAAGCAAGATGCAAACAAAGAAAGAAATTTGAAGGTTACATATATTCTCAATGAGGAAAAAAAATCTCTTAACCACAATGGAGTTCTAGTGATGATTTAAATCAGTTATCCACCTGGCCTAATGACCAAACTACAGAATGAAAACATTCAGAAGCTCACAGAGCTGAAGGATTCCTCTGAAAGTGTGAATAAAATCTGGCCACATAAACCAGAAGTTCCTCAGTGTGGAACAGATTCGGCTCACTGTCTGTGGCAGGGTAGATATGAACATTGTGCAGGCAGTTCTGGCTACATTTTTGACACTCTGTTTACCACGTAGGAACTGTGTGCTGCTGAGCTGAAATCACTGTCAGAATATGCAGCTGGATGATATTCCCTTATCTATTGATACACGTGGAGCAATAAGCTCTCTTGGATTGGATTTGTTGTTGAAATGCTCAATAAATACTTGAAAAGAAAGATCCATGCTACCTGTCCAGCACTGCTTAACCCAGTTATGAAGATAAACAGAACAGTCACAACAAGGATTTTAATTTCAATGAAGAAAAAAACAAAAAACCAAAACCAGAACCAAAACAACAAATTGCCTTTCTCCTTCCAAACATAAAATGATGACATCATCAACTCTGACAAGCTGCCTATAGATTTATTTTTTCTTTACATTTTCAGACAGAAATTGACATTTTAGTGCAATGTCATGAAGACACAGAAAAGTTTACTGAGAGCGTCTTTATGAAATAATAAGGTCAAAAATGACAGATGGAGCTTAATAAGTCATCATATTTCAGGAAAATGCATATTGTGCATGCTATTAAGACAATTAAGGTCTTGCAGAAATTAATGCAAAAAATTAATTCTTCCAGAATGTTTGATCTTTGGTGTGATAATCTACTAGCTGTCCAAATATAAAACTAGTATTTTTGCATTCTTTCCTTCTCAGAACAACAGAAAGACAGAATGCTTATTTCCAAATTAAACCCAAAATCACTCTTGTCTTTATGTTAAAAATTTTTATATTAATAAACTAAACACTATACAAAGCACTGCCTTTGATGCTCTGGGTAACCAGGGGCCTTTTATTTTTATTATTTCAAAGTATATTGTTTCAGAACAATGTCTGAGTAAGGTAACTCTGTGATAATTAGACCAAGTTAACAGGTTTCCCACAAGATTTGTATGGAAAATATTGCTTTTACTAAGCCTATTTTTACTGAGAAAATATTTAGTAGGATTTCTGTACTTTAACTTATCCAAAATTAACATTTTATTTCAGGTCATAGTGTTCATTAGGAACACTAATTAGTACTTACTTCCTTTTGCAGCTCCATTCAGGTCCTGATGACTCACTCTTCCCAGTGGGATTCCTATGACGCGCCTCAGAAATTTTGTTCAAACAGGGATTTCTAGCAGATAAAGAGAATCGGGATATATGACACCTTGAATGGTATTTCTTAAAGCAAACAAGCAGTACAAGACAGTTAAAGTTAACCTGAATGCAATATCTTCTTCATAACCCCCTCTTCCCCTCTAAAATGGGGAAAGAATTAGGAATAAAAATAAAATAAAATATTCTGCAATCTGAAATTAGAAATATTTTAATGTAATCTATTTTATAAACAGTTATTTTTTCCTTAGAGATAATACAGAAAAAATCAGTGTTTATCTTCTGCCAGTTCTAAATTTTTATGAAAATTTACTTTTAGAAAGAGAAATACAAGGGACTATTATAAATGAAAATAAACTTTAAAATTTGCATTCTCAAATACACTCAGGCTAAAGAACTGAAACATAAAACTACTCTGTAAAGACCACTGGAAAGATGACTCGAGATAAGAGATGAAACCTTTTCCATCAAGGCTAAGTAATACCTTTTTATCGTGTATTAAATTTGTTTTACATAACCCGTGGAAAGATGATATATTGGGTTTGCATGGTCAGGTTTTGATAGCAGGCTGTACTCCTGCAGCTCATGGATGACCATAGGGATGCAGAGATCCACCTCAGCCCCTGGAAGAAACCCACGCTAGAGCAGGTGGATGCCTGAGAGGAGGCTGTGAACCTGTGAGAGGTCCATGCTGGAGCAGGCTCCTGGCAGGGACCTGCAGACCCAGGGAAAGAGAAGCCCAGGCTGGACCAGGTTTCCTGGTAGGACTTTTGACCCTGTGGGGTCTCATGCTGGATCAGGCTGTCCTTGAAGGACTGCAGCCGGTGGAGGAGTGACCCACATTGCAGCAGTTCATGGAGAATTGTTGCCTGTGGTTTGGACTCACACTGGAGAAGCTCATGGAGAACTATCTCCTGTGGGAGAGACCCCACACTGAAGCAGGGGAAAGACTCTTCTCCCTGAGCAGCAGCAGGAACAATGACCATAACCCCCACCCAATCCCCTGGGCCACTTCAGGGGAGGAGGTAGGGTTGGGAAGGAGGCAGGGGGAAGGGGAAGTTTTGAATATTTATTTCACTGCTCATTATCCTGCTCTGCTTTTGACATAAAATGTGTGAATTTCTTCAGCTTAAAGTATTCCTGTGGAACAATGTATCTACTCTGACCATTAGTTAAACTATCTCTAGTCTTTTAAAAGAACGGAGGTGAAATGGGTCTCATTTTAGTTTTAAGGTATCTTCATGAACATCCAATATATTGTCTTTTATCTGACACTTTCAAAGTTTATTAAAACAAGAGGAGAACACTACCAGTATTGCCCCAGGTGGTAACTAAGCACAACAGAGCCAATCACTCACCTTTCCCCAATGGGATGGGAGAGAAAATCAGAAAAGTGAGAAAACTGATGGGTTGAGATACAGATTGTTTAGTAGGCAAAGCAAAAGAAAGAAAGAAAGAATTAATTCACCACGTCCCATGTTCAGTCATCCCCAGGAAAGCAGGGCTCCATCACACATAACCGCAACTTGGGAAGACAAATGCCATCACTCAAAATGTCCCTCTCTTTCTTCTTCCTACTTCAGATTTTTGTGCTGAGCATGACATCATATGGTATTGAATCTCGCTTTGGTCAGTTGGGGTCAGCTGTCCCAGCTGTGTCCCCTCCCAACACATGGCAGACCCTCAGCCTTCTCACTGTCAGGGCAGGATGAGGAGTAGAAAAGACCTTGACTGCATAACCCCTGCTCAGCGATAATGTGTTATCAACAGCACAAATGAAAACATGGCTTCATACCGTGAAGGAAATTGCCACCAGCCAAACACAGCACAACCAGAAACATGGATATCAGCAAAAAAAGGATTATTCCATCTTGAGTCTGTACAGAGTCTACAGTCATGAACACAAGCTCATGCTGAGGATACCAGAGATATTTACTAGTCATCAACCGCCTGTAGTGTAAATACTTCCTTTATCTTTTATCATTTGCTGTCATTTCAATTGTTTGACTCAGCCATGCTTTGAATTTGACTTTCACAAATGTAGCAGAGTGAAACATTTAAAAGCTTCGTGAACAGAGTTTTTGTTAAACTGAGAAACAGATGGAAGCCAGCAAGCAATAAGTGTCAATACGTCAACAAATTGTAGGTTATCTCTTGAGACAATCCCACTGGGCTCAAATTCATTACCTTTACTTACACTGAATAATTATACAGATTTAATTTCACAAGAGGCTACGTGCAAAGTAGGGTATTAAGTGCCACTAATGAATGTAGAATCAGGCCCACTGACAGAAACAGGAGTGCAATCACTACTCTGTGTAAGATTTGCTGAAATAAGCCAAATACTACTGTTTTAAACATACAGTCTCAGGTCACACATTTGAACTTTACTTGCAGCCATTTTCTAAATCTTACTTGCATCCTGACTACTCAGCTCATTTACTTTGTGAATTATTCATGTTGCTTAAATCCACTTAAAACTGTGAAATCTTTGTGACATGATGAAGTAACAGGGAACATATGTGAGCCTAATGTTTATAATAGATTTTCCACATCTGTCTTTTATTAACAAAGCACAAGTATCCTTATTCATACAAAGTCTACAAGATTAGATGACTCAATTAAGAGATCCTTGGCTTTGATTCATCAACCACAATCAACAATAATATCATCAGTTTGCAACATTTTGTAATACAAGATTTATTGAGGTAATTATAAAATATATTGGTGTTTTTTACAAATGGTAAATTCTTAGGATAGCTGTGCCCAAACTAATATGGTTATAATGATCCAGGCTCTACCAAGAATACAGAAACATCACCCAGGAATGAAGAGGTAGAATAATGAAAGGCAAAGCTTAATTGTAGTTGAATTTGCCAGTGGAAGTGAAGGACAGGGAGGGGCTCTGTTGTCGCTTTGCCAGACAAAGATAGACTGAAATAGTATGTTCCTACACCTAGAGAACTTTATTTGACAACAGACACAGAAATAGAAAAGGTTCTTGCTAGCTTCTTTGTCTCTGTCTTTGCTGATAAACCTGCCCTCAGGCCTCCCAGATCTTGGCCTCAAGGCAGTGTGGCATAGGGGAAATATAACCCACAGCAGAAAAATTAAATAAACCACTTAGGCAAACTGGAGTTCTACAAGCCCATGAAATCTACTAGGTGGTTAGAAGGTACCCAGGATGGTTAGAAGTGCTGGATGATATCATTGTGAGGACTTGCTCAAAAGCAGAGTTCCCTTAGGGCTGGGAAAGATGAATTATGTCTATATTCAAGAAAATCAAGAAGGATCTGGGCAACTGTTGGTAATTGTCCTGACCTTACTACTTGGGAAATAATACATCAACTTTTCTTTGAAACAATACACAAGGATAAGCAGGACAAGAAGATGATAGAGAACAGTCATTGTGAACCCTTGCCCAAAAGAGAAGTCAAGGTCCCACATATGGGACCATCTCTATCCTACCCCAAACACCCACACTTTTTTCCCTCTTGTTATGAGTATTGTTTTCTCTTAATAAATATCCTTTTCTTTCTGTCCTCTAAAAACGAGGATGTGCTAAATTTATAAGCTGATGATGCTATGTTTAAAGTCTACATAGTCCAGTTTATACCAGTGTAACGAAAACACTTTGGGTTTTTATGGTGATAGATTTTTCTTTACAGTTCAAAAGGGAAAATATAATTTGATTTGCAGGGTTTGAAATGATTTATGTAGCATTTTCTGGCTCCTGTAATCAAAATTGAAGAACTTATATTATACTCTATGCACAGCGATCTAAGATTCCATTTATAAGCCTAATATAACATATAATAGAATATTGAACAATCAATCAAGAAATTGAGAAACTGATGACTAAATTATACAAAATGTGAAAGATTTATGACTCAGCTGCTGAGGTTGAAATTTCAGGGTACTGTAAATATCAGAGAATTCACCCTACATTGATGCAAGTTCATAAATTCAGTTTACAAACATGGAGTCATGCAGAAAGGAGAGATATAAATACCAAGAGTAAAACATTTCTGCCCTCAGAAACATGATTTTCCTATTCCATATTTTAACCAAGAATGCATTCCAAGACAGAAATGCTGAACTGAACAGCACACAACTGAAAAATATATTTGAATAGAAAATATTTTCCAGTGGCACTAAGAAATTTAAAAATACTCCTAATGTTACATACTCTGAACATCAGCTTTGCCTTCTCACACATTATGGACAAACCAGATGCCAAATCATACCTTACACCCATTTCTCACAGACTGTACTTCAAAGAAATTCTGACTAGCAGACCTAACTAGTCTTTAATTAATTTATAAGCATTGCTAGTAGCTGTTGCTTTCCATGGACAAAAATATTAAAAATAGTTATTTATGTAGCAGAATAATGAGGAATACTGCACTATTTCAGTGTATAATAATATGACTTCAAGGTCACTGATTCTTCATTTTTTATACCTTTCCTTTGGAAGTTTAACCTGTGAGGAAAGTGCTGTTTCTTCCTGTATTTTGGCTAAGAGAGGCTCAGCATTAAAGCAGAACTTCTACATGGTTCTCTAAGACAATGAATGATTAAGGGTTACTGACACTTTCAAGTATAACTGAATCACAGAAAACTTGTGTGAAATCTTTACCCGAAGTTCTGTCATGGGGCTGAGTGGGCTTTAGGGATGGGCATCGACATTCATTGGGTCATCATATTGACTCATCATCAAATGTAGCTCATTTTCTGCCATGCCATTCTTCATAGAGAACTATGAGAATGGATATTATCCTTTTTCTATCCCCATATGACTATGGGAAATCACTTTGTAACGGAAAAATGTTAATTATGTAGGTCCCAGACTCTTTTGTTTAATTCTTTCTTTAGTGTGTCAACCAAAAATTCTCAAATTCCAGATCATCAGAAAAATATTGAATGAGCATAAGAAAGTTGTCCCTTTAAATGATAGATTGCCTTCTATGTTAGATCTGCCTTAAGGTAATTTTCTTCAGTGACATTGTGCTTGATCTGTTTTGACAGTAACAACTTTCAACAGTGGAAGTAGAGACTGAAGCTTTGAGCAGCAGAGAGCCATATGGTGCCATCATTTTTTTTAAGCAGAACTCTGCATTGAGCTATATAAGCTGCTCTGTGTAAAACATTGACACACTTTGTATACAGTATGAGCTGAATATATTTTCCAGTATGTTATCAATGGTTCTCAGTACGAATCAATAAGGACACATTGAGAATTGTGAAATAATTCTCAATATAATATTTTCTATCAGTGTTTACTTTATGGCATTTGGCCCTATATTACCTTATTTTTTACTAAAAAACATTAGAAAAATGTCTGGGTTTAAGTTCGTTTTCTCAAACTTAAGTTTTTGTCGAACTTAGTTTTTATCCAACTTAAGTTCATTTAAGAACATATTATCTGGTATATTCTTAAATGGAAAGGAAATGTTACATGTTATACCGCTGTAAAGTAACATAGAAGCAGAATAAAGGAATAAATCCTTGTTCTTTTACTTATTTGGTCTTTACTTGACAGTTCTCCAATAACGCAGAGTTCCTAGCTGACCTGTTATGCCATGCACTCATATTATAAAAGACAAATAAGGAACTGCAACCCCAAGGTTAAATGAAAGCAATTTCTAGTAAAATATCATATTTATTTAATAAAGTGATGGTTATAACCCTATCCTGAATAATATTAATATTTTATGATGTCTAACAGAACATGAAAACTTCTGCAGTATTAGTGAGAATTTCTTTATACATTTAATGTATAAAAATGTTTTTCAATTTAAATTACTCATGTATGATGCTTGAATAGACTAAGCTGTGTCACCAGTAATAAATGTGCGACATGATTGTAATGACAAAATTTTAATATTGTTACAAAAATTAATTGGGTAATGCAACTTGTTTACAGCAGTCACTGCTGGCAAATGTTTACTTGTTCAGAAACCACACAAATACTAGCATATTACTTTTGAGGATTTATTTGGAAAATATTTAGTCAATTTTGATGGCATTACTCTGAAAGTAAAAGACAGTGCAGATGTTTCCTCTTAAGCAAAATACTAAATATTTACCTTCTTTGATTCTCTCAAACTGTATTTTCACATGCTAACATAATAAATTAGTTTCAAGATATAGACAGAATAAAAAATATGAAACTTGTTGAATCAAGAATACCTGTCAGCTTTTGATAGGGGCACCCAGGTGCTCTTGTGATTACAAAGCAAGATTCAAAAGATATTTCAGATTGACTGCTTTTTCAGAGGTATCATACACTTTTTGTGTTACATTCCTAGAAAACTGGCCTTCCTACATTTATGACAAAACCTGATATTGAATGTCATAGAAAAATAAAAATATGCTTTCTGTAGTAATTTGACATATATGAAAACATAATGTAAAGCCATACTACAATTTCAATTCTATTCTGTGAAAAGAAATAAAATCCAAGCCAATTAATTATTTCACCAGGATATCCAATTAGGGTGGAAAATTTCTCCGTTACTAATTAGAGGAAAATATTTTTTTTTTCCCTTGAAATTTATTGATACAATACATTATTTTGGTTTTTCAACATAATTCTTACACATGCGAAGTTACATAGTACAGTGGCATTTCTCACTAGCTCATACGGTGAAACAGCCATGCTCATCAGGTATGGTATATAACAAACCTTTTTTCTTCCTCTGTGCAGCTTGATAAAAGCAACATTATAATAAGCTACATAAACATATAATTATGTTCTATGATCTGCAATTGTGTCGTAGGAACATTATTACATGTCTTTGTTAACGTGATAAAATCAGCATTAAACTACAGTTAGAGAGCAAAAAGTACTGCTTTAAGCATAACCTGAGTTCTGCGTTCAACATCATCTTTTTTTTTTTTTACCAGAAAAGAGAATCAAATGTTTTTAGAGGTGCTTTTATTTTAGGTTTTAACTTAATCAAATACTTGTGTTTAAACAAAGTAAACATAACCATATGGCCTCTTCAATAGATACTGAGACCAGTAAAGGTCTTTCACTGACTACAGGTCAAAGATAGTGATGGCACTCCCGAAATATCAAACAAAAACTACCAGACACAAGAAGGGGAAAAAACAAATCAATGTTTTCAGAAATCCTATAATGTAAAAACTCCCTAGTTAAATTAACTTTTAACACACCTTGAATATTTACCTCTGGAAGGAAAATAGAGGATTAAAGATGAAGTATACTGCAAAAAATATATGTGGAATATGACAGGCAACAGCACCAACCTTGAAAATAATGTCACAGTTGGAAGATTTAACAACCTGACTCTAAAGCAGTGAATAACTGTGAGATTTATACTTTTCAAATTATTAACTGCTTAAATACAAAAAACTGACATTTCATTCTGTGATAGAGTTCCTAAGCATAATTAGTATTTTAAAAGCTGTTGCACAAAAATTCCATGTCATCTCCTTGAAAAAAAAGAATGCCTTAAAATCAAAATCCTTCTAAATAAACAAGAACCCTGTATATAGAAGATGGTGAAGGGCCTTGAGAGGAAGCCATATGAGGTCACTTGGTCTGTTCAGCCTGGAGAAGAGGAGGCTGAGGGGAGACCTCATTGCAGTTACAACTTCCTTGTGAGGGGGAGAGGAGGGTCAGACATTGACCTCTTCTCTGTGGGGCCCAGTGACAGGACCCGAGGGAATGGCCTGAAGTTGTGTCAGGGGAGGTTTAGGTTGGATATTGGAAAAAGGTTCTTCACCCAGAGGGTGGTTGGGAATTGGAACAGGTTCCCCAGGGAAGTCATTACAGCACCAACCTGCCAGAATTCAAGTGTTTGGGCAATGCTCTTGGGCACATGATGTGACTTTTAGGGATGATCCTGTGAAGGGCCAAGAGTTGGACTTGATGATCCTTGTGAGTTTCTTCCAACTCAGCATATTCTGTGATTTTGTGATTCTGTGATATTTGAAGGATGCACCGTGAAGTAAATTTTGTTAATAAACCTTGGTAAGGCTCACTATTTATTTATCTAAACTGTGCTAGAAAAATCTCAGATATACCATTTCAGAAAAAAAGACTAGTTGTCAAGGGTCCAAAGAAAGACCAACTTTTCCAGTCATATTAAATGTCCATGTCCAAAAAACATTTAAGAGCACATACATATCTCCCTACTGATACACGGGTCTGCCAAGGGTGCAACCAGTGAAGCACGCAGAACAAAAGATTCAAATAAATCTCACAGAAAGAATTGAAAGTAAAAAACGTGCTTTAGGATGAATGTATTTTAACCATAGCCAGACCCTAAGGAAATCTGTTTTAGATTTTAAACATTCACATCCTCATATTTCTTTGTACTTTTTTCCAAAGAGCACTCTGCTGCAATATAAGGGATTCTCAAGTGAGAGTCATATTCTGTTCCCTGAACATGTGCACTGTACTTTTATTTATCTCTCTTCAAACATAATTTTGAACTATCCCACATGGTTTCTAATACATATCTACATAAACAGTGGTTAGAGCTGTGAAAATAGCAAAGCTCAAAATAGATTTTACCTTTTCCAGCTATATGAAGTTTCATGACCCATTTGAAACTAGCTTACAAAACTCCTTTTATGGCTGAGAAAAGTATTTCTCAAAGACATTTGATGCTCAGAATAAGTAGAAAAATTCTCTACCTGAAGCTGACATTTCTTCTCCCCTAAGTGAAGATTTAGGCATTTCAATAACTAGTAACTCAATTTTAAAATATTTGTCAAAATTTTAGGTGAGATGAATGTTAGGCTTTGAAGGTGATGTTAGAGGGTTGATTTTTTTTTTTAATAACTAAAAAGAAATGGATCCTGAATTCATCTTCTCTCTGCTTCACAAGAGAGTCTATCTGTGGAATACTCAATTCACACGTATTTTTGGTTTTTAAATACATTGAACTTATACCCAGCGGTCTGCATGTGACTCCAAAACTGGAAAAAGAGACTCATCTTCCACACCTTTGCATTGCAGAATAGTGTCTGTTAAGGTGTTAACTCACTTGAAGAGAATGATCCTGGGAAAATTTTGTGGATCTAAAATTAGGAAATTATATTCTAGCATAATATGTTCCTATTAAAAATTAAATATTAATTATCTTCAGTTGTTTGGTTCCCAAAAAATTGAGTTCAGATCGAAGTACAATGCTAGAAGAAGCTGCTATAACATATGACAACTATTGGCAGTGGCATGGTGTTAGATTGTTCTGCAAAATTTTTTAGTCTGTCAATTTATTTCAGCGTGAACACAAGGCATTGATCAACCAGATTTGACTCACTAATTTCATATTCTTAGAGATCCATAGCAAGCTTCAACAGGTATCATATCTCATAGCATCAAATTGCACCAATATTGCAGTATGCTTGCTGAACCTCAAGTTTAGATTTTTCTTGTCTTTCTGTTTCTTGAACTGAATAACATCTTCAGGTAACACGTATTGTACTGCAATGTACGTTATATTTTGCTTAACATTTTAACTTAAATACAGGTGTCACAAAAAGGCCATGGTAATTATTTACATCTTCATTAGTGATGACATACATTTAAGCATTTTTCTCATGAAGAATGTTTTTCATTAACTATAATTTTTGCATAAGAAGACTAACATCTGTTCTTTTCTCCTGCAATTTACATAGTTGCATGGCAACTGAGACATGACTGTCCCTCACTGACTATGCTTGGTAAACTATTCAAAAATGATCTCATGCCAAAAATTGACTGAAACATTAGCCTTCTGTCACATACAATAGATACTGTTGAGAAAGAATGCTGTCTTCTTCCTGTTGTATTTTCCTCTTAGCTTCACTGCTATGCAACTACACACACTGTTACAACACATAACAGTGACCTCCAGAAAAATCTTCCTTTTAAGGCACCCCTTCTTCTAGGAACAGCCAGACCACTAGTCTAAATCTTTGACTAACAAAAGAATGTTAATTCTGTTTTTTCAGAAATAATGCATTAACAGGTCCTTACTTATACTGCCACAGAAAATATTTTCCTATACAGCTGAAAACAGAGTGCCACAACTAATTAATAGCTCATGGTCGGTGCATCAGCTAAATGGCACATAGTCAAACTAGGCTTCTGTTTTTGAAACAGAAGCCGATCCCTATATTCTATTACGTTTTGGAGCCCAGCCGAGTCAGGAGTTGTAACATGGCTTACTCCATTTTGCAGATTGTGAAAATTTACTTGCTCACAGTACTTTTATGCTGTAATGACCTATGTAGGCAATTTCAGGGTGAAGAATGGCTGAATAATTAATCAAAACATTGGAAAAATGGGACAGGAAGTTTTTTTCAGTAAAGGGAGATAAGAGTAGCATCTCAGATCACCAAGGGAATCTGTGCAATTCAACATATTGTCAAAAGGGGTGCATAATAAAGTGACAAATTTTGTTATTGGTGCTAAGCTACTGAAGGTAAATCAGGATCAAGAGAAGAATTTCAAACTTTTTTTCTAATAATTACAGATTAAATTCATTTTAAATAAATGTCAAATGCTGTCCATTGGATTGTAGTCTTTTGACTGACAGCTCAGATGAAAATTTAGAACTATAATAGATAGATATAAAATATTGGCTCAGTATTCAGAAGCTATCAAAAAAATAATAATTTTGAAGCCAGAAACTCTTGAGAAAGAAAAAGGAAACAAGGGGATTTATGACACACTATGAATCCATGGTTCAGTAGCATCCTGAATATAGTGTGCAGTTATGGGTACTGATCCCCTACCTCTGAAAAAGGATTCAAAGGAATTTTTGAAGATGTACAGAGAAAGGATTACAAGAGTGACTTGAAATGGCTTCTGTGCACTGAACAGTGGAAATGGAAGAACAGATGACCAAAGGAGATATGAAAGAGTTCTTCATGGTCTTGAGGGGCAGTGAAAAAAGTAGAAATCCATTTTTCACTGTCATTTCCAGAAAAAGAATTAGGTGATATCAGATAAAACTAATGGATGGCAGTTACAAACAAAAGTCTTCACATGATGGATAAGTAATCTGGAAAATAGCCAAAGGGGACTGAAGGCAATAAATTCTTGTAAGGATTGCAAAAGTAATTTGATTTTTTCCTCCAAGGATTTGTTTACTGAGGGCTACTGAATACAAGTATACATACTCTGCTATGTATCATATATGTTTACTCTGTTCCTATATGCTTGCCTTGACACGTGTGTTTGGAACACTTACTGTGGTGAACTGAACAGAATCAACTTGGGGAAAATTATTTTAATTTATTGCCAACTAGAAATCATGTTGCGTGGTGAGAAGCAAAGACAAAGCTCTCCCCTTCTTCCCAGGCTTGACTTTACCCCTTTAATCCTGTCTCCTCTACCTTCTTTCCCAGAGCAAATAAGGCTGATGAGGAATGTGGGGCTGTGGTCTGTCTGTAAGAGCTCCTCTCTGCTGTTCCTTCCTCCTCAAAGTTTTCTCTGCCCCAGCATGGGACCTCCTCACAGGGTACAATTCTTCCTGAACCTCTCCAGGCTGGGCTACAGACCTTCAGTAAAAGACTGGTCCAACTTGAGTCCCCATGGGCTGCAGTTCTTTCAATTTTCAAAATATTTCATGTGTATCTTTCAAGTGTTAAACTGGAAAGGACTATGCTTTCTTCTCCAACAGGTCACAGTCTCTGTTTTGTAAGGCCAAATGCTTAGTCAGCCAGCCTAGATAGCAAGGCTACCCGAAATTATTCATAAAGTACTTTCACCAGTACTAAAGAATACAAGCCAGAAAAATTCTGAATGTTTTGCTTGTGAAACCAGAAACCATGAGGGTTTTTTTTCCACCCCTCAGGTTTGATTCCTATCTGGTTACAGTTTTTGCTTTCTTTCATGTTAGGGAAAATTTTTATCTTGTTTCTCTACATAGAGATGGCTGGAAACTCAATTGACAAGATAGAAAATTATATAAGACTCAATGATAATACTGAAATAACATTAGTATATATGTGTCAATTTGAAGATGGAGGGCCTTAAATCTCTTCTTTTAGATTGTGGCTTTTGCAGAACTGCAGGGATAAAAACAGAAATAGTTTCTAATCTGTGGTTAGGAGAAGTAAAGAAATGCCTGTATATACAGACAACTCACCAATATTAATTACGTAGTGTTTAAAAAATTTTTGACTTAATTCCCAGTACAAATGCAAAGCTGGAAGGCCCACAGAGATTTTGAGTTGCTTGCAGCAGCATTTCCCAGTTACATTCTCACTATTAGTATGGGAATAGAATGCAGGGGGTAGGAAACAAAAACGTGCTTACTGAAAAGTGTATCTTGCCATAGATGTGATGGTCTCAAAAGGATGGTCCCAAGCACTAAATAATTCCATTTCAAAGCTGTTAAGTGAGAGTTATCTTTTCTTCTCCGTTGACCTTTGCATCTGCACACAATCACATTCAAAAGGAGTGCTCTGGGCTTCCTCTTCACCTTCTCAGTTCCTATGTACCATACACAAAATGTTTGGAGAAGAGGGAAGGAAGAAACGCAGCTGACACAGTATAATGTTTCCTCCTTTGTAACCCCACCAGAGGCTTCCATAGCCATGGACTATACCAGTGTTGAGCACAACACCCATAGTTGATCCTGTAGTTTTAGTAGGATCAGCTTAGATATGAGGTGCATATTTCCATGCTGAAGAACTCTCTACCATCTTTTGAGTACACATGGATTAATCTCATCAATTGCTCATCCTGGATTTGATTGAACACCCACACACTTTTCCATCAGCTGGAGGAGGAATCCTTTGACTGGGTTTTGACCGAAATCTGAGGCAAATCTCTTTGTTCACTTATCTGAAGTTGATTAATTTCATTATTGATTGCTGCAGTTTGTTTACCACAGCTACAATGTCACAGGTTAATTCTACTTGCTGTGGTCTTGACACTGTATCTCCTAAATTATTGACTTCTGTGCATGCTACTCTTTCATTTTGTTTCTTTACAATAATAAATCTTCAATTTCATTTAAAAATAAACAACACAGAAATGCTTAAGTGATTTAAATGTCAGTCCAAGGGAAAAAAATTACAACTGCAGCAAATCTTTCCCTCAAAGTAATGTTACTTTCTAGTATGCTTAGTACCCCATTTGCTTCGAAAGTTATAGTCTGCTTTATGAAAAAACAATTTCCTTGACACTTACATGACTATTGTAATAGAAGAGCCTAGTTAAGTTCTTCAAGGCTCTCCCAAAGACCTCCAACCTGATCAATACTCTGCTATGTCTGAATATTTCTTGAGATTCATGAGGATCCCATGGCTGGAATCTTTCTGCTCGCTATGAGTCCTGTCATAAAGCTTGTTCTACTCGAGACCCATGTTATGGGGGTAGGCAAACAAACAACTCGGAGCTGATGTCACTAAGCTGAGACAATCCTGCACGAAACAAAGCCGGATTCTCCGCTAAAAATTCCTATTTGTATTTCTATTAAAATGGCAATGAGTGAGTATTTAGTCACGCAGTGCTTGATGTAAAGATTGTAGATCTGTTGGGCCACAAAATTAACTATTCCTTATTTTTAAATTGTTCTTGAAGCAAAAAATGTTGACAGCAAAGGGAAGTTAAGCTTCTTATTGAGCTTGTAGATAATAGAATGATGCATATATGTCCTAAATACCATTGCTTTTAAATGCCATTCTGATTTTTTTACATTCAGAAAAGTCATAAGTCTCTACACATAACTTAAGAAGAAAATTATGTAAAGACTTCCCGGGATTTACATTATCATATCAGTTCAAGAGTCACTACAATGAGCAGTTAAACATCATCTTTGACAGATCCACAGTGTATATGTACAAATGCCTACTTTCAGAAAGAATCATCATAGTGTAGAATTTTATTACACTCAGTAACAAGCTGCAAAAGTTGCAAAAATTTATGTCTAAATGTTTTAGCTAACACATTGATTTCACAAGCTGTCGGGAAAGGTCTCTGCTGGAGGTATATTTAAAGTCACACTGAAAAGCAATTTAAGACAGACTATGACTTTTAAAAGTTTAAGAAATTAAATAGGACTCTAATTTTTTAAATTAAATGTTTACATACTAGGAAAAGATTACACATGCAATTGAATCAAATACATATATTTCATGTTTAGATTTGTCCTCTTGGCCTAAAAGGGTCAAGGGCCAGACAAATTAAAAGATCACAGAACATATACAATGTAATCATTTAAGAGTAATGAACCAGGCACGTGCTTCTCATGGCAGCAGGCTTCTCCAGCAGCAGGCCCAAGGGCCCAGAGCTGGGCTGGATCACAGATGGTCCGGAGCACAGGCAGTAAAACCAAGGATCCTCAGCAATGTCTTGGCAGTCCTGGCCAGGGAGGAGCAAATATATGTTGAATAAAGAGTTTCTGGCGCAGCCTCTTCATGCTGAGAATGGCAGTTTTCTGTCATGCAGCAGCTTTTTCCCCAGTTTTCCTAATGGAAAAGCTGGACATGTGAACAGTCATTTTCAAAGAGCATGGAATTTTTTGAAGGTGTTCTGGAAGAAACAAGGGGCAATGGTTCATCCTATGGAGTAATGGAACCAGTTTTTTAAGGATCTGTATAATTATTGAAAAATCTGATTACAGTTACAGAGGGACTGAGAAGAAATGAGTTAATGCCAGCTGTAAAGAGAATGGCCGGTACTGGAGGAAAAAAAGGAAAACCTATATCACTGAGCAAGTTGTATGAGATAAATAATTAAAAACACTGATTTTCTTTGAGAAGTGTTCTGAAAGAAATTTAGTCATATCTATCATGTGTTCTGGTTTAGAGGCAAAAGACAAAGTTTTTGAAGACATATAGCAATTGAAAAAGCACTATTCAGGGCATTGGCAGACCAGATAAAGTAGGATGAAAGTTATCTTCAAGCTGCTATTTTACGTGCCTCATTAAAAATTAATACACATTGTCTCAGATGAATAATTTCCATAAATTTTTACTGTATTTGTGTACTCAAATGGACAGTACCTTCACTCATTTTCTAAGAATACATATTTTGTACTTTCCAGGGGCATGTTTTCTCTCTAGAAATGTCATCCATTTGGCTACACCAAAGTTATAAACTTAAATTCTACCATGTTAATCCAGCATTGGGGTGACTTTATTAGATATATCAACATATAAGTATATAGCAGTTAAAAAAAAAAAAAATAAATGTTGTTCTAATATTTTACGTCCTTTTATTTTGTCCAAAAATTTTAGTTAAGAAAAGGTCATGTCACCTGCCTTCCAGACTTCTCCATTCCTTCAGTTTAAGGAGAGGATTCCAATTGTTTTCCTTTTTTTAGAGCTCAAAACTTGCTATGAACTCTTATCTTCTCAAATGCCTTGAAATCCGTTTAACAGTGGATCTGACCCTCTTGGCAGATTTCAGAAAGCAATTTTAGGTATTGGAATGAGAAAGTGAATAGTGTGGAGTGGGGAACACTGTACCCGTAACACCCGAGGTCTTCTGCAAGGAGATAAACCTCTGTATATTATTCTTTCCTAGGCAAAATTTTAGAGGAATAGAATAAAATAAATGCATCCTAAAGTTTTTAATGGCTTTTTTAATAATTTGAGACATGGTAGGGTAGCTTCTGAAAGTAAGAGGCTTAGTATCCACAACACAACACCCAGCATTTAATATCTCATTTAAATACCTGGTGTTTCCAGGGTGGTTTTCCAGGGCCATTGAGGTACTACTGACCCTTTCTGGCCCTGTCTGTCCTGGGCCTGGGGCATCACTCCACCCCATCCATGATCCAGACCCCGTCTCATCTCAGCCCTTGGAATATAGACGCTGTCAGTGATACCTCTCAGGGCACAGAGGTGGCTCCCTGGGGCTCTCCTGGGTGGGCAATGGCAGGGCCTGGCAGCCAGGACCTATCCCATGCCCAGCCAGGAGTGGACCCAGCCCTGGCAGAAGAAAGCACAAGGCTCTGTACTGCCCTGAGAACTCAGGGATCAGGACCTTTCTGTCTTTAATATTTTGGCATGTGTTAGTGTTAATTTAACTGGACTAATGGAAATTCTGTCTTTATTTTCATTGGACTGTTATTATACTAATTTGCTCACAGTAAATTGCTGGCTCCCCGCGCTAGTAGGGTTCCAGTTTTGTCCACAACAGGGTTCTGAATTTATCAAATGCAATTGACTTTCCTTGGTGCTCTAATTTTTAAATTTAATGTAAATACACTACTGTATTTGAACATAAGTGAATGCAAAGGCTGAGATCCAGTTAGCCTAGCAGATTACCTAAATGGCATCCAACTTTAGTAACCTTGCATGGTAGTCATCTTAAAGTACCTGTCTAAATGCATATATAGTGAAAAATTTCTGGGTTTGTTAGGGATTAAAACAAAATAAATTTTTTAAGCCATCTATCTGGATTTTAAAGGTTTTCTAAATGCAATAAAATTAGCATTCACTAGAACTATATTTCCTGAAAAATACTTGAGACATCAGTCAGGTAAGGTACTGAAAAACTGATTTTTTTCCATGATCCATAATTCATAATTCAGTGCAAGAATTTTACTGCAATTTCTGTCTATTCAAGCTAAGATATAAAAACTTAAATATTTCAGGAGTAAACAATTAAAATTTTCAGCACCTTCCACCTGCACTTGATAATTTATTTTGATAAGAAAGAAGCCTGAAACATTTGGTCAGCCCTAGAGTGACATCTACAGCTCAGAGAAATGTGCAGGAGAAGCAAAATTTACATCTGCTCATCCAGCTTTAAATAGGAAACAGGAGTGTACTAATGATGACTGATCTATGAATTTAAGGTATCAAAAAGGAATATATTTTACCACAAAGCATCCTGATAGCCAGGCAGCAACAGAAACAGCTCAGCCCACCTGTCAATTCAACTCTTTTACCAGTAGGTTCCCACATCTACTACTTCCTAACAATTCTAGGATGTTTTAATATTGGAATAGGAAGATAATATCCATCAAGTGTAGCTGTGAAATGGTCGGATCTGGAGAATGAAGTGATCAGATGAAGTAATGTTTTTGGACAGAAAAAATTGTAGGAAGAACAGCTTGAGCAGGAATGCAGAAGATTCAGTGCAATTATTAGACAATTAAATTATTAAGACAACAGAACTTTACATGATCCCAGTAGATAAAATTCCATCACATGGTGATTGCGCAGTCTAGAATACATGCTTTAATGATAATAAGCAGAACCAAGAATTTTAATGGCAGAAAACAAAGTTCAAATTTTTTGTTCTAAATGTATTAGGCTATTTAAAAGCTGTTTTATCGGACAGATGTGTTTTCAACTCATCAAAATAAGCAAACACCAAGAAATTTAAAAAAAAAGTAGTAGACATTTCTGAAAGAGGGAAACATTAATTACTGACTTTAATACAGAAAGTAAACAAAATAATTCCACCCTATTAATCAGGCCAATGTTATCATTGGCTAATTTATCTGATGGTGTTTCTGTAACACATATATGACATTTTAACCCTGAAGATTCATCAATAGAATAAAATTTAGTCATATGAAATGGATTAGTATGCTGAAAGTCAGAAGAGCTGTAAAGCTCAGTAGAATGGTCATTAGAAGATAAGAAGTGCTGGTTGTAAGACAATTCATTATCTCTTTAGGCACAATAATCAATGATAATTAATTGGGAAATCAGAGTCTATTATAGGTTAACTAACTTTGAAATATGATTCTCAAATTATATTTTTTGCTAATGTCAGGTTGTAAACAGTCAGTGCAGTACATTACTTACAGAAGACTGATAATTTCTTTGCATGTTGTTTAAACAGCTGCAGAAAAAATGACCAGGGCTTACCAAAAGACCTCTGTAAGAAAAAAATCCATAAATTTTCCCTTTGGAAGGTCCTTTGGCTTGCTTTTAATGTTTTCAATTTTATTAGTCTTTCAGTATCTAGAAATGTAAAATTCTGACTTTTGTGTACCAATGATATTGTCTATGTGCAAGGATTTGCAGAAGGATTTGGGAAGGAAGCATTAATTTTAAAGGTGCCAGAAAAGATAGGAGGAAGAACAGAGGAAGTACCACAATAAATAAAACATTTGCAATAGACTTACTGTCCTTGTCAGAGAAGAACAGATGGTTTAAAAAGATTTAAATATTGTGGACATGGCAGGTTTATTTTTACAGAACACAAGCCAGAGATAAAGCCAGTGTGAGTGAAGGTGAGATGAAAAAAACTAATTCAGGATAACTACTTTGTGTCATTTTAACAACTTGGCCTTAAATGTGTATGTGTCTTATAACTCAGAATAGATATAGAGCTCACTCACTTAGATGTGCTCTAGTTCAAATTAGCTAGCCTGCTACATCTATCATCTTTAAAACCAACCAAAAAAAATTCTGTAAGGAAGAAAATATTTCTATTTTTTCAATGACAATGGAGGCAACAGGTACAAATTGAAATGCAGAAAATTCTATTTAAACATAAGAAAAATCATTTTAACTGTGAGGGTGATGAGACACTTTCCCAGTGAGATTGTGGAGTCTCTGACCTTGGAGATACTCAGAACCCGACCAGACACAGTCCTGCACAACTTGCTCTAGTTGATCCTCTTTTCAGCAGAGGACCCTTCCAGCCTGACTCTATGACTCTGTGACATAAAGCATTTTTACAGAATGAGGTGACTTTTTTTAGATGAACATTTCCAAAAATTGTTATCTGTATTTATTTGCTTCTCACGTTTAGGAAAGATACATGAAAAACAGTCCATCCAATAACCAAGCCAACTATATGTGTCTTCCAGCAACTGCATTTTTAAAGGATGCTAATTTAGATGTTTTCCTGGATACATAGATGTATGAAATAACTTTTCAAACAATTATTTTTAATCCAGTTGGTGTTCATGCTCCCAGAAGAGTGGTGAGAACATGTAACTGATTTATTTTAATAGGATCTGTTTGGCACAGATAAAAAAAAGATGTTTTTGATGTATTACTCAGTACTATTCCTGCAAGATACAAAGACTCTGGGGTAAATGAGAGATACTCCAGAGAAGCCGAAATCCACTTTACATAGCTAAATGTTTAGAAATGGTATCTTCCTATAAAAAGCACATACAGTCATGCATCTGATAACCCAAGATGTTTCCTATGTCTCTGTAGAGGAAACTGAATTAAATAGATACTACTGAACTTAACATTAAATCATATGGGATTAGGGCAGGTCTACATTTCAGTGGAGAAAATTAGCTACCCTTAAAAAGCTACAGAGCAAACACACAGGAAAGCGTGTAATGAAAGGTGTATGGAGAAAATGAATGCTTTTATTTTCTTTGGATTACTCTTGTTGGTTTTGTGGTGGGTTTTTTGATTTATTTTTTGCTTAACCTTGTTTTAAAAAAAATTGCAATTATGATTTGTCTTGAAAGCTATGAAAACACAAACTCATGACAAACAAGAATATCTTTCAGACAGGATGAAAACTATGTAGCTAATTATTTATTTGATTTATAGACAACATATTTTACTTAGAGATTTTTTTTTCTAATTCTAGTGAGGCAACCATATGAAATCTCAGATTATGCTGTGTTATGAACAAGTAATGTCAGTTTTGCAGCAATTATAGCTATTCTATTTGTTAATTTTTAATGTGACAATTCATTCTCACAAATATCACTTGCCTTTGAGAACTAATGTTGATTAAGACAGTAATTGTGTATTTCATTAAAAATAATAATTTATATTCCAGTAACACTGATAAGCATATATTGCCTGCCTTGTATTATATATAAAGTACTTTTCAAGCCTCAGAAAAAAATAGGGTTGGTTGGTTGGTTGGTTGGTTTGTTTGTTTCTGGTAATATATATTACCTTACTCTTTTTAAGTCATAGTGAAAGACTGAGGCATATAGCAGGCTGTCCATACATGATTTTTTAATTACTCCTATCAAACACTAAGCAGCAATACTGTCTTTGGGCAAAAAAAAGATACACAGTCATACTGAAAATTAGAGTTCTCTTCATAAATAAGACAGAAAGCAAACTGGTGATCAAGAAGCTCTCCCACATTACTTTGGCTCAGTATAAGGAAAACAAGAAGAAATGGGTAAAGAGCAACCAAAAGTTGAATAGTTCATGTTCCTACAAGAATCTGGATAGAGTATTAGAACTTTACACCAACTTTGGTTGTCTTGTGTACTGTAAAGTAAATGTTAAAAAATCTGTTCCAATACCTTTTCTGGTCAGCTTGATAACTTTCTACTATGAAGTGAATCATTCAATGGGATGAAAGCAGTAGAAATTCATTATATATATTTTAACAAAACTTTTGACTCAGTCTCCAGTTGCTATTGGAAGGTCCTTACAGCTTATGCCCACAGTTTTCAAGGCACCTTGATTTCAGATGGGTGTCCCACACTGGTTCCCTTACTCACCACTCACCATACTGTTCATCAGACTCAAGCCATCAGTGTGGGCAAAGAGAATTCTAACACTTGCCAGACTATTGCACCATAGAAAAAGCCCAGTTTAATACTCACCACACAACCAAGAATATAAGCAAGCTACAGCAAATTCCCAAAAGGCCCAGGTAAGCAGACAGACAGAACATAGATTACATGAGGAAAGGCTGCACATCTGACTTGAGTCACTCTGGAGAAGAAATGTCGATGAAGCTGCATCCTGCTCTGTTCAGCTGTCTTTCAACATCCTCAAGAGGACATAGGCAGGCTCTTCTCACAGCTTCACACTAAAGTCACAAGAAGCCAGAAAAGATGCTCAGGTGACATCTGCAACCAATGGAACACAAAGGAACACCTGTGCCTCCTGGTGATGTCATAACAAAAGACAGGAAAAAGCCCAAGGGCCACAAAGGTCTCTTTTTCCTCAGCTGTTGCTGCAAAGATCTGATCTTGGACTGCCCGGGTGCCTGCATGTGGTAGCAGAGTGGGAGTGAGCAAAGAAGCCTGAACTTCCTCTCTTGAAAGGAAATTAAACTCAGAGATCACTAGATGCTGTTGTAGCAGGGCAATATCCATGTTCTTAAGATTAAAAAATGGGCATCTCTTCTAATGAGCTATTAACTAGAAGTAAGTCCTGCAAGTATTAATTTTCAAAGACATGACATGGTAAAACATGTCAACTGTATACACATAATTTGTAAGGTTTTAGTGAATGTCATCTAGTAAAGCAGTAGTTTCATTTGCTGCCCTGGAAAGGATAAATCTAAGCATTTTTCTAGGTATGGTCAAGACAGTTTTCCCCCATTTTTATAAAATCACATGAGATTTTGATCTCATTTGTACTGAGAAGCGAGATCTCTCAAGCAAAGTACAGATGATATACTGTAGACAGAAGTTTCAATTTAAATAAAAGATACATTTCAATACCACATTAAATGCCACAAAGTAGTAAACAATTTAAGTCAGCCACCTTAGATAACCATAGCAGTTCATTCCAAACAAATGTCAGTATTTATGAGGGCAATCAGCTGAGTATTTGCCCTGCTTCTTATTTGCATCAAACGGTATTGTTGCCAGAAAAAGAAACAGCATCCAGTTACCTCATGTGTGTCAAACAGAAAGACTGTAGCACAGTTTAGTTGATCTGTTAGTCTCCTTTAACAGGACACATACTCAGCAGCACTGATTTATACAAAGCATTTGTGTTGTGCTTTTGAATATTATTCTGCATCTGTTATGCCAGCCATACAAAAAGTCAAATAAGTCTTTGTTAGATTCAAAACAACTTCTATTGAAAGACATATGCTTTGTCTGCACAAAGGCTTACACTGTTAGCAACAAACAGAAGCAGAAGTGAATGTTATTTCTATCTTTATGCAAAATCTGTGCCTTCAGCCAGTCATTGTACACAAAGGCCACAAGATGGTAGTCTTGTCTCGAAAATTTATATGCTGACTTGTTTTTCTATATAAGGAGTTGGTTGTCTCCTTTGTGACATCAGGGATTTTCAGTTCCTACCCTATTTCTCTGAAATAACTTCTCATGTACAAGTAAAATTAAAGCAAATAGGGTTTAAATCTCAGCCCAGTTTTCAGCATGAAAGCACAATATATTTTTAGGAAGATTAAGGAAGTTCATATATGAGTAGTTTCTTTGGGAAATTCAGAAAATTAGTGGAGCTAACAAATAACACTTGTATTTTAGTGGGGTAAAGTTCTTTATTTACAGGAAATTCATTATTGTAATTTGGGCCTAGGACTGATTGTTTCTTGTGGTAAAAATAACAATGATGGATTATCTGTAAAAATCAATTACTTCAGCTTCCATAGTACTAAAATGTACTGAGCATCAGCAATTTTCAAAATCTAAGAGAAATTTACAAAGGTTTGAAAAAGCCAAGCATTTAGTTAGAGGATTCTAAGAACAGTTTTCCAGATCTGTGACTTATTCTAGCAGTTCCTTGTTCATATGCTCCGACCACTAGGTGATTCAGTTTTATACAAGGAAAGGTGTCATTTAAAATACATTGTTTGAAACAAGTATACAAAGCCAATTCTTCCATCTGTATCCTAAACTAGCCCCCTGAAGTTACCTGTGTTTTGAGGGGGAAAACAGACAAGTAAACATCCATGTGAGTTAGATTTCTGTTCTGGCTGCTAATTCCTCAAAGGTGATGTAGGTTTTTGAGCTGTAAGAAAAGTTTAGTTTCTTTGCCAAAAGTGGTAGTATACTCCATGGTGAACAGTTATTGCAAGCATATGGAGAAAGAATGAATGGAGTTTTCTCCCAGAAATCCTGCGATACACCAGTTCATTGAGATGCAGGCAGATGAAACATCAGGTGCACAGCTTTTCTTGACAAATCTTGTTTTGCAATTAATAAGGACTTCAGTAACCATTCTGTACATACTGTGCTCTCATCTCCTTATATCATATTCTACTTTTGGTCCTACCACTGATGGCCTTGTTTCAAAAAGAACACATTTCAATTTCCTTAAGTCAAAATTTTTCATATATTCATGTTTTTATAATAATCATCACAATGACTATTGCCAGATCTTTTTTTTTTTTTTTTTAAAGCAGCAAACTCAGGCATTTATAAAAGTTTTTAAACACTTTCAATTAATGCTGAAAAAAGCCTGGTTTAGGATTCAGATGAAAAAGAAGAGAACTTTTGGATTGCTGATGGTCTACATTTATCTATGAGATCAGAAGTGTTAGCTACAGTGTCACAATGAGATGATATGGCTGGAAAAGATTTACAGCTTAGTGGTATCCAAGAGTTAGCACTCTACCACTTCTGGCAAAGAAAAGACTCTTTTCTCTGTGCTGCTAGCTAGGAATGAACCAAAGGCTCAGAAAGCTAGCACAGCTTTGGGGAATTAGGAGATTTAAGTACATAGCTATGGGATACAGAAATGGAAGTTATTCTTGTATCAGTGTCCTGGGTTGCAGTGTATTCTATCACCATCCTCATGAGCTGTTGAAATCAGGTGGGGCAGTGTTTCCTTGCCTCCTCCCCCCAGACTATCTTGCTGTTAATAGCCCATCATTGTCCTGCCGCATGACTCAGAGATAACTCCCTCTGGACTATCTTCTGTTAATGAGCCTAATCAACACCTGGCCTCATGACTCATTACCCCATTGTGAGATGCTCCACCCAGAGGGAGGAACCAAGCATCCCAGCGTGGATATAATCTGGGACTCTGAACACCACAGACAACCCTTTCCACTGGATTTCCAGAGGACAGGAGCTACACAGCCACCATTGGACTTTCTGAGGAAGAGCAGACTCTTTTACTACAGGATCACCGCTTCAGAGGACTGCAGCCACCATTCTAGCAGACTGCTACCACCACCCTGCCTAACAGGGTGTCAGGTTGTACCTTGACTCTGTCAGTTTGACAGTGTTTTCTTTTACGTTTTTTTTTCCCTTTTCTTTAATTTCCCCATTAAATTGTTATTCTGACTTGGTGCCTCCCACTGGTTTGTTTTCAAACTAGTACAATCAGTTTGGTAAATATAAAACAAATGTTTTGGGTTTCCTGTTAGGTTTGAGGTTTGGTTCCCCATCCACCCACCACAGTAGTTTTGCAGAAAAAGTATTTTTCAGCAAATAACATATTCCAGAAACATATTACCATAAATTCACTCAGCAACCCTCTGGAGTTAAGTTACCATAAATTTTTTGGGATCTACAAACAAAAGCAAGTAATTATGAAATAACTTTACACAAAATATAAGGCTATGGATAATTCTTCAGGAAAAGATATTTCACATGTGAATAATTATTTTATTCTCCCTGGGAAATTAGACTTCATGTGTCTTTTCCAAGAAAAAATAGCAAATGTCATAAATAGCAAAAATAGTCTGCTGGACAGCAAGCCAAATTGTTCCACGCTGCCTGCAGGACCAGCTTTTGTGCTGGACACTTATATTTCCACCAGAATTTGAAAAGCATTTGAAGCCAACCTGCATCTTGTAGTTTTAGCTTCCTAAAAAAATCCAATTTATTTATACACCTCAAGGTTGCAGGTATTCCTAGGCATCTCCACCAAGAGAAATATTTAAAAGTTTCTATGAAAATCTTCAAAAGCCAAAAATTAATTCTGTAGAGAAGTTATAGCATTTGAAATTTAAAAAATTATTTATGAAGAGGACTTTTTTTACTAAACTACTTCATCAAGGTTTTCTTGTTTTACACCACAGCATGAATATGATGTACAGACAAGTTCACACACACAAACACACAGACATGCAAATGCACACATTGTCTCTCCACTTACTTGGATTAGAAATCCTCTAGTTATTCACAGATCATAATTTTAATTAATAAAAAATAGTTTGAAGATGATAGGACCTTGAACCATGTGCATTACAGATTGCCATCCCAATTCAGAAAAAAAAGCAATATAATTACCCCAGTTGAATGACCTTTTTTTTGCACCATGTTGTCCCTTTAGGTTACCCACCATTGGCAGAAAAATAATTTTGATGAGAAAAGATTTTTTTTCTTTTTAACCTTCTGTTTAAGCAAAGTTTTCTTTTAAAAAGCCTTAATACTTAATACATTGCTTAAAAAAGCTAAAAATCATTCTAGAATTCAGTCATATGCACCTTCAATCAGTTCAGCATCGATTCCTCAGAACAAATGTGAAACTAATGGTTGTTACTCATTGATTCAAAATGTGAAGCTGACCCTGTAGTTCTGTTCCCTAAAATAGCCACATTCTTGTTGCTGACTAGTTCATCCTTTCCTCGTCTGCTGCTATGTCTTTCTTTTTACATATTATATGGCTTTTGCCTTAATGGACAGACTTTTCAGAGTGCTGTTTGATTGCATCTGACTAATGGAAAAGTGGACCTAATCTTTCTCCAGAAGTTCTGGATTAAATAGCTATACAAATATTAGAAATCAGAAGAGGCACATCAATATGTTACAAAAGAGAGATGTTCTGTCTGTTTCATAGGTTTATGAGAAGACAGCTAAACTAGCCCACTTTATGCTATGACTCCAAATATTTTGATACATTGAAGTTATTCATCATTCATTTATGTAAGCAAAATTAAAAAACATATATTCCAAAGCCTGTTCTCCCTCAGCTTTAAGTAGAACAGAATGACCACCTCGGTTATTGCCAGCTCAGAGAGCCAAGAGTTTGGTCTTAGCTGAGATTCCCACTCTTCAAGTATCCTTTGATAGCATCAAGAAAATCTTTCCTACTAAAACAAATCTCTCCTGAGTAAGTCTCTGGGCCCTTGCAGTTTAAGCACATAGCCACTAGAGGACACTGCTAATATTGACTATTTTTTTATATGTAAACATTTAAATGCTTTCCATTTGCTGACCAGCTTTTGACTTTTTCAATGATCACAAAATGATGCTTTTAGACTGTCTTACAAATAAGGACGGGGGTCACCTTGGACATCAGGTAAAGACTGTGACACCTTTTCCTACAGAAATCTCCATTTCTTACTGTTGGCTGGGTAAAAAACTGGCTGGATGACTGAGCCCAGAGAGTGGCAGTGAATGGAGTTACATGCAGTTGGTGGCCAGTCACAAGTGGTATTCCCCAGGGCTCGGTGCTGGCCCTATTAAGTATCTCTAACAATGATTTGGACAAGTGGATAAAGCACACCTTCAGTCAGTTTGCAGATGACACCAAGCAGGTCCCGAGTGTTGACATGCCGGAGTGTAGGAAGCCTCTGCAGAGGGATCTGGACAGGCTGGATTGATGGCCCCAGGTGAACGGTATCAGGTTCAACAAGGTGAAGTGCTGGGTTCTGTACTTGGGTCACAACAAACCTGTAGCACTACAGGCTTGGGAAAAGGTGTCTGGAAAGTGATGCAGTGGAAAAGGATCTGGGGTTTAGAGCACAAGTCTTATGAGGAGCAGATAAGGGGAGTTGGGGTTGTTTAGCCTGACGAAAAGAAGGTTGAGGGGACACATCACTCTGTACAACTACCTGAAAGGAGGCTGTAGCCAGGTGGGTGTTGATCCTTCCTTACAGATATCAAGCAATAAGACAGAGGAAACTGACCCAAGTTGCACCAGAGAAAGTTTTTATTGGATATTAGGAAAAATGTCTTCACTGAAAGGGTTGTCAAGCACTGGAAGAGGCTTCCCAGGGAAGTGGCAGAGTCACCATTCCTGGAAGCATTTAAAAGTCATGTAGATGTGACACTTACGGACTTTGTTCAGTGGTAGTCTTGGCAATGCTGGATTAATGGTTGGATTCTCAAAGATCTATTCAATATAAATGTTTGTGTGAATCTATGACTTTCTGACTTATTTTCTTGCATCTTTTCCAAACCAGGTGCTTTGCTGTCTTTGTTTTCTTTAAAATAGACTAGACTCCTCATTATGCATTTGATCCTGTTTAGTAAAAAAAAAACAGTTGTATGCATTGTCTCTAAAACCACTCTTCAGTAGAAGAATTGTTGTGGTTAGGGACCATGGCTCATGTGTGAAGAAATTATACAAAAAATCTTCACTAGTACATGCACCTTTCCATTTATGAAATTTTTAAAATGTGCTATAAACTCTGCTTTTTTACTGAGATGCTTCAGAAATTCAGTGGAATTTTGGCAACTAAAAATTTATCTCAGTCATCAAGATACTTCCCTGTAGGGAATTGAATAACATTCACCCATATTTCCATATCAGAGTAGAATGATTTCCAGAATACATTGTTTTATTATAGCACAAATGTCTTCTCTAGTGCAAGACTGAATACTGACTAGATATCGCTAGATAACTTCTGATCAAATGATCAACATTCAACTAACGGAATTACCCACAATTGCTTGTGGAATAACCAACATGTAGAAATTCCCTCAAAATTAAAAGGCAAATCATGTGAAGTTACATCCTTTTTAGCAAAAACTACTGTGATTTTTTTTGTCCCTTCCAGGGAGTACTCTTCAAGTGCGGCATTACTTATATCACAGTGAGTTCTGAAAAAATCTGGAAAAAACCCTCATTATCTCAGATGTACAATTATGTCAACACAGCCCACAAAATACTTTTACTTACATTCACCATGGAAAAACTTTTCTTCAGAATATAAAGGCTTCTAAAATTAATGTGTAATATCTAACTGCTCTTAAGCTAAAAATACAATGATGATTATGGATAAAAGAAAGAGTCAAATACCTTCACAAACAAGAATCTAGGTTCCATCAGAGAAAAAAAACTAATTTCTTTTTTTACATTTCAAGAGGAAATTATCATAGGACAGAGAAATTGGTGGTTTTCAGGAGTACTGGTTAGGCAGGTTAGCTATTTTGTCTAGCTATTTTTTGTAACTATTTTGTCCAGTGAATTGTAGTACTGTAGCAACTCAAGAAAAAGTACACTCTCTGCACCTGTATATAGAATTAGACTGTCAGCTATTTGCCTTTTGCAAGTTTTATATTTAGTACTATCATTTAAAAATACAGAAGAAATTATTTGCTCTTGATTTATACATTTTGCATCCCTTGGAAATTTTAGTACAGATTTTTTATAGCTCTTTTTTACAGCTTGAAAGCTAGTGCTAAGAAGTAATAAAAATATTTACTCAGTTTTACAGAGGTATAATCAATAAGCCCATTATCCAAAGATGATTTCTTTCTCTATCCAACGTCTTTGGGAAATTCAAAAAAACATCAAACTTACATATTTTCTTTTTTTCCCTCTGAAAAAAGAACACCCTCTTTTTTTTTTAATCTGTTATACAGATGTGGATGCTTGATTCCTCTTTGCCCATACAAACCAAGTTCACCACAAGAGACTAGTAGGTAGCACCTAAAGTCTGTGCAACTGGGGATCAAATCAACAGATGTGCAGGAAATAAGGGCTATTAATAAAAACCATACTTATTCAAGCTTTTATTCATGTTTCACTCTTTAAAAAATTTCTCCCCTCTTGTCACCCTCAGTCAGCTTTTTAGTAAAGAGGTAACTGGGCGCCACTTTTGTGACAGTGCAGGCCTTACCTGGAAACAGGTCACAGGGCAAGCAAAACCCTATTCTTCAAGAAGTTTCACCAAGGCATTCTTGGGTGTCCAATTACCTTTCTCATAGCAAGAGGCGGTATTGTGTCCCTTCAAAACCATGTTCATGTAATATAATTGAGTCTTATACTTGAGCTTGTAACTGATGAACTCATAAAACATTTGCTGACTGAAGGGTTTTTTTATGGTTTGGGGTTTTTTTCTTCAGACATGGTAGAACAGCTAATTCACACATTTGGCTGTGTTTGGCTCTCTCCTATCTATGAGAACAAATTCTCAAAATGTGGCTACAAGTCAACAACATTTGAGAAACCAACAAAAAAGTTTATAGAAGTAAGCCTGATTTTTTTTTTCCTTTGGATTTAGTTGGCTTTACACAGTCTGTTGCCCAGAATTTTAGTGATGATGCCACTGTTTTTCTTAGCTATTAGTAAGTCACCCCATTTTCTAGCTGTATGACTAAATCTTAAATAGAATAGTTCTATTCTTAGTAACTTTAATGACTTCATAGAATATTGTGTCTTTTAAACTTAGTCACTTTTTTCCTACTAATTTAAATCACCCTTCCTAACTTTCATTTCTTCTCTTGACAGATTTTGTTTAATTTCTGAAAAAGGGAAATGCATGCTCAGAAAAGAGTACACTTACATCAGTATTTTTTGTCATTCTTTGGTTGTACTTTCCTAGGAGGATTTCTGTTATGGCCTCACAACTGCAGTATTTCTTACAAGAGAAAATAATTACCGGAATTGTGACGAGCTCAACATGGCAAACGGAACCTATCTGTTGGACTTCATAAATTCTTTTCTTAATATTTTCTGATCTTCTTAGAGTTGAATATTTTGAAAGATATGATCTATATTACTTCCTGGTGAGAAAATTCCATACTCAGGCTATGAATTGCAAAAAAAAATTTTAAAACTGTAAGGCGTCTACACAGAGATATAACTCAGGGAGTTTGCTTTGGTTCTATTTCCTAAATAGGGACAGACTAATCTATTGTTAAATCTGCCCTAGTTTATCTTTGTAAACACAAAGGTCACTCAGATTACTGCCAAGCCTTCAGATCTTATTTGGAGGCAGCACTTGCAGAGTTCCTGAAATTGTGGTTTCCCATAGCTGGGTATTCCCTTGACATATGAAGATCAACACAAGGTTTTTACTCATCCAATTCATCAGGAGTTTTGGCTGCAATCAACACCAACTTTACTAGTTTACCTGTTAAAAGCAGTAATAACCTACGTATAAGCACATCACCACCCCTCTTTCCTAGGATCCTGGACACTGCTGAGGTATTCCGAGACATATTATAAACACTGAGAGACTGTATTTCTCAACTTCTTTGGTTCTTGAGTTTAACATCCTGTTAAAATGGAATGTTTTAGAACTAATCTCCTCCATATTTGGAATAAAAAATATCTCATTATAATAATTGTAAGTATTACAATTCCCATAAATAAAAAGTAATAGTATTCAATGCTTATCAAACCTGATTTCCTTTAATGACAAGGCAACCCACCTAGCTGATCAACCACAATAAGTATTTTAAAGATTTCATTCAGATTATGAGCCAGGATGGAATGAATGTCTGACCTGACAGGAGAATCTCCTGTGAACATGCTAGACGATAAAGGAACATGGAAGGAAATCTAGAGGAGTAATCAAGCCCATAATGACAGCACTTCCTCAAGTGGAGTATGGTATAGTACAATGCACCGTGTTTTCAAAAACCAAACCAAACCAAATACCTAAATGGAAATGAACAAACCACAGGTGAGTATGGTCTTGTTTGGTAAAGCAAAAGCAAAGCACTGCATCAAGGTGACTTGACCAGCTTCCAGGGCAGTGAAGTTGGGGTCACCCTTATTCAGTCACTTAGATACACCGTGACTGATTTCCACAAAGAATGCAAGCTTTTCTGAAGAAAGACTTTGTGTTTCTCCAGATTCTCCATTGCTTCTCCAGAAGCAATGTGTGTATTTTAGCACACATTTCCTGCATTCCAGTAGCTAACTGAGGAATTGCAATGTACACTGCTTTGAACATTTGGTTGGAATGTCTATATGAAATTCCATTGTGTGAAACAGAGAGTGCAGGTTGTGTCTCCAGTTCTTTTGCTCAAAATAGGTGGAGATCTTTCTTAAAAGAAGGTTTTTGTATTTGAGAGGACAATTCATTTAACAAAAGACTATTGGCTAAAAGCGTGAAAATTTGCAGTTGAGGTTTGGTCTTAGTGTTGAAACAAAAGTAAGGAAACTATGAACAGAGTTATATATATATATAGAGAGAGAGAGTTCTGTTTATTTCTCAGAAATAATAATTCAACACAAATACATCAGATATCATAAGCAATACTTTAAAAACCTGAGTAGGGAATCCATAAATAAAATCAGGAAAAGGTGCCACGGTCTGAAAAGAAGAGAGATGTACCTACTGTCAAGTGCTGAGGGAGAACTGGTAGACACCTCCTTTTAAAATCTAAACAGTCTTTTGTGTGAAGGAGTGTTCATATTTCTATTTCTCATTGCCAGAAAGAAGGGATGGGATGTCAACAATGGGGACTGTTTGTAATATTTTAGAACAACTTATGCCAGTAAGAAATTTATATAAAATGTTAACAGGCATGCAAAGGAAAAGGATTATGGAGTTGAACTAAATTCAAAAAACGTGGTATGGTATTCACATGAAAAAATATTGCAAATGTGTCTCTCAAAGTGTATAAGCTAGCTAAAAAATATTTTTTTAATTTTAAAAATATAAACAAACCAGTTATGGTGTTATTCTTACACTGACAGTTTACATATTTCTTCATTAAATTGTAACAGTATCCCTGAAAGAAGCATAATTAACATCCTGCTTTTGTTCTGGCTTGGTTTTTTCCCAAGGATCTAGTACAACTGTAAAGCTTGCAGAACTTAATGGCGTGAAATACAAATCACATGGGAAGCTCACAGAGTGTTTCCTATGTACATTCAATCTGAGTTCCAGGAGCAATGTAAGCCATGTATCTCAGAGGCATATTTTAACATGAGCTTATCTCATTCAAAATTTGGAGCCTGTCTAAGTCATCTCAGATGTCTTGCTTTCCTCTGTATGTCTCACAGGAACAAGATTATGCAATATCATTTTCCTATTACATAATATTTAAAATTATATCTGTTGCATGCATAGCTTTTACTTTCCATATTAATCTGTCTTTATCTAAAACCATGAGTTTTCTCACTCTTACTTCTCCAGTTCTCTCCTCCATCCCACTCGGAAGAATGAGCAAGCAGCTCCATGGGGTTTAGTTTCCAGCTGGTGTTAAACCAAGACAATCTTAAAAATTACCTCTGTAACTCTGTTTTGGTCACTTCATTCATATTATTTAACCTTTTAACACACTTATTGAGGCCATCTGTATCAAAAGGAGAGTTTTGAGGATTGAAAATGAACCTGTTTTATTACCAAAGACCACAATATTCAGATTTTTCTGAAATTCCAGTTCCTTCAAAGTTGGCATTCCAGGAGTATAGAATCATCACATCTATGTTTCCTGGAACTTTTCTTTATTCTTTTTATTTTCTTATTTTACTCCCTGAAGTCACTAATCTCTGGTATTAACATGGGGCAAATGTGAAATTATTGAATCTTAAGAGATCTGTGAATTAGAACAAGTTTTTTGTCCCATCTCATTAGATAAACACAGCAAATGAATGTTTTTAGGGCACAGGTTAGTTGAAGGCAGAACATTAATTCTGTATTAAACCATCTCATCAGCTTTTGTGAGGTTCAAAAAAATACAGAACTTTCTGCACAAGACAATAAAACAAAATATATTCTGGTAAGGAGAAATGTTACAGTATAATAGCTGTCATTCCTACTGTGGGAAAACTGAATGACTGATTAATAATTTATTGTATGGCAAACCGGAATTTAAAATTTGTTTACCTAATCATCCTCTGGGGTCTTAAAACTACATATTTGAATTCATCTGTTTGCTTCTACTTTTTTCAGTGAGACATTTTGGGAACCAGTGACAACAGTCCCTTTCTCAGTCCCTTTCTCTGTTTTGCTGACTGCCAACACCTCATATTCTCAATCGTGTTAGGCTCTTGTGACCCTCCTCAAGACAACTTTGTAAGCAAACAAATTACACAGAGCTCTGTGCTTTTATCAGGTATGCAATGTGACAGTTTTGATGACAAAGCCCCAAAAGGGAAAACAGCCTGCAGGTCTTTGTGCTACTGTAAAATGACAGAAACAATATAATTAGGTTAGAGTCTAAAACATTACCCACAGCATTGTGTAAGAAAACTTCACAAGTCTTAGCACTATCATATTTGATGATAGTTCTATACAGATAAGTTATAATATTCTCTAAGTTCTAACACTGCCTGTAGATAATAACCTTCACATTTGAGGACAAAAAATGTAGTTTCAAAACTCAAATATAATAAGTGTTAACTTGGTCAAAAGACTAGTTAAAGATGTAATTTCACATGTTTGAACATACAGACCTCCCTCTATATTTTTTTCCCCATCTAGATAAAAATAATAGAATTTACTTTTACTTATGTCTAATTTAAGAAGAGCATTAAGAGTTTTGATTAATATAACACAACAGTGAACTGTTCAAATAAAGTTAATAACTCAAGAATGCTTTAACTGCTATATGTTCACAGTGCATTTGCTGAGTCACAGCCTAAATAGAAAATAGATTTGAGGAATTCAATCTCAGCTTTAACAGAAAACATGCTATTCCAAATCAAGTTTCCCAGGGCCATAGTGATTCCCTAAATATTCGGGTTCACAAGAATTTTGAGGACTCCTTGGTGTTTGAAGAAAGACATGACCTTTTACATCAAACAAAAGATTAAAACCCAAAGCCTTCAGATCTCAGGACTGGTAATCAGTGCAATGTGAGTGAGAACACTCTGGCTGGAGGAACGATCGATCAGACATCAGTGTGGGAGCAGGATTCTTCCAGCTGGGGCTGCCCATTATCTCAGGTAGCAGCAGTGAACATGCAGCTACACAGCCAAGTGCTGTGGCCAACAAGCAACAAACCACTGCTGGAAAGTATGTTGTGTTCGGTGTGCACGACTACTAAGATTACACGTGAGAAAGAGCACATATATACCATTGCTTAAGCTACATGTGCCCACTGCAGTGTTAACCTAAGTCAGCTTAGACTTCTGCTTTGGACATTTTTCAGAAATGGTAACTGTATAATATACTGAAAAAGACAGCAGTTTAAAAAATGTGAGATTTCTTTCCAGTTAAAAGAAATTTCAGTGCAAGAAATGTGAGAATATTGAATATAACATTTGCAATCTGATGTTTTTCAATTTGTCCAGCCAAACAGGAAATCAGATGTGGCCAGATTCACTCCCTTATCTGCATCCTGGGGAATGGGTAGTCTCAGATGTGTATTTCCGGTGGTGTTATGTGACCCAAGTGGAAATATGCAAAGAGCACCTGAAGAATGTCGAATTTCAAAAATTACTAAAGTTCATTACTGGAGAAATTTAGAATATACATAGACTTGAGAAGCCAAAGCAATCATATTATTAAATAATATACACATCAAATTTAGACATAGGAAATTATGTATCAAATAGTAATTCACTTTTAACAAGGTGTACCACATCAACTGTGCTCTGGTTAGGAGACTAAATTTACCTGGACCATTCTCCAGTGGTGAGGCCAGCTGCCACTGAACAGCCTGGATACATAATATTAAACTTTCTTATCTTTTGAAACAGGCTCATGTACTAACTTCCAGTTGGGAATGATTCCTGGAAATGATGACTCTAGCTTGCAGACTGCACCCACGAATAACCTGAGGGACAGGCCAGAGGCACACAAGTTATTGTTATAACAGTTTGGTGATACAGGATGCTCCTGGTCACTATTTAATTTGCAGCTATAGAAACAGCCTACAGATCCTCTGTATTCAGCATCTTAAGTGTAAATAGCATCAAAAAGTATGTAATACAAGACTAATTCAAATAAAACCTTTACAAATTCAGTGAGTTACTTTTGGTTATTTTGTGTAAGTATGCACAGAGCTTGGTATAACTCGGGGTGAATGAAAAGAGCAACACCAGCTCACCAATAAAACCCACCACACTGGACATTAAGAGTATTATTTCAAAGTGAAAAGAATTAGGTATCAAGTTTCTATGGGAACCTTTAAAAATTCTAGTAAAGGCGTCTTAAGGAAATGTTCTAGAGGTGTCTCAAGGAAATGTTCTACATTTCAAATATACATCTCAATTAATGCTATTTTAGCTGGATTGTCTGTATATGAACTTTTGCTTGAATTTCCAGATCACATTCACCACACTATTAATTAAAATATTCTGTCCTAAACAGAGACTGTTCTCAAACTTTCAGATTTTAACACAGAAAACAATTGCAGACAAGTGTGACATAGCCCTCTTAGAAGAGTCTTATGGTTGGCATTCAGCCAGACATGTAAGATGCAACCATAAAAATAATTTTTCTGCACTATCAAGAAAAAAAAAAAAAAAAAAAAAAAAAAAAAAAAAAAAACCAAAAAAACAAAAAACACAATGGAAACCAACCAACCAAAAGAAGGAAACAACTGGAAAAAAACCAAACCACTAAACTTCCATGGAGAGTGGAATTTTAAAAATATCTTCTGCTTAATTTTGACATAAAAACTTCAAAAGGAGGTGCTGTTCCAAAGGCAAAAAACAAAAAGAAAGAAAATCTGCCAAATGTTTCAGGTATCTGTACTTGCATATATCTGTATTTGTGGGAAGAAAATATTTTGAACAATAATTCTTGCTCAGCAGTTACCTTGCTAACATTATTTAACACTGATATTCTTAGAAGCTATCACATTGCTTTAATTTTCCTAAACTTACAGTTCCACAGCTGTTTAGCCCAAGACCAGGATGCTTCCCATCTCCTGTCTTCTTTATGCCAGTGCTAGGACTTATGCAGCCAGATGGTTCAAAATTAGTTAAGTTGTCCTAATTTTCCTTCATCTGAGTGAGATCCTGTATATACCTTATCGTGTTTCTAAATATCCATTGCAGCTAAGCTGAGTGGGCTGGAATACACAGCCAGAAACAAGGAGAAAGAAGGAAGATTAGACCACAGTTGAAATAGGGGCAACCTTCTTATGGCAGTAGCTTACTCAGTTGCTTCATGGTGTTTGCCTTAGTTCAAGTAAATTTCAAGTTTATCAGCATGGTTTTTATGCTATTAAATCCTTCTTCAGAGAAAATTGTTCAGCTCCTCATCAAAAATTTTCTCCCTAAGAAGGAGTAACTATAAAATCATAGCATCAGCTGTTGATTTACTCTTAGAATAGCCTTACATATAATGTAATTTGAACTTATTTAAATCAATGCAATAACTTTTTTGCAAAAAAATGTAGTTATATGACTACCTGCAATAGCAAATCTTTGTGATCAAACTGAGAGTTTTCATCATGCCCAGATTTTAAATTAATATTCATTACAGTCTTCTCAGAGGTGTTTCCTCTGGACTGAAAATGTTCTGGAAACAAGAGTTACACAAAACTTATGGGGAGACAATGTCAAGCGAAGTTCAGGTAGACAATATTCCCTGGTTTTCCCTTGTCTACCAAGCCAGTCTTTTCATCACAGAAATTGATCAGGTAATTCAATATTACAGTGCAACTAGAATTTCAGAGAGACACCTCAGCATCTCCATGAGGAATAAATATGTTAATATACGTGTCAGGATTCCTCAACATAATGAACAATATAGAAAAAAAAGGTATATTAAAATCCTCCTTTTTGCATAGAACTTTGATTTACTGGAATGTTTCCTTTCATTTGTTACTATACTTGCAAGTCTGCAAGTTCAATTGGCTTCCTCCAAGTTTCCTTTTATAATACAAGTCAAATATTTCAGACCTGTGGGAATGCACACAAGGGGGAATGTCTTTATTTTCTGTTTTATTAAAACACCACTTAAGTCTCATTAAAACCTTAGTGTCTCACTGGAAAGCTCAGATGTTCCCACACTGTTCAGCTAGGATTGAAACATGATCCTGAAAGACAGATACGAAACAGATATCTGAGAGTCTTGTGATGAACAAAAACTGGTCCAAGCATAATAAAATCATAAACTTTTGAAAAATTAACTCCTATGAGCCCCCCCCCCCCCAGCTTTATTTAAAGGAATATTTTTACTGATAAGTTTCAGACTTATGCTTGCAGAATTTTTTCCAGTGATTTCAGCTCTTCAAGTGGCCCAGATCTTGGCTCTGAAGAGACAACCTGGGTTCCTTGCAGGGTTAATAAAGAGATTACCCAGCTCCCAGGATAATGGGCATTCAATAGTAGAGGCAATGGATGTGTTGAGAATTGGGAAGGTAACAGAACGATGTAAAATAAAAATAAATAGATTCTTGAACAATACTGGGAACTGCTGTAAAGAGACTTGGGGGACTTATAAGAACAACAAAATAGAAAAAGATAGAGGGGAAGAAGACCTCAAGAACTTGTTGGGGAAATTTGGCTTAGGTCCAAATGAATGTTAAGCACCAAGCAGAAGCAAGTGAATATAACAGAGTCAGACTAGGAGATGATTGCTGGGGGAAAGGCTAACAGAGAAAAAGGGGCATCATTAAGTGGAAACAGGATTTTCTGCATACAGGGAGTAGAGAGACCAGCCTAAGAGGAAAAGAGGAAAACAGTCTTTGTAAAATGAGAACAATGGAATAGTGATGAAGAAAGTAACATGGGAAGGAGATAGATAGGCAGAAAGCCCCAGGTATATAAAAAGTGAGAGTTCAAATAGCCAGAGATCTGCTGGGATGAACCATGCTTCTCATAGAGATATGATGGAACTCCATTTATTCTATTGTCAGACCCATAGTTATACCCTAATTCCCCAAGCACGCATAAGCAAGCTCCATACTATTGGGTTACAGCTACTGTTCACATGGCCTTTAATAGCAAGCCATTGGTTACAGATTAATATGCACGCAACTAACTAACATAAGTTTCTCTCTTTCTGTGGTCAGCATCCCCCTCCACAACATCCTGTTGCTTGCCACATCAGCATTACTCCTCTCTTTTTTCCCTAGTCAAGGACAGCTCACTAATATAGCTTGGATTGTGCACATACACATGTCCCTGTCACTCAGCCATTTCTCTACAAGTTCAGCTTGTAGTGAATGCTATCAGCAAGTTTCATAGCATCTGGTAAAGCAGATAACATCCATTCATGGATGCTATTTTCTTGCGTGCAAGGTGCTGTGAGCTAGAGCTGGCAGTCGCCCCATGGTCCAGGCTGCTTGCTTCAAAATGCCTCATTAACACATACAAAACTGTAGTAAAAACATTGCTGATTTCATTTTGTGTGCACAATTCACTCTAATGACATTTTTGCACACATCTTCCAGAAGACTACCACTTCCTTTTGTTCCCAAGAGGGGCATGTCTCATTAAGTGGGCATCTTTTACATAGCTTATTCTCTTTCTCAATTTCATTCCAAAGTCTTATTTATCATGCTCTCTTTGATTCCACTTTGAAGAAAGACCTATTGAATTGTTGATTTCCCTGGGGCTTTTCACTGCCCCATCATTATAGCATTTGAAGACTTTGCCAATTGACATATATCTTTACAACACCTTTTAAGCAAGGAAGCACTCTATTCTCAAATTGAAGATAGAGCTCTAAGGATTCCTAACAATTCTGTGTACCCATTTTGATTCAAATTACTGTTTACAGGTCATACATTCCAAACCCAGTTTGAATAGATTCTTATGTTGCATCTTTGAGCATTCAGCCACTGTCAATTAAGTGTTTAGAATCTCAGATTGGTCACCCTAAAATGAACCCTCCAAAAATGTTTAGGCAGGTTTCCTAGCATTGCAGATACTGATGTAGACACTGGAGGGATGTAAGTTTTTTCGATTTTGTGACTTTCTGTTTTGTGGGCTATGAAATTGTCTGTTGCTTTCATAAATACTTCCTTGGCTGCACAGCAACACAGGCTGAAATGAATTGATTGGCTCATAACCTTCACCATGGATTTTTGTTCATAAATCTATTCAATACATTATTTCTAATTCCTAGATTTTTTCAAGGGAAGCCAAGGCGAGTAAGGATTGCCATTTAAGACATTTTAGAATAAGATTAATATTAGGAATCCAGATATTTCAAAACCTAGATAGATAACCACACAAAACAAATGCATATGTTCCAACCTAGTTAATTCTGTGATTCTGTGATTCTGTTCCATACAGAGTTAGTCAACTGAAACTTCTTAGCCTTTCTCTTCTATGAGAGTGTAGTGGTTTGGTCCAAGATATTCATTACTGTTTATCTTCTGTGTTCTGTGAGATAAGTATTAGGAGAAATGCAAAGCAGGCACCAAATGTGAAAGAATATAAAGTTTATTAACAGACCTAAAAGAAGGAAAAAAAATCATACCACACCTTCAGAAGTCTTCTCCTCCTCCCACCTTCCTCCCATCTCCCACTGCCAATGTAAAAAGACAATCCTTAAGATGTTCAGTCTGTTTACCACTTCCATAATAACCTTGTTCAGTCCATTTAGGAAGAGAAGTCTCTCTTGCCCATGCTATGAACACATCACAATGAGACAGCCACCTACTTCCAAATAACTTTGTTCAATCCATTTAGGAAGAGGAGTCTCTCTGCTCGCATGTGAGTCCCTTCCCCCGACTTGCAGCTTTTCCCACAACTGCTTTCGAGGGTCCACTCTTGAAGTTTTTCGGGGTACAATTTTAAGGTTGAGCCGTTCAGAAACAAAAATTCTCTTCACCCATCTCTGGGAGCATTTAATCTCTAAGAATAGAGGCCCTCCTCCTTCCCTGGGAGCAAAGGGTCTTCCTCATCTTCATCTCTAGGACTATCTCTGGGAGCATCTCTAGGAACTGAGGTTTTCTCCTTTTCCATTTGGAGCAAAAGTCCTCATCGCTTCCATCTCTCCCTGTCCAAACTTCTCATGAAATTACAGCTGCTTCAGCATCTGCCTATCTCAGCACAGGTACACAAGTACAAGTTGAGCACTCCACCCCCCATATCTTCATGAAATTACAATGGATACTCTGATATATCATAGCTTCACAACAGAATTTCAACTTTAAGCATCTCCTCTTTCTCTTCCCTCAGGTTTTCAGCTCTTCACAGCACTAAAAGGGTTAATCTCACCTCAGCCTTGCAGCTGGAATGTGGCTTATTGCTGTTGGTCACCTGACCTCTGCAGGACAGCAGTGCAGCTTTTGCTGAAAACTTGGCCACAGTGTGGGGGGGGTTAGGGGGGGAGCCGAGCCGCTCCAGCTGGGGGCGGGGGGGGGGGGGGGTTCCACGGGTGGAACAGGGCCCATCGGCCCCAGGATGGCCGTGGCCCAGCCCAGCCTGGCCCGAGCAGGGCCTGGCCGGGCCCACTGGCCCCCGCACGGGGCTCGCAGCCACCTGTGCCAGTGCCTGAAATGAGACAGAGAAACTCTGCCTCTGGGTTTCTATTCTTAAGTGTGGATCACAGAGGCGGTCACAACTTTAAGTGGCTTAAAGAATTGTCCATATTCAAACTGGCCAGCTGATAGGTTCTGTTAGGTCATAGAGGAAGCTGTAAGCACCCTTTTGCAAGAACTTCACTTCCGGGACTACTCTTGCTAATTTATGACAGAGAGAAAAGGAAGAAATGAACAACAAAAAGAAGAGGGGCATCTCTAAGAACAGAGGTATCTAACAAACTATTGTTAGATAAAGAAATAATTTCTCTCCCCCAAGTAGTACTTGCATAACAGTAGGAAGACGAAGATCAATACATACATCTTCCCATCATAATTGGACAGGCCTTTGAGGCATATTTACTCAATGCAAGTGTGGAGTTAGATGTATAACTACACAAAACTATCATGCTAAAAAAAGTCTATACAAAGCAACCGTGGCTCCAATTAAAAAAATATGCTGTCACTAGTAGGGATTTTTTCCTACTTATGTAATTTTTCCTTTGCATAGGAATTATGCATATTTTCTATATTTAATATGGCCACTTAATAAGGAAAATGCTGATGTTAAGATTTTTTTGAAAATATATGCAGAACTATCCGTTGGAAAATGCACTGCTTCAGTTAAACCCTGATACTCTCATCTTCAACAAACCAGACTTTCATAACAGCATAATTTTAACTTCTTTTTCAACATTGAACAGATTACAGGAAGTTTGGATTTTCTCATTTAAACTGCTCATGGCAACAAGCAAATACATGTAGCTTACAGACTAACACTTAATATAAGCCTACAGAAACATGAGTCTTCCTTGCTTGCTTTAACCTGCTCTAGATGGCATTGACAATTTGTATCTATGAGAGTCTATATTTTCGTCTATAGTTTAAGTCTCTAAGTATCTTCCAAGTCTGATAGTGCTAGGAAAGACTAAACTATTACCAGATTCTGCCAGTTTCACTGAATCCTTTCAGAATTTTCTGCCTCACTTTTTGGCAAATCTTATTTCCATCCATGAGAATGCGCTTTAATGCGGTTGCCCGCTCCCAACCCCTGCTATGATTTTTCAGCAAGATTATTTAACTGCGAAGAGAAATAGATTTGTACTAGTATTGTGCCTGTAAACTGGCTGTAAAAGCAGGAACTACAAAAATTACAAGCTTTCACAGCATAAGACGTGCTACTTGATGGGGCAAAATTAATACAAAGATAAACAGAGCAAAGTCTATAAACATCTACATCTCAAAAAGCCAAGGGAGCTGGATAACCTGCTTTGCTTTAATACTTTCTTGTCTTACATTTTCATTTTCATGCTGGAAGTTTTTTTAAGAGAGTAACTTGCCTACAGAAAAAAGAAGTCAAAGAGCATAGCAAATAATTTGGCTAAATCCTGTAAGAGTGTTTCTTCCTATGGAAACATTCTACCCCATCAGACAACAAAAATCAAATACAAAGCCAGTCATCTGTTATAGTTCATCTCTCTTGCATCCTCCTTTCACCCTTCACTGTTATCTTAGAATAGTTTGGTTTAGAAGGGACCTTAAAGGTCATATAATTTCAACCTCCATTCTGCGTACAGAGACATCTTTAATGCAATCAGGTAGTTCAAAGCTGCATCCAACCTGGCCTTGAACCTTTCCAGGGATGAGACACCCACAAATTCTCTGGACAACCTGTTCCAGTGTCTTACTGATCTCACAGCTAAAAATATCTTCCTAATATCCAGTCTAAACCTACCCTCTTTCAGTTTAAAGCCATTACCCCCCCATCCTATCATTACAGATCTTAAATAAAATTTTTCCCCATCTTTCTTATAAGTTTCCTGTAAGAATATATATAAGCTGCTATAAGGTCTCCCTGGAGCCTTCTCTTGTCCAGGCTGAACAACACCAACTCTCAAATTTTCCTCACAGGAGAGGAGTTCCATTCCATTGATCATTTTCACAGCACTCTTGTGGACCAGCCCTAACAGGTCCTTATATTTCCTGTGTTGAGGCCCACAGAGTGGGATGCAGTAATCCCGGTGTGGTTTCAGTGGAGAAGAGTAGATGAATAGTTTCCTCCCTTGACCTTCTGGCCACGTTTCTTTTTAATGCATCCTTGTACCCCAGGATAGAATTGGGTTTCTGGGCTGCAAGTGCAAATTTCTGGCTGATGTCTTAAGTTTCATCTACCAAAACCCCCAAGTTCTTCTCTTCAGGGCTACTCTCATTCAGTTCTTCACTCAGTCTGCATAGATACAAGGAATTACTGGACCCAGAAGCAGGACTTTGTATACTGCCTTCTTGAATTTTATGAGGTTCACATGAGTCCATTCTCAGAATTGTCATGGTCCCTCTGGATGGCTAGGTCCTTCTAGCATATCAACTGTACCACTCAGGATGATGTCATCTGCTGAGGATACACATAATCCCACTACGTCAATGATGAAGATAGTAAACAGTACTGGTCCCAGTACAGACCTCTGAGGGTGTCATTCCTGTTGTGCATTAAGCCGTTGACTAAGATTCTTTGGATATGACATGACACCCAATTTTTTATCCATCAAAGAGGGTCCATCAAACCCATATCTATCCAATATAGTGACAAAGATGCTTTGTGAAACACTGTTAACCTCATAGACATCAAGACTCATGACATCAGTTGCTCTTCCATTATCCACCAACTCAGTCCCTCCATCATACATATTTAGGAAGAAAGAATATAACAGTTTGGTTGGAAATCCTAGAATTGTAACTGACCGCTGGCTTCCCTTCTCACAAATCTCATGACCTTTTGCTCCAAAAGAGGTAAAAAATTATCCATGCTAGTAAAACACGAAGCAAATCATCAGAAATTCACCACTTAAATCTACACCAGACCATAAAGAATGACATGAGGACAACAAACTAGCCTTAATATGAAGATTAAAATAAAACATTAACCAAAAGAGCACAAGGTAAGTTCATTTCCAAGATAAATTCAAAACAGTCCTACTTGAATTTAGATAAAGTACAATTAATTTCACTGTTTTAAAAATTAAGAAGCCCTACAGACTTTGGTTTCCTTGTTAGTTCAGTAAAACATCAGTAGAAATCTATTAGACTGAACACTTTTCACAACAACATTATGTTTTTTCCTTTATTTCCAGCAACTATTAAGCAAATCATATTTGAACACTACCATGGGATCAGTGGAGAATTGATTAAAAGAGGTTGGGTAGGACAGCCTTCCGCTCAAAACAATATAATAACCAACATCACAAGCTAAATATGACTTTGTCAGTCTTCAAAACTTTCAAGGATGTTGTGTCAACAGCCTGTTTGTATTCTGCACTGTCATCCCAGCATTTTTACCAACGTCCAGTCTGAGCAGTGTCAAGTCATGTTTTTTGGCTGCTGTTCCCTAGTCTATTGTCTGGCACTACCACTGAGAGTCTAGCACCATCATCTTTGTACATCCCCTTTCAGATTGCAGACTGCTACCAGGTGGCTCCTCAATCTCCTCTTTGTCAATCTCAGCAAGCCCAGTCCCCCACTGCCAGCCTCTCCAGTTAGCTTGTGTGTTTCATGCCCTTACCCATCTTAAAGTTGCATACGGGAAACTCACATTACCACTATTGACTTTCAATTAACCAACTGTTGAAAATATACACAACATCATGAAGTAATTCTATTTATACTTTGAGATGCATTATATTAGCGTGATATGAGCACACCAGCACTAACGTATATGCTTCAAGAAACTAATGAATGTTTCAGAACACAGAAATCAGAATAGTTTGTTAAAAGATGAAAGAGAGTGGGAATTATTTTACTTTCAAGTCTTTACCCTTCAGCTGGGATATTCTCTTAACTTGGGATATACAGCAACATTGTTATTTATCCATTCACCTAAACATTCCTTGATTATAAGACTAATAGCTTCCAATGACAGAAGTGCCCTAATTAATACACTAAACTCCATATCCCTTTGTTTAAAGAAAGTATAATATTCAAGTTTTCAATTCATACACTGTGTTACTTCCACAGGTGACTGTATCCCTTAACATGATTCTTCAGACTCATGATCTCAGCATATCATGGAATTATTGAGAAACATACATTTAATACTCTATTTTCATGTGTAACATGTAAATATGATTTCAAGAAATTTCTTGTTCGAACTATAGAGTTATCAGGTGTCTGCAATTTTATGTTGAATAAAAAGACATTTTATTTCCTCTTTTTGTAATCTATCTGATAAATTTAAATAATAGGTATGTCCATTACGGGAAGAAGGGTTCCATCTTTCTTTATAGACAGTATCAAAGAATCAAAACTACTATTTTCTTTTTTCCAAGTATGTCCCAAAGTATTTGAACACACAGATTTTTTTCTGGTTTTAGTTCAGTAGAATAGCTTTATTTCCTCTAAGAGTTCATTTCCAAATTCCTGGGTAGCAAGCTACATCTATGTGATTATCCAATTACAGCCTATGAAGAATATAGTTCTGGAACCTAATTCCAATTATTTGACTTATCAAGTGTGAATTCTACTTAGTTTAAAGCTTCCATTTCAGATGACTGTGTTGAAAGAACTGTTTGGGGTTTTTTTCCAATATGTCAAACACACCTAGTTTTTATTCTGTCCTCTGATTGAAATTAATGAGATACTTGCCTGTATATCGAAAGAACAGTACATTAATAGTCAGTCATTTTTTAAATAAATATTTTCAAATTATCCCTTCCATCCTGATATTGGTTTACAATTAGCATGTTTAACTTCAAAGGTCTCCAAATAAAACTGTGTGAATGGATAATAAAAAATTAATATATTTTCCTACAAACGTTGCTACCAAGAGCTCTTTCACAGTGAGTTTAAAAACCTCCTTTAACTACTCTGCTGATTGTACAAAATTTTGCTGTATACATAGTGATTTTGTAGCCTAGTGTAAAATGGGGTCATGTTGTTTAGTCCAAAGCAAGACTCAAATTAAAGTAAGTTTTTTTTTCATTTTCTTCCAAAGCCAGACAAATAAAGGTCTAAGTAAAGACAAAATTTTGGAAATAGTTGTGCATATATTCATGTGTCCTCTCTGTAAGGTCAGACATTAGTTATCTTTGTGGAATTAAATGCTAAAACCACAGCAGTCATAAAAAGTTTGTGAACTGGGTTTTTAACACTATATAATTGGTCATATTGATCACGTTGTCTGCAGTGTTATTTTTACAGAAAAGAATGAGATCAATATTAGGATTCAAAATAGCAGTAGGTCTTACCACTGCTGTTATGACACTTGTTAGAAGAAACATAGCATTAACTATTATAAGATCTTGTAAAAAACATACAGTTTCATGTTTCTTGATTTTTTTGGGTGGTTATGTGATTTTTGTTATTTGTTTGGTTTTTTGGTTTGGTTTGGTTTGGTTTTGGTTGGGGTTTTTTTTGCTGGTTGGTTGGTTGGTTGGTTGGTTTGTTGGGTTGGGTTTTTTCCTCCCAGAAAAGCAAGCTTTCCTCAAAATCCAAGAAAGAACGACTACATAGTGACCTACAGAAAATAGCTTTCCCAGAACACCTAATCTCTATGTTGAGCAGGCTTTAGGCTGTGGTATAACTTGTACAACTCAGTGCTTGCTTTTCTAGATGAGGAAAGCAGATTGAAACCCTAAAAATGTCTCAGGTGAGAAACACACCAAAAAAAGGGTCTCCAAGCCTATGGTATTCGCACAAAACTGTTTACATTAAAACCATTACAAACTTCCCAGGCTTTAGACTGATGTAAGCAGTTTAGGTTATATCCTTCAGTCCTCTTCTCACCAGTCTTGTAAAATGAGTAGTCGGACCAGCTTTTTCTGCTATCCGAAGTTGCTCACCAAAAGAATTATGCAACAGATGGAGTTATAGTTGTCTTCAAGTAAAAGGAACAGACACTCAATTCAGCACTAGAAGAGGTGTCAGAGGACACTAAGCAATGAGAATGAAGCGTTTATTTAAAATAACCACAACTGCTCATGAGTTTATATTGAAGTATTGTAAATATAATCCCATGTTTGGTTTTTTAATTTTTAAAAATCCATTAAATGAGTAAAAAGTTTTGTGAACTAGTAACAGAACAAAATCTATGAGATGTTCTTATGTAGCTTTGAAAATGGAGGAAAACAGTACTGAAAGGAAGAATTTTTGAAAAGCCAAAATATTTTCAAGACTAATAAATTAATAAACACCAAAACCCAAAATATTGATTTTGTTGCAGAAAGAATTAACTACAGGATTTTATTCAGATTTTAGTTTTCCCATGTCAAGAATATGTCATGACCCCACTGGGGAGTAGAGCAAGAGTGTGAGGAGTCCTCTCCCTGGGGAGAAAGAAATAGCAGACACAACGTGTGATGAACTGATCACAATCCCGATTTCATGTCCCCTAAACCTCTGTCAAGAAGAGGTAGAGAAATCAATCCCTGTGAAAGACAGAGCAGTGGGGGCAAGGTGTTTGAAGACTTACTTATTATTTCTCATTACCCTACTCTGATCTGACTGTCAATAAATTAAACTAATTTCCCTGAGTCAACTCTGGCTTCCCCATGACTGTAATTGGTGAGTGATCTCTACCTGCCCTAATCTTGACCCATGAACATTTTGTTATCCTTTCTTTCCCTTGCCCAGCTGCTTTGGCAGGCCTGTAATGTCCAGCCAGGGTCAATTCACCGCTGTGTTTTAAATAAACATTAAATATGCCACTTCTTTTTCTTCTAGGCCTTTATTCACTCCCCTCACCTCCCCGCCATAATTAGTCCCATCTACAAAAGATTACATGAACTTATTTTCCTGAAGATAATCTTTAGTTTATGAATTAGCATAGTCTATGAATTTATACAGTGCATCTAGAGAAACTGCAGATACACTGACCAAGGCATAGATACAGACAAGGAGAAGAAATTCAATCCTGTTAAATCAACACAATTTTTTCAGGGAATGAAAAAAGTAGTTTGGAAGCAGCAAAGTCTTCCCCCTACAGATAAATCAGAAAAAACCACATAATTTTTCAAATTTGAAGTTAGAAAAGTGTCTGTTTTGAGGTGAGCATGGATATCTGCTGTATGCTGGAGATATCACCACTGGAACAGATATCATTGTCACTATCTGACACCCAAAAAGAGGTAAGACACTGCTTAAGTGGGCTTTTTGGCATCTTCACATGCATGTAAGAAGGCTATGAGAAGAAGTGCTTTAGGACAACCAGAAGCTTCCATTTGGACAAAGACGAATTAAGCAGTTTAGAGAAAATGTCAGAGAGGGTTAAATAATATCCTAAAGAAAGAGATATATAAAGAGAGGTATTTTAATGAACAAGTGAATATAGAAAACCTAAACTGAGAAAAAAAGGTACTAGAATGACTTTGCCATTTATCTTTCAATTAACATATAATGTGTTTTGTCATGAAACAGTCATTACTCAGAGCAGCTATGCCTTTGCTAGTGCAGGAAAATGTGTACCCTTCAGCATGTGGTTATTCCCCAAAAGGAAAAGAAAATTCTTTTAATTTTTCCAGATGAGTTTGATAGTGACTTAATGATTTTAATTGACCTCCGGTGTTTCTTTTCATGTGCCAGCTCTGCACCTCATTTGACCTCAGGCTTGCAGAAACTAATTAAATATGAGCACAGAGACAACTTTAAAACTCCAGAGCCAATACAGATAACAAAAGAAGATTTCCTCTACTTTTTTCTCCCAGTTTTTGAAGAAAGGAGTTCTATATTCTTAGTAAAAACCACAGACTGTCCTAGTTAATAAGATCATCTGGGATCAATTACTGCCAGGCATAATGATTCTTTATTCCAGATATGAGAATGAGATAGCTGTATATCTCTGTAGAAAATGAACACTGACATTCACCTTAAAGATTTATGCTTGCATCATTTTCATACACACATATTTGGAGGGTCTACTGTCCACTATGTTTCTTCTCAAGGGGACAACGAGTGAGGCAAATGAGCTTGTATGAAGAGTAGCACCCTCTAAAAAAAAAGCTTTTTTTTCTCTAAGTAGTAGACAACTGATTTCAATGAATTATGCCTGCATGTACATGTTCTCTATGAAATACAAATTTCTGCCCAAAGAAGTATGCATTTTCAAAAGCCAGTCTAAACGTGAGTTGCTGGAGGAGATGGTTCTCTCTTCTTCCCTAAGTAGTCCGTGTTTTCCATCCTCCTCCAGCTCTTCCACTCACACAGCTATGCAGCCATCCAGATCAAAGATACGATATGCTGGAAACAAACAAACAGAAATATACCAAACCAATCAGATTTAGCTCAAGTAAGATTTTGACTGCCACACAAGCATCAGTCCCACAATATGCAGGAAAGTTAAGATTTTCAGTAGCAGGAGGTTTAAGGTAATTTTAGTCAATCAAGAAATTAAGTACTAAGAGGAAAATAAGATGATTTTCATTACCTGTGCAGTGCAGGGTTTACAAACAGGCATACTGCAGTGTTATCCTACTGTACCGTGTATGGCAGTTTTTCAGGATATTGGCCTTTCATGGAAGTACTTTTTTCACGTGTTGCAAATTGGTGATCAGCAAAAGGACAGGCTGAAGGTCGTTGTGTTACAAAACAAAATTTACACAGTTCCATCAACTTCCATAGGAAGTCTCATCCACTGAGATCTTTCTCACATTTTTCCACACACTGTTATTTCTGAACCAAATAACTTCATCCTAAGGTACTGCATCATAAATGACTGCCTGGTGTGATGTGAGGAGTGCCAAGTGCTGATATCAACTCCTTCGAGACCATGTGTGTTCTATGTCAAAATATTGAGCCAAAAAATTAAAAATATTGCAACAAAGAAGCCCCCTGCAAAAAACAAAAACAAAAACAAAAACAAAACCACAACCAACCGACCAACCAACCAAAAAAAATCCTCACAGAGACACAGACAGCCTGTATAGCAGCCACTTTCATTGCCTCATCTTCAACTTTCAGCTACTAGAAGCGCAATTAATTTGCATGTCTCCAGTCTAATGCTGTAGGCTTCGCCCCTTTCAAAATATACCTGAAAGCATCGCTTGCTGTAATCCTCCCTAGCAGAGACTGGATATTGCCCTACTAGCTATAAATATTTCTGGATGTTGTACAATTGAGTGTCCATACATGATGTCTACATGTCAGTGTCTAAGGCACTGGAAAGGCCTGAGAGTTGGCCCTGAGTAATTTGTTTGTGACTGAGCAGCACAGGCTGCCTTCACAGTACTGTCTCACTTATAATAGAGATATGTGGGGCAATGTTACTTTTTGGAATACATCCAGTTCCCTTCAGTGAATGAACTAAAAATAAGCTAACCTACTCCAAAACTACTTACTACAAATGCAGCAATTCTGGAGCATCAGCATAGAAATGTTGATTCCAAACAGGCTTTTATTATACAAATATTCCATTGCCCGTAAGTAGTTCTCTGCTTGGAAGGCTGCAATAGCTTCCTTGGAGCCAGCAGATGGAGGAATGCTTCCATTTAAAAAATATCTGTGGGGAAAGGCAAATTCAGCAGCTATGGAGGGAAAGCAGCTGTACTTTCCAAATCTATTCCCTCCTGATCATGAAATCTATCCCAGTCCGTTTCCTAGGTAACCCTATGAAACTGAGAATACTAGTTGAGACTGGAGGCAGTCAAAAACCAGATATAATTTTAAGTTAACCTTACATAAAATAAGTTAAGAAATGTCAGCTTTGATAGGATTCAGAAATTTAGTTTGTTTTTTTTTTTCTCCATGCACACAATGGGTTGTAGATGACACTGTCATTTTCCCACAATAGTTTGGAATGATCTTATAAGATACTAGAGTATTGCACCTGTTTTGGGGGGTTTTTTTAAAGATTCATACACTGGCCTCCTCTGTTTTTTATAGTTGAAACATAGTATTTTGATTAATCAGTTATACTGAATACAAGCATGAACACTGATACTAGGGAATTGAACATCATACTGTCAATTTCATGCACTTTACTGAGGAATTCTCCTCAGATAACAGTCAGCAGATGACACATATTAACATAGGAATAGAACAATAGATAAATAAATAATAGAGTATTCTTCTTATCTCTTTTTCTAGGGGAAAAAAAGCAGATTGTAGTAAAAAGAATTGCATTTAAAATGTACATGGAGTTCATGTAAAGCAAAACAGTCACATTCTCCTTTCTCAAAATGAAATTTCTTACCCTCTATAGTCACACCATCCACTCAGTTTCTGTCTGTATTGAAAGCATGGAGACACAGACTGTAAAATGGTCTGGATGAAGAGAGCCTGTAAACCAAGGAAAGAACAGAACAGCATACTATGATTATTTTCAAATTCATATTCATCCACTCTACCTTTTTGTCATTTGCAAAGCATACGTGCATGCATCTGAGATATAGAAAGGAAAATATATCCTTCAGATAATGAGATCTGTGTATTTCATCACAGCACTGCTCGCAAAACTCAACTGGGTCAACACAGTGGACCAACAGGTTGATAAATTTGGTCATTATATTTTAGATGCCAACTTTTCAGAGAATGTTAAGGGTACCAGCATTAATTATAACTATAATTTAAGCAGTCATTTTGCCTACTTTCTCTTGTTTCTTTTCAACCTCAAAACATATTGGTGATAGGCACAGGTACCAGTATTTAGCTATAGCTGCACCTTCCACTATGCAGCTGGAGACCTGCAGTAAAACTTAAGGGAGAAACCTGATGTCACTCAGCTTGGTCTTTATGTACTGATAAGTTTAATCAAGTCCACAAACTAAGCATCTGATGTAACCTCTCAGTGATATAATTTCTAAAGACAGTTCTGACTAGATTTGTAGTTTTAGAAAAGTGTTTATGCACAATTAAGAGATGTTGCATGATCAGCGCTCAGTCATGTTATATCTTTCAATACCCCCAATAACCCAAATACTTATAAACATTCTCAACATAATAGCCTTTGTAAAAGTAGGCAACTAGATTTCTAGAGTGTGGAGGAGAGCTTTACAACTAGTGCTGCCTTTCAGCCTCACATAAACTGATTTCCATTTCACACCCAATTTAAAATCAGAATTCTCATTAATATGGGTATTTTCTGCATTTTAGTTGTGAGGAATAAAATGCACCTAACATGCAGCCTTTCCCTACTAAGCTCCAGATCAGCTTGCATTAACCAGAGGTCAAACTCTGTCCTGATTTTTCACAATCTTTAGAGCTTCACGGACCTGTAACCCCCCCCACTGTGTGCTGTGTGTCAGTGTCTGCAGCAAATGGTGCTGAATTAAGACTGTATTTGGTACATCTACTATCCTCAATAACTTGGGAGACCAACCATTTCCCAGTTTAGAAGTCCAGCTGAAACTGAAGCACTTTGTCTGGGCAGGTGCAGTCCCAAATAAGAATACTTAGCCTGTGCCTTGGACAGATTTGCCAAGCTGACTGTAATCTAGAAACCCAAGCTAGCCTGCACCTATACCTGAATACATGTGCCCTGTCATGGTCAGAGGCTACACAGCTTACATTTGCTGTCAGTCAGGTCTGGAGGTTTACTCGGATGTGCCCTCTCAGACATGCCTCAGAAGGATGAATTAAAGGCATTTATTGCAAAACTGATAGCTTCCTTCAAGGTAAAATTTTCTCAACAATGTTGAGGTTTAATTGGGTGAGACATTTTAGATATTTTTTCTAAATATAGAAAAAGCAGACCTCAGCTGCTCTCTAGTTACCATAGCAACTGCAAGGTATTATGGCACTTACATGTGCATACATATAGCATTTTCCATGTATAAAATTAATATCTCAATCAACTTTTATATAGGCTGAGAATATTTTTTTTTCCATTTTGCCTGTTTTACAGGTGACCCTTCAGTGGAAATAAAGGAGAAGAGACCTGTTGGAATATTATTAGAATCATAGATTCATTTAGGTTGGAAAAGAACTTTAACATCAAATCCAACCATTAACCCAGCACTGCCAGGTCCACCAGTAACCGTGTCCCCAGGTGCCACATCTATACATCTCTTAAGTGTCTCCAGGGATGGCGACACAACCACTTCCCTAAGCAGCTTGTTCCAATGCTTATGATGAATAAATCTTTCCTAATATCCGGCCTAAGCTTCCTCTGGTGCAACTTGAGACCATTTCCTCCTCTCCTATCGCTTGCTACTTGGGAGAAAACAACACCCCCCACATGGCTAGGTAGATGTAGGGAGCAATAAATTTCCCTCTGAGCCTCCTTTTCTCCAGGCTAAACAGCCTCAGTTCTCTCAGCTGCTCCTCATCAAACTTGCGCTCCAGACCCTTCACCAGCTCTGCTGCCCTTCTGGGCAAACTTCAGCATGTCCAGCATCTTTGTAGTGAGGGGCCCAAAACTGAACACAGGATTGAAAGTGTGGCCTCACCAGTGCTGAGTACAGGGGGACAACCCCTTCCCTAGTTTTAAGGTGGTAAGAGTAGATGAAACAATCTGGGATTCATGACCAGCTTGTGTAATACAGGCAAAATGTGTAACTGCTGCACTATTGAATTAGTAACTGGAAAAGGAATAAGTAGCATGTAGAGTCCAAGAATAGACTGACATGAACAAACCAACAGGACATAAATCAACAGTGAAGTTAAGCAGTATACCAAGCCACACAAAACAAACTTGCTCCATAAGCCTAATTCTCAGTAACTTGGTTTTTCAGACACAACATACCTATGCAATGTTTTTGCCTGGCATTAAGTTTTTAGTAACATCTCGCTTGAACTGCCATGACAGTGTGAGAAAAACAGCAGAAGCATGTTTAATTTATATGAAAGCAATCTCAAGTTATGTTTAAGCCAAACTACAAAACTAATTATTGAGACTATTTTTGACATTCATACTGTGTCATGGTGTGCAAAATAGTGTAGTTTTAATTTATCATAGAATCATGGAATGGTTTGGGTTAGAAGGGACCTTAAAATACGTCTCGTTCCAAACCACCGGCCATAGGCAGGGATACCTTCCACTAGACCATATGGTTCAGAACTCCATTCAACCTGGCCTTGAACACTTCTGTGATTGGATATCCACAACTTCTCCAGGCAATCTCTTCGAGTGCCTCAAATCATAATAGTGAAGAATTTCTTCCTTATAGATAATGTAGTCTCTTTCATGTTTAAAACCATTACCTCTTGTCCTATCACTACATGTTTTGATTTTCTTGATTTTAAAGTTATTAAAATAATCGTTAGGAGAAAAAAAAAAGGGGGGTCGTTTGAACTGTTTTTTCAATTTGCTTTCATAAAGCTTCTACTGCGATTAGCCCAGTTCTATGTCAAATCAAGCATTTATCAGCTCTAAAGTTCAATAATGCAACCTAAGGCAACTTAACATAGAATTATATATCAGTTTTGTAACATTACATTTGTTCTCTTCTGGACATCCACTTCAAAAGACAGCAAATCACAAAATCTCTCCCTGACTGAACTGACATAAAGGCTTAGATGTTTATTTCAACACCTTAAGCTACATTAAGGAGCAACATTGTGCTTGAGTACATGGTGTGTCTTAAGAAGAAAGGTATCACATGCAGCTCAAAATGACTGCTGAGAAGACTCCCACACTCTGAGGTAAGGATTCCCATACTAGCAGCAACAGGAGCAACTCCAGCCAGCTCTGGACTAGGCACTATAGCAGGAGGGTTTCTATTGCTCATAAAATATGCACTGACTGCTTTGAAGTTACCTTGGTGCTAATGGTTCACACACTGTAACTTTGGTGCTACTTCTTAGAGGTTGTTAAGGGCTTGCTACAGGATTCATCAGCATTATGGTGGAGAAAGGTGCAGGCTCCCTTTGCCCATACTTAACTAAATGTGAATCAGCTCTGAACTGAACCAAAAGCCGAACAGGCAGAATATATTAACTTGGGCTCTCTGCTATGCTAACACAGTTACTCTACAATGAGCTTTTAATACAGGCAGAGTGAACCCACATCTGCCTGCACCAGATATACTGATTGTGGGAAAGAATAAGCACCTTAGGTGAATCAGGGGCCAAGCAATCTTTAGTAATTTGGGATTTAACCTCTAAATAAAAGGCTTGTATAAGTGTAATATTAGGATAAGTAAATGTGTCATGGGCGTACATTCAAAGTTTGTGTGTAAAACTAGAGCAGTACTTAACTACTCCTATCCCCTTGAAGAACAAGTTCCACTTTACTTCTAGCACTGCAACAGGCTCCCCAGGGTAGTGGTCACAGCACCAAGCCTGACAGAGCTCAAGAAGAGTTTGGACAATTCTCCCAGGAGCATGGTGTGACTCCTGGGGTGTCCTGTGCAGGGCCAGAGTTGGATTTGATGATCCTGATGGGTCCCTTCCAACTCAGAAAATATCACAAAATCATAAATATGCTATTTCCATGCCAATTTAAATAACCAAGATGAGAGAAATCCAATGCTCTGAATGTAGTGTTGTAGGCAGAACCTACACCTACATATTATTAATAATGTAATATTATCTGTGCTGACAACGCAACACTGTTTTCTTAGTCAACATTTGCATTCTTCCAAAAAACGCTATTCACCTATCTACTATCTATGGAGAAAGTCCTGGCATAAAAAAGCCATTTATAAAGATATGAAATGCAGAATACTCATCACTAATATTAGATCCTTAAATGTAAGCAATGCAATAATGAAAACATCTGGTGATTTGTGGTAATTTCATAGTATAGGTTACTCTACTTATATTATTTAGAAGTTTCAAATGTGATTTTAAAATCAGATTAAGATACTAAGATTGACAATACCACACCCAAGTTTACAAATACCAGTATGGATGCATTATCTTAGCACTTCCTAATTTTAACAAAATGAAAATTACAATTTTAGTGTTGATAACAGAAATACCTAAATAGATGTAACATTCTCAAGTGCAAGTTCTTGTGTCAAAGAAGGATGCACAAAAAAACTATTTTCCTAAAATCCTTTTGATGTCTTAAACAGTACTTATTGTAATACACTGATTACTTGAATTTAATGGATAGCTTCCTTAAAATTCTTCCCTAGTTAGTATTTGATAAAAGCTCCATTTTCACTTCCTCAAGAGGAGAAATTAAAGATCTACATAATTTCCTCTCATGCAGGACTGTGTGCTTTAAATCCAAATAGAAAGAAATTGAATCTACAGTTTAAAAGTTTTAAAAAGCAAATAGATCTCTACCCTCTTTAAAGTCTCCTTATTCTGTAAGGGAACTTCAATGATACAAACTTAAGATATTTTTGACACCTACTTCAGCACAGATTTCTGTCTTTACTGATTTAAAATATGATTTCTTATACTCAGAACTGAGTTCTTAAAAGTTCACAAGACAGCTTTTGATATCTAATGAATCCCAAAGAGCTCCTTTCTTAAGATTTCTTTGTATCAAAAATAGCATGCAGCCCTGCAATAGAGGTGTTTTCTGACCAAAGGGGTGTGATTGATTTGTAGGAAGATAACTGAGCCAAGACAGTTCTATGTTTGCTGAGGGGCAAAATCACTTCTTTGCAGCTTTAGCTAGAAATGCATCTCTCCACTAGCTTCTGTGTTTTGGCCCAAACTCCTCCAGTTTTAGTGGGCATGATGAGAGATGTTTTCTGTGCACCTTGTCTTGCTGGATAGATTTTGTTTATAAAAATAAGAAGCAAACTCTTGAAGAGACAGGCTGAAGTAGAAGGAAAATTCTCATTTTTGAGCTGTTTGCCAAAGTAGTTATGCAAATGCTTATTGGTGAGATTAAGCTGCTAAAGTACATCAGTCTTACAATATGTGTTTTCAATATACCTTTATGTAAGTTTTGTTTAAGAATATAGGTGGATTCAGTATCAGCCCTAAGAAATCCTTTCACCTTAACAGTGTTTTTAGTGCTGGCCAGACACTCAGGTTGGTGACATAAATATTTTGTACTCATATATTATATATTTATCAGCTAATATAAAAATACATTACATAATATTTGCTATTTATGTTTGAATGTGGTACAAAACGTACTAAAAAAGTCAGGTCTTTACTGCAGTCATTCTGTCTTCTGGATTTTATGGAAAACTCTACATTACTTACGGCATTGTTGCACTCTAGCTATGATGATCCAGAGGACTAATACACATGCATGTATGCATATAACTGTAAAATGAGAAATTTCATAAGCAAATGCAGTTTCTGGTATGTAGTCTTAATGTCTACTAAAAACAGCCAGACATACATTAGGACAAAAGAAACACACTAATAGTAATAGGCATAGCTAACCTTGATATATATTAAAAAAAAATCAAATCAATTGCTCAGAACACTGAAGTTAGCAGGTATATTTCACAATGGAAAATAACTTGTCTCCTTGAGGACTTTCAAAACAACAGAATGATATTTAAAACATGGTGAGATGCCAAAAATTATCCTCTTTCTTGACAAGATATGCATACATATCTCAAAGAGCAGAACTAGTGCTGTGACTAACTTCACTCTTTGTTGGAAAACAAGTAGAACTTCGCATAGAGTTTTCAAGTGAAATTTTGAATGTCAAGCTGAGCTTGACTAAATTAGTGCATGTGTTGAAACAGCTTCGTCTTACCTACTGTGTTAAAATGTTGTTCTTGGTGCATAGCAAGAAGCTGCCAAATAAACTCAGAGCACTAAACTGGAAGTTTGTTGAAATATGGAAAAAGACAGGTACCCAGCACCACAACCATCACAATTTCAGGGATATTAATAAACTAAACTAAAATCTGTCATGATCATTCACTTCTCTTTTGAAAGAGTTACATCAAACAAAATTAATAAGATCAAAATGAACAAACATTCATTTTGGCTTGAACTAAATGGCTCAGAAGTCAATCACTTTTTAATGAGGGAGGAAACGACAGGCAGAAAGAGAGTGATGAACTTCAACTAACCTGTTCTAGTTCTGTCAAAATAGCTAAGATGTGTAATGATAATTAATTTCTCTTCAAATGTATCTGTGTTCATAATCAGATTTTTTCTATAATTGCACACAATCTTGTTTGTGTATTTTTAAAAATCATTCTTTTTTGTCTGGTTTTCAAACTAACTGCACTAAATTCAGCTATACATTAAATGACAGATTTTAATGTAATGATGTTTAGATTTAAAACCATGAAAATGATAAAACAATTAATCTTTGGTGTATTCCAATATTTCTTAAATCAGAAGAGTTGTTAATCAGCTGTGACAGCTCTCATAATTTCAGGATGACATCTCAAAAGAATACAATCATGCAAACAAAATACAAACTGGAGTTTTGTAAACCTATACTTTTTTTAGGGAAATTAATAGTAGAGTGGAACAAGAAATCTTGCTTAATAGCTAAGAACCTTTCCAGGAGAAAAGACTGAATGCTAGCTTCTACACTGAGAAATCTGATGAGTGGAAACTATGCACATGACCTGATGACCTCAGGAAAGGGTCTTTTAGCAGGTGAGCAAAATTAATGTCCTTCTGGTTTAGATCAAGTTCAAATTCAGGTCTTGTGCTGAGCCTAGAACAGAAAAATTGACCTCCTACTGGGCTGCCTTCAGAGCTAGGGATGCTCAGAGAGAGAGGTGAAGTCGTGCCACACTGAGAGGAGGAACTGTGTCATTGTGGTCTTCTGCAGTGTAAAAAAATGTGAGGGGTCAGGACACAGAGCCAGTGGAGAAGAATGTGCAGGCAAGGGTTTTATTCTTCTAAAGCTGCAAAAGACTCACTGAAGTGCTGAAGAACCAATGCAGTGCACTGACTGTTTTTTCTAAGAAATAATTCAGATAAGAAAATTTGTTTCTTCAGCTGAACTGAACTCTCCAAATGAAAATTTCATTTAGCAAGAAAGAATAAACAGCTTATGCTTTTCAATGTTAAGAAAATCCTTTGAAGTGGGGAAACATTTTAAAATGTAAGAAGAAACTGCCACTCAATGAGATATACTTTAGGAAGATGCAGTATACAAGTGGTCACAAACCCCAAAATCTGGTCTATCAAGTCTGAAAAACTGCTTAAAAGTGTATCAAAAACGTAAAAAGCATATTGATGAAATTAAAGTTCCTGCTTATAAGGATATACTGATTGCTTTTCAAGCTAACCTCCTAAATTCATTGTTTCATGTAGATTATATATTTCCTAGAGATGTAAATGGAGGCATAAATTTATTATTATGCTCTATAGAGGAGATATTATATTTCAGATCTCCGTCACAAAATCCCCAGGCCTTACCAGGGAAATGGCCAGGGTCAGGACAAGGGACAAGCTTTCTGAAACGAAATAAAAGTATTCCCAGCAAACAAAAGTTGTGGCAGGTGGAGTGCTGTGTCTCAGTAGCAGCCTTGAACATGACACTGAGGCAAAACCTTTGCATATTCCCACAGGAGCCCTGAATGATACAGAAGAACAAAGCTATGCTTTCTGAAATGAAAAATGCCAACAATTCACTCTCAGAGAAAAAGTTCAATCTGATCTCAAGCCACTCTAAAGTATCATGATGAAGCACACTCTTTACTGGAGCTAGATATTACTATGAGGAAAGTTGCGACAGAGCCTAAAGGTAAAGTACTGTCCCAAAAATATTTTTTGATATTCTTGTTACAATATTTCAAAAGTATAACTTCAAACAGAGAAACAAACATTCTCCAAAAATTCCTGGCATGTAGCAGTGCTTTTGTTGTGAAAAGAACTGCCTATGCTTATGCCAGTTCTAACTGGCTGGGAATTTTCTACCCAAGGTGATCCACTGGTTCATGCACAACCTGCTCTGACACTTCCACAGAGCAGCAGAGTCTGGCCCTCTGGGCTATGAGTGTGGTGCAAACATGCAGCATCAACAGCAAAGATCACACATGGCCAAGAGTGAAGGGATGTTTTGTACAACTGTGTCTGAGATAAAGCTCACTTTCAGTCAGTCTTATATTTCCCTGTGTAAAGTGCTTAGGGTGCAAAACGACTGCTGCATAGCTTAAAAAGTGGGAAAACCAATTAAAACATGGAAAGACCTAGTGAAGGCCATGCTTAGAAGCATATCATTTTAATTTCTCTTCTGTAGTATTTCACTATATGTAACAGGTAATAATGATATTTATCGCTACAAAAGTTTAACACAACTTTACTGCTGGATTCTTGTCATCTGGTACTGTTTTAAGATCAATTTTATCCATTGACCAACCTTAGTCTACCAGTTCATTCTAAAACAAATTAAAAACTGTGAGAAAGGTGCTAATGCCAGTGTGACTACAATGAAGGGGAATGACAGCTACCTTCAAGGGGCTGCTTGCTCTTGAGACTTCAGTCCTCTGAACCTCCTATGCAGAAAGTGCCCATACTTAACTTGGTGGAAGCTTAACAGCTTTTAAACTGTTTAGCAAATGACAACACCTCTGCATCAGAAGATCTAGGTGTGAAAAAAAAAACTTCTTTTTCTTCCTTGAAGAGAGAGGATGAGTCTTCAAAAAATTCCTTCTTGGCTGTATATTAGAAAAGTTATGAGAAACTAAAACATAAGTCTCATATTTAGCCTTTTTCTTTCCTTTATCTTTCCCCAAAAACTTGGCCCCTAGTAAAATTGAGTATTACTTAAAAACTCTAAACTTCCTCAGCATGACTTTTAGTTGTGTGAGAATGTTTATCTTGGAATGGAAATCAAGTAAAAATGTTTAAATAACATAAATAATAGCTATTAGAAAATTTTGCATACTATTACAGGCAAAGTAAAGCCTTTCTAAATGTTTCAAAATATCAAGCCCACAGACTAAGAGAAATTCTAAATAAAATCAATAATACAGAAAAAAATTCTAAATAAAAATCAAAGTTCAAGTCAAATTGAACATCTAAACATTGTCACTGACAGACTGAAATCATGAACTTGTTATCTGATTTCATTTTTTTAAAGTCTCCTGCATATCTTCTGAAAGCCACTAAATAAATATTCATGAGTTAAAAACCGAAAGTATGCTCATCATCTTCACATACTTTCTGCTAGGTTTTGCCTGATGAGTTCTCTGACAACTTGTTGTTTGTCACCATAGAAAGCCTGAAGCTTCCATGCTACCCTGGCTTTCAATTTTTCACTTTTCTTATCTTGGCCTTCATGTACACACATCCCTTGCAGTTTTAAGAAATCAGCTCCACAGTACTCTAAAACTCCTTTAAAAAGTGTGGCTTAGTACATGGTCTTTGAAAGGAATATATTTGCTTACAGATTTTTGAAAACTGAGCCTGCACCTCCTAGTATACATATGCCCTCTCTTTCATTCTAGAGATGGCTACTGCAAACTAACCCCAGATTACATGTGATTAAAAAAAAAAAAGTTGTTAAATTTAGCCTTCAGTAGAGTCTGGAACAACTGTTTTACATAAAATAGATGTCTCAGGATCTATATTTAAGTTAGTTTAAGAGTTTAAGTTACAGTAACCAGTAGGCATTACAGCAGTTTACAAAAATGGATTGAAGATCTCACCTAGGCATATTTAAAATGCAGGATAAAGGCTGGAATGATAGCCCTGGGAAAATCTACTTGTTTTTCCACAGAATAGGACGATGGCAAAAACCGCATGCAGTACTCATGGGGGCATGAGAGGGAACACTGTCATTTTGTAATCCTACTTTCACTTGACCTCTAATCCAAACCTCACCATTATGCTAAACCCAGGCTGAAAGGCTGGCTGCTGTGATGCAGACAGGGTAGGGAGGCATGAATTCCAGAAGGAAAATCTATTTGATGAGATTAGCAATTGAGGGTTTAATCTGAGTTTTAGCCCTGAAGTCAGAGGAAATCCATAGACAACAATGTGAAAGATATAATCTCTCCTAAGAATATCTCCTTAGAATATAGGAATGTTTTCACTGAAGAAAAATAAGGAAAGATTCCAGGACTTAGCACGAAAACATTTAGCTTGCAGTTTAAAGAAAGTGATTATTTAATGTCATTAGACTTCTGCTTCCACTGAAGAGACTGAAGAAGATTCTAACTTTATGCTCATAAATTATGAAATCACTTTTAAGAAAACTATTTTTATTAGCATAGTTTCAGTCAAGTATTGATTCAACAACCTCATGTCCACTGCATAATTGCTATTGTGTCTATTCTGCCTCATTAAAACTGTTTTGGTTTATTTTGTGTTCAATACAGATATCTGAAGAGGCACATTATTACTACTTTAAAAATGCTCATTGTGTCTTATTTTAAATTCCCTTTTGAAATTGTTTACTTGAATGAAAATAAGTTATATAGGTCATAACTTGTGAAAGTTATGAGGAAGGAAAATTGGAGGAATGTTAGATTCATATTTGATGTGGCATATAACTTTGTAAGGTTTAAGTAAGCTGTAATGAAAATTGTTTCAACTGATCTTGGCATAATTTTAAAATCAGCATGCATCCAAGAATCTTATGCCAGAACACTAAATTTTACTATTAAAAAAGGAAAGCTTAAATCCTTTCAAGGCTGTGACATCCACTTCAAAAACAAAAAAGCTGTCTGATTTGTAAAATCATGCTGGGATTTACAAAAGCTTTGAAATTTTATTTAGTTAATTTTCTTGGTACTGTTTTAACCATCATAGATAAAAATGGCATCTGGGTTTCTGAAATGGAAGAATTCTGTTCCATCTATGAATTCTTGTGTTCTTGTTAATTACCAAATTTCTATCAAATTCAGTTCAGACTGAAAGGTAATTATTGTCATTAAAATATCTGTCACACATTTTTTCCTATGGGTAATAAGTGTATCAAAGGGATCAAGAATGTATCCTTACAAAAGAATGGATTTTTTTGGTGATATTTCCCTCAATCTGTTCCTTATTAAGAGTAAATAGATAATCATATTAAACAGTCCTATGTACTTGGAAATAATGTGGAAAAAACACCCAGACTGCATCACACACTAGATATTCAGGTTCAGAGGGAAATGAAATATAAATAGTGCTGAGGATGATTTTTTCTTGTCACGTCTGCTAAATGTCAGCAGAAAAAGAGAGGATCTGCTCCTAAAATCCCTTCGTGTCTCATAGAAGTCCTTATACTGATCTTACTGGATGGAAGTCCACTGAATCTGGGCTCCAACTACTTGAAAAAAGATGGCAAACTCTTATAAAAAAGGTAACTCTTGCTCTTTGTGATCATGTTAGCTGACAGAGTTAAAGTCCAATATTGCAGGTTTTTTGTGTAGGAACTTGGACTCTATTTCATTGCTACATCTTGAACTGAAATTATCAAAAAGCTTGGATCTAGTAGAGAATAAAGGTTAGTATATCAGATGCAAGGAGTTGGTGCTGGCCTTTCTTCCAAGAATGATAAATTTACTTGAAGCTGGAAATAATAATTTGTATTTCTATTGCATAGTATTTGAATTCAGTACAACTTTTTAAAACAATCAAACTTGATTCCCAAAAGTCTTGTGATATACTCTGAAAAAGATGTTTGCAGCTTTGCTTTCTAATTCAATATTTATAAAGAAATAACTATATTACTTTACTTCTGTATCAGAGTGAAACACCATTGGTATTAAACACTGTGTACATAGCTACTATGGAATCTTCATTTGATAAAGAGAATCCCAGATCCTGAAAAAGTAATGCTAGAAAAAGCTATATTTAGAAAACATCTGCATATTGAATGTCACAGTAACGATAGAAACTTTAACTCAGACAAATTTCTATCAATATTTCATTAGATAATGCTGGCAAGGGATTAAGGCTAAAATCTTCAAATGTGTGCAGGAGAATTAGTTGCTCAAATTCTGCTATAATCAGCTGCATATTAAACTCATAATTTTCCTGCTGTTCTTCACATGGATGATCTGCAGCTTCATTAAAGGATCCGGAATTGACTCATCCCACAGAGCTCAATCCATGAGAGTGAGCTAAGCTATCCATATTTGTTTTCCATAGCATAGCATTAAATGAAGTCCCTATTTAAACAGGAGTTGATCTAGAACATGATAAAATTAACATGAATATAGCAAAGGATATATCTTCTGTTTCACCTCCAGCTGGGGTGTCAATTCCAAATCAGATTGTATGTATTTTTATTCCAGTGTTTCCAGCAAATGTTAGATTAATCTTAATGTTTTTGTAAACAATGTGATCTCAACAAAACAAACAAAAAACCAACCAACCAACCAACCAAATAAAAAACCAAGGAAAAATACCCTCAACCAAACTAAAACACTGAGAACTCTCTTAGTACCATAGTAGTTAAATTTCTGTGAATTATCCTGGAAGATAAAATCAAATTAAGAAAAAAATAAAAAACAAACATAATTAAGTACAATGCAAGCAAATGATGAAATTATCAACTTGATAACTGGTTTCCTAATGTCCAGTGGAGCATGACGTTGTTAATGAGGGCTTCTGTCTCAGGTGCTTGTATGCAAGGACAGGCCTTCTCTCACAATGACTCGTTCGCCCTTTGGGCTTTTGTGAACATCTCTGAATACTTCCAGCCAAAGCATTCTATTTACTGTTGGAAGGTGGCGGGGGGGGGGGGGAATGTTGGAAGGGGGAAAGGGAAGGCGGGAAGAGGGTGTTTGTTCAGAGTAAATTACCTCAAGATTTATGAAGGGATATGCCAGGGAGGTACCAAGCAGCATTTCCCCATGGCCCCAGCCAGGTGAAACAGTGTTAGGCTTTAAGCACCTAACACCAGTATGGACTGTGAGCTGCCACAGTACTGCCCCAACCCCTGCTGTGTCTCACAAGCACTTTTTTTATCGAAGAAAGTTGCTTATATACACCCACTCAAGTAAAAACACCTGTGTACATGTACAGTTGTATACATCTCTTAGCCAAAATTTGTATTCAGACCAGCCATGTGCTGACTGTAAGGTGAGCACTCTGGATATGAAAGAGATGAAGCTTCCCGAAATGTTTCTCAGTAATGTGGCAAAGAGGATGATAATTAGATTACATGGACCAGACCTGTGTTGGATGTAGGGCTGATTAGGTCTAAGTGGCAAAGTGTTAGCAGTGAGGGGCTGCAGTTGTGACCCCTGTGATGAGTGACTGGACACAGGCAGTTCCAGCAGCCCTGTTGCAGGGGGATTCATTAACTATAAGATTTATGCTAAAAGAATTCAAGAAAATTGTAGGTCTTTAGGACACCTATCTCCATACCTCTCTCTTGCAGCTCTGCATCATGACAAACATTCGCAATTGCAAAACAGAGGTGCAGGTACTGTGTCCTTTACAATCCAATCTTGTTTTGAGAGGTTCTGATCTCCATGAGACTAGTTTTCATGTTGGACACATTAAATTTGGTTAACCCTGGCTGATTCCAAAACAGTCTGCTTTTGACATTGCAAATGCGAGTGCATGTAGCCAGATAACCAATAAAAATGTCTCCAAATGGAATGTAGAAGTCAAGAGCTGTGCTCATCCCCACTCTAATCTTTACTGCCTAGCAGACAGGAGGCCTAGTAATAGCTTTTTAAAAGAGAAAATGTCAAAAATAAGAAATTAAAATTTAAAAGGATAATAAAACTTGATGGACAGTGTTTATTTTAATGAATTAAGATTACTCTCTTCTGACTTAAGTTTAATTATTTAAATGAACAGAAGTCTTGTAATTAAGGAGTATAAAGGAAAATCTTTTAGAGGCAAAGCAAAATAAGACTTTCCAAGAGAAAGGAAGACAAATACTAAAACTTCTCAAGGTGTTAATTTAGAAGAAGTCCGTATGATCCTTAAAAGTACACGCACATTAAAAAAAAAAATTAACTGTTTTTGAATTTACAGCTATCTAATGGCATACTCCCCATGTCGTATATATGAGACACTAATAGCTCAAGGAAACATGCATTTGTAAAATACTTTTGCTAGAACTTGTCTTGTAAAATAAGCTTGCTTCAAGAAGGAAGAGCTTACACTTTTTTTCTTCACCATCCTAGTAGACACCTTCTATTAAAATCCTAGGTCAAAAAAAAAAAAGAGATTCAGCAGAGGCAAAGAACTCAAATTGTTAATTATATGTAATTAAATGTACTAGTAAGAGTAGTTGCACTGAAGTCACCAAAGTTCTTTAACTGTACTGAGCTAAGAGTATGCAACCTGAATAAAGGAGTAAGGAGGAAAAATGCTTGTCTTCATTCCACCTGTAATATGAAAAATTTATACTTGCTCTACTCTTCCATTTTCCAGTGTTCTCTTACACGCAAGAGATTAAGATAAAAATACAATAGGTCAATGTAACTTATCTATAAATAAGGTGTTTAATACCAGTTTCATTTCTTAGAGCCACAACATAGAATAAATACCAATATGTCTTAGCACATTTTAACAAAAATTCCACACTAAAAGAAAACCATAGAATATTTTTAAATTAATTACACTGGTCTATGTTGCACAAGCATGAAAAACTGGATGAATAAGTCTTTGTGGTGTACCTGTCTAGATTTTTTTATAACTAGTCCTCTCTAAAGGCATAAACAGGAGAAAAGGTTTTCAATCTGAAAAGTCAAGTTTTTCTGGAACATAAATTAGGATAGCTACTTTCTTAAGTGGAAAACTTGCTAACTAGGAAAGGTAAAAGACAAAGAGAAAATGGACATTGAGCCACAACAACCAATGCCTGCTGTACTAGTTTGAAAACAAACCAGTGGGAGGCACCAAGTCAGAATAACAATTTAATGGGGAAGTTAAAGAAAAGGAAAGAAAAAAAAACTAAAAGAAAACACTGGTTCAAACTGACAGAGTCAAGATACAACCTGAGTCCCTGTTAGGCAGGGTGGTGGTAGCAGTCTGCTAGAATGGTGGCTGCAGTCCTCTGAAGCGGTGATCCTGTAGAAAAGAGGGTCTGCTCTTCCTCAGAAGGTCCAGTGGTGGCTGTGTAGCTCCTGTCCTCTGGAAATCCAGTGGAAAGGCCTCCTCTCTGGTCTTCAACCTCAGCTTATATCCACGCTGGGATGCTTGGTTCCTCCCTCTGGGTGGAGCATCTCACAATGGGGTAATGAGTCATAAGGCCAGGTGTTGATTGGGCTCATTAACAGATGATAGTCCAGAGGGAGTTATCTATGAGTCATGCGGCAGGACAATGATGGGCCATTACCAGCAAGATAGTCAGGGGGAGGAGGCAAGGAAACACTGCCCCACCTGATTTCAACGGCTGATGGGGATGGTAATAGAATACACTGCAACCCAGGACATTATCCACCCCTTATTCTATTACCATCTGCATCATCCCAAATCAATACCTTCTTTAAACTCTACACACACATATGTATATATATATATATATATACAATGAAACCCTACGCACCGTTCTCACCTAAGATTAGGTCTCCTTGCGGTACACAATGGGTTTCCCCATCTTTTTGCATTACCCACCAAGTGCAACCAGGTCCTTGAGCAAAGACAATCCCACGGATGGGTTTGCCTTTGCCTGAGGCGGGATTGATCCAAACAGTCTTTCCTAAAATACCCCTCAGGTGTACCGCAGGGACTCTATCTCCATCCACTGTGTGCAAGGGTTCAGACTCGGCGGGACCAGCTCGATTGATGGACCCTCGGGTATTGACCATCCAGGTGGCCTTTGCTAAGTTCACTTCCCAATTTTTGAAGGTCCCCCCACCAAGCGCCTTCAGGGTGGTTTTAAGTAGTCCATTGCAGCGTTCAACTTTTCCGGCAGCTGGTGCATGATAAGGAATATGATATATCCATTCAATACCGTGTTCTCTGGCCCAGGTGTTGATGAGGCTGTTCTTAAAATGAGTCCCGTTGTCCGACTCGATCCTGTCAGGGGTGCTATGTCTCCACAGGACTTGCTTTTCCAGGCCCAGGATGGTGTTCCGGGCTGTAGCATGAGGCACAGGGTAGGTCTCCAGCCATCCAGTTGTCGCTTCAACCATGGTCAACACGTAGCGCTTGCCTTGGCGGGTTTGGGGAAGGGTGATGTAATCAACCTGCCAGGCTTCCCCATACCTGTACTTTGACCATCGTCCACTGTACCACAGAGGCTTCACCCGCTTGGCCTGTTTGATTGCAGCACAGGTCTCACAACTGTGGATGACCTGTGAGATGCTGTCCATGGAAAGGTCCACCCCTCGGTCACGGGCCCATCGGTATGTTGCATCTCTCCCCTGATGACCAGAGGCATCATGGGCCCAACGAGCTAGGAATAATTCTCCCTTGTGCTGCCAGTCCAGATCCACCTGAGATACTTTCACCTTAGCAGCTCGGTCCACCTGCTCGTTGTTGCGATGCTCTTCATTAGCCCGACTCTTGGGTACGTGCGCATCCACGTGTCGAACCTTCACGGTCAGCTTCTCTACTCGGGTGGCGATGTCCTGCCAAATCTCAGCGGCCCAGATGGGTTTCCCTCTGCGCTGCCAGTTGGCCTTTCTCCAGCGATCCAGCCATCCCCACAGAGCATTAGCTACCATCCATGAGTCGGTGTAGAGATAGAGCCTCGGCCACTTCTCTCGTTCAGCAATATCCAAAGCCAGCTGGATGGCTTTAAGCTCTGCAACCTGACTCGATCCACCTTGTCCCTCGGTAGCTTGTGCAACTCGTCGTGTGGGGCTCCATACTGCAGCTTTCCACTTTCGGTTAGCGCCTACAATTCGGCAGGAACCATCAGTGAAGAGGGCATAACGTCTTTCAGTCTCCGGTAGCTCATTATATGGTGGGGCTTCCTCAGCACGAGTCACTTGCTCTTCCTCTTCTTCAGAAGATAATCCAAAAGTCTCACCTTCAGGCCAGTTTGTTATAATTTCTAGAATCCCAGGGCGATTCGGGTTTCCAATACGGGCACGCTGTGTGATGAGAGCAATCCATTTGCTCCATGTGGTGTCGGTGGCGTGATGCGTGGAAGGAACCTTTCCCTTGAACATCCAACCCAGCACCGGTAGTCGGGGTGCCAGAAGCAACTGTGCTTCAGTGCCAATTACCTCAGAGGCAGCTTGGACTCCTTCATAGGCTGCCAAGATTTCCTTCTCTGTGGGAGTGTAGTTGGCTTCAGACCCTCTGTAGCTTCGGCTCCAGAATCCCAGTGGTCGGCCACGAGTCTCACCAGGCACCTTCTGCCAGAGGCTCCAGGACAGACCACTGTTCCCGGCTGCAGAGTAGAGCACGTTCTTCACCTCTGGTCCTGTTCTGACTGGGCCAAGGGCTACCGCATGAGCGATTTCCTGCTTGATCTGGGCAAAGGCTTGCTGCTGTTCAGGGCCCCAGTGGAAATCATTCTTCTTGCGGGTAACCAGGTAGAGAGGACTCACGATCTGGCTGTACTCGGGAATGTGCATCCTCCAGAAACCTATGGCGCCTAGGAAAGCTTGTGTTTCCTTCTTGTTGGTCGGTGGAGACATCGCAGTGATCTTATTGATGACCTCAGTGGGAATCTGACGCCGTCCATCTTGCCACTTTACTCCCAGGAACTGGATCTCTTGGGCAGGTCCCTTGACTTTGCTCCTTTTGATGGCAAAGCCAGCTTCCAGGAGAATCTGGATGATTTTCTCTCCTTTCTCAAACACTTCCTTTGCTGTGTTTCCCCACACAATGATGTCATCGATGTATTGCAGATGTTCTGGAGCCTCACCCTTTTCCAATGCAGTCTGGATCAGTCCATGGCAAATGGTGGGACTGTGCTTCCACCCCTGGGGCAGTCGATTCCAGGTGTATTGCACACCCTTCCAGGTAAAAGCAAACTGGGGCCTGCATTCTGCTGCCAAAGGAATGGAGAAGAAGGCATTGGCAATGTCAATAGTAGAGTACCACTTCGCTGCTTTGGACTCCAGCTCGTACTGAAGTTCCAACATGTCCGGCACAGCGGCGCTCAATGGTGGCGTGACCTCATTCAGGCCACGGTAGTCCACCGTCAGCCTCCATTCTCCACTGGACTTACGCACTGGCCATATAGGGCTGTTGAAAGGTGAATGGGCCTTGCTGACCACCCCTTGGCTCTCCAGTTTGCGAAACATCTCATGGATGGGAACCACAGAGTCTCTGTCGGTGCGGTATTGCCGGCGGTGCACTGTTGCTGTGGCGATTGGCACCTGTTGTTCTTCAACTCTCAGCAGTCCCACAGCAGAGGGGTCATCTGAGAGGCCAGGCAGTGTACTCAGTTGTCTGATATCTTCTGTCTCCACAGCAGCTATCCCAAAAGCCCAACGATGTCCTTTTGGGTCCTTGAAATACCCATTTCTGAGATAGTCTATGCCGAGAATGCACGGGGCCTCCGGGCCAGTCACGATGGGGTGTTTCTGCCACTCGTTCCCAGTTAAACTCACTTCAGCTTCCAGTACAGTCAGCTGCTGGGATCCTCCTGTCACTCCGGAAATAGAAATGGGTTCTGCTCCCACATACCTTGATGGCATCAGAGTACATTGAGCACCGGTGTCAACCAAAGCCGTGTATTTTTGTGGGTCAGATGTGCCAGGCCATCGGACCCACACAGTCCAAAAGACCCGATTCTCCCTTTCCTCTACCTGGCTAGAGGCAGGGCCCCTCTATTCCTGGTCATGTTGCATGTTGCTCCCTTCCGGTGAATACGTTCCTGAGGTCCCTTCAAGAGGATCGGTCATATTATCATTCCGGTACCGTCTGGAGTTCTGTGTGCGAGAGACCGGAGCAATATTGACTCTAGATGCGCTTCTTGTGGTAGTTGTCCCTCTTTTTAGTTCACGTACCCGAGCTGCTAAGGAGGAGGTGGGTTTTCCATCCCACTTACTCATGTCTTCTCCATGTTCCTGAAGGAAAAACCAGAGGTTACCTCGTGGGGTGTATCCTCTCTCCCTGGTTGGGGGACGCCGGCTCCTAATGGCAGAGACTCTTGTTGGTTCTGGCGAGATCGGGTAAATCTCTTCCTTAAGTTCCTTTTTCAGTTTCTGATGGCCTTCTTCAATCAAGCTCCGGACTTGCTCAGCCAAAAGACTTGTTTCCACGGATGAGACATGGGTGCGAAACGGGGCTGTGACAGTGTCCTCGTAAATCCTCAGCTTGTTCACCAAGACGCCCACCCTGTCCTCGCCTTCCCTCCATTGCAGCGTTGCCAGGTAACGGGAGTATATCTCTGGTCCAAGGCGTGCGAACCTCAACCACATCTGTGACGTGCACTGGACACCATCTGGGCTCTTAGGAAATCTCTCGTCTTCTGAGAAAATGATCTCCAGCACAGCCAATTCCCTCAGGCACCGGATACCTTGTTCCATTGTGCTCCATTTCCCTTGGTGCACCTGGAGGTCTTCTTTACAAAGGTACCTGTCCCTTACACTTGTAAGCAGTCGCCGCCAGAGGCTGAGAGCTTCTTGGGTTCTCCCGATCCCCTGGTCAATGACCACATCCCGGGACAGAGATCCCAGCTGCCTGGCCTCACTTCCGTCCAGAATGGTGTCATTGGCTGCAGCGTCCCAGATGCGGAGCAGCCAGGTCAGGATAGACTCGTTTGTCTGGCGGGTGAATTCCCTCCGCAGGTCACGCAGCTCACCCAGGGATAGCGACCGAGTGATGATCTCTGGCTCTGCCTCTTCTGCTGGGTGCGAAGGTCCTGCTGCATCCTCGTCAGTCACAATGCGGGCTGATTTGCTTTTTGATTTCTTCTTCTGAACGGGGGCAACTGCAATTGGTTTAGGCTGTTCTGGTTCGGTGACGGTTTGCATGGGGACACTGAGAGTGCTTTTGGTTCCCTTCTCCTCGGTGTCAGTCTGCGTGGACATGGACGCTGTTGTCTTGCATCTGGGTCTTTTCTCCTCGGTGTCAGTCTGCGTAGACATGGACGCTGTTGCTTTGCATTTGGTTTCTTTCTCCTCTATGTCAGTCTGCGTAGACATGGACGCCGTTGTCTTGCATCTGAGTTCTTTCTCCTCGGTGACAGTCTGAGTAGACATGGACGCTGTTGCTTTGCATTTGGTTCCTTTCTCCTCTGTGTCAGTCTGCGTAGGCATGATGTTTGTTGCTCTGCTCTTTTTCCCTCCCTCATCCTGAGGATGCTGTGCCATGGCTCTGATCCTAAGCATGGTGTACATGGTGCAGGCTGTACAGAGAAGACAAAGCAGAACTGACAGCAAGTTTATGCCGTCTTTGACATCCAGAGGGAATTCAATATTTTCAAAAACTGCTGTGCCTGGCCTGAAAGGCTGGAAGAAACCACTCTCTACTCCTCCCACCAGGGGCTGGGTGCGATTGTTGAGGAGATCCCAGACATAGGAGCCCAGACTAGGACAGCCAAACAAAACTGAGTATATACTCCGAATGGTATTCATCGCCTCGCAGGTTATTATGCTGTAGACATAATAAACCATTAAAGCAATTCTCATACCATTCCCTGGTTTTAACAGGAGTAATACTACAGGCAGGTAGTTCCCCATGTGAGGAAAAATATAGAGAGCAAGATACAGTGCCCACGTAGACAAGCTGAGCACCATGGTGAATAGGTTTCTGTTAACACAAAATTGTAATTCTGACTTTCTCTCAGAGCTGCCCCACATTGGGCGCCAAATTATGTACTAGTTTGAAAACAAACCAGTGGGAGGCACCAAGTCAGAATAACAATTTAATGGGGAAGTTAAAGAAAAGGAAAGAAAAAAAAACTAAAAGAAAACACTGGTTCAAACTGACAGAGTCAAGATACAACCTGAGTCCCTGTTAGGCAGGGTGGTGGTAGCAGTCTGCTAGAATGGTGGCTGCAGTCCTCTGAAGCGGTGATCCTGTAGAAAAGAGGGTCTGCTCTTCCTCAGAAGGTCCAGTGGTGGCTGTGTAGCTCCTGTCCTCTGGAAATCCAGTGGAAAGGCCTCCTCTCTGGTCTTCAACCTCAGCTTATATCCACGCTGGGATGCTTGGTTCCTCCCTCTGGGTGGAGCATCTCACAATGGGGTAATGAGTCATAAGGCCAGGTGTTGATTGGGCTCATTAACAGATGATAGTCCAGAGGGAGTTATCTATGAGTCATGCGGCAGGACAATGATGGGCCATTACCAGCAAGATAGTCAGGGGGAGGAGGCAAGGAAACACTGCCCCACCTGATTTCAACGGCTGATGGGGATGGTAATAGAATACACTGCAACCCAGGACACCTGCCTATCTAATCCCTGCTTTCTCATGATTTTTTATATTGTAAAATTGTGATTGTGAATCAATGTAGTGTTATCTGCTGCTTCACTCCAGTCCATGTAAGGTGCATGTTTGAACAGTGCTGCTGATATGCAGGATAGGGTAGGGTGAAAGTTGCATTCTGTCACATTCAAAATTCCTAATTATACTTACTTAGCAAAGTTAGACACAAAACCCCAAAAGCTACTAAACTTGGCAAATCATGACTGAAATCAAATAAGGACTGACGTTACATGACAAATGAATCTCACAAATAAAAAAGGAGCATGCAGCCCTGGGCAAAATAGTCAGACAGCTGATGTCCAATGAACCTTCAGCATGACTGTCTGGTTTCAATGTCAACACAAATTTCTTTCTAGAGTATTTTATCAGACATACCAAAATTGTTTGAAGCAATTTAGACAGAGATGGAATGTGTGACTGCTTACCCACTTGATGGTGACTAATGGGTAATATGGGGAAAAGTTCCCTGTTCTCATTTGTATGTCTAATGATGGGTGTTTGGGGTTAGATTTCATTATCCTGCTCAGCCCCATACATGCAATACTCCATTATTTAAAAAAAAGTTTGTCTGATTAAGCTCTGCACTCGTAACAAAAAAATCTTCTGTTTCCAGTTACAGAGACTGCACAACATATTGAAAAACTAATTTCACCTTCATCTGATTGCTTCAGTGTTTGTTCACTAATATTCTCTGTCATTCACTGCTTTTATAATGTCATCAAACCAGATTAGACCATAGGGAAGAATGAAGAACCCCATATATATTATGGTTGCATTTATTTTCCAAGACTGAGTGCAGGAGCAACTGTTCTTCGAATTTCGTATTTTTCTTGATATCAAGTTATTCATTTTTAATGTAGAAATTCAGTCTTCACAGGATTTATACTGAGTTGGATGAATGCAGTCTATCAATTCAACAGTTTGTGATTCTGGCAGTGTTTTTCTTCAAGTCAGGCCAAGTACCATAGAAGAGTTTTCACTAAAAGTATAGTGTATTCAATCAGTTCAAAGCAACATTTATGAAATAAAAAATTGAAGTATAATGACCCTTCCAATCTACAGCACTGGTGACATGACATGAAATTCTGGTCAACAGATACTTGCTTGAACTTCTTTTTGAAATTCCTAAAACAGTAATAATATTGATGTTCAGACTAGACTGTCTAGTCAATATCTACATGACTTTTTCAAGCAAGACCTTCTGATTACGTAATTTTTTCCTGCAAGTCCTTTGCTAAAATTCTCACAGTTATTTACTTGCACTTTTACTGTTTTCCAACCATTTCACTACTAAATAGGTACATTGATTTAATAATTTTTGTAGTGGACTATTTTATCAATCTGTGTAATTCTTGAACAAATAATAGTCAATATAAACAATCAAAATTCCTCTATTACTGAGATACTGAACTGCAGATTCTGTAACTTGCATCACAGGGTCACACGTGTAGGGCATCAGCTGAACCTGTTGCTTCCACCACTACCACCTCTTTATATGCACCCTAGGCACAGTCCCCAAATTATTTCCTTCTTGCATACACATGATTTCTAGTAAACCATATGTAGGCTAATTTGCCTTGCCCTTACAGCTGTGCATTTCCGTGGCTTTCCTGCAATTATACTTTCACATAATTTTATTTTATTTTGAATATTTCTTTGCTGTTTTACTGTTACCAGTCTTTCATAGTGGGTGGAGGTGTTTTGGGTTTGGTTTGGATTTTTTCTCTGCATTAAGTCCTTAGATTTCTTGGTACTAGAAATAAAACATCAAGGCTGGAACATATATGACGTTTTTAAGCTTGGTAAAAAAAACTCATGTGGAATCACAAATAGAAGATCTTTTTTTTTTCAGGAATGGAGCTTTGTAAAGCAGAGTTGACTGAAAAGGAGGGGTCTAGTTATAAGTTGGCATAGACACTATTTGGTGTAAAATAGACTTGTAAGAAGGAATTCAAATCACCCACCAGTCTAAAACTTGACATTTTGAGTGTATCCCAAATGTGCCACTATTGGATAGTCAATAGAACATGCTCTCATTCTTGGTTTTCCTATTCTTCTTGAATAGTAAAGCAAATAAAGCCAGGGAGACTGACTTCACAGCTTAATATTTATTCTAACTCACAGCACGCTTACTTAGTAACTAAAAATCTGTGATTCACATTCTTGGTCCAAATAATTTCTTTAATGAAATATAGCAGTGTCATCAGGTGCGAGTGAAACCAGCAGAGCCCAGAATGTTCTGTAACATACACTTAACTGCATTGACCACTGATACTTCAGTGGCAAGGACTGATGTTATTCCCAGCCTTGTGGTCTCTATTCCAACCTTCCACTTGGTCAGCCATAAGACAAGACTAGGTTTCTCAGTGACTTAGTCAGTCATAAAACCTACAAGTACAAAGGCTGCACAGTCTGCATGGGCAGCCTCTTCCACTCTGTGTGACTCTTCTCACAGTGAGGCCATATATGCAGCGCAAACTTGTCCAGCCCACCGATGTTTCCTGTAAATCTATCCATCACTCCACTTGTCAACCTACAAGTACAGAGAGACAAACAATTTTCTTTCAGACTGAATGCAATCTGTCTGCCATCAGTCTGAAGTCAGTCTTCTCTCCAGGACGACTTCTCTTGGATTTTCATTTCAGCACGCAAGATTACTTTAATTACTAGAACTCTGAACTTTCTGTTTGAGAACTAACTCCATAACTGTCAGTCATTCACACAACTTTAATGAAAAGGTGATTAGAGATTAAGAGCACAGTACAAGATACTGGTTTTCTTTGGCTGCATCTAAATTGCATGACTCTATATCTGGATGCCTAAGTCAGCCAAACTATACTGTAGTAATTTTTAATGAGAGCTGTGCATTTGTGAAGCTCCTCAGCCCTGTTAGTAAGTCAACCACAAAACTAAATCCCATATGAAGAAAAACATCAGAAATCATACTAAACATTTACATTTCTAAAAAAAAAAATCTCTTATTTTTTTCACCAGGCAAGACTAAAGATAGAATCAATAATGAATTGCAGAGTCATTCAGGCTGGAGAAGCCTCAGGAGTTCTCTAACCCAGCTGAAGCTCTGAGGTCAGACTGGGTTGCTCAGAGCTTTAGGAAGTCTGGTCTTGAAAACCTCCAGTACAGACATTCTGCATCATCTCTGGAAAGCCTATTCCAGCACTTGTCTGGCTTCTTGGCATGCCCACTCCTCCCAGCCCTTAAACTGGATCTTCTGTCTCTTTCAATTTATATCTATTACCCCATGTCATCCTGTCATGCACATATCTAAAGAGCCTGACTGCATCTTCTCATAATGCCCCATAAGGACTGGAAGGCTTCTACTATGTTGCCTTTGCAGCCCACCTCTCCTTTTACTCTCTAGGCTAAATAATCCTAAATAAAGGCTCCCTGGTGAGTCAAGTGCTTCAAAGTGTAAGTCACAAATAACTTCAGCAGTAGGACATAGATCTGAATAAATAATACGCAAAAAGTCAGGTCCTCTTGCTCTAGTCTGCTTTAAGTTCAGTACCTTATTTTCCACATGATGCCTCAGTTTTATTCTGTAACTGTCTAAATGTTCCTGCATGCCACCACTAATCATGTACTTTCCTGTAATATCGATGGATAAATTTTCAGAGCATTTCCTAATTTGGTATGTTTCCAATACAAGAACAACCTTGCTCATTGAAAGAATTGCAAATATATTTTACATAGCTTCCAGCTTTAGTTCTGGGTTTAGTGAACTTCAGTTTTCAGATGCTTATCCTGAAAAGACAGAGGTGTATTCTAAGATGGAGTTCTCATAATTTATGTTAACCTGTTCTAGTAATTAAAGGTTTTCAAACTAGTTTTCTAATAAGTCCAAAAAAGGCATTGGGCCTGCCCCTTCTGCATTTGGAGATAGAATTGCTGGGGAAGGAATAGAAGGAAGAGACAGGGAACCTAGAATTTTTTTTTTGTTTTGTTTAGACTGGAAAGCCAGTTTAAGAACAAATTTCCATCCAAAGACAACATTCTCAGGAAAAGTAGAAAATTGAGAGTTTAAAATATGGTTGCATAGCACATAGCATCTAGTTTGTTATATGTAATCTAAAGCAATTATTGATAGATGCACTGCCTAATTGCCTTGAAAAATAAGAATTTTCTGCTTGAATCCTGCTTATCTCTCAAATGATTGTGTAGTAGTAAATGACTGAAAGTTGACATGTGCTGCAAGAAAGTTAATCTTTGCAAGAAGAGAAGTTAAATACTAAAAGAGGTTGAAGCATCTTAATCCATGAAGATTTTAAATTTAAAAAAAAATTAACTGGATAAGACTAGGAGCAACCTAATGTGACTTTGAAATTAACCCTGTTTGGAGTATGATGGTGGGTTGATCTTGGCTGGCTACCAGACCCTTACTCTCTCTTTTTTATCCCCTCTCCTCAACAGGACAGGGTAGAAAATACGAAAGAGTTTATTGAGGGTCAAGATAAAGACAGGGAAATCACTCATCAATTATCATCATAGGCAAAACAGACTTGACCTAAGGAAAATTAGTTGGATTAGTTGCCAATTAAAGTAAAGTAGGTTGGTGAACAAAGACTCTAAAACACCTTTCCACACCTCAACCTTCTTCCCAGGCCCAGCTTCTCTTCTTCATCCCTAACTCTCCCATGACCCCACTCCCTACCCAAAGCAACCCAGGATGGGGAATGGGTGACTGTAATCAGTCCATAACAGCTCCTCTCTGCTACTCCTTCCTCCTCACAGGTCTTCCCTCTCCAGCCTGGGGCCTTCCCAGGGGCTGAAGAGAACCACCTGCCTCCAGCATCTCCTCCCCCTCTCTCACTGTCTCAAGAAAGATGAGCTGGACCTGATGGTATCCAGAGGTGCCTTCCAGTCTAATGTAATCTGCCATTTGGTGATTAATCCAACTGTTTAAAGCAGCCACTAAAATATATAAGAGCAGACATATCTAATTATTAAAAGCTCATTTAGTTTGATTTTCTGAAAAATTTAACATCTGTACAGTCAGTTCCGCTTTTTCTCGGCTTGTGAATTGCACATCTATTTAAAATACTTGTTTTCTTGGAGGGATTGCTGCTTTAAATTGAACTTTAGTTTAAGATAAAGAATAAAAGTCTCTCATGCTTTAAAAACAAATAAATGTTGCGAAGTAAAATATTTGTGTTTTATTTCTGACTAGGAATCTTCATGGAAGATAAACTGTAAGGCTTAAAGCATCTGCACCAAAGGTCCCTAAAGCATTTTTGGAACCCTTTTAATTGCATGAGCCAGCTAGCTAGTAACATTACTGACATCCACTGTCTGAAACATGAAATTCATTATGAGCACACTGTAGCTGTCCCAGACATCATGGCAGGTAATAAAGAGAAATATTTCTCTATTTAAAAATAAAATGTTATATAGACACAGTCTTTCCATAATAGCTCTTTACATTGAACAGAAAGAAGGCTAGCTGAGCTGCTTTGTGTTGACTGTTGTAAAAGATCACAATATCTCTAAAATCCAACTCAAAAATTCTTAAAATTTTTAACTAAATCTTAAATTTCAAAACGAACACAAATAGAAAAGACAGCAACAAATTTCCAGAAACAAACTCTGCACCAAAATTTTCGTATGGCTAGGAGTTCTGTTTTGTCCTGTCGTAATCTTAACCCTGCATGTCTGATTCTGAACTTCACTCCGTAACCACATGTATTTCTGTATGCCTCTACAATCTGACACTAGAATTCAGCCTGAATAGGTCCTTCACTAGCAACTGTCACTTCCAAAATGGTTGTAGAAGCTAAAGGTTGCAATCTAGCATAGAGAAGATGTTGTCATGCAGAGAAATATGCTGCCTTCTTATTGTGTTAGAGTTGTATGACATTGTTTCTGTATTCTGGACTGGAGCACTAGCACAGTGAGCTTTTTGCCCACATCACTGGGTGAGTTCAGCCTTACCTGATTACAAGCCACAAGTCAAAATTTTCTGAAGTGAAAAAAGACCTATAAACTCAGTAGAAGTAATTTTTTGTTGGTTTTTTTTAGTTAAACAGTGGTGTATGTAGGGCAACTTTGAAAAGATCAATCTTCGCTAGAAGTCCTAGGAAAGCTGTAGTATAATGGCTCTTGAAGCAGTGCTGCAGTTTATCCCCACAAGCAGTTCAAATCTGAGGGGCAGAAAACAGGTTCCACATGCTCAGGCTCACTGGCCACAACCTGTTGTTACCACTATAGAGACAGACATACCACAGAAATCCTGAGACCCGTGTTATCGGGTGCTGCAGGTGTCCTAACTAGGAAACATTCCTTATTTGCGCTGGTTGCTAAAAGTATTTTTATGGCAACAAAGCTCTGTTTTCTGAAGGAAAAGAAGTGGAAGAGAGATACCTGTGGTAGATGCCATATCAGTTATAAGCATTGTATTAATGCAATATTCTTTAACCCACAGCTTGATGCAAAGAGCGCCTTACATCTTTGGGACAGCTTGAGTTGCTTCTTTCTCAAGGACATAAGGAACTTCTCTGAAGCTCAGGAAAGCAGCAAGTTCTGCTTCAGGTGTGTGTTCAAGAATTAACAGAACTGAGCTGCTGCAATAAAGTTCCCTGAAGCTGATATTTGAAAATGTGAATTCTCTAGCATTTGCCTCTTCCTTCTCTATTCAATATTAAATTTCCAAAGAACTGCTAAACTAACAGGCCGTGAGTGAGCAAAATGCACTTGTACAATAGAAGACGCAAACAAGATCTTCCAAAATAATTTTTTCTTACCAGGGTTCTCAGTCTTTCCCTGTCCTCCACAGACAAACATGGAGTGCTTTGAACGCACTTAGTACTCTGCTATTGCAAGCCAATTCACCATTTTTACCAAGATGTTAAACAATATTGACTATCTACAATTTCCCACAAAATATTCCCAGATCAATTGCCATTTTAATTTCTAATAACATGCAATTAATTTTTCAGTTGACTAAAGGTTCTGAAGAATTTTTATTCTCTTCACATGAAATGTCCATTTTTAATTTGCTTATCAAACCCATAGATTTTCCACTGAGTTAGTTTGTGCAATGTGGTTGCTAGGCAACCAAAATAATTTTTCCTATTTTAGTTCAGCAAAGGAAGATATAAGTTTACCAGCCTGAACCTTGCTGAAGCTTTTGTAGTTTAATTAAGTCTCTAATGTTTATAATCCCTTGTCACTCATATCTCTCCACAGTCATTTTTTTTCATTGGAGTTTCATGGAAGTGGGAACAGATGTAGCAGTTCTCAGAGTATGTCGTTTAAGCACAAGCCAGTAACAAATTACCTGGATTCATAACTTAGGAGGGAGCAGTGTAAACACATAGAACTCTTAAATAGTTTTCTATTTGATGAAACAATACATCATAAATCAGTAAAGTCGGCTTCAAAAGTCAAACATGGAACACATATTGGTTTTGGTGTTCTCAGTGTTCAGGCACTTCTAGATTGATAGAATACTTAAGAAAAACCATAATGGCTAATGTTTTCCGTGAATATTATTTTACCTTCCCCCCACAGCTTATTATTTCATATTAAAATTAGACACATTCCATATTTAGAAGTTTTTGATTGAGTAATCTCCAAAAATTTTACTCACGAGATCGTGTTGTTTCTATCAGAAGTGAAATGTTTACATCCAGACATGTTCCCAATGCAGTAATCATGAATATACTTTTAAAAACACAAGATTTAACATATTCAGTGAGTCATAAATTATATATAGCTTTTTCAAACTGGAAGAGGAAGATGAGTCGGACAAGCACATGACTGTATTCCATTTAAGATTAGGGCAGTTAAAATGCAAGATAAGAACTAGCACGTCATAATGGTTGTTCCCAAAATGATGAGAAGAAATCACTCTAGGAAAGGACAGTACCAGCAAAAAAATCTTACTTTGGTGAATAATAGCACTGTTTCAAAGGGTTCTTCAGCTCCTTTATTATTTTTCAGCAGAATGATAGATTTGCATGCCAATTCAGTGTTTTTTAGACACACAAGTTCTGCAGTAACTGCTATAGCACACTGAGCTTCAAGAGTACCCAGAAAACAAGTTTTGGTTAAAATAATAGATTCCCTAACTGATGAACATATGTAATTCATTAAATGTTGGGTACAAAAAAAAGGTGGAGTTTTTATTATCACCACAGCAATTTTCAATTTCAACAACTAAAGCTGGAAACAGCTCAACTTTCAGAATGGCTGACAAAAAAAAATTTCCAATTGGATTCCAAATAAAGTCTTCCTTCCCATTCTGCACATCTTTTTTAAATCCAAGACTATCATATTAAAAATCCCAAAACCCTGATAGCTACAGTGATAACTAGAGCTCAGTAGGATTTAAACAAGGTTTCACAGGGATTAGATAAGGGAAGAACCGAATCATAAGCATGCCACTTCTAAAGAAAGATTTTTAGCATGAAACAGAATATACAGCTCTACTATAAAAAAGATGTGTCACTAGTTATTTCAACATCTTTGAAGAACTAATTTGGTGTGTGACAAAGACAGGGTTAAGTGAAAGCAGTACCTGCCAAAGGACCTAATATACCAGCTTTGGTGGCCATGATGTCCAAAAAATGTATGTCAGAGGCAAGAAGAATCTAGGGTCATTACAGACAAAGATAACGGACAGTGGTAGGCAGTATTTTAGGATGCCAAAGGATCCATTACCACAGAGAGCTTGTGCTCTCTGTGAAGAATAAAATAATTAGGGCTCTCTACTGGGAGACAAAACAGCACTACTTTTTCCATACATGACATATGAATCCAGTCACACTGAAATAAGACCTCCAAGATTGCTCTGAACCATTGTCCAAAAGTAAGCCAGAATGGACTATTGTGAAAAAGGATACTGCTGGAACACAGAACTTTACTGTCCTGTCCCCTATGCCAAAATGAGTAGAGGAACATCTGGCATCTTTACACTAGCAAGGCATTTTGTACCGTCTTGGAAAAAAAAACAAAATCCACCAAAACAACCACCAAAAAACAACAAACACAGGCAGCTTTGTCTGCATTGCTGCAAGCTGCAAGAACATTAGACCTGAGCTCGCTGTTTTCTTCAGCAATGATGTGAGCATTGCTTTGATACTCAGATGGGTGTTTTTAGTAATTTCAAGACACACATCATAGTGAAAACCATCTTAAATGTTAAGATACTTTTTTTTCTGACCTACCTATAGCATGGCAAACTGCAAGTAACTATAACAACACTGCAACCGTAGAAGCTACCTCTGATTTTTCATTTTCATTACACAGCCATGCACAGCATTACCCTGTTGTGTTGGTGTAGCATGTGTACTCCATTTCTGCTCATTCAGTTGAGTCAACCTTTTCAAAACACTGAGGTGCATCTTCCTCCTTGAAGCCAGCACAAATATGTTGCAAAATCATTAGAGGATCAGGGACACAGATTATTGATAAAGGGAAAAAATCAATAACAGAACTGTACAAAGCAAAAACCTGCAAGCAAAAGGCCTGCATGAGAAAAACCCTCCATGAGAAGTGCCTGTGTGAGAACCAAGCCTGAGAACAAAAAGGGAGTTTGAGGATGTGCAGCTGTGCAGATAAGACCAGGAGAAGGGAGGGTGGGTGAACTCTGAATTCTTTAATCACACCATAACTGTAGAAGCTTGCCAATGTAGTCCAATTATGTAGAAGTAAGAATGCGCCTTTGTAAGCTTAAACTAATTAAAGAATTGATAAGCTTGTACTCAATACTATATAAGTGCCTCTGTATTGCTAATAAACGAAGCTTGCTTATCCATCATATTGGTTGTTCTGCTTGCTTCCCCCACCCGAAAGTCGGCACAAATACAGTGAAAGCTAAAGCACGATGCAAAGAGAAGAAAGGGGTTTTTTTGAGGTCACATTCTGGCTTTCATGTTTATTCAGGCAATTGCCCTGATTTCCAGCTATGATTAAGCACATGTGTGTATTTTAGTATGGGTCAGACTCATGGCATAAATAGACACAATTACTTAATATTTCTACATCTGAAAATTGTCAATAATTATGCAATGGGCCAGATCCTATTCTAAATGACTGAAAGTCTGAATTACAAAAGGGAAAGAAAACTAGACTTCCATTTAGGTTTGCTTCAAATATCCTGGAGCTATTATATGGTGCCGGGTGAAAAACTAGCAGAATTTCCAAACAGTCTGCGCAGCTGTGAAGCCTTCAGATAACAACATTGTCCCTACACCACTTTAGCTAAAAATGGTGAAGGGAGGGATACTCACAGTGCTGGAAAAGGTACTTAGAGAGAAAAGGAGTGAAGCAGCAGAAGAAGAAACGTCTTCAGAGTAGTAGCATCCTAGGAGAGTCCTTGACCAGAAGGGCAAAGCCAGGACAGATGTACCCAGCTGCCTGCTAAAGTCATCAGTGTCATTCCTTGTTCATTTGATGTCTGCAGGCAACCAAAATGCCACATGTAGTTTGGCAAAAGGAGAGCTTCTAAGGCTCCATTCCACTCAGTTCACCTGTGCTAGAACGACCGTAATATAGCAACAAACATTGTGAACACAAGACTTAGTACAAGCAGAAGCTTAAAAAAAATGCAGCAGGAAAAGAGGGCCCCCGACATTACAAGGAGCTCATAATACAGACATATAGAAAAAGACTGCCTTTAATTTTCTTTTTCTTGGAAACATTTCCACAGTCATGTCAGATATTTATTTTACAGTAATATCTCACTAGAAGAATAACAGGAAAAAAATTGCATTTAAGACAATTGAAAGTGTCCAGTTACTGATCTGCCATTTTTTGGAAAGACAGCTATCTGAAACACCTTCTTTTTTTCCCTACTATTTGCAGAAAGAAGAGAAAACAAATGTGAACAAGGACTTCATCTTACAGCATGCTATACAAAAATAAATAAACAGTTTTTGGCAGTTCTTGGAACACATTGGGCCATTTAGAACTGCAGGAAAACATTAAATAATAAAGGGAAACTCCAGAGGCACATAATTGCCTATTTTAAGGCAGGGTATAAGTAATGATTAAAAAGTGTCATTAAAATGTGGGCAAATTATTTGCCATAAATAATATCACCAACAAATTAACTTTCTTCTCTAATAAGTTGACCAACCAAATTAGCCACATTTTTTAATGAAATCATCTGCAGCAACCACAACAGCAGCTTTATTTCATAGTGGGTTTTTTTGTAAGCAGGATCTTTCTATTAATTCAGTCTCTTGGGTTTCTGGGGAAAAAAAACACAACAACACAACAACAACAAAAAACAATCACACCAACAAAACCAATCAAACACACACAGATAAAAAATTTTAAAAGTGTGTAATCAGCCATATAGAAATCTCTGTCTGTAAATTTGAACCTTGACAAAAATTACATAATTCTTAAGTCTAGATTACCCTTTGAAGACATTGACTCAAGTAGAGTCAGAAATATACCAAGCTTAGTTGTATTAAACAGAATGGAAAATTTAAGAATTAAATGTCATGATAAAGAAAAGGAACCAAACAACTTGTATTCCTGAAATAACTAGCACAGGACAGATTTTGGCAGCAAGGGCATCGCTTGTATTTTAAAACTTATCTGAAGCTGTTTTAAAAATAACTGGTCTGTCAACTTGAGTCAATCATTTTATTTTTTAAATCCTCTAATACTCTGTAACATTTCTCTCCAAGGAATGTTTCCGGTGTGCTGTCATGTCATATTAGGGAGTTGTTATAGAGACTGTATGTATTGGTGAAATCATTAAATTCAATCTTTATCCCAACAGATAGTGCAGCAAATCTGAGGTTTGAGTCAAACTCCTATGTAAATTTTAAAATACTTCAATGAATTTTTATGTGATATTTTGTTGGTTTCAACACAAAATCTTCATGATGATGGCTTTTCAGAGAGCAAAATTACCTTTTTTTTGTCAATGTGAAAGTTACCACTGTTGTAACATACTTAAACACCTTACTCAATATCTCCAAATATTATCTTTACTTATATTTTTACTGTTCACTTTATCTCTTTTTCAAAGCCATACTAGAAGTATGGCTTTCTCAGAGGGTCCCATATCTACTCCTTAGCTTGCCTAGCATAAACTTAACAGAGATTTTGATTAAATCACCAGGTATCTACTTTTATTTCTTTGCGTCGTGCTTCATTCCTCTGGAATTTGGGAGTCCAGGATTACTTCCTGTTCACACTTTCTTCTCTCATCTTCCACAGTATTTTGGAAAGGAGAAATATAACCTTTTCTGTCACAGACTTAGTTATCTCCTTTTGACTAGTTCAGATCTAAGTTAGGATTTTCTCCTGAAGAAAACTGCCTTTCTTTCCACTACCCAATCTACTAATTTTGTCCTATTCATTTTTCCATGTCCAAAATGGGGGCTAAAGAATATAATTAGTATTGGCTAGCTATTCTGCTGCAGTGAAAATTAATTCTTCTAACCATTTTCTGTGTGGTCATCTCCATGTCTGCAGTCATTTTATTCCTGTTCATCTGGAAATATATGACCCAATCATGACAGCCTGTGATTCACATCACATATGTAAGGAATTTCTTCAGCAAGAAGATTAAAAACATTTCATCTATTACAGATACTTCCCTAAAGTAGAGCATTGCATTTCAATACAGTGTATATTATGATACTAATATTCCTCTACACTCTTTGTTTCTTATTCCACAAAATACAAGTATTTCAGATCAGGAAAAAAAATCAAATCATTATATTCTTAAAAATTTGTTATTCATAATTCACAACTTATCTAAATATTTTATTGATGACATGGATTAAATTGTCTCCTCTATTAAACATGGATTTAAACAACTGTGTATGAACTGATTAATGCCTGTTTTGATGCCTTCTAAATACATCCCCTATCTCTCCAATAAAAGCAAATAAGAATGGTTAAAATGTGAATGACATATGACTTTAATGTTCTCAATATATATTGAGGTATCTACGCTTCTTAAACACGCTACTATAAAACTTCTTCAAAAACTATAAGCATTATCAACTAAATCTGATATCTCTTAGATTATGATTTTTCCAAATAAGAACAGGATGCACACAGGTTTAGAATAAACATCATAGCTCTGGGAGATGCATTCAAAAACCCCACAGAATAGCTTTAAAATAAGAGAAACAAATTAGCAATAGCAACATTTGAGTTCATTTGAGCCATTTTCAGATTATAAAGAAATTCTACTCTACATGTTTCCCCTATCCTGTAATGACAAATACTAAAGTTTTCTTGCTTTTTTAGCAAAGCCATATGTTACAAAAAGGTGAAAGACCAACATTAGAAAAATATTAATTAATTAAAAGAAAAAGAGATTCACTTTTTGTTAATATAGCATATGACATGTGCATGTATCAAAAACCAGGAGGTTATTGCGACAGGCATGGAAGAAGCAGTGTGCAATGTAAATATATGCAGTGTCCAGTAGGAAGTTGTAGCAAGAGCCAGAACGTTGCTTTTAGTTGAGAGTCCAGAATTTCTGGAACAGTACCATCATTCTTGCAATAACCTGTGGTGCATAGTGTAAAAGGTGAAAGAGATTTTCCAGCTTTTTCACTCCTTTTGAAAGATCTTAGGTCTGAAGGAACAATTTTATCTTCTGCTGAGAGGCACTAAGCATGCTTAACACCTATTGACACATCATTCTCACTCAGGGAGGAGGGAAGGTGGTGTCCTTTGTCTTTACTCTTCATTGCAACCACTTTGTGTTTAGAAAAGAAGGGGAGGGTAAGGAATGATGAAGGTAGAACAGGAGATGTATAATTACAGCCTGCAAAATATCTCCACTATTTTCCACTGTGACTGAATTAAGACTAGGAATTCAGGAGGTAGAAAGACATTCTAAATCTTCTGAAACAAAGATTACGCAAACTAATGCTCAATATTAGTTAATGAACACTATCTAAACAGCTTTACACATACACACACAGAGGACCTAAGAAGGGATACTGATTCACAAGAAAGAGAGATTTCTCTTTTTAAACAAATTATTGAGGATCAATATGTAGTTGTTCTTAATTTCTATCAGTAACATTTCATAGCAAATACTATGAAGTGTAACCCCTCCTGCTAGTGTAGCAGTTCCACATGTAAAATGGTTATCAGAAAAGTATGCCTGAGGGCTAGTAGCAATAGATTGGAGTTTGAACTATAAGCATTCTCTAATAAGCAAAGTGATCTCAAATTAAACAATTCAGCTTGTTACCACTCTCAGTTTCAATGCTCTATTTGAAATCTTTACAGTTTATTCATGCATTAAAAGGAAGAAATTAAGCCCTGCTAGGTTCAAGAAATAAAACTTTCAGGTGTGAAGTTTTAAGCAATAGGAAAGATTAATTGCCTTGCTTAGCCTAAGTTACATTTGGTGTCAAATTTTCAACTTTTAAAAATTATTTTCAAAGACGAAGACACAGTTGTATTCAGAATTACTCTACTCACTTTATATATATATATATATATATATATATGTATATATATCTCAGATATACCTGCTTCTGAAATGCTAATTTGTGTACTTGTACATATGTATGCATTTATTTTCATCTCTAAGAAAATCAAATGAGGCATAAGTCACCAATTCTTCACAGACATTCAAAGATATATATATTATTATGTCTGTGAAAAAACATGCATGATTTATAACTCCTTTCCTGCTAACTTATTATACAATATTAACAAAGTATGCATGTGACAAAACAAAGCAGAATAAGCCAGCCCTTACAGAAGAAGAGTGCTGCTGCTATCTACAATTTCATACTTCAGCAGTTAACTTACCTCAGTTGAGCCACCAGACCAACACAGGGGTGGCTAAGAAAAGCTTTGTTTGAAGTTGATAATAGTGAGATACTAGATGACAACTCTGTTCTATTACCTGCTATCCAGCAATCCAAACTAATTTCTGTGCCACTTTGCATTCAGCCCTCTGTATCTTCATATAGCAAGACAAAACAACTCTGTCAATGCACACATCAACCCCATCAGTAAAATAAGTGCTCTACCTTGTCTTCTGTGATTACTTATTTAAAAATGTGACTGGTTAAAACTATTCAGATTCAACTGTGCCTGCTTCAACAAACCATTGTTTCACATTTCCTTTTCAAAAGGTTTTGCTTCCTATTAAGCATCAGGAGCATAGATGCTGTATGCCCTTTCAAACAGGTCAGAGCTACCTTTGGCTTTTCACTGAAAGGTTATCAGAATGCAGAATATGCCAAGAAAGTTCAATTCCACAGGCAAAAGAAAACCCCCTAAGTTGCAGAATTTACATAACTACATAAAAATTTACATACCAATTTTTGCACTTGTAATTGATTTATATAACTATGTAGCTCCACAAAGATAGAAATCCCATATTCACATTCAAAGTGTTTCCTACACATATAAAAAGTCTCTCCAGCACATTACCAGCTATCAAAGGACTAAGTACAAAACAACTTCTAAACCAGAAAACCCTTGGATAGCTTGTGGTAGAGCTTCAAAAGGAGATTTCCTCTATTTTAAGGAGGTAACAAAGAAAAGGAAATACTTAGACCCTAAAAACCTTAAATTGTCATTTGATTCAGTAATTGAAATTGGATTAAATTTTCCTTAAAAATTATTGTTATACAAAGACATTCTTACTGTTGTAGTGAACATACAAAAAATATTTTAAGAAAATGGCAAACATGTCTTATTCTGCAATCCTCAGTTCTTTCCTGATGTGTTGTCATGGGTTAGCAAGCACAGTCCCGGAAGTGATGTTCTTGCAAAGGGGTGCTTACAGCTTCCTCTGTGACCTAACAGAACCTATCAGCTGGCCAGTTTGAATATGGACAATTCTTTAAGCCACTTTAAATTCTGACCACCTCTGTGATCCACACTTAAGAATACACAAACCCCGGGCAGAGGCTCTCTCTCGTTTCCGGCGCTGGCACAGGTGGCTGCGAGCCCCGTGTGGGGGCCAGTGGGCCCAGCCCAGGCCCTGCTCGGGCCAGGCCTGGCTGGGCCACGGCCATCCTGGAGCCGATGGGCCCTGTTCCACCCACAGAACCCTCCCACAGCCCTGCTCTGTGCAGCCGAAGCAGCTCGGCTCCCCCTCTCCAGGGCTGCCAAGATTCAGCTGAAGCCGCCCAATGCTGTCCGGCAAAAGATCATGTGACCAACAGCGATAAGTGAAATTCCAGCTGCAAGGCTGAGGTGAGATTAACCTGTTTAGCGCTGCGAAGAGTTGAAAACCTGAGGGAGAAGAAAGAGGAGATGCTTAAAGCTTAAAGCTAAAAGCTGTTGAAATTCTGTTGTAAAGCTAGGTGTATCAGAGTACCCGCTGTAATTTCATGAAGGCATGGGGGGTGGAGCGTTCAACTTGTACTCGTGAGCAAAAGCACCTGCGCTGAGATAGGCAGATGCTGAAGCAGCTGTAATTTCATGAGAAGTTTGAACAGGGAGAGATGGAAGCAATGAGGACTTTTGCTCCAAATGGGAAAGGAGAAAACCTCAGTTCCTAGAGATGCTCCCAGAGATAGTCCTAGAGATGAAGATGAGGAGGACCCTTTGCTCCCAGGGAAGGAGGAGGACCTCTATTCTTAGAGATGAAATGTTCCCAGAGATGGGTGAAGAGAACTTTTGTTTCTGAATGGCTCAACCTTAAAACTGTACCCCAAAAAACTTCAAGAGTGGACCCTCAAAAGCAGTTCTGGGAAAAGCCGCAAGTCAGGGAAGGGACTCACATGCGAGCAGAGAACCAACCTGGGCAGCTGTCTCTCTGTGATAATGTTTTCATAGCATGGACAAGAGAGACTCCTCTTCCTAAATGGACTGAACAAGGTTATTATGGAAGTGGGTAAACAGACTGAACATCTCAAGGGTTGTCTTTCTACATTGTCAGTGGGAGAAGGGAGGAAGGTGGGAGGAGGAGAAGAGTTCTGAAGGTGTGGTATGATTTTTTTTTCCTTCTTTTAGGTCTGTTAATAAACTTCTTTATATACTTTCACATTTGGTGCCTGCTTTGCATTTCTCCTAATTCTTATCTCACAGAAGGTAAATAGTAATGAATATTTTGGACCAAACCACTACATGTGTCTGAACTTTTTAGCTGAGTTCCTTGGTCATTTCATAAGATCTGTAAAATTAAACACCCAGACTGAGGAACACACAAAACTGCTAACTCTTCTGGGTTCTCCCATTTATCTGAGCAAGAATTTTAATTCTGAAATGTAAACAAAGTCCACCTCAAAGCAAGTTTTCATAAACAGAAAAAGAAGGATTTAATTATATCAAAATCAGAATCTAGATCTGAGCCGCCCATATTTTCAAAGCTAGGTAAGTTTTCAAAACCGTGTCGTCAGACAGAAAGGTGTTGAAAAATATGGTTTTGATAAAAATAAATTTTCAGAAATTAAATTTCAAATACTGAAGATAATTGCTTGATTTAGACTGAAAGAATTCCTTAATTTTTGGCAAACCGTTATTGAACACTTAAGATTTACAAAGCACTTTTGCCTTTCAAAGTCATCTTGGCAATTTGAATTGCCTAAATACATAAAAAAGGTGTCGTTGCCTTCCAAACCTGAATACAAACCACAAAAAAGTAACAGATATTCTTGATTAAAAGAAAACAAAACAAAACAAAAAACTCAGTTTATTTGCTACTTCTGCCAGACACTATTAGCTTTCTACTGCTAATAGCTATCTACTAGTAATATCTGCATACAGACTGGGGAATGACCGTGGAAAACAGTGCCACAGAAAAGGACCTGGGGATCCTGGTCAGTGGCAAGTTGAACATGAGTCAGCAGTGCCCTGGCAGCCAGGAGGGCCAACCCTGTCCTGGGGTGCATCAGGCACAGCATCACCAGCCGGGCAAGGGAGGGGATTGTCCCGCTCTGCTCTGTGCTGGGGCGGCCTCACCTCGAGTGCTGGGGGCAGCTTTGGGTGCTGCAATGTAAGTAAGACTTAAAACTATAAAAAATAGATAAAGCTATTAGAGAGTATCCAAAGCAGGGCTACAAAGATGGTGAAGGGCCTTGAGGGGAAGTTGTATGAGGAACAGCTCAGGGCACTTGCTCTGTTCAGCCTGGAGAAGACTGAGGGGTGACCCCATTCCAGTCACAACTTCCCCATGAGGGGAAGAGGAGGGGCCGGCACTGATCTCTTCTCTGTGGTGACCATTGGCAGGACCCGAGGGAATGGCATGAAGTTGTGTCAGGGGAGGTTTAGGTTGGATATTAGAAAAAGGTTCTTCACCCAGAGGGTGGTTGGGCACTGGAACAGGCTCCCCAGGGAAGCGGTCACAGCACCAAGCCAGACAGAGTTCAAGAAGCATTTAAACAATCCTTTCAGACGCAGGGTGGGATTCCTGGGGCTGTGCTGTGAAGGGCCAGGAGCTGGACTTTGACAATCCAGGAGGTCCCTTCCAACTCAGAATATTCTTTAATTCTATTATTTTTTCAACTCTTAAATACATCAAAAAGAAGTAGTAAAGTTGTACATGCAGTTTGGGAGGAGACAAGGGAGGGGAACTAGATACTGATAGTTGCTATTCTAAACAATATTGAAGGCAGGTTTCAAACTACAGAGTATTGTAGATGCTCGCATTGAAATACATCAAGAGTTTTAATCAGTGTTTGAACCACATAACTTCATGTGATAATACATGTTATTTGTAGTGATAACAAAAGGCTGCCTCTCTCTCTCTTTTCTGCCTCCATGCAGACTGCAGAAGTAGTATTTTATCACCTGTATATTTAAATCATCAAAACTATGTTTTGAATAATGAAAAAATCATGAGACATCTGGACTGTTTTGAAATAGTCTTACAGAAGGTGATCTAAGCAAATGGCTCTGCAATTCACAATCAAAGTAGGCCTGCTGGGCTTGGCAGACTTCTCCCTCCTTACCCTTTCCATGTCGTGAGTGATACATTGGTTTTGCTGAAGAGCTCAACTCTGATCCTTCCTTTTGATCAACTGTTCAGTTTATTGACCCTTAAACTGAAATAACAACAGAGACTTGTCTAGTACACCCTTCACCAAAAAAAATTATATCCTGAAATCATTCCAAGAAACAATATTAAATATGCAAATAAAATGAAAGAATGTAATAGCTTTGAAAATGTTTATGGGAAAGTATTCCAGGTAGCTTCTATTGATGATAGATCACCAAAATTATTTTAACACAACAATTTAGAAACTCTAACAGGAATGTACGCATGGGATTCCTGTTCTGAATAATACAGTAATACTATTCTGAGAGGTAAAACATAACCACAGTTTTGAAGATTTGCAACACACTCAATGAAAATAAGGGTAAACAAACTTATGCTGCTTTAAAATGTTTTTTTTATTTTCTTTTCCTGTCTTGAACCCCAGCTGCTATACATTCAATTGTAGGCAGGAATCACCGAGTCAAGATCAGACTTTCAAGGCACTTTCAAATATCTCATTGAAATATACTGCTCTCTGTCCTGCTGTTTGAAGTGACTTCATGTTAACTGATGTGTGACTCACCAGGAGTTTTTGTGTGTGATCTGGCTTTGACTTAAAAATTACAACCTCACACGTTTTTTCTCCGTGAATGATGCCAAAGTTAGTTTCATCTATTTAAGAAAGATCTTTTGGTTATTAATAGAAGTAGTATTGCATATTTTGGTCTTATGAGTGTTACAAAAATTAAAAGTGTAGTCAATTATCTTACTTCTGTGGTCTGAATGTCCCCCTGGAAAACTGGTGTAAAACTTCATGTAAACATCAAGACTGAATTTGTTTAAAGCATTTTACTCTTACACTTTCCTCATTATGACAATAGATAGTACAGACATAAAGGGGGGACTAGGGTACAAATAAGATCAGTGAGAGACAAATTTTCCCCACATATATTCCAAAAGAAATACAATTTCAGGAGGAAAAAGGAATGAAAAGGAAGACAGGGAAACGGAAACCTTAGTAATATATACAGTTGACGTCACTGACAAACACAAAATACAAAATAAACCTGAAGGAATATGTTTTATAAAGAAGTTCCTGAAGCCCTCTCTTCTCCAGGCAGAAGAGGTGTGCAACTGAGGAAACAAGCTTGAATGCTTGGGATGTGTGTCACTGTGCACTGCAGGAACTGTACTGCAGCCAACAGCACTGTCAGTGCCACAGCTGGTCTAACCCACTGAGGATTTTTAATAGACATAAAGGAAAATAGGAGGCATGAGGAAAATTAATTATAGGTTTGTCTTATTAATAACATTCCTCAAGGTTTGACAAAGTTCAGGGAGTTTGCTTTTCATTACTTGGCATTAATAATGAGTACACATTCACCAATTTTTTCCAGAAGTGTAGTACATCTGTGATTACTTCTCCAAGGACTTCCTTTCACAGGTTGAGCTAGGCAAAGGAGGTTCTCTTTTTTACTTATTTTCCCCTCTAGTGAGAACTGAGAGTGCCAAGCATATACAAGTAAAAAAATTCAAATAAAGACCAGAGCAGGTCATTTGAAAAAATATTAAATCAGAAACATCTTGTATCCCAAAAGTAAACTTTAATTTGCTTTCCATAATGACTTCTGAAATTCTGTTTCATTTGCTGTGACATTTTTAACACCAGAAGTTTAGACAGTTTTTGAAAAATATTTCAATCAGTTGTGATTTTGGTTCCAATTTAGTATAAAAAAAGATTCATTTTGATGCTTAACATATTCTTAGAATGGTTAATCATTCATTAATTTAGCTCTGTAGTAAGTCAGTGATTATCTAGGAATGTAAATACCATCCATTGCTTAATACACAAACAGAATTGCATAGTAGGTATTCAAAGTGACATACAAACCTGAAGTTGAACTAAAAACTGGTCAAAAGTGTTAAGTTCAAGGAAAATAGGAGCAGAAAAACAGGGAAGACACAGACCCATTACTAAACAAGGCAGAGAAACTAGTTATTAATAATGTGACAAGGCAGAGGTTTCTGACATTTTCTTTTCCATAGTTTTTAGTGGCATAGCTGGAATCCACAAGATCAAGTAGATAAGACAGCACATGTCAACCCACCAGTAGTGGAAGAAGGGCTGGTCTGCAGCTTCTTGCAAGGTCTTAGCCCACATAAACATATGGGCCCAGAGGGAATGCACCCCAGTGGGTTAGGAGAAGTGGCTGACCCTGTTGCAGACCCACTGACTATAATATTTGAACAGTGTTGAAGCCCTGGGCATGTCCCTGATGACTGGAAGAGTGTGACTGTCAAGTTCTGCAGCTGGGTCAGAAAAACCAAAGAGCCCAGTGCAGGCTGGGGTGTGTGTGGCTGGGGAGAAGCCTTGCTGTAAGGCACCGGGGGTGTTGATAGACACAATTTGAACATAAATCACCACAGTTCTGCTGCAGCAACAAAGGCAAATTGGATCCTGGGCTGCATCCTCAGGGGCATTGCTAGCACTGGTAGACGTAGTCATCCCAACCAACTTTTCAGGCTGCACCTGAAGTATCATCTCCAGTTCTGGTCCCCACATTTAAAGAATTATGTGGACAGACAAGAGACAGTCCAAAGGAGGGCCACCGAGATGGGGCTAGAGAACCATCCCTGTGAGGAAAGACTGAAGGAGTTAGGTCTTATCTCCTTGAAGAAGAAAAGGTTTGGGGGTGCTTTTCATGGTATTTGAGTATTTAAAGGGCAACTACAAAGAGCATAGAGACCCTCTCATTGCAAGGAGCCACATGGAGAAGACAAGGGATTACAGGTACAAGTTGCACCAGGAGAGCTTTCATCTCAACATAAGAAAGAAATTTTTACGGTTAGAATAATCATCCACAGAAACAACCTTGCCAGGGGCATGGTAGAGACCCCATAATGGAGGTTTTCAAATACAATTAGACAGAGTGAAAGATAATCTCATTTTCTATGAAATCTGGAATTATTTTCAATAAGAAAATTACAAGATCCCGCTGTTACTGCGTGCTTCTTGCATTAACAAGTGCCTGAATTACTGCAGATCATTAAGAGGATTTACAGGATTTACCTTATTAAAAGGTGAATGTGCAGGAGTTTTTACGCATTTTCTCAGATGTTTTGTAATCTGGTTTGATGTAATGCTTACTATAAATATTTATAAGACTAGTAGAACAATAGAAGCTTGAAAACAGAACTGTAAATTTTATATCCATCTATTTCTGTAGTAAAATACACGTAGCACTCTACATTCCACTGATTTTTATAAGTAAATAGTAACTCTACCACATTTAGTCAATATTAACTCCATTTTAGTCTGTTGCCCCATGATCACAATAGGACACAAAAAAATGTACCTGCTGCCACAACGTTTCAATTGATTTAAAATAAGTCAGTAACACACAGAATATTGTGCAGTGGAGTCATCATCACAGAAGGACACTTTGCAAAAAAGTCCTTCGCATTTCAAATCCATTTTGCTATTCTTAGTCTTTGATCCCATTTGCCACACTGGTGAGGCTGTCGCAGCTCCTCAGCTCCAGCCACACCATCCATACATGAAGAGTGCACATTTTAGTTCTATACTGAAAACAGTGTATTACAATTGTTTCGATACTGGTACAGTAGTGGACCTCACCACGTCATGCCTGGTGGTTTAATCCTCTACCAGACACTGATCGACTTTTGTTGCCCTTCTAGGTCTCTCTCCAACTGTAAATCAGAGCAACTCTGTGCCCCTCTCATGTACCAAAGAGACCTATCATTTCTTCCCCTTTCCATAAAATTTCAGACCTGTAAGTGTTTTAGGGTTATTTCATGTCAATCCCAGTCCTAATGTGAGGATTCAGTGCCAAGCTGTCACTATGAAATCTTCAGTGCATATCTGTTTCAATCTTTCCCACCAGATCAGGAGGTCAGAGAGAATACAACACATATTTTAAAAGACTGCTTATTCATGACCAGAAAAAGAAGGCTCAGAAGGCTGTCTACAGATAGGCTTGTTGTAGTAGCAGCGTTAACAAGGAAGACATTTTAAATATAAATTCCATATTGGCACAAAAATAAAATGGCATTTAAAATATACGGGCTGGTAAGCAAAGAAATTTTCTAAACATCTGGAAACTAAAAAATATGATCATACCTATGGTTACAAAAAAAGGAGAAGAGAAGAAATGGAATGATAAGATGAACAGTTTGATATAATCATGTATATTTATCTTCTCTGCTTGCCATACAGGTGCATGCCTAAAATTTTAACAGGCTGGAATTAATCCATCACTTTTTAAAATTTAATACTTAGAGATACTAAGACTGCTATTTCCACATTTCATCTAAAAATTAAGTCCAAATGACAGTCACAACTTAAATAACAAACACTGTAAGAGTAAGTGCTAGGGTAGAATGAATAGCATTCATGGAGTAGGCCATGGAGTAGCCATGGAGTAGGCAATTCTTCATTTCTATATAAGATGTGAATGATGTATAAAAGCAAACATAGATCTAAATTATTTATCCTAACCACTTTTTAGAAACAGCAAATAACTTTGGAAAACATACTGAGTATGACAAGAATAATATGATTTTCTATTCTCAACAGACAGATTTTTGTGTTTCAAAGGACAGAATTCTGAAAGAAATTCTACAAGAAGTGAGGTAGAGGCTTTTGCTGGAGAAAACAAGTCACTGGAAAGTCGAGGTACTATTTCTGACAGGGTTGCCTACCCAGTGGATGTGGAAGAAAAGAAAAGAAATACATAAAGCCTTCAAAAGAGCCTGGCTTTACTCATGTAATACAAAACGCTATTCCAAGACCTTTTGTATATTTTAACTTTCTAGTACGGCAGAAATACCTTATCTACTTTAAGCTTCTATTCCCAGCAAATCCCATTCTGAAATCACAAGGACAACAGCAGAACATCTTCCAGGAATATAATTTCTGTACAGATAAGAGAGTGAACAATTTTTGACGAAGGTTTTGAAGAAACATCATAGACCAGATGATTCCATGCAAGTGCCCGGTAGCAGGCATGAGTACTTTGGTTCTTGTTCATATCCAGTTTGTCATCCTGCTATGGGCCTCCCATCTCTAATAATCAGTGGCAGATTGTTACTGGGCCCCATAATGAAATTAAAGCTCTACCCAAAGAGATAAGGAAAGGATCTACCATTCAAGGCTGTTGACATGAAGTGCCATCCATGGAGTCAAGTGGTTTCTTGGGTTGTTTTGGCTTGGGTTTTTTGTTTGATTGAGGAGTTTTTTTGTTATTGGGGGGTTTTGGGGTTTGGTGGTTTGTTTGGCTTTTATTGCTGTTTGGTTCGTTTGGGTTTTATTGCTGTTTGGTTCGTTCATTGGTTGGTTTCAGTTTTTTGTTGGGTTTCTTTGGTTGCCTTGTTTTTTAAACAACCAGCATAAACATCCCATCACCAATACTGGAAAAACAAATCTTTTTATCATTCTGACGAGATGTGTGCTAACACTTTTCCTACTGATGCCTTAGGTTTTAACTGTCATATTTTTCAAATCCTGTACTGCTTAGTGTGTAACTCAGAAGTTTCTTGTAGCCCGTTAGCTTCTGCTCTCTCGTGCTAGGTAAACATAACAAAGCCCCTCTAGGCCTGCTCTTCAAGGACACCCAGACTGTCCTAGGCCCAAAAGTATAAACCAAAAGCCTCTGAGAGGGGGGCTAGCTGAAGGGAAATTACATCATTAAACTGAAGTTTTAATTGGAGAATTAACCCTGATATGCAAATGAACCAAACCTATAAAAGCGTGGAGAACTCATGACCTGTCATTCATCTTGGGGTCCATCTTGGCAACAGTCTCTAGCTCCCCAGGGTGTACCTTTGAAGGCCTTTCAAATAAATACCTACTTTTATTCTCTTACTCCTGTCTAGTCTCTGGTTTTAGGTGGCCTCTCAAGGCATCACTACTTAGTCCTACCTGTATACCAACTAAAGATGTAGGTTTTCTCATTTTAAGACTAGATTTACTCCACTGAAATTTGGAAACAATTTAATTGATTTGACCGAGTTTAAAACCACTCTGATTTCTCTGGCTAGAGTAGTATGCCACTATTATTATGTTGAACTAGTTTTGTAAAATCAGGGCAACCCTGACAAACTGAAGAGATGGGTGTGTACAAACCTCATGAAGTTCAGCAAGGGCAAATGTGAGATCCAGCACCTGGACTGGGGCAATCCCAAAAGCACAAGGACAGGCTGGGTCGGGAAGAGATTGAGACTATCTCTGGGGAGAAAGATTTGGAGGTGTTCACGGGTGAGAAACTCAACATGACTTGGCTCACAGCCCAGAAAGCAAACCATGCCCTGGGCTGTATCAAAAGAGGAGTGACCAGCAGGTTGAGGGAGGTGATTCTCTCTACTCTATTACAGCCGGTGGTGGGGTCCGTGGCTGCCACCCAGGAAGAGGTGACCGGTCCGGGGAGATGGTCCCGAAAGGAATCGCCTTCCCGAGGCCCGGTGTCTTCCTCTCAGCTGCTGGCAGAGGAGCCCTTGCAGAAGCTATCAGCTCTTTAGTGATTATCAGCTCGTGATTTCAGCTCAGCTCTGCAGGGCAGCCTCCAGGCCAAACCAGACCGGAGAGAGAGATGAGAAGACCCGTATGGCTGGTTCCGCACGAAGGGAGCTTTATTGGGGGTTCCCTCCGGCGAAGGGTGGGCCAGGGACGAGCTCTCCTCCCTACAGAGGCGAACTGGTCTTTTATAGGGATACAGGGGATCAGCAAGGGGACCAATGGATTACAGAGGGTCTGGGATAGACCAATGGGTTACAGAATGATCTGCATAGGGCCTCCCAAAGGATTGTGGGTCTAGCTTTCCTCGCCATGACCCAAAGTCGTTTCCTTTCCAGGGAGTCCTGCTGGGCAATTGCAAAATCTCTTATCTCAGCAGACATCCCTCCAGGGCAGTGGCTGGGCATATCCCACACTACTCTGCTCTCATGAGCCTCCACGTAGAATACTGCATCCAGCTCTGGGGTATCCAACACAAGAAAGACATTTACTTGATAGAGTTAGTCCAGGACAGGGGCACTAAGCTGACCAGAGGGCTGGAGCACCTCTCCTATGAAGACAGACTGAGAGAGTTGGGACTATTCAGCCTGGAGAAGAGAAGGCTCCATGGAGATCTTAGAGCCCCTTCCAGTACCTGAAGGGGACCTACAAGAAAGAAGAAGAGGGACTTTTAAAAAGGACATGTAGTAATAGGACAAGGGGGAATGGCCTTAAGCTGAAGGAGGGTAGGTTTAGATTCAACATTATGAAAATCTTTTACTGTGAAGGTGGTGAGGCACTGGAAGAGGTTGCCTAGAGCAGTTGTGGACTCCCCATGCCTTGGAGTGTTCGAGATCATGTTGGATGGGCCTCTCAGTAACCTGGTCTAATGAAAGATGTCCCTGCGTATGGTAGGAGTTAGAACTAGATAATCTTTAAGGCCACCTCCAACCCAAACCCTTCCACGATTCTATGAAAATCACAGAGGATTTTAGAGGATGTTCAACAGGATATATAATTTAGAGACTGTACCACACTAACACACTTGTCTCTGCTTCCATCTCTATTGTATTACCTTAGAGACCTCATTCCTCCTTGTAAGGTAAAATGGACAATTCTTAAATTGTAGTTTACTTTTTACATGATTGATACTGTAGAAAAAATCACAGCAGGAATTTGTGAGAGCCACTAGACTAGAAAGCATGCTTAGCCTCCAGTCCTCTGTGCCTAATTTGTTTCAAGCTCGCTGTTTTTTGTTTAGATGGTAACTTAAGGATGCATCTGCCTCCTGAGAGGTGGAGTAATAGAGATTTAGAAAGAAAGATTCTGATTGTGTGGGGCTTCAAAGATTGAATGCTGTGTTTTGATTACACAAAAATTGAGTAGCACTAACAATCCACGTGTTTTTCTTCAAAGTCTAATTCATTCCAAATAAAATAATTCCATTCTGAATTGCAAAATGAAATTTTTGCATATAGTTTATATTCCTATATCAGTAATTCTTCCCAAAATAGGTGAAGAAGATTATTTTAGGATTATACTTGCTCCTTGATTTAGGTTAGAAGAGAAATGAGAACACATCAGTAAGAGAGAAATAAAGAAAAATGAGAAACCTGGAATGAGAATGTTCTTCTTTTCCATGGCCTCATCTCCCAAATGCGAAAAGTTCATTTCAAATTTGTTGAGAGTTTTGAGTGCCCAGAACAGTATTTGTAATCATTCAACAGTCAATAATTCTGTGAAACTGTGGTGTGAGTGGCTAAAGTCAATTGAAGTGCACTGAACAGCCACACGAATAAAAAATTAATCAAGCGACAACTACAGGTTTCACATACTGGCCACTGCTTACTATTTTGAAAACCACTTGGTTTACACTATACAGTATTTTGAACTCATAAGGGCAATATTGGAAACAACAGGATATTGAGTGCCTCTGGAGAACCTGACTAAAGCTAGAAAGACTTTTATTTAGAAAATTAATCCGTATTTCCTAGCTGGTAAGTTGGTTCTATTTCTAGGTTTCCAAAGTTGTTGTTGAAGACAATTGTGCTGGTTTGGCCAAATTTAGAAATACATCCTCTGAGAGAAGGCAGGTCACCACCCCTCCCCTACCAGGTTTGGGAAAAAATAAATTTTCCTCAAAGGAAAGTGAAAGAGATAAAAACTATTTATTTAACAAACACATGGGAAAAGGAAAATAATGCTAAATGATAAAATCTCTTGCTGTGGAGAAAAAACCTGGGAAAGTGTTAGAGTCTTCCCTTTGGTCTCCTCGGAGCTGGGGCTTGGCCCAGGGCCGGGCCCTCTGTGCTTGGTGGAAAGTCCTCCCGATGTGCTCTGATATTGAAGCAGTCCAGTAGAAAAGGGAGAAAATCTGAAATTCCAGGGAAGGAAAAATATTAAACTCTCAGTCTCTCTCTGGAGAAAAAGAAGCTGAACAACTGGCCAAAATCTGACCCTGGAGCAGCAAGCCGGGCGCTTCCTTGCTCCCCTGCCACAGCTGGGAAAAAAAAGTCTCTATCTCTGTGTGACCTTGAACAAGCTGCAAACTGCTTTGAAAAAGTTTTGCTCTGTTTTTCCTTCTCCCTCTCAGGCTCAGTTTAAAGGCATAGAAAGGCACAAGAATTAATTTCTGGGCATATGGCAGCGATATGGGATACACATCATAATGTAACCCCAAGACAACAATTAATGTAGTACAAGGCATTTTTCTGAAGTGACTGATTTCAGCAACATGAAAGAAAACTCTACAGCAACTGTAATTCTAGGGTGAGGGTAGGGATGGAAGACTAGGATGCATCTTTACCATTCTGCAAGGTCTGCTTGTGATCCAAGGAATTGCAGCCATACATTAAACCCCCTCCCAAATGCAAGTCCATGCAGGATATCTACAGGTTTTCGTACATCAATAAAAGAAGGATATCAAACTATTACAGTGTGTCCAGGGGAAGACTGATAAGGTGGAGAAAGGTCTCAAGGGTAAGACTTATGAGAAGTGTCTTATGTTTTAGAAAATTCATTAATTTCTTATTCTAAAATTGCTTTACCAGTAAGTAAGCTTCCTATACCCTTAGTTTACAAATACAAATTCCCTTTTACTCCAGAAGGTACCAGCCTGCAATGAAATTTTAATCATCTTGAAGAATATCTATAGGAAAAATGGAAGGGAAAACAAAGGTAAAGTAAGAGAAGAAAGATGTCAGCATTTATGCAGATATTTATGTTATAATTGGCTGCAAGAACTGATGCCTTGAGGTGGCTACCTGAAAAGTGGCATCAGTACACTGTCTACCAGTACAGTCAAGATATTTACAACACGGACCCTTTTCACATAATTTCCAGACTATTTGAATGAAGAAGAAATTATTAGTTATAAAGCCCAAAGATACACTTCAGCATTTGGAAACATATTCATACTTCCTTTACCAAAGATACTGAATATAGGTAAGACATATAGGGAAAATTAAAATTATACTAAATGAAGTGATATTATCAGTAAAAATAGGGACAAAATCTCATGCATTCAACCCTTCAGGTCTTAAAAGACAACCTCAACTCATATATAGATTTGGAATAATTTCTCATGTTTAACTATTATATCATTTCATTCACATGCTATTTTTCTGATGGTATCAATTGGTCATTCTGCAAGCCATGCCACATCCTGAGATCATAACAATTAAGTCAAGCATTACATAATGTCTTACTGGAATTTGTCACTTAACCCTTTCTCTGCATTTATGACTCTATTATTAATTGTCAGGATTTTTAATTCCTCTTAATTTATTTATTATATTATCTGTTTATGAGTTTAACTTGTTCACCTAATTAATAATCTTCTACTTTAAAAGCTTTATACATTGCTTCTCTTCAGTACTATTTGATGAATCAATTTTAAATATCATTGATCAATTATAATATTTTTCCCAGAGGACTTGATTACTGCAACAATGTCAGCTACAAACGTCTTTCCTTCCAGGCATTAACTTACTTTAATTATATTCTTATCTTTGAAACACCTTTTTTGTCCCAAATTTAGACCTTTCAGATTCTTGCATTATTCATTAACACTATTCCTATTGAAAAAAACATATCACACCCACAAGATTTGCTTCTACCAATCTCACTTGAAGTATTCCTCCATAAGATAGTCCCCAGCCCACCCCAGGTAAAAAAGGTTTTTTCTTCTCTACTACATTTCTGAACAAACATTACTTTTCCTTCCTGAATGATCTATTTCTGAGACACGAACTGGTAGTTTCTCAATCTATTTATTTTTTAAATTACATGCTTTTAAACCATGAAAATCTGTGCAGGATGTCTGCAGTTTTGGAACCATCAATACAAGAAGGACGTCAAACCATTACAATGTGTCCGGGGGAGGACAGACAAGGTGGAGAAAGGTCTCAAGGGCAAGACATATGATGAGCCTGAGGCCTCTTGACTTGCTCTTGTTTCTTGAAAACCTTTTTAATTCTCAATTTTCTAAATGTGAGATAGCTATTAAACAATTTATTTCAGTGTGTCCTTGAAAAATGTCTTAGTTTGAACAAAACACTGATCTGGGGTAGAAATCAAAATCCAGAGATAGCAAGTCAGTAGATGTCCATGTAGTAAGAATAACAGAATTTTAAGTAAGCAAATAGCAAGTCTTCACCAACCAGCTCAGGCACAACAAGGCATTTTAAGGAAAAGGCACACTATTTTCAACCTTCAAACCATTGCATTATGTTTCTGTCTTTGACTTTTAAAGTGAAAAAAATACAAAAACAATTATTTGGCTTTGGAATGAGTTTCAGTGTTTGGGGCTTTTTCTTTTTTTTTTAAATGCTAAACAGATTCTTGTTTATCCTTTTCTTTAGCCAATAAAAAATTCATATCTTCACAATGGTTTATGAATTAACTTACTGTTTACTATAAAAATTATCACTAGGACAATTATAAAGTCATTAATAATAAAATTATGCCTTTATTGTCAGCATGACTGTTTCTCAAAGCTTTTAAAGGTTTTCCATGAAATATCCTATACTTATCATTAGTTTCATCACATTTGAATATCAAATTCCCCCCCCCGCCCCACCAAATCTTAAAATTAGAAAGTGGAAAAATCAAAGAACTACAATTGAATCCACACTGTGAAACAGAAATAAATGTGTTTTCAGTCCAATAGCCTGAAAAATTTGTTTGAAGCAGTGCATTGAACTCAGCTTTTCTATTCATGGTAATATTGCAGCTGAGATAGTTTCTCTTTATACAAATTTTCTAGTCAGAACAGTTATCTTAGGTGGCATCCATAACCAATAACAAAAATGTTACTCAAAATCTCAGGCTCCCATTGTAAAATATACCACTTTAAATCATAGCCAGTCCTTCATATTTGACTACAGGAATGACACTATGAAAAAGTGAAAAGGGAAAACAGTACCCATGAAGGATTTAATCTCAATATATAAGCAGAAAATAATTTCACTAATAGAGCAACAAAAGCAAGAAGAGATGAAAAAATTATTTTCCAGACATAGCACTTGAAAATTCTTCACAACAAAAGCCCTCAATATTGTTTTAAAATCTTCAGTCCTTCCCCTCCCCAAACAGCTGTTGGCCTCATGAAATTTTAAAATACTTTCCAAAACACTGGGGAGGACTGGGGGAGTTTTGTTTGGTTTTAATACCCCTATTGTGTAAACTTCTGTTGGTAGTCTTGCTAACAAAACTATTTAAAGAGTATTACGCATTTTCTTTCAAAAAGCTATTACAGCATGAAGGTTGTATATAGCACAGATATTTTATCTCACCGAAGGCCTACAGCAGCAGACATCAACACTATCTGCTTTCAACAGAGCCACAGTAAAAGCCAACTATGACACAACAGATTGTATCTAGAGCAGGAAGAGATTGCATGAACTTTTTCCCTTTTCAAAAAAACACCTCCTATCCCCATCTACAAGTTAAGAGAAAACACATTATGCAGTCTACTGAGAAGTAAAGCAGGTGTCCATTAATCCCCTGTAAATTGAATAAACTAACATTTATCTTGTCATTGCTACTGAAAACAATAAAGAACAAGATATGTTAAACAACGTTTACATACAGTCCTAATTCAAGTGGAAAGCAAAAGCACATCAGAAGACCTGCTTGACACTTATAGTATTTGTCAAGACCACCAAAGCCATTTTGAGAAACCTTTTCCTCAGAGAGATTCTGCTTCACCTAAATTCCAATCTGAGAGATTAGGTTTCACAGGAGGACTTCAATGCATTCCTAAAAATAGTATAAAGACCAGGAAATTGAAACTTTCTCCACCCCTCTTACTTTATCATTGCTGGTACCAAAAATCATTTACTTTCAGGAAAAAAAATACTTGTAGACTTGACTTGTTTGTAGTCAAGAAATACTGAATGTCTTAGGGAAAACCTGAATGTTGTGAATGCAAAACTGGGATGTTCTTAGAGGTACTAGAACTTAGGGTCACCATTTAAAGTTTATGCCTTTTTATATTATAGTGCAGCATAAGACAAACATTTATATTATTCCAGTATTGTCTACTGAACATAGTTTTCTTCAGAAACCCACCTCCATAGGAGATTTATCTAAATCATAATCCTCTAGAAGTTTAGGAAAAAAATAGGTCCTTGATACATTCTTTAATTGCTTCTGAAATTTTTGGCATAGAAGTCAAAAATACTCTGTTTCTACTTGAAACTTTGTCATGCAAGATAAAATACTGAAGTAATTTCAAACACATACTGTTGGCACCATTATTCTGCAATTAGGGGTACTTTTGGAGGTTATCGTTATTAATGTATTTTTTAGTTATATTATATAGATGACAAATATATTATTAGAAGTAGGTAGCACTAGAATTAAAAGTGCCAAAGAAATATCCAGAATTCTAAGCAATTATTGACTCAGGAATACTATAATCATTAAGTGATCCACCACTGTCTGAAGAAAGGGTGAAAATATGACAGAAAGTGTTTTCTAAAAATAAACACACATGAAGATCTCTTAGCACACCTGGTGGATCTCTATTCATTTTACTGAAGTGGAACAGCAAGATACTGGAAATAAATATGCTGTAAACCATTCTCTGTGTCCCATCTCTACATAGGGAAATGAAATCACAGCGTGAATTTTGACTTTAGTGTTGTACTGGCTTGCCATGACACAGCTACACACGCCTCTGCTGCAGAGAGTAGACATGTTGCAGATAAACCTCCCTAGTCAAATAACATGACCTTGAACTTTCGACTAGATTGAAAGTTTTGGTGTTAGCATTGCCAAGGACTATTGAATCCATTGTTACTTTCAATTTAAACAACTGCATATTCTCATTCTGACATCAAAGTTTAAACAACAAGTCAACTATGTCCCAAACCTTGCAAAGAAAGATTGATTGCTCTGAAACTTAGTACATTATTCTTTGCAGGATAGAATTCTTTTCTCCCTACATTTTATACCACATAAGTGCTTTTACCCATCAATATAAGTAGCTTCCCTTCCCTCCATTTCCCATGGAGCAGTACTGCAATGCAAATGAATTAAATAAAAGTTCAGTTTAAGTATAAAGTGAAGGTGAAAAAGTAGGTAAGATACTGTCAAGTACAGGAGAATAGTTACAGTAACCAAGTGGTCTACATATATTAAGCATTTAAAGAATACTTTTTGACAAATGATAGTCAGATCTTTCCCCTGGATGATGAGGAAGAGGAGCTTATCTTCATAATGCTCAGAAAGCAACTTGCATTCCAAATAAATCTAAAATTTAACACAGCAGGCAATCTGCCTTCAGTTATGTGATTTCCTTTGAAACCTCTATAGCAAGTTCTGAGCAGCTCCAGTGTGCTACAACTCAAGGAAAGGAAAACTACTCATCGAGACTGATGCCTCCCAGATCACTAAATTTCTTGGTCTCATTGTACAACTTACATAAAAAAAACCCTCAGATTCTTCTTTTAGAGAAGATTGCCATTTAATAAATTATTTGTTAAGAAGTTCACAACAGCAGCTACCTGATAACCACAAACCTCTCTGCTGATTACCAAGAGCTGGGGGTAAATATTTTAGGATTTATTCTACTGCAAGGAAAAAAAACAAACTGAAAACACAGTAATTGTGGACAGTACAATTTCTGGATAATTTCTGGCAGGACAATTTCTATCTTTTTACTGCATTCCGAATTTCATTGAATGACTTAAAAGGTTGGATTAGATGATCTCAGAGGTCTTTTCCAACACTAATTGATTTTGCATGATTCTGTAAAACATGATTGTCCAGAATTTAATGTCAGTGTGAGCTGAGATTTCTGCATCTTAAAAACATTTCTTCTTCCAAGGTTTCAGAAACTGCAATTTTCTGAATATCTATATGGCAGGCGTTTCTGAAGAAATAAAGCAATCTTGCTGTTCTCTTCGCCCATTCCCTTCATCTGGAAATCAGTGCACACTAGAAATTGGGCTGGAAGTTCTACAGGGAGTTTGTCCACCTCCTTTGGTGAGGTTTGTTAAAGCACAACTGAAAGAGGCTTAATCTAGGTCAAAGCTTTGAGAATTTATCTGAAGCTAATTTAAATGTCCTAGGAATACACCATGGATGGGAAATTTCATCAAAATCAAGTCCCATCATCCTTTCTTCTAGATAAAAACACAAAATAATCCCAACTCCCCCCAAACAAAAAATAAATGAACAAAACCGAAAAACAAACAAACAAAAACACCAATAAAATATCACAAACGAAAAAACAAAATCAAACCAACCAACCAAAAAAAACAAAAATGAAAAAAGTCTTAAACAAACATTTGGAAACCAACAGATAGAACCTCACTAAAAACAGTATCCAAATGTGTATGTAACTTGTGGCAGTGGTTTAGGAATGGTATTCCCCAGTTTAGTGTTCCCACTGAAACACTCCAAACCATGCACTGTTCACACATTCACTTCTCCTTCCCCACTTCCTTTTTCCCTGTGGCGGGCAGGAGAGGAAATTGGAGGCACAAAAGGCAAAGATCAGAGGTTGAGATGAGAACAAACTACTGGAAACAGCAATGAGATAGGAAAACAAACTAGCAGCAACAATATTAATAACAGAGTGTGAAAGGGGGGAATGATTCACTCAATAGTACTCATCACAGGGAAAACCCTGACCACACCTGACCCTGCTGCCGTGCTCTGTGACCAGGAAAGGACTCCTTTCCCCATTCCTGAAAAATGACATGAAGTGTTACAGAAAAATCTCAGTGTCCTAGCCATGCCTGTCCCAAATACTGCAAAAATTAACTCTGTACTCTTCGGAACCAGGACACTTACATTATACTTCTTAGTCCTATATGGACAAAATCAATCCATGGTGTTCTATTATTTTAAAACGAATAGATTTTTAGATTAGTTCTTTTGTTGTTTTGTAGTAAATTGGTTCAAAATTTCTCAAAGTATGACAGGCACTGAAGACAATGCCACTGTCTCATTTTCTGCTGTGCTAGCATAACCATGGGAAGTACTGTCAATATAGTAAGTCTTCAGCGGATATATTAGTTTAGACAGTCTCCCATACAGTTTTTATTTCAACAACAAATGAACCAGCAAGTTCATCACTGTGTGAATTTGGAGCACTTTTCAGAGAAATGAGTACATTTTTCATGTTCTCCTATATTAAAACAACACTGGTTACAAGACACATCAATCTTGCCGAGTCATAAAAATCCATATTCTATTAATTACTACAATTTGTGGTTTGACACAAATGCTTATTCCCCTCAATATGGAGATGCACCAAATAACATAGGTTTCATTTTTACTGCAGAGGTATTTAGAAACCTCAGTAAAAGTTGGTTTTCATATTATAATTAATTCTGACCTTTTAAGCAAATTGTAGCACCATACTTTAGAGATCGGAGCTGAAACACACAAACCAGTCAGAATTTTGGCTAATTTTCCAGCATTTCAAGAATGGAACAATAATTGCAGATTAAATAGCAAAGTGTTTTCATAGTCAAATGAGACTAGAATAGAAAAGAACAATTACATTGAAGTTGTTAGTCTTGAAGGAATATAATTTTATAAGAGAGTGTTAAGTCAGTTGAGTAGTTTCAAAGTCTCCTTCAACTTTGTTAGTCTGCTGGCAAGTAATGAGCTCTTTGGGTATCACTTTGAATCCACTTAATAAAGCTTTAAATGAATCTTCCTTTATAATTAACATTTGCTTTTTGAAATGGAAATTATCTTCTATGAAGATTAATTATTATATCTGAGGCTCAATTTCTCATATTAAGGCAAATTTTCAAAACAAGCATGTTCTACCCAAAACTGAGAAGAAAAGAGTATAGTATTATATCCATTCATAATGAAGAAGAAATACACCTGTATTTTACCTTGATGCTACTGCTAAAATAGCCCCTTATTCCATTTAAACTTTATACCTTAGAGCATAGTAGCACAACCACTCATGGTCATTTTCTGTTTAGCGGGATGGGATAGATTTTTTTCCTTAAATTGTTATTATTTTTGAGAGTGAAAACTTTTCTGCAAAAAAGCTGCTTGAAAAACTTTTAGTTAAACTCAGGTTTATTATCAGAAAAGTTAATTACTAGATGAATTGTTAAATACAACCAATACGAAAGTGAAATTCACAATTTTATCTGTTTGGGGCTTTTGGGGGATTATTTCTTCTGGTTTGTTTTTTTGGTTTGGGGATTTCTTTGCTTGTTTGCTTTCCTTTGTTTTTTGAGGTGGGGGTTGGTTAGATAGTTGGCTGGGGTTATTCTGAGGAACATTATAGAAAAGGAAAATGCACTTGATTATCTTTTTTTACTGTATTGTTTCTTTCTCATTCTTTCCTGTCTTCCTTTCCTGAAATCAGGGAAGTCCATTTTTCCAAGATATGGTTATTTTTCATCATAAACAACAAGTTAAAGCATATTCCAGGAAGAGCTACATTATCCATTATGGATAATTCACATAGTACGCAGTTAGAACTCAGATGTTACTCCCCCAAATGACTCTGAGACACTGACCATATAAACTTGAGCATGAACTTTGGAAATGACAAGATTAAAAGTCATCTTTCTCAGACAGTTTACCAGTATCCAGTCGCCGCAAATGTCGGAAAATACCACAGTTTATACAAACAGTATAAAAAGGCCCTCTCCCACCCAGCATTAAAGCCTTCATTAATATCAGAATTAATAGGAAAAAAAACCAAAAACAAATACCCCACATCACATAGAGATTAAATATTTCTTAACACCTAAAGAAATCACATATTGACAATTTTAACTCAAGAATAAGATTCTAAGCTACATTTATATCCAATTAATTTATTAAGTGTTCTGCAATATTTATCTGGGAAATTAGTAAGATTTTCAGCTGTAACTATATGTTAAAAGACCAGAGAAATAACTCATTACTTCAGTGCCATAATTTTGCATTTTGTTCTAAGAAGTTTTTAAAGCATCCTTGACTACTTCTCAAAGATTACTAGAAACTAACTTGTGGCTGGTCTTGCTGTGGGATACACCAATAACTTTCTTTCCTTGTTTCATGGCTTGATTAAGTAAATAAAATAACCATATTAAGAAGAAAAAACATTTTAGAGATCTGTTAGTTTTCTGTATAATTCACGTGTCTAGGTGTTTTTTTACCTAAGCTACTAAGAATTTTAGCTACATATCTATCTTGATAGATAAGGGAGAAAAAGTATAAACATTTTCCTTTCAAATGTCAAATGGTTTAAATATTTGTAATATATGTTTTATACTCAAACAATGGATTACTGGACTATAAAGAAATATTTCAAAGCTGTCCCTTGCCACTAGGTTCCTTTAATTCCCCAGATATATATGACACACTGTAAATTGATTTTTTAATGCTTGGCACTCTAACAAAAGTACCACATATCTTCAGAAATTGTAATATACCGTTTTCAGAAAGTATTATATTGATCACAAATAACTCTTCCTGCCCCTCCCTCCTCCTGTAACATTTTTCCAGTTTTCCGAGGATTATTTTTCTACTGAGGACTTGTTGCCCTATAAAGACAATAAAGCACTGGCTTGAGCTGACCATGCCACACTGTTTTTTGTTATGAGATGAGCTCTTTCAATCTCCCAATTTCTGTTCACAGCCATCGCTGCACTTACAACAGCTCAGATGGCCACACCAGAGGTAAGAATGTTTCATGACTCTGATGGAATATTGGCAGCAGCACCTCTACTCACTTTGATTTCTTTAGTAGCTGCATCACATTTTTATTTTGGGTTCATCTATAACACTCTTCTGTCTCTCTTCTTTAACTTTAAGGTGTAAATTCCAAACAGCAGAAATTCCAGAATTAGTTTTTGCATTCATGTCTGCGTCTTTTTTACCAATAAGCACCACTGAACTTCTGTTACAGTCCTGGAGGTCACCTGAGACACATTATACACCGACAAATCTCATAACATGAAAAGTAAATAACAAAGTGAATACCAGGAAGGATCATTTAAAATCTGCCAGCAACTTCATACCAACAAACTTCTTCCTTCAAAAACAGTTTTGGTGACCTTTTCCTTATTTCTTTTCCATTTTTATGGCATCTCATGAAGTATTACTCACATCAGTTTTTAGAGTACTTGCTTTGTTTCCTACACCCCTACCATTTATGTTGGTGTGACCTACACTCAATAAACTTATACTAAAGTTGGATCTTATTTTCCATTTACCTTCAAAACATTCCTAAATTTAAGTCACTGAACCCTCTGTAACAATAATAGCATCCCAGTATGAAAATAAAGCCTATCAGTGTCAGGTTTCATTGAAAATCTAAAATTAAATAAATCACCAGATAATTCTAGACATTTCAGAAAACCACAATGTGGATCCTATTTCTACAGCTTTAGAAAAGCATCTGACATTTCACATGTTTAATAACAATACTGAGTTTATTTTACCTGGAAACATTGCTGTTTCAGGCTCATAAATAGACAGTCTCTTGAGATCTCCTCCACTGCTCTTTTGAAAACATTCTGAATTCCAGTGTCACTTTCTCAAAATTTAATAAGCTAAAAACTTTTTTAGTACGATAGGGTATTAAGAAAAAACTGTCATGTGTGAAGTGTATCACTCCTTTATTATTGACAACCAAAATGAACAAAAACTACTTATAAAGCAGATGGTTATTTATGCAGCTAAATAGTTTTGCAGAGTTAGTTACAACTTACTTGCAAAGAGTTCTGGTTTTCTTATATTTTTGCTTTATGGCAACCATTTTCTTGTTGTTTTCATATAGACCTCAAGTAACACCACGAGATCTGGCTTGCTGCAGTGCTTATGAGATAAGGAAACTAAAAATTGGTATGGCCTGATTTTGTTCCCTGCTGACGACCAGCTCCTGCAGTTGTGCATGAAATGGATACAGCTGATGAAGCTATTTCTAAACCACTCTTTTGCACGAGGCAAAAATATCCCCCACTATTCAACTGTGGAATTTCTCAGAGTTTGGAAAGGTTGAACAAATTCTCTGTTGTGCATACCACAGTTTAGGAAAAAAAAATAAGCAATGAAAATACAGAGGCAAATTAAGAGTATGTGAGTTATTAAATATTTCTGCACATGCAAAAAAAAAAAAAAAATGGAGAGAGGGAAGAACTCAAGATTTAGGGCTTTAGAGCTTTATTTGAAAAGTTAGAGAATATATGTCATTCAGAAAGAAGTCACTTCCAGGTAAGCTTCTGAGGTAATTATGAAAACATTCATCAGATATATCCTTTTTAGAGTCACTTCTTTTTGGTTGTTGCTCAGTCCAGAAATGAAAGTGCCAGGCAAGGCAGAGAAGTAATACTTTTAAGGTATCATCTGCTGCTCACAACTTGTTTAGTGGCAGATAGATCTTTAGCATTCCTTCTTCATAATATTTCTAATTCCTATTAATGAGCTCCAGATGGCTCTCTGCCAGTATCATCGAGGTACCAGGACAGTGCATGCTGCCTCAGTAGGAAGTTAATTCTAACTAATTGTTAGAGGATTTTCATCCATGAAGTTGCAACACCTCTTTAATTCAAATCATTCTCCTAAATCATTCTGGGATAGCTTTTGGGTTTTTTTAATAACTGTCCATAAAAGAGCAATCTGGTGATAGGATACTGTTTTGATGTTTTGTCATTTCCTGGAAGATCCTTTGTAAAAGATGAAAGGAAAAAGCATTTAATTGCAAACTTACTTTTCCACAAACCAATCAACCTTAGCATGTTTAAGACCCTGTCTTACACTCCAGAAACCTGTCCAGAAAAATCAGCAAACTAGATTAAAATAAATTCAATTTTGTTCTTGTGAGAAACTGAGCTGTATCTCCCCAAGAAAAATAGTGTTCAGCCCTTTGTTCTGTTGCTGAGGAAGCTTGTCATATTTTTTTTTTTAAGTATTTTATTGAGGAACTGACAATAAGAAAACAGCCTTATTATCACTTATCTTCTGACTGTAAAAATGTTTAAGGCAGCCTTAAGAAAGACTCTTAGCATTCCAAATTCATCAACCTTAGCAAAAGAGAGTTAGACCCTTTAACAGCCTGTTAATCCTGCAATTTTCAGACCACTCATAGGCCTATGCTGTCATAAACCTTTGTGAAATCTACTGAAGAACCTACTTCACATCAGTTCTAAAACCCACAGAGTTAAACAGCTACGCTATTTAAAAAAAAAAAAAGCCAAGGAGACACCTTTGGACCTTAAAAGAACAGCTCTGAAGTTTCGTGAGTCCTGTTAAGCACTATCTGTTAGGAAATTTTTGCAGGTCAGAATTCACATACTTAGAAATTCAAGTATGTTGTTCTTCCCCATTCATGTAACTATGGTAATTAAAGCATGACTAAAGAAGAGGAGAGTCATTTTCCCCACTCCTCACCCCTCACCTCAAGAAGTGAACACAAAGTCAAGGACTAGCTGTTATTGAAAAAATGCTGTGCTAACCATAATAAATCCCTTAATGTTCTATTTTTCCACTGACTTTACCAACATTTTTTTTCCAGAAGATAATTTTTTTAAAAAGTCAGTATTTGTTCACTTTTTTGTAGGCATCCATTCATAATGGCTATTCTAGACCTGAGGGAGTGTCTGTTGTTAAGTTTCCATAAGATCTAAATGCAGCATAAAAAGATGTAAGTGATGTTTCCTGACACACCAATATATGTTGTCTTTTCAATTACATGCAGCTTGAGAGCCTTGAAGCTCAGCCATCAGGCACCCAGAAAACCATAGTTCATACAAAGTTCATGCTTTCTAACTCCTCAAAAGCCTCAAACTACCAAAGTAAAATAAAACCAACTCAGATATGGCCATACTTTACTAAATAACCACATGATATTTTCAACATGCTCCTATATTCTTGTTTCCATTTATTACCCCTTGCTTGCTGTGGCTTTTTGCATTTTGAAGTGCAAGTTCTTTAGGGGAGAAAAAACATTCCTTAGCTTGCCAGCTCCAGTTCCCAGCTTCCCTAGTAAGCATCCAAAGAGAATTAAAAATAAAATTAAAAATAATTAAAATCACTATTTTTATGACCTGCAATTAAGCTTCTATGATTTTTTTAAATTAGGTACGTGGAATATTTTAAGCTCTTTTTACAAAAGGAAAGTTGTTAGTTTACAAATGTGACTTATTGAAGGATAATATTCCAGTGAAAGCAGCTAGTCTACAGTTTTCTTTCTATGTCAAGAAAGCATTTTCATCACATCTAATCTTTGCTACAAGCTGCATGTGTAAAATATCATGTTACCCTTCTATTCCAAGAATTTTACCTCCTGCAGCACATTAGCTAACTGAGATGGATGCATGTTTTTTTCTTGGAAAAAATGTTATAATCATTGACATAAGCAAGGTAGTTCATAGTAGAAGTGAGTACTGCATCTCTACCACATTTTATTTAAGAAGTTAAATATTTCGAAAGCAACTGAAATTAGAGCAGGACAAACAGCAAAATAGGATTTTCATGTTTCAAAATTTTTAATTACAAATAAACCTAAATATTTACCATGTGGCATGTTCTAGTTCTCAGGAAGATTACTTGGCAAAGGCCCAAGAAGCCAAAAGCAGTCTGGTAGACTGTCTACAAAGAAGAAAGATGGTCAGATTGCCAGGACACCTTCCTGGACTGTGGCTTCTGGGGTCTTCTGGGACAGCTGTGCCAAACAGTGAAACACAAGTTTGTCAGCTTGTTCCCATTCCACAGTCCCCTCAAATAATATCAACCTCAACAAAGGACAGACAATTCCCATGAAGGATCTTTTTCATATATAAAACATTTTCTTTATGCTTTTTGTGAATTGGTAGATTTGCATATGTGAAATTCTCTACATTCCTGCATAGTGAGTGAATGATGAAGTTCATGTCATTCTTTCTGCTAAATAGATGACTTCTACTTTCAAAAATCAGTCAAACCCATGTACAGCTCACAAATTCGAATTTTAAGCAAATGATACATAGTACTTCATGGTAGCTTTAAGTCTTCACAGGTATTAACAACACAATTTGAAACGAAAGTGGACACAGGAGTGTAGTCTAAATCACAGGGCAGTAACAGTCCTTTCTGAAGGTTGGTCAATGGAAAACAGTGGTGAATAGAAATCAATTTTTAATTTCTGCCAGATTTCACACACTCACCAAGAAAGAACTATTTTGTTAAACATATCAGCAGGACTGTATTTATCTCAATAAATTTAATTAATTTACTTAATCAACCATGATATCTCCGTGATCTCCCTGTAAGAAATTCCTCTTTTACCAATAATTCCAGACTTCCATTTTCTACTCCAGATAGCATTTAGTCATATCATTACAGCATGCCCATCTAAACCAATCATTTACTAAGTTAAAAAAAGGTACAGATATTTTGAAGTAAGTAATGCTGCTCTGCTCAAAAGAGGAATTATAAATTCTGACAACAAACTGATTTTGCCTCATCTTCATGTATTGTATTTTTCATCTCTGGTCAATATTTTCCTCATCTCTAGACAGAAAAAATTGTTATTTTATAAAATATAGACTTTTTAAGTCAGTTACCAATTCACAGCAAAGCCTTGTTCCAAACCTCAGGCAAGAACTTGCATAATAGTTCATGGGTTTTTGCTAACAAAAATTCTTGCAGCTAGCACAAGATAAATCTGCCAGGGAAAAGGATTTTGCAAGTGGTGACATATATCACAAATCTATGTGTTCAGTATTCCATCTTTCAACAGTCTTGGAGCAGAATTACATATAAATCAGATGTCCTGTCAAACCTCAATTAGTGCAGTCGAAATATTAATCTCAAACCTTTTCTGTCTCCAAAGCAAGTTTTCCCAAATCATATATTCTTTCAGAGGAGGTTACATTTCTAAGGAATCATATGTAGGGTGTGTAAGGGTGAATGAAGGGTGAATGTAATAGACTGCTTGATTAACCACACTGGATGCTTTTCTGTCTAGTCAGGTTTGGAGAATTTAGGGGTCACTGTCTGGGCTGCTCAGATATGTCATATCTCAATGTCTGATTTCTACTGACCTAACTTATAGTTTAAAATTGAAAGTGTTTATTACTAAATGTCTTGATTTTTTTAAAGAGTGTGAACATTCTAATTTCATTTGACTGTGTAGCTTGCTTCCAGATTCATTAAATCATAAATATAATTTGTTTTATTTAGGTTTTATTTTCAAAAAACCAGATGGATACATCTCAACTGGTATTTCACAGAGTGCCAAGGTGTGTGTGTGTGTGGGGAGAACACATGCTAAAACCAAAGCAGATTCTTTGCTGGGAAAATGTTTACAATTTCCTTCTTGAGAGCACCTAAAACCAGGAGGTTGAAGTCATCAACACGCAACTTCAAAGCTGTGTATCACCATTGCTGTAACACACCCCACTTATGTTGCTTACAGGTTGGAAAGAAAACAAACAAACAAACTGGTTCTATCTAGCTCTTACAAGCTTTTACCATCACATGTTTTTTCATGCCATAACGAAATCTTTTTTTTTTGGTTGCTACCCACAAGTAACCTCCTATGCAAATGAAGGGTTGCAAGCATATTAATGTCAGAGACTGAAAGAAATTAAACAGGTATGGCAAGAAGAAACAGTGTTCAAACATGATAAAATAATTGTTTCCTTGCATGAAGATTAATGAACAATAATGTACATCAGAGCCAGGACATACACAGAGTAAAGAAAATTCATTTCTGGATTATGAAAAAAAAAATGCATTATTTTCCTAAAAGTTCACGTAGCTGGTTAATAATTGCCTGGATAGCCAATCTCATGCTAAAATTACCTCTAGCTAAATTCTTTCCAACATAATTGCCTTGACAGTCATTTTCATAATTACTTATTTCAAAATTGAAATGGAACATTTCAATTTGTTGACTGACCAACAGTCATTATCAAAAATTACATCGTTTAAAATGTTGAGTGAACCAGAAGCTGTGAATTAGCAAAAGGCGTTTACTCTCCTAAAAATTATAAATTTCAGTACTAGGCAAACACCAAATTAATCATGTGAAAAACAATGTTAAAAAGATGATTGATACAGTTTCAAGTTTACTAAGAAAAGTTTCTAAATTAGATGTATCAAAAGGACTGATCAAAATCTAAAATTACAAAATTTATCTTTAATACCCTTATTCAAAACAAGAAATTAAGACTGAAGAAAAAACATATTCTGTCAAAAATTAGAGACAGAAAAACGCTTATTGAGGTTTTGTTTTACCAAGTTATGAAACTGAGCATGTTAGGAAGAATTTAAGTCATCACATTCATCACAGATCTTAGAGATTTGAACTGTAAGTTGTTTAGGGCACCATTAAAGTCTACACAGTCAGAGCATCTGCTCCCTGACCTACTACTGCTATTATAACTGCAAAATGCAAAAGGGTCCTCCAACATGCAAAAATGAAATTCAGGCATTTTTAGTCAGCAAGCAAGATGTACAAAGGCTAAAATCTGGCAAAATGACAGGACTTTTCAGGGAAAAAAATTGTATGGATTTTTTTCTTTTTTTTTCTTTTTTTTTCTTTTTTTCTTTTTTTTTTTTTTTTTTGGTTGGTTGGTTTTCTTCTAAGAATTCTCCAGAAAGACAAGATGTCTATAGCAGTTGTCCTCTTCTATATTATATCTTATGCAAGATTGTGAAGTGCTAGTATCTCACTACAAGAAAGCATGTGTAGTGATCTCTTTTTGGCAGTGGAGAAGATCAGCATTTACTGCTCTATTTTTGAAAGAAGCAGCCTTTTTCTCTTTCATTGGGAACATGCCTGTACTCAGGTTAATAGTGTTAGGAATGCCACTGGTAGTAAATCGTTCCAGTTGAGCAACTTATTCATCCCACATCAGAATACTCAAATTGCAGCTTGAAACAGCTGCTCACCTCTTCTGGAGGGTTGTTGCTACCATGGAAGCGTCTCTTCTTCTGGTTCTCTGGCTAATAGGTATTTACAAGATTGATCTGAAGAAACATAACAAATCAGGAGTCCATGTACCTGCAAATGGATAAGCACCTCTTCAGCAAATAAAAGTTTTGATTCAGGCCTTCCCACATATTTTTCTTCCTGAAACAATGTTCTCTCTTGCAACAGGTACAACACTGACCAGTGCAATTCTCTCACAAAAGGAAACAAGGAAAGAACATGTTCAGTCAGATTTTTGATTGGTAGGAAACAGTAACTTAGGTAGTAGAAATCTAGTCCAGATGTATAATCTTGTGGATAGTCACTGGGTTTATTTCTATAAACCTATAAATGTATGTTTTGGCACAGAAAAGAAGGAGGGATAAGCTTGTGTTAAGTATTGACTTTAACTGTTACAGTTTCCTGCTGCATGAAACTGAAATTCCAAAATATAACTGATCTAACTTAAGTATTTATTCAAGAAAAATTCACTTTTTTCCTAGGCATACTAAATATATTGCATATCTCTACACCTGATTTTTTTTTTAATCTTTATTTGATAATTCATTTGCTTTTTTTCATCACATCCATGCAACTCACATGTGCATTTACACATTGTGCAAACATTCTGTCAAGTTTTTCATATTATAATGGATTAGTGTGCAGAGAAACTTGGAGTACAGATGTTCATTAACTTCTTTAGACAACAAAAGATATAGTGCTACAAATTAGTAATGTTGCATATATTCTATATCCTGACCTACTGAAAATGAGAAGCAGTTAGGAAATTGTTTTTATTTATATGTTTACTTCCCTGTCTTCACAGTCGTAACCTACCAGAATGAGGTCAGAATTTGAACTTACTGTGCTCTTTGCCATTTGGTTTATATATGTGATTTGAATTCCAGATGGTTCATTAAGAACAAACCAGCAGGTCAAGACTTGTATCATGTTATAAAATAAACACCGCTGAAATGAGAACTTACCAATTACTGCAGAATGGAGCAATAAGTATTATTTGGATTAAGAACAGCATCTGAATCATCTACCAAATTACAACTGAGTCAAGATGAGAAAAAGCCTCTCTCAAAAAAAAATGAGTTTCCTTCAGGCTGATTATTCAGTACAAAAACACCCATGTACAATTGCAGATCTTTTCTAAACCACCCAATCATCAATACATAACACAGGTAAAGAAAATATGAAGTTGCATATAAATAAGTCAAAAAACTGTGCCTGCTTGCACAATTCTCTTCATAATTGCTGGACACACAAGAGCACATATCTAAACTCACCACTGGACACTGCCTCCCTTTCCATCAGTAAGTAAAATTAGTGAAGTAAGAATCATAGAATAGCTTGGGTTGGAAGGGACCTTAAAGGTCACCTATTTCCAATCCCTTTGCCATGGACAGGGACACCTTTCACTAGACCAGGTTGCTCAAAGCTCTCTCCAACCTGGCCTTGAATACTCCCAGGGATGGAACATCCACAACTTCTCTGGGAAACCTGTTCCAGTGCCTCACCATCCCCACGATAAAGAACTTTTTCCTTCTAATATAAACCTACTGTCTTTCAGTTTGAAACTATTTTCTTTTGTCCTTTCAGTACATGCCCTTGTGCAAATTCTCTCTCCATCTTTTTTGTAGTCTCCTTTCAGGTACCAGAAGACTACAATCAAGTCACCCCCAAACCTTGTCTTTTGCAGGCTGAACAATCCCAATTCTCTCAGTTTTTCCTTGCAGGAGGGATTTTCCATCCCTCTAATCATCTTGGTGACCTTCTCTAGACTTGCTTCAACAGGTCTCTCTCGTTCCTGTACTGGGGACCTCAGAGCCGGATGCGATGTTCCAGGTGGGGTCTCACCAGAGCAGAGCAGAGGGGCAGAATCCCCTCCCTTGCCCTGCTGCCCACACTGCTTTGGATGCAGCCCAGGACACGTGTGGCTTTCTGGGCTGTGAGTGCACAGTGCTGGGTCATGTCCAGCCCCTCACCCACCAGCACCCCCAAGTCCTTCTGGGCAGGGCTGCTCTGATGTGTTCATCCACAGCCTGTGTTGGTAGTGGGGGTTGCCCTGACCCAGGTATAGCACCTTGCAGTTGGTCTTGTTAAACCTCATGAGATTCCCAGGGACCCACTTCTTGGGCTTGTCCACCTCCTTCTGGATGCGTCAGGTGCATCAACTGCATCACTCAGCTTGGTGTCACCTGCTAACTTGCTGAGGCTGCACTTGGTCCCTTTACCATTAATGAAGACGTTAAATAACATTGATTCCAATAAAGAAGGCTGTGGGACACCACTTGTCATTGATGTCCATTGAGACTTTGAGCCATTGACCACTATCCTCTGGATGTAACCATCCAACCAATTCCATATCCACCAAACAGTCCACCAGTTTAGAGAAAAGGTTATTCTGGGGGTTTGTGTCAAAGACTTTGCAGAAAAATTACTTTAATAGTCCTTCCCCTGTCTGCTGATGTAGTCATCCTGTCATAAATGGCCACTGGGTTGGTGAGGCAGGACCTGTCCTTGGTGAAGTTCTGCCAGCTGTCCCAAATCAGCTCCCTGTTCTCCGTTTGCCTTACCATGGTTTCTGGGAGGATCTGTTCCGTGATATTCCCCAGCACAGAGGTGAGGCTGACAGGCTGGGGGTTCACAGGGTCCTCCTTTCTGCTCTTTTAAAGGATGGGTTTACAATGTTTACCTTTTTCAAGTCACCTGGGACTTCACCTGTCTGCCATCATTTTTCAAATATCATGGAGAGTGGCTTGGCAACTACATGAGCCAGCTCCCTTAGGGCTCTAGGATGCATCTTGAGTCACATAGACTGATCCTTACTTAGAGTGGGAGGGACTTTGCTCCTGCTGCTCCCATCCTGCTGTTCATCTACACAAGAGATGTGAGAAGAGAGGTTGCCATTGAAGACTGAGGCAAAGAAGTTGAGTACCTCAGCCTTCTCCTCATCCATTGTTATCAGTTTGCCAGCATTGTTTATTGGGGGGATACTCCTTCTTTGACTTTCCTTTTCTGGATGATGTACCTGTACCTTCATGTTATTCTTTGCATTCCTTGTCAGGTTCAGTTCTAGCTTCACCTTGGCCCTCCTCACTCCATCGCTACACATCCAGACTTCGTCTCTATACTCTTCCTAGGTAACCTGTCCTAGTTTCGACTGTCTGTGCATTTGCTTTTTTGTTTGACCAGCAGTTTTCTACTCAACCATACCAGGTCTTGCCTTCCTTGCCCAGTTTCTTGTTCCTGGGAATTGATAGGTCTTGCACTCCATGGAAGACTTCCTTAAAGATCTGCCACCTCTGTTCTGCTCTCTTGTTCCTGAGGACAGTCTCCCAGGGGATCCTATTGACTATCTCCTTGAAGAGCTGGAAGTTTGCTTTCCTAAATTTCAGGGACCTAATGTTATTCCATATGTGATCCATGTCCTTTCGGACTGCAAATTCCACCAATGCATGATCATTGCCACTGAGGATGCCTCCAGTCTTGAAATCTCTGATTAGCTTAAGAAATATTTCCTTAAATTAAACAAGTGCAGGAATGAAAGTTGTTGTGATGGCATAAGTACCAACATCCAAATCTAAAATATAACAGAGGTATTCTAAAATCCATGCCTTTGTCAAATGTACTTTCTCCCCAGCCCTCTCATAGTGATTTGTTGAAATAAGGTTAACAGACAACTTGTGCGCAGCTCTGATCTCTATAAAATATTCAGCTGATACAATACACAACTAGTGTTGAACCTCTTTATTGTAAGGTGGATATTTTTTTTTTCTTGTTGTAATCATCTCTGGAAGCAGATAATTGTCACTGTTGTACCGGGGATGGTGAAAAAAGCGGCATACTTCAGTCCAGAGGAAGGGAATGGAATTATTTATTAATTTCCAAACTCGTATATATAACCTGGTTTCCTGAATGGCATAAGGTTATTGGTCCTTTGACCATCCACCTCTTAGAATGATTGGTTAAACCCTACAACACCCACTTCAAAATATTTCTCCAGTCAGTAATAAAACAAACTGTACAGCTGCAAGATAAAAGTATTGTTTACAAAAACCTCTCACTGTTCTCAGCTAGCGTGCATGTGAAAGCAAAACTTTCACATGGATGCTGGCAGAAAGCTGGAAAATTTCACTGTGGATGAGAAAATTTCTCTGCTTTCAGCATCCACAGATAATGAGGTGAACTATGTGGCCCATGTTATTATTGCCAAGATATTTAAGTCCCAGACAAGGTACTTTCATGTCTTGGGGTGACTTTAAGACGTGTATCCCATATTGCTGCCCTATGCCCAGGAATTAATTTTGTGCCTTTCTATGCCTTTAAACTGAGCCTGAGAGGGGGGAGGAAAACTTGAGCAAAACTTCTTCAAAGCAGTTTGCAGCTTGTTCAAGGTCACACAGAGATAGAGACTTTTTTTCTCAACTGTAGCAGGAGAGTGAGGAAGCACCCAGCTTGCTGCTTTCCAGTCAGCTTTTTGGCCAGTTTTTCAGCTTCTTTTTCTCCAGAGAGAGACAGAGAGTTGAACTTTGCTTTTCCTTCCCTGGAATTTCGGATTTTCTCCCTTTTCTACTGGACTGCTTCAATATCAGAGCACATCGGGAGGACTTTCCACTGAGCACAGAGGGCCTGGCCCTGGGCCAAGCCCCAGCTCCGAGGAGACCAAAGGGAAGACTCTTTTTCTCCACAGTGAGAGGTTTTATTATTTAGCATCATTATCCTTTTCCCAAGTGTTTGCTAAATAAATAGTTTTTATCTCTTTCACTTTCCTTTGAGGAAAATTTATTTTTTCCCGAACCTGGTGGGGGAGGGGTGGTTTGTAACCTGCCTTCTCTCAGAGGATGTATTTCTAAATTTGGCCAAACCGGCACATTGCATTTCTCAACAGCCCCAGCCCCTAGGATAGCGAAAAGAATTAATTTGTTTTGCCAGGATGATTTTGTTCAGAATATTTCTACAGCATCAAACATCAAGTTAGACATTTTAAACTAGTCCTCCTCCCATTTATGAAATCAGACCACTCTGTGGTGGGAGCTAATTTATGATGGGAATGAAGAAGGTTCCTCCATTGCAGAAGTACCACTAGTGCTGCATAAATGGCAATAAGCAGCTGAGACCTTGATTTTTCTGCTGTACCCAATACCAAGTTCAAAGACATTCTCCTAATGGGGCACCACAGCTCCATGCTGCCCTTTTTGCAAGGAGTTTGTAAAATGGAGCAGTCTCACAGATGGAGACATTTCTCTTGAGAAACTTCATTTCATGGAATGGGTGCATGAAGAGCCTACCAGGGGTGGCAACTCGTCAGTCTGGTTGCATGGTCTCATGCCCATCTCACAAATGTAGGAGTTTCCTCACTAGCTTGCATTTACTGGGGTGAGGCTATAGCATGAACTAAGCTTAAGCACAGAGATAACTCCCCCAAAGTAGCTATGATAAAAGGTCATCCTCAAACTTATTCTAACTTAGGCTAACACTAACCATCCGTGTCTCATTAGTGTCAGGCGTATTTAGTCAGAAGTGTCAAACTGTCACAAGCATTCCTCAGCAAACTCTTACTGCCCCTGCTGAGTAGCTGTAAATTCAGGCTCATACAGCAGCAACAACTACTGTGTAAGTATTTCTATTAGTGAAAACACTGCATACAAGTCACTGGAAATTATTATTGCAGAAAGCCTTGCTACAGATAATTTTTTTGTCCCCTAGCTCAGCTGCCAATGGTGCTGTATTGCCTTTTCTTTACTTCTTGTTGCATATAATTTTAAAACATACAAAACTGCAGATGACCTAACAGAACCTGTTATGTTTGCCTGCAGACATGGCTTTGCTTAGAAAGCAAATCTACTGAAGAACTACAGAGGTCCAAGTCCCTGTGGAACATCTTTTGTTCTTTTTCTGAGCCAAAACCATGCTGAATTACCTCAGAAATTAGTAACTATGCATTGCATAATACAAACCTTTCTAGACAAGACTTGGCTCTTCTTTGCAGGTGCTGGAAACATGAATAAGACAAAGGAAAAAGGTAACAGTGCAAAAGAGCTCATGGGCAAATTGCTTTTAGTTCTGCCTTTAGAGGTCTGCTGACAGGGTTTTGGTTATGAATATAAAACAAACTTTTCACAAGTGGTCAGCAAAGGCCCTGCTTGTAATTTCCTGCCACTAATACTCCAAGTTTCAGTTCACTGAAACTATAAATACTGACCCCTATATATGAGGTTAATGGGAGACACACTTTAAAATCAAGGAGGGGGACAAAAAGCCAAATACTTTAGAAATGGATATATTCATGGTATGGAAGCATCATGAAGACATATAGGACGAGGCAAACCAACAGCTTGCAGCATGTCAATGTGTATCTAAAATTTCCTGACTTTTTCTGTGCAGTAGGCATAAGCAGCTTGCTTTCCGCTAAAAGAAAAATAAATTTGCTTAACCTCTGCCTGGTAAGTGCATTTGGATGGTTACTATGCAAGGAAAAAAGTTAGTAAAAAATCACACTCAAGCTAAATCTAGTATAATTAGTTCACTGCCTATGCCATATAACAGTGATTAGCACAGAAAAGTACATGTAAACTTTAGTTGCACATATCTCCACATTAAAATACTGTGACTGAAATAAGGTCTGAGCTATAACAGCAAACAACAACAAAATGTGCCTGCTGATTTGCTGAACACGCTTTACAGTGCCCTGAGCAAAATACAGTAATTATAGCAACAGACATAGACAGAAATCTCACAAGGGTTTGGCAAATGAGGATTCCATAAACAACTTAATTCTAGTATTCTTTTAAGCTTAACTTGGACTTTAACCTTTGTTTCAAAGTCATTTTACATCAGCCTTGGTGGTAACCAAACTAGAGGAGGAAAGCTTCACAATATTTTTGTACCAAGTACCAGAGACCAGTGAGGACAGGACTACTGGAAGACACAGGGTGACCCAGGAGCCAAAGGCACTTTCAGGTAGGGCTCTCACCAGTACCACACATACCATCCCAGGTCACTGTAATGAGGTCTATCTGCACCCCTAGACATGATAAAGTAACATTTCAGCCAGTCCCAGGGGCTGTGCAACAGAGTCCAGACAGGAATAGCAGTAGACATGGACAAAGACAGGACCAGAGAAAACCCACTTGCCATGTACATCCAAGGTTCACTAAGGAGTCAGAGCTGGAGAAAAGGCTGTAGCACAGATCAAAGTGCATGTAAGAGACAAGGCTACCCTTAAACCAGGTTCAAGGCGCAGAGAGGAGACAAAACTGCCACACTACCTAGATTTGGAGTCTGTCTAAGAAGCCCAGTCAATGAGGCATTCCAAAGAAAGTTCATACAAGGTCCAGGTACCTTGGTGTGAGTTCAAAGGGATCCATGGACAGGGCAGGGGGCACATAAGGCTGTCAGGGCAACTAAGGCATCACACCTGACAGGGATTATGAACAGGGTCAGAATCTTCTAAACCAGCTCTTTTTTGCCACCAAAGAGTTAACGGATTTATAAATTGGTAATGTTTTCATCCTGGTTCAATGTACAGCTCTAGTTAAGGCCAGAGCAGCTCTTACATGTGCATATGAAAACTGCACTAGTATGAGAATGATAATATGGCCAAATTGGGGTGGATTTTTATCAAAGTGCCAAGAGGCACATCCTTTATCCCAGGCACCTGCTGGGTCCTTTGCCTGCCTTTTTAGCATGCCGACTGGTGAAAGCACAGCAAGTGCTGTGGCTGCTCTATAGCTTTATGCAAGCTGGCTGGCAGCTAACAGAATTAAAAGTCTGTTCAGTTCCTCTGCTACCCCTTAGCTGAAATAGAAGCTTAATTTTTCTCCCTTACATAGTTGGTGGTTTTTACAAATTCTGTGATGATTTGATGTCCTTGAAACCTTTGAAACTGACACTTGGAGAAAAAACAAGTGGGGAGTAATATGACAGCGTTATTGAACAAGTCTTGTTTCCTTACAAATTAAGTGAAAACACATCAGCCATGAAGCAGGCAGCAAACATAAAAAATTTCAGCCTAAAACTTCAGACTGTCAATGCCTTAAGGAATTAGAATTTATTAAGGAAAGTACTACACAATATCTCTTCTCTCCTATCTTATCAGCTTCAGTATTTCCTTAAAATCATTGAAATTAAATAAATACGTAAGAAGCATGGATAAAATATTAGATCAGTATGCTACAATTAGATTAATATAGTACAATTCGATGAATTGCATTATATACTGTAACCCAGTAATGCTGTATCAAAAAATATCAACCATTATTAATGTAAAAGTATGCAATGAAAAGCAGCCTTTACACTCAGATTCTGTTTTACATTAAGTGGATACAAGATGTGGTAGCAAATAAAACTAAGAGGGTAAGAGATGTAGTGGCTAATAAAATTATTAGCAATTCCAAATGAATAAGACAGAAAATATTAGTGTTTTGTGTCCTAGATTTTGCTTCCATTTTGAAGTTGATCTTTAATGACTGCTGTACTTTTTAGATTTATTTTCAGATTTTCATTTCCAATCACTTTCTTTATCCACATACAGGAAAGAAATGGTGCAAAGATCTGTTTAACTTAGGCTGATGAGGAAGTAAATGCACAAGTTTCATGTAGTATTAGAATATTATTACATAATTGTCATCAAAATTTATGCCTGTAAAGATCTTACAGTATTTTCTGCATGTTGAATATTGTATTGTTTGTTCACAAATAGCTAATACTATGTTATATATGAAAAATAGCAAAGCTTGTTAAAGTAGTGTTGGAGGCGTGATTTACACTACAACAAGCTGTAGAAATATATTTCTTGTTTCTCTGCATCCTCAGCTATCCAACTGATTTCACTCTATTAATTATTTTACATATACCACTCTTCCTATTTTAACCTTTGAAAAAACCTCCTGGGAACTTACTGTGAAAAGATCATGTTGTCAGAAACTGCAGTGAGGAACTCTCACAGAATTCACTAAAATACACTAAAATATTCTCACAAAATAACTGCCAAAAGAGCATGGCTTTCCAAATGGTTGATGACACAATTTATTAAACCAAAGAAAAATTTGGGTTTTTTATTGAGTGCCAATGTAACCAGTCAGTTAAGGGCATATTATGCAATTAACGGAATGGTCAATGTAGCCCACACAAGACGCTGTAGGAGCAGCTATTGCATGTCTTTTTTACCCAAGTGGCCCTCCAAAGCCCTCTGCAGTCATTGATAAGAAAAAGGCATCCACCTTGCCTCAAAAAGATTCTGTGAGTGCGGATCACTGTTGCACAGCACTGCACCCATGCACGCAAGCATGCACTTGAAAACAGAACTTGTCTGTCTTTTAATGGGAATATCAAACAATTAAAACCCATGCTATATAATAGCATGGAAGTTATTTTAGGAAGCAATTCTACTTTTTTCACAGAAAACAAAACTTTTAAATTGTTTGTAGAACTCTGCTGACCATGATTGCTATATTTAATCTCTATTTTAGAGACATTTATTTTTACATTTACACTGAGAATATCTATCTGAACAAGACATTAATTTCTCATGGAGCTGAGAACCAGAGCAACCAGGTTTCTCTTCACTGCTGTTATTTTAAGAAAGCCTAATGTTAGACTTGAGGTTTCATTCGTTATTCCTCTGTATTATGTTGCTAAAATTTTCCTCCTCTAAAAATAGTTTCTGCCATTTAGTAGAACACATTATAATTTTTACCTCTGCTTCATCTCTATTTCCCCAATAACTAAACTCACACTTCATTTATAACTTATGCAAATACTTGAATGGTTTAGGTGGCTCACCTTTCAAGTGCCCTTGGTGTAAATTTTTTGAACTATGCCCTCTGATGTGATCAGGTGAGCTAGGAAAAGACATGTTTACCTCCTGTATTATATTAACATAATCTCAAGCTTTTGAAAACTCTAGCCCTATGTAGCCACACAAGTAGTTCACATACTCAGAGATTTTCTGCTTAAAACTGATTTAAGCTGAGCCACTGAGAGATAAACATTCAGAGCATTAACTGAACAGATCCAGGCTGCAACAGGGAGGAATCATAAGGGACTGTTTGTCTCAGATGACATCTAATTATAATGAGCAGAATCCAGGTTATTAGCAGAATATATCTGCATGTGTGTTTTTGAATGAAATCTATTGAAGGGGGAAAAAAGATAAAACGAACATTCAAAATGTTATATAATATCACAGAAAAAAATCTTGAATTGATGCTTTAATTTCTCCTCTTAAAGCTAATTATTCATGTAAAATATCAGGACAGCAAATTAGCATATAATTCATAAAACCAGTCCCTCTTCCCTCACTGTTACAAGTTTTGGAGCTTTTAAAGGAATTGATCTGGATTGTGAACAAGAGAGTCAGAAATTCTAGAGTGAAGCACAGACCCCAAAGCATTTAGATCTTGTGCTTCTTCATGTTCATCCACTATGTGTAATACGAAGTGACACTGTGAGCCAGAAAAAAAAATTTCTTTCACCTTCTGGCCCACCATGATTATATCCCCAGGAGCCCTGCTGAGTCACTGTGTTCCCAGATCTACTAGGCAGAGCCCCAGACAGTGCCCCAGGGCAGGCAGTATCCTCTCCTTTGATTCCAGTCTTTTTTTCTTCCCTCTCCTTTGCATTTGTGTTTCTTTATATATTCCCTTCCTATAGCTCAGGCCCAACACATTGAAATTATAATTTTTAAATCTTTTGAGAGGCCTTCCTCAATCCTTATCAGAAATATATTAGATGGCTCACAACTCCCAAGTGCCAGCCAGAATCATGCTTTCTGTTTCAACAGCAGCTGTAAAACTAGAAGGCACGTTCCTAGTCTGATAACTCACACCACATGTATCATAACAGTCAATGGCTCTTGAAGGAAAATGCGAAAAAGTAATCAAGTTCCTATGTTCAAATAAGGAATAAGAAATTTTCATCATGTCATGACAAAACAAATATAAGCTGATCCTTGAAGGGAGGGACCCACCAATTCTGAAGTAAATGCAGACTGTATAATATGAATTTCACTCAATAATTGTCAAAGATTAGTAGCATTAATGAAAGGTAATTGTACTGAACTATATTACTAAATACAGTTGTTGATTTCTTTTTAATAATTGATGTCTGAAAACACACTCGCAGTTTAGAGCTATGATTTTGTCACATTGCCTAGCAACCTGTGCAAATATAGAACTGCAGATGCAAAACTACTGACCTTTCTTTCATGCCTGCTTTCCAGTGCTTATTTTCTCTATCCTACACAGCAAAAAAATAAAACCAGAAATTTCAAACACCGAGCTCTTCAGTATATGCTAAACACTTCAGATAACAAAATCATGAAAATACCTCCGCTTAACAGAAGAGCAAACACTTTTCTTTAAATAAACTTAAAATATTGCATACTGGATAGAGTCTCACTGATCTGTCAGTGCAGAGAGAATGGTTACTCACCCTACAATATCTGTGGCTCTTAGGAAGAGTCATCCGTGCAGGTTTCTTTCCTAGTGCACAAGTACAGCGTGGGGGGGATTTTTTTTTTTTTAGACCAACAATACCACTGAATCTATTCTTGCATTTAAGTATACCTGCATTCAGCCTAAAGGGAGGCTTGAACTACTCATTTCTTTTCTTAGTAAAGATGAAGTTGGATTATTCAGCAAATGGGAAGAAGAGCACATTCAAAACATAACAGCATGTTGAAGAAAACCAGGGTAATAGCCTACACAGCTTCTTCCCATAGTGCCAAAATACAACTTCCTTGATTACTTGAGAGTTTGTAATGGGGAATGTACAGAGTTGAGAGAGAGAGAACCTTTTACCACTCTAGCTGAGATTGGAAGGCTGAACAATAGCACCTGTCATAAGAGACTAAACAGCAATAACATGCATGCAGAAGGAGCTTGGCTGCAGTCAATCTAGGAGGTAGAAATACTTCCTTAAAATAAAACGTAAGAACCTGGATTCCCTTCTTGTCACAGATGGAAGTAGATAGCCAGAGAAAAATCGATCTCAAAAAGATGAAAAATGAGGGCATTTGTAAGTAATAAAAAATGTTAATGTACAAACAAAGTTTATGTCAACACTTTCTCTCTGAAATTGTTCCAATACACTTTGCTTAGGATGTTCCTCCAAAAAGCCATCTACAAAGCAGTCTAACTCCATACTGAAACTACCTGGTAGTCTGGGTTAGGAGCAAATACTATTCAAATTCTCAAAAACCTTATAATAATTTGTTTCAAGTATTAGACAGTCTTTTAACCCACAACAGATTTAACAATCTGATAAATTGTTAAATTGTTTAACAATCTGTTAAGCAGGAGATTGTACATTTGACCAGTATTTGGTGCAAACTTAGACTCATGTTTCTCATGACTCCTTCAGTTGTGCTTGCCAGTGATCCCTATATTTGTGATATTGGTTTCATGCCAATTTTCAGTGTGTAGAGTTTTAGAAGCAAAGGTTTTTCAGATGCAGATAGAGATTAAACCCATCATTCCACTACCCTACTGATTAGGTAAACTATTCTTTTGGTTTATTTTTCTCTTAGAACACATTAGAATATACTCCAGAAGTACAGTGCAAATTAAGTGAAGCTAAGAAAATGTTTCATACTTATCTCACAAAGAACACAATTAAATTCATAAATGTCAAAGGTCATTATAGGTCTCTGCTGTCCTTGTTGTCATAAACTAGGAAAGCTCTTCAAACAGACTTGAGAGAAAAACTGGCATTTTTATCGTACTTCACACTATTTGTCTAAAAATGTCTTAGAAGTCCAAAACTGCTGGATCCTCTTTTTTGCCCCCTGATAAGATGACAAATATTTTCAAGGCACACATTTTTATAAAGAACAGTAAAAGAGGTAAACTGCCTTAAGGATAGTCAGAATTTAGGTAAACAAAGTGTTGTAGTTTTCCTCTATGAAGTATAGCTGTTCTGTTACCTTTTTCTACCCAGTTCACTTTGTTGTTGAAAGACTTAGTTAGGCAAAAATCTTCCAAGGCTTCTGAGTTATCAAGAGTGAAATAATTAAGCACCTCGAGTGTGTCTTCATGAAATCTCAATAGGACAAAAGAACAAGCTAAAAAAGTAATTATGTTGAATTATTTTATTATCTTATTCTTGTAAAATCATAAAAATCCAGCCTATAAAATACAAAATGTATTTCTTACAAAAAAGAATGTATCAGTATTTAAATGAATAGCTGCGCTATCTAGAAACAAGTAAGATTTTCTTCAGGCATGAAGACAGAAAACTCAGGAATAAGCCAAAACTTATTGTATTATAAAAGTACGATTCATCAATGTACAGAAATAGTAAAAAAAATTAGTTTGCTCTCTATTTTGCTAAATTTAAAGATCCATCCTTTAAAGTTCCATGTTATGAAGGTTTTTTGGTTGTTTTCTTACACAATGCATAATTTAAACCAAGTAGAGGTATTTACATAACTTGAGGCATTCTGTGAGTCACTGATTCCTTAAGACCAATTGTGGCCTATGAAATATTGCCTATCTCAGGTTATTACTTCCTCTTAGTTTCATATTTTAGATGTAATTTCAAGCCATACTAAACACTGTCATCATCACTACAACATGAAACAGTGGAGTTTAGTCCTCTCTATTTATCTTCTTTTCAGTTAACTGGAAATTTTCAACACCTCAGAAAGTCAAGGCATTTGTATCTAAAGACACTACTAAAAGAAGTAATAAAAGAATGAAAATGAGTAGGTGGAGAGAGAAAAAGAATTCTAATTTTGCCGATGCTTATTTCTTTTAAATTAATCACTTTAAAACATTTTGACAACCATGTATGAGTAATTCTATTCTTTTGCAGAAAAAACTTTATGAAAATTCTTAATTTTTCTTAGTTTTTCTTTTGTGCATATAATTCCAAGCTTGTTAGCTACGTGCAGTTAATTATAATTAGCTAAATACAGTAAATAATTTAATTCTTAAATTAAAGGTGTTTGAGTTTCTGAAGACTGGATTTTGGTTTTGACAACAACTTTTTTAAAGCATAAATACATTCAGAGTTTTTGAGCAAGCTAGCTTCAGCCTTCACATTCTCATTCACACACAAAGAGTACAATATAGTGGCATATGATACAACCATTACCATGCAACTTAAAAGAATGTATGTCAATATTTTTTGCACAGAAATGCAACTGCCACAATATTTTTTTTTTTTTTTAATGGCATTCCTGCTGCTTGAATGACTCTAAAATTCCTAAAATCAGCTACAAGAAAATTATTCAAGCAGATACATAGAAAGTAAAGCAAAGTTGTCTGATATAGATCAACAATCTCATCACATTTTTAAAATACATTTTTCCTATGCTGTTTCATAAACAAACTTTAAAATCATACTGGATAACTTTCACAATTTACCTGTCTTTTAAACATGTTTACTGAAAATAAACTGAAGGTTGCACAAAGTTTTATACATAATCAAGTTTTGCATGTCCTTATGTGATTTTTCTGGAGAGAGATCAGCAGTTTGGAAAATTTCCTGTTTCTGGACTATGTGTTGCCTTTTTTTCCCAACATAAAATCCCAGTATTTCTCCTCGAAAAATACATATCCAGCTAAATCCAAATAGAAAGGATATAGAGGATGACAAACTTACTTTGTTGAAATTTAAAGAGAAAGGTGTACAGTCTAATACTGCACCGAAGGAGAAAAACATATGTACTGACTTGTAATTCTAAATCATGCCTTATGGGTCTTCCAAAGAACAGAACACCCTTGATCCATCACAATGTGCTAATGAACAAATGGCTGATGTTACTTCCTAGGGAAGCAAAAACTTCCTTTGTAATCTCTGCATTGGTGATGAACGTTTGGCAGATTCAAAAGGTTGGGAAAGAGGTGACATCATGGGTAATGGTAGCATGTCGTTTAAATGTTGTTTCTTCCTTGCCTCTGCTGACATTATGGGACTTCAAAACAGTGGAGAAATGAATATTAATTATCTCTAAGAAAGTTTCACATATTTCTTTTTTCCTATTAACTTTTCATGAAAGCTGCCAGGAAGATTTTAAAACGTCAAGTTGTTGCATTCAGGAAAAATCCTTTATTAATAGAAGGTGCTTATTAGCTGGTCACAAAATACTCTGGAAAAAGAGATGAAAACCTCTTATGTTTTATCTGCCACTAGAGCTCTTGGTGATAAATTATATTGTGGAAGTCTTTACCAATATATGTCAAAACACCTTATTGCACTCTATTTTTTTAGTCACAGATATAACAGAGCACCGCGTCTGTTACACGTTTCTTAAGAATCCTTGGGTTTAGATAAACACAATAGTAACAACACTGCCAGTCATCTGTTTTGCAGCAATCATATGCTTGCTTTTCATGGTTAGTGACACAGAGTAACATCTAAGGAAAGAAAAGTTGGTTTATATTTATTTTCTTTAATCAAGAACAAAATTCAATATCCTCTATGTCAAGACAACTAGCTTTAGCCTCTCCAACTGATTGCTGCTTCTCTGAGATGCTGCATATTCCAGTTACATCACTGCATGCACAGCAAGCAACTGTATAAAGAAAACCATAAAACATTGGACTAATCTTAAATGAATTGAATAGCAACCCCAGTTTTAATGTGATCTGCAATTTAAGTTCCTTTTACTTTGGAAAAATATATAAGCACTACAAACTTTTAAAGAAATTCTGTTCTTCCTGGATAGCCCCTAAATACAGGTCATTAAAATTTTTTGGGAACACTTGTTAGGAAGTGATAAAAAATTTTAAAGATCTGCTAGTTTAAAAGTACTGAAGCACTGGTTTTACAAAAGTTAAATTTCTTTAAGAATTTCGCCTTTATGAAATGCTAAGGGATTCCATTACAGATTATCAAATCCAAGCAGTTAGCACAGTTTCTATCTTACCACACTAGTTTGTCTACATAACTAAACATATTTCTTATTTCGTGTTTAAATTGTACTTGAAGGCTTATTCTTTGCTCTAAAAGTACTTTTTAAAAACTAAAATATCTAAAATAATATTTTATTATCATTTATATCTCACAATAAGATAATAAACTACAATAGTCAAAATCTGGAAAGCTGCAGTGTTTTTCTATTTTTTTGTGATATTCTTCACTGTAACCATACAATAGACAAATAGTTACATGATATCTCATCTAGAATTTTTCAGCAGAATAAGGGTATTTAAAAAGGAATCACATTTTCATAATAGCTTGCCTGAAAATTTTACCTCTTCTGTCAGTATTTTCACTCTGGGTATACCCATCTGGCTTTTGGAAAAAAATCAGTTAGTTCTACTATTAAAATGAAAATAGTACTGCACACATACTGCCTCATTTCCTCTCCTGGGAAATGTATACATTAAAGATATTAGCCACATTTTTAATGCATTACTGGAAAGTCTCAAGTATTTTACCAATAAAGACTATGGAATTTATGAGACACCACACACCAATAAATAATGCTTTACTCTGGCTGTTGAAGCATGTCAGAGTCCAAATTCAAAATGTAAATCTCAATTATTAAAAATTGTTTCAGATCTGCATCTCCAGACATGTCCATATCAAATCTATAATGGCATATTATATACAAATTTTGCTCAGTCATTCCAAGTTTCCTGGGCACACTATAGCTTTGGTGTTCATGAAGAACATATTTCTTACCATACTCCCAATGAACAATGCCCGAGGTCCTGCTGCAGACCCAACTGAGATGTTTTGTGCAGCACCTGGTTAGAACTGCTTTCTGGTAAGCCAAATTAACTAACCAAACAGAACACTGATCTGTTTCTAATCTTCCCACAATTGTGCAGTGATGCATGCTCACTTTCCCCATTATCTGAGGTCGAAGTAAGAAAATCTTCACAACTCACACACCTGAAACATTAAAAAAAGTCATCTACTCCCTTTACAATAATATTTTACTTTCTTACTCCTACTTCGTCTTCACCCACAATTACCCATAAGTCCTAAAGCCAACACTAAATAACAGCATTTTATTATGCTTCACAGCATAAGGAGGAGAGATTTGTTTATTGTATTCACTTTCATTTTAGGGATGCTTACAAATAACTTTTTGAAAATTTATTATTTTCTAAGTATGGGAAACTTTACTTGAAGATACCTGAACTCTAAATTTACAAATGTCAAGATTTATAGTCAAAATCTAAAACATGGGCTAAATAAAAGAGAAATACACAGCTACATCAATACGCTGAATAGTGAAATACACTACCTGGTTTTTATTAAATCTATTTAAGAGACATCAAGGTGTTCTCTTTAACTTTTAATTAGTACTTCCATGGAAACCTTGAGACTACCTCTTTGAGACAGGAAACATTAGGCATGAGTCCAGAAATATATGTTTTGCAATGTGAAGGACAGAAGAAATGTAGAAAAAGTTGTAATTTTTTTGGTTAAAAAACTAAAACATTTAATTAATACAGGAGAAAACTGAAATCAAAACAAAGACGTATTCAGATCTGGGAATATTTTCCCCCTTTCCATGCCAAGTTCAAATCCTGCCTATGCTACCCTGGAAGGAGCATACAACAATACGTAAGGTGTTAGTGATATGAATAAGACACAAGGCGTGATTATATACCTAATCTAGCTGAAGAGCAAGGCAGAATTTGAGTCATTTGTCAAGTATTTCTACAGTTGATAGTGCAAAGAATTTGATCTAAAATAAAAGAAACTGCAATGCACTTTATGTATTTTGGATTTTCTGTGCTTACATATTTCAGTCTAAAGGAAAACAAATATGATCTAACTACACTATCAGGTTTCATATAACAAGCAATCCCTTTTTACATATTTAGATTTGAAGGGTTCATCTTAATGTTAGACTCCAGACACCTTAGGTCAAGACACACTTGTAGTGTACATCCCAATAACCTGTAAACCACCTAAAGACATGAAAAGGAAGTCAAAAGCTTGCAAGAACAAAAAATGTGGAAGTATAAGAGCAGGGAAATAAAAAATAGTATCAATAGACAAGGAATTTGATTATTTGGGGAATGGTAGAGAAAAAAATTTGAAAGAAGAAAGGAATTCAAACAGACACAAAACATTTAACTGAAATTCTTCCCCCCCAAGTAATGCAAAAAAACCATTCGCTTCAATCTGCAAAGACGAACTCAGTAAGAAATACCTCAGGACTTCTATACTTCTTAAAATAAACTCAAATGAGATCTTAAAAATTACTGATGGAGCACTGCAAAACAATAGCTGCATTAGCATAGCATGAAAAGAAACAGGTAGGAGCTGTCTCATGTAAATTCCTGCCAGGTGCTTTCGGCTTGTTCCACCTAAGAAGCCTATTTCTGTCAAATACAAAAATATGTCTTTTAGAATAAGGAAAGTGGTAGGGAAATAAAGGGCTTGTATGCATAATCTTCACGGCTTTATGCCTTTTTTTCCCTCCTTTTTGAGGAATTGGTCTCTTCAACAGAAACTTAGATTTGTTTCTGATGGATGTATCTTTCCATGATTGTCCTAGACTTCATTAAAGACTAAATATTGAGATAATTGAGAGTTTTGATAAAAAATCAGAATAAACAATGCTTTTAAAAAGTTATATAGTAATAATTTCCAATCAGCTGCACATATTCTTAATTTACTTGCTACTTATCCTCATCTCTTTTCAATCACAAAAGCAGTTTCTGATATCATGTTTTGTATTCTTATACTGATTCTTATGATCTTTTCATTAGCTCATCCTCATTTCTCAAGGTACAAAGCCTGTCAAAAGGAAAAATCAAAAATGTCCAGATAGTCCAGTGTTCTTTTTTCAGCACACTGAAAAAGTCGAAAAGGTAACAGAAGAATACAATTCTTCTAATTTCATAACAAATTGAAGTTACTAATAATTGTAGTTTGTGAGTTTAGACCAATTTAATCCTTTCATCAGAAGAAAACTGATCTATGGTTCTTTAAGTGACTGTAATTTAATTCCCGGTATTATACTAGTATTAAACAATGTATTTTTCAAACATAATTTATCTGGGTTTGAGATCACAGTAATTAAATTTCTTTTTCACTTCTTTGTGACTTATCATATTGCAGTATATACTTTCTATCCAGTTGCTGTAAATGTATTGTCACAAATACTAAATACAATATTTTTCCAAAGATAACCTTAGCTGTGACAATTGTTTTCAACATATTCATTGTAAAGTTTCAAATTGTAGTCTTGAAGGATATTTCATATGTTCACCTTCAGGATGAAAGCCTGGGGTTTTTTCTGGGGGGGGGAGGGGTATAAGGGGAGGCTTTTGGTTTATATTTTTTTTCTAACTTTATGACTTCCATATAGTCATAATGGTTCCACAAACCATTACATCTTTTATAAGTTTGATGTTTGTTTACAAATCTACCCAGACATGTGGTGCAAAGCTTAAGCATACACAAAACTATTGAATTACAAGCCATGTCCATTATACTTACACTTTTGAAACACATATATACTATGCTTTTGCTTTCTGTACACAAACTTTCTGTGGGCTTTCAGTGACAAATGTCTCACACAGGGTTTCCATTTCAGAATTCAATTCAAAAACTTCAAGACTTCAATAAAGAGTTTATGGCTAAGAACAAATGTCATGTAAAGCCAGACATCTGTATATTTGTTACAAATAAGCACTAAACAAGTATATTAAAAATCATTTAAATAGATGTTGTTTAATAAATGAATCTGCTGTTAGAATACTTACAAACTGGATAATGCATGATTGTTCATATTACCACCTTCCTCTTCAGCTGTGCATTAGCTTCTTTTAACTTACAGGTTCTCTAGGTATTACATGACAGAAGTGTGGCTTTCTAATACAAGATTATGGCTTGCACTGCATTGTGATCAGAAATCCAAATTAAGAAATATGAAACCTAGTTTCTTAATCAAGCTCCATAAATCCTGGTAAGTTATATCAAACCCACCTTACTTGTTTTGTTTCTTTTCCTGTTGGAGAGCCTCCAAAGAACAGGAACTGAGTTGTAATAGCTCCTATTACAGTGGAGACTTTTGATTTCTCCTGAATTCTCAAGGTACCAATGAAAGTTTCAGAAAATGAACAAATTTGGGACAGTATATTGATTGGCAGCATTTCTACAGACATGAATTTGCACTTAAAAAGTATTCAGTTGTCTGTGTAGATTCCTTGAAACTTCACCTAGCCATGACAAAACTCCATATTCTACAAACCATGATTCCTCTTTCCTCTATCTGTACCTTCCATCAGCACACAAAATTCTTTCATACCCTGACACCACCAGATCTGTTCTCCCCATGATGATGTATAAGGAAAACACAGAAACAAAGGCCAAATTTCTTTCTATATATGAGTTTTCAGAAAAGCAGATGACCTGATAGGCATACTTTGCTTATATACCATGAAGATTGTGGAAAATGAATGGAAAAGAAGAGAGCCAGAAGGAGAACTGGAACCTTCTATTGATTTCTATAGATTTATTTCTCATCTATTTATTTCTATAGATATCACTCGTGATTAAAATCAGTGCAAACACTTTCTAAAATATAGGAAGGATTCCACTAGTTTCATTCTTGTTCCCTCACCTCTTTCAGTTCATCAAGAGCTGTAAGACATCCCAGAATAAACAAAAAATGCTTGCTCTGGAATTAGGAATTTAGGTCTCTTTCCTACACCTCCCACAGTAAAACAAATCAAACTGTGGCAAGATACGTAGTTTTGCAGGAGTTTCAGGAGGCTATTTTAGCTCCCTGAAGCTAAAAACTGTAAGCTCCGCTCCTTGAGAGGGTGACCTGAAGGACAGTGAGCCAGTTACAGCAGGAAAAATATGCATTCAAAAGACCTGGGACACAGGCATTGTGGAGGGGGGTTACAACCTTCACACCAAAATACACACTGAATTACTTTGCTTGTAGTTTAACTGGATACAACTCTGTTAGCTGCACATCAATGACAAAATGACTCAGCTGAAGGAAGGGTAAGAATTTAACGCCTTTCTCCACCTCAGAAGGATTACATACTCAGTGCCTAGGGATCTAACACCTTCTTTCTGACTCAGAAAATAAAAAGCCTTTTGTTGTCTTTCTCATGCACTATCTGTAAATATTAAAGGCAAAGCTGACACATAGTCATAACTAAATCAAACTTCAGAGTGCACAGCCCTTCAAGAAATGTGTAAAGAAGCTCACTATTTTACAGTATTTTAATTAAGCTATTATCTTACACTAAATTTTATAAGTGAAGTTCAGGGAATAACATACAGACTTAAAATTCAATGAAAATGAGTTAAAAGAACCATTTAGGACCTTTAAAGTTTTCAACTGTACAGTGGAATTTTATCTGGAAATCTAGAAGTCTTTTTGCCATGGCCCGCATTGGCCCTGATGTTCACAGAACAGAAAGAATATTAGAAGAAATGAGAGCAAGCTGTGTTCTCTATTACGTTGGCACTACCCAAGCTAAAAAGACCAAGCAGAATACTATTATAACATGAAAAAAAAGAGATCTCATTAAGCATTTCTTTTTACATTAGAATCATAGTTTCAGCTTTGTGTGAAACACAGATATTAATGTTTCACGAAAGCTGAAAAGGAGATTGATTGCAGCCTAGATATTTTGTTTTAACACAGCAAGCTTTTTGTCAACATTTGCCAGTTATAATACATTGAGATTTGTATTACATAATAGCATATTCTGCTTTGTTCCAATTGTTGAAACAGAATGAAATAGCTAAGTCAATATTATTTCACATTCAGCAGTGTTTTAGAATGGAATTAATAAGTTTATATCCTAATTCATCAAAAATGGGAAATGGAGGAAGAGTAGAGGAAGGGAGCAGAGACAAGGAAAACAGAACCATTCTGTGGTTTGAGCCTGAAGGCTTACATGCCTCATCACTCAAGGGAGTTGTCTTGAGTGAGCAGCCAAAAAATTGCTTCCCTCTACATTATGCAGTTCTGACGCAGGGATCTGAAGACGCCACGCCTGAGTAGCACAGATATCAGCCTTTTCTGCCATCTGCCCCACAGTGGGAATACCAGATGAAATCAGACCAGTTTGCTAAGTGAGCATAGTGAAAGGCAGCTCCCTACAGCTGATTAGCTGTGGAAGGATCTTTGAAGTTGTGTATTAGCCATTTAGCAGAAAGGCAAATACACTGCACTTCTAAAGCCAGAAAAATTTAGAAATACAGTGAAATTAATGCCACAAAGAGGTAAACTTCTTCCCTCTCATCATTTGATGAAAATTAATTTAAAAAAAGACTGATTACAGGCGACTTAGAAATAATCTTGGGAGTCATTTGTTGTTAATAAAAAATAATATACAATTCACGATAACACTCCTTTTCTTTGATGGAAAATAACTGATCCCTACCAGATTTAGAGACTTGAGTGCTCCTAAGCCTCAGGCCACATGCTGATCCAAGCTTTAGCTGATTAAAATCAGTAGAGTTAATCTAGTTTTAATCCTCAGGATAGCACAGTAAACGTCTTGAAACACAGGTGAGGCAGCTAGAAGATTAATATCACACATAATTCTGGAGATTCTTCCAAACACAGTGGAATTGGTTGGCATCAACCAGTGTAGTTTGCAACCACTTTCTACCAAATATGAATAACAGTCAGCATATGCAATTTAGTAGCTGAGATCCTGGTGTCTCTAGCCTCTAGCACATTATGCAAGACCAATATGGATAGTGAAAGCGAGTATTTAGGGTCGTGTATGTCTCAAAAGTCATGGAGTCATAGATTTATGAGACATAATAGGGAATGCTTTTAATGGGACATAGAAGGGCAGTTAAGATTTTCAATCTCTAGTATGAAATGTCTGAGTTCTAATCTAAAGCTGAAAGCCTGAACACTAAAAATATCACTTCCAGCAGCAACTTCTGAGAGGGAGAGAAAAGGTGAAATGAACTCTTCATAGCGGCCCAAAACTGACACTTTCAGCTAATAAATTCCTGAAGCAAGACTTCATCAGGACTATAGGAAATACCCAAAATCTGCACCTTACTACTTGCAAAGCTGAAAGTTATATTCACAGAAATTAACATGACTGAATATTGTTCTGAACTTCTTTTGTATATATTCATATTTCTTACAGAAGTTACTTGCGATTCATATTAGCTTTTCTAGCAGATGCTGGAAATTTCTTAGCTATAAACTATGAGAGAGCACAAGAAGAGATGAAACCCTTTAGCTTCTTGAAAAATGGGTAAAATTTCATTACGAGACTCAATTGATTCATCACAAAAGCATGTTGTTGATATCTTCCAATTTCTCCCTCATGTTTAAAACTACCCAATGAAACTTTCATTAAAGATCAATATTTTTTATTTAATAATCCCAAGATTCAGCATCTAGGCCTAGTGAAAAAAAATTCTGCTGTTTCCACAAAGGTCAGGTCAAGTTTTTCTAAAGCTTTGAACAATAAAGCTTTTAGCCAACCCTAAGGTTGATTTGAACTATGGGAAAGCAAATGACAGAAACTTCCCAGAAAACAAAATAATCCTCATGAATTCTAAACCTGACTTCGAGAAGAACTCTGATTAAATAGAAGCTGAAATAAAATCTAGAATTCATTCTTCCTCCCAGGGGATACACTTGCCCCTGATGTAGCTGGGACAGCTTGCATAACTCCACAGTTTCCATTGAATTATGTGACAGACTCTTAGAATCACAGATCATTTAGTCTACCTTCCCCATCCATGGATGGGTAGACCAGTTTCCACTAGATCAGGTTGCTCAAAGCCTTGTCCATCCTGGCCTTGAACACTTCCAGGGAAGGAGAACTCAAATGTCTCTGGTCGGCCTGTTCTAGTGTCTCACCACTTTCATAATAAAGAATCTCTTACCTACATCTAATCCGAATCTACCCTCTTTCAGTGTAAAAGGGTAGTTGCTCCTTGTCCCAACATTACTGGTCCTGGTAAAAATCCTTTCCATCTTTTCACAAGTCCATTGCAAATACTAAAAGGTCATATAACAAGGTCTTCCCAGAGCCTTTGTTTCTCTAGACTGAATAATCACAACTCTCAAACTTTCCTCATAGAGAAGGTGTTCCAGCCTTCAAACAAAACAAAAAAAATTTTTGTGTCCCTCCTCTGGACCCAGTTCAATGGGTCCATATCTTTCCTGTGCTGGAGGGCCCATAACTTAATACTCCAGGTGAGGTTTCACAAGGGCAAAGTAGAGGGGCAGAATCACCTTCCTTGACCTTCTGGCCACTCCTCTTTTCACACAGTTGAGGATGCGATTGGCTTTCTGGGCTGTGAGCCCACATTGTTGGGTCATATTTGGGGTTTCATCCACCAGCACCCCTGAGTCCTCTGCAAAGCTGCTCCAAATCCAGTCTGTAATGATACTGGTAGTGCAGGTGATTGCCTCAACTCAAGTGCAGGACTTTGCACTTGGTTTTTTTGAACTTCATGAGGCTCACATGGAGCCACTCTTCAAGCCTGTCAAGATCCTTTTGGATGGCATCCCATCCCGCAGATGTATTAACTGTACCACTCAGCCGTTTGCAAACCTGGGGAGGGTGCACTCAGTCCCACTGTGTCACTAATATGAAGAGTACTGTCCCCAGTACAGGCATCTGAGGGACACCACTTGTTCTTGTGTATGGGAATTTAGAAGAATATCCTGAACATATTACTTTTTACCTATATCGGAGTCTGTGCTTCTACTGACAGTGCTTATATACCCAGGGACATGTATCCTACCTCACAACAATCCTGCATTCATCTAGTTTCAAGTATAACCCAGGTATTTCAGCTCAGAACAATAGAATGGGTTAAAGTTTTACCTATGCTGTAAATGCTTGTAGTCATAACATTGTCTTTTATTATTGTTCTCAAACAGGAAAAATCCACAGACACTCTTGCCTTCCTTGTAACTTTTGCAAGACTTCAAATGGAGCTTGTAATATTTGCTGAGACATTCCAAGAGCTCCCTGAAGTTCAAGCTTTCACATTTAATAACTCCAAAAGTTATAAAACCATTTGTAGTAAAGTTGTCGTCGTCTTCTGCTTTAATCAATTAACATCTCTTCTGTCATAAGCATTTATGAGGAGAATAATGGGGATCTGGTCATTTTCTACTTTGACCAGCTCACTTCCTACACAAAAGAATGTCATGGACCACTACTAAAATGGTTCACAAATTAGTCTGGGACACATGAATTTTTCAAAAACCTGGATAGCAAATATACTATCTCCAAGTTTTTCCTTCTGGTATATTATGATACCTAGCCTAGATCAAGAACAGAGCAAAATCCATCCTCCTCCCAAGAAGTATACAGAAATTTGAAAATCCGCTTGATAATGTTAATCTATTTTCTCTGCAATCGGCTTCTACCTAAAACCAAATTTATTTCAAAACCTGAAGCAGAAACAGAACTTTTCTCATTTCTGTGAGGACAGCTCATCCAGTGATTCTAATTACGCCTACAAATACTTTTATCTACACAACATGATGCCAGCAGCAGCTGCTTTTAACTCAAGGGAAAAAATGCTGACACAAAAACATCTATTTTCCCAGTCAAGAGTGGGGAACAAAAACTGGATACTTAACACATTATGCCTATCAGTGTTATGGTTTCATTAATATATAGAAAATATAAACTAGTGTTCCTTTTGGTTCTGAATTTTAAAGTCAACACTTTTGTTGGTTCATGGTAAGCTACTTGCTTGTAGATGTTGAAAACTAGATGTCACAATATGCAGCTTTTCTACAGCTCTAGTGGGAAACCAGGAGGATGATGATAGGAAATTCTTCTTTGGCAGACAAGGTAATAAGATTTATAGAGAAACTAACAGTAAAAGCCATTGCAGAAAAGTAACAAAAAGCAAAAATGACAGAGCAGACAGTCAGAAAATGAGATTGTCTATAAGGATCAGGCTTCAGACTGTGACTTAGAAATCTCAGAAATCTGTATATGAATCAGAACAAGGTATTAGACTTCTAAAATCAAAACTTATATTGCTTCATTTGGGCCTCATTCATCTAAAGAACTTCCAGTTCACCTTTTTTACACTACAAAGGAGAAAAATTATAGCTAATTAGCAGAGATACACAAGTTGTAACATCAAAACAGCTGTGTATTGCTGCAGCAGATCAGAAGATGTGCTTCTGTCTTCAAATGCTTATCTGGTTCTCCTTTCCAAATCAATTCATTTAACAAATATATTTTCTCTTTCACTCCAAACCTTGCCAAGGTATTTTGAGTCATTTTATACAGTTTGTGAAAAAGACCTACTTCCGCCATCCAAATGAGCCAGTAATTTTAGGTGTAATGATCTCTAAAGTTTGGACTGAAATCCTCAGAACAAGGAATAGTTGCTATTTTACAGACTGTTGATTTGGGTGTCTTAGGGTTTGGCTTCTTTCTTGGTTTTGCTTTCCCTTTTAGTCACACAAGTAAATCTGTATGAGACCAGTTTCCCTGATCACTGGAAGTTCATTTGAAGCCCTCCCCAGGACATCTTCCTAGAAGAGGTTTCAAGAGTACACAGTCTTAGTTTGTGTATCTTCTGATCTTTAAAAACCTGAACCAGGCTTCTGTAGGTATAAAGCAACAAGCAAACATCATTGAACTGGGACATAGGTTTTCTGTATTTCTAGAACAGATGTAAAAATGAGCATTTCTTCTTCTGCAGATGTCCTGCCTATCAAACACAGCAGATCAAGCCAGCTCCCCCCCAATAACTTATTTTGAATAACAAATCCATGTTAAGTTCTTTTGTAATTCTCATTTGGCTTTTGACAATTAAGTTGTAGGGAAATGACTTGTAAAGATTTTGTTGTACAACCATGAGTAGTATAAAAGTCACTTTTAAGCAAAACACACTTGATTCTAAGAGTCAAAGCTTTAAAAAACACCAAGAAAATATTAAAAGTTCAGTTGAGGTTATGGGAATATGCAGTCCTGTGGGATGCATGATAGGCTTCCATATAGACTACAACTTGCTTTGCAAAGCAGCTTTTCGTTTCCTCGAAATTGGCCTCAGGCAGTGGAATCCATTCCTCTTCAAAACTGCTGTTGCAATGCAATTTCAGTTCCCATTCTCCCTCAGAGACTGTATGGAATAACCCACAATAATTTTCCAGCAACAAGCGTGCATAAAGTATTGTGCATGCATGTGTACACAGATATACACACTGGCTCTGCTAAATAAACACAACAAAAAGATAACAATTATTTACGTCACTTACACTTGAATTTAGTCCATGCTGTAAGTTATAGAAGCAGTATCAAGTATGTGAAAAATTTTCAGTAATTTTTGCCATGAATTAAAAGGGGTTTGACATGTTTGTTCCCTATTCTCGGAGGAGGGACTAAAAATAAAAGAGGGAGAGATGTGGCACTAGGAGATCCTGCCACTGATAGTAATACTTCCATTTTTTTCCTCTTTTGTACATACAGAAAGCATAGAAAGCCAAGTAATTTGAGAGGCCAAGGTAAAAGTTTGCTTCAATTCTCTACTGCAAAGCCTTTGAGTCTTAAACATATGCACAAACACAATATATAATGGCTATCTAGCAAGGTCATATAACTCTGTAGCCAGAATAAAAATTAGCCTTGAAGAGTAGTTTGAGGCCTGTAAACAAAGGAAAATAAATGTTTTATTATGAAATGCCCATACATGACATAAATGATGGCTAGCTACGGTGACACTAGGAATCTGATGATGATAGGCTGGGACTGTCATTCATCAGTATAATAAGATATATTAGGACATGTTTACATTAGCATTTTATAGGTGTTTTTTATTTTTTTAAATAAATTTCAAAATCTCCTTTTAGTGTACTTTAGTTCATGTTGAAGAGTAGTCTGGAAGTGCTTGAACTGATGCTGTCCCATCCCAAGAAGTAGCAATCATTAAAACCTAAAGTCCTGGCTTTGTTAAAAAAATGTACTTTACTGTGAATACTTTTAAATGAGCCTTTGCAGAAATTGACAAGTGCCTCATAATGTTCCTGTTCACAGAGTTTTGGTAGTGTATTAAGCCAGTTGTCACTGTACCTTCAACTACACCTAGAAAGTGCTATGACCCACAGTACAAAGAGAAGCTGCTATTACTTTTCAGGGCTGAAAAAATCATATGTGGATATCTCTGTGTCTCCCAAAAATGTCTCTTCCTGATTTGTTGTTCATGGTGCAGTCACTTCAGAGGTAATTACAGTGTACTGAAATTGCCTAATTTGTACTATTGCAGTACAAACAAAAACCAGAAACTTGTACAAAGAAGCTTCAAAACGGCAGCACAAAGACTAATATAGACATACTTTCTCTACCATTAAGCAAGAAATGCAAGGTAAAAGGTTGCAATTGTAAAAAATGAAAAAACAAGTTGTCTCACTATACCTTTGTGGTTTTGTGTCCTCTGAGGACTAAGGATTAGTTTTGTGCCTGCATGAAGACTAAGGATTTGAAACCACATAATACATAATCCAATCTAAAACATGTCCAGAAGTCTAGCAACCTCTTTCTTATCTTGTCCAGATCTTGAAGGTATTTGTTATCACTGACACTGTACCTATCAAATCTGGTTAATGAAAGCATTCCTTTAAGTTACTACATGATTTTTGAAAGGCTTTTTATTAGCACTTGAATCAAGAATCTCAAACCCAGAGATGGATTCTTATACATCAGGAAATAGCAAGATGCATATTTTCCTTTCAAGCCATTCAGCCATAAACAGGATAAACTATAAAATCACTGACATGATTTCAGAATGTTCCAATATAAAGGGTCTTTTTTTAAGCATGCCTTTGAATTAAGGCAGACTACAACAGCTCTATAGCAGTCCTGAGATTTGGGAAGCAGCATTTTAACAGCATGTTGCCCATATTCTCATGCTGTGAACATGCTCATAGCAGTTCCATGGAAGTCCCAGGACTGCTGGTGTAGCATCTGTTCACTACCAACAAAGACTTGGATATTACACAAGAGTCTGTTTTCTATTCATCGGCTGCCTTTTTACAAACACTGTACTTCTTCTGCAACAGGAAAATATCTGTTTTCTCACGTTAACACACAAGCACACTCACAAGTACATATATCTTTATTATATTAGTGGATATTTATCGGACTAAAGCTGCTCCCAGGATAAATAGGGACTCTCAGACTTAGATGTTATCCGTATCCAAAAACGTATACATTTCCAAAAAGGTTAACAAGTCATAACCTTGGAACAAAATGCCTTTCATTCAGCATAACTGAGCTCCTAGTGCCCCTCTTCTCAAAGTGGTAATTACATGTCAATTCACAATTCACAGTGCTTAGACTCACCTGGACATTCAACATCTCAGACCTTGCCCAGTGGTGAAGGGTGGGTATCTCCTGGTTCCACATACAGATTCAGATTTTAGCTTTTGCTCTTATCAGAGATGTAGATCCCCGGTTTCAGTGGGGCATTCACAACAAAGAATTTTAATAAAAATTATGGTTCTGCTTCAGCTGAGTGCATCATTTGCTCCAAATAATTTAGTTTTAATTTTGTCTGGATGTGCTTACTTTACCAATTATGCTCACTTAATGGGCTGGTTCAGGCAGGTGCACAGTCTACTGACTACATTTGTTAAGATCCGATTAGTGAGAGACACCTCTGCCCAAATTAAGGTGCAAATGAGACCATATGCCTGAAGTCAATAAAACTGAGTTTATGTAAAAATGAATGTGAGGTAAAGAGATAAAGGGAAATAGAAGAGGGGGGAGGAGTGTGTGAGAGAGAGTGACAGAGAGAATTAGAGATCAAGTAGAAGATAGTCACCATACTTGGATCCAGCAGCATCCCATTGGTATTTCTTCACCCTGAACTTCTCGGTGGTGGCATCCTGAGGTCATTCAAAACTTTTCACTATTTATACATCTAGGCAAACGAAGTGAGTGCTCATTGGCCACACAGTTCTCTTATTCTATTGGTTAAATTATTCCCTCACTTCTAGGGCTAATTGTCCCAGTCTTTCTCTTCTTTTGAGTCAGTGGGTTTCTTCCATTCGTTGGTTGTCATCTTCCCCTGCTGGAATTTCATTTTTTCCAGTCCAAGCTGGTTTCAGCACAGTTGCTGAATTGGCTTTTTTGTCCATTTTCAGTGATACATTGCTCCCCCCCAGTTTTGTTAACCTCCCCCTAAGTCTGAAATAACACCCAGACAAAAGTACCACCTTTATCTTATCTCAAAGTCCTGATATGTGCTGATAAAGTCCAACTTCCAGGTACCCAAGCAGGGATGTTTGGTGGGCTTTGATGTTCATTGGTGGTCACAGATGCCATCTGTCCCATAACTCAGGGTGATCTTTTGTTTGACCAGTGCTATGTGTAGAAGCAGTTGCTTTACACAGTTCACCACTGTGGGAATTTGTGCCCAGATGTGTTAACCAGGATGAGCTAACCAGATTTCACCTCTGCCAGGCCTGAAGTTCATGCCAACCTGTCACTCCTTTCTGTCCTTATCTCATGGCAAAGTGCTTCTGTGGCTTTAACAGTGTTTGAGACAGGCAACTTAAACTCCTTACAGCATTGCAAACCCTCTAGATGTCTTCCTAGGTCTCTTCTGAGAAAGAAAAACCTGGACCAAGCTGATCAAACGTATAACTTGAGTACAGCTGGCATGGCAGTGTATGCCAGGACCACCAACCTGTATGGATGCAGACAGGACAAGAATGGCTTTGTCTTCCTAGGACAGTCTCACAACACTTTTTTAATAGATCTCAAATTATTTTTTAATGACATGAAGGGAAAGTGGGTGTCTAGTCATCTTCTCCCCCCCTGCCCCCCAGCTACATAGATGTAGAAGAAAAAGGCTTCAGAGGTAAAAAAAAAAAATCTCCGCACACCCATATAAACATGATGCTCAGAAGCACATGCATGCACATACTCTGTACTTCCAGAGCCAAATGTTTCTCTCCAGCATTGCAAATACCAGAATGGTGAAATAGCATAGGTAGAGTGAATTGATTAATTTTCTTTCTCATTCATGTAAATTTTGGTTGCTGCAGACTTCAGTGGAAGATAGAGAAGAAGCTAAGCTAGGCACATTTGTCACAGGCAACCTGCCTGAGTGTTCTCAGACTAGGAGACAATCAGGTTAAAGGATCCTGTACGTTCATACTGAGGCTATTGAGAGTAATTGTTCATGGATTTCAAGGAATCAGATTACCCATAATCCAATAGTAACATTTGACATGCTACACATTATTAAGAAGTCACTGTAAAATTGTTATGCAAATTACAGATTCACAAGGAAGAGTGAAAAGAACAGGATAACCAAAGAATTGCTTGGTGGTGTGAAGTAGCTGAGCTACTGTTGCCAATTACATACCAGTCTAGTTTTGAATGGGATTACATTTCTGAATAGAAACTCCAGCAATTCCACTGGACATCATTAAACCAGTGGTAGGTTTCATGTACAATCTTTTGTAAAAATTCCAAAATCCCATTGCACTTTCATGCTTCCCTTTTTTACATGAAAGACATTTACCAGCCATTTTGTGTAATTCTGTAGTGAATAGTTACATAGAAGACAAGAAAAATAAAGCACTCTAGGATGTATACTGAGAACAGGCATAGTTTCAAAAGAATAGGGTTAGATAATTTCTAGACAGCTGATTAGTTCAATTTCATCACTTAATTTTCACAGGCTTCCTTCTATCTTGCTCATCCTCTGATATTGTTCAAATAATAGGATTTTCTTACATTAAACTGCTATCACATTTTACCCTGCACTTCCCCTCAATTCTATACTCTCAGTGTTTTGTGTAAAGATTATAACATTTCATGGTGTGAAATATGTGCAGGCTGACATTTATCCTTTTGAAAAGCAAACCTGAAAAACACCAGGTAACCTGTTTGCTGATATTTCTGTTGCAGTCTGGTTTGGCTCAATCACATGAAAAGAAGCAGCCTAAAAACTTAATTTAATTGTGAAACTAAATGCATTTCTTGGTGCTTAATTGCAGGCATCATCCTTTTCTATTGCTGGAGCCCAAAGGAAGTGACTGCCACCGTGCCCAGTGCTCTTTGGCCCTGCAGTGATGCAGGGCTTGTTGCCACAGCAGTAGCCAGCCCTGCACATGGCATGTCCCTGCCCAGCAGCAGCATCCTCTGGGGATGCTGCCCATGCCCATGCCCCATGCAGCCATGCACCTCAACTGCTGCTGTTGCCATGTGGACTGCAAAAAGAAAAAAAGGCAAAAAACCAGACAAACCAAAACCCAGGCCTCATTAAAATGTTAAAACCCAGAGTCTCTAAGGCTGCCATCTTATTTTCTGCAAGGCACGTGCTGTCTGTCATGATGACCTTGACATTCAATTTTATCATTTCCCCTTGGGTAAGAGAATTTGCAAGGGCATATTCTCTAAGTCCAACATCTTCCTTTGCAAATGTGATTTGTCTTCAAAAGCAGCAGCAAATCAAATTCTGTGTCTCATCACAGCTGCTTGTGTGCATTTACAAGATTATTGATTTGGAAATCTAACATCTGCAAATGCAAAACTAGCCAATTAAGCTTAGGAAAGGCTTTACACATCAGCTGATCTCCCCTGCTGTGTGCAGACCAATGGTACATACCCACATGACTGTGAACTAGTCTGGAAAATGAGAAATGCCTGTGATCAGTAAGAATGTCATTATCTAATGTTAAAAAAACACAGTCTTTCTGACCTGACCAGGCTTCTACAGGTATCAGTGGTAATTTTAAAATTTATTTCTGTGGTACAAAGGTGAACACCATCTCTTCTGTTTTTTTAGTCCATCACTCCTTGAAAACACCTAGAAAGAGATAATAGTTTATATTAGACCAAAGAGTGCAGTCAGAAAAAGGGAAAGATCAAGCTTTAGGGCACACAAGCCCTTTCTCAAGCCTAACATGAGTCAAGCATACACTGGAAAGAATTACTCTGGTTGCAATTCAGCCAAGGGGGGGAAAATACTTCCAAAACACAAAACTAAACTTTCAGGAACTTACTTTGCTTACAGAGTAATATTACAGGATAAGTGAAATTCTGACCTTAATTATGGGTGTTTTTGATAGCACACTAGAATTTCCTTCCTACCTTAAATGCTTCAAATTCATCACCAGTTTTGCCTATTATTCGCAGCTCAGCATGCTGGAAATAGCAGCTATTTTCAGAATCAGCATGCACATAGGCACTTTCCCTTTCTTACTTCCTAATTTCTTAAAGTTGTTCTCAACATCTCCTGGCTTATTAATCTAATTTGATGATATCCAGAGCAATTACTTTAATGTTTGCTCTGTATTGGGCCTAAAAAAGGGTTTGAGAGCTTCATCCATCTGTTCTTTTCAAATTATATCATGTTGCCCAACTTATAACCTTGACTACTGCAGACACATAAAGCTGCTATTATTTTTGATATATTCGTTACAGTAAAAAAACATGTTCAGTATGCAGCAGAAAATCTGTTGTTCAATTAGAAAGGGAGGGTATGATCCCACTATTTACATCCTGCTAACATTTAATAAAAGCAGTAAAAGAAAAGAGGAATAATTCAGAGATAAACAAATATAAATTATTTTTATTGCTGTGCGTTATTTCAGACCCTTTCTCTTTGATTGTCAATACAACATTAGAGAATATTTTTTGAACTCAAACACTATTTTCTATTCAGTGATGATCATAAACACATTACAAATCAGCATAATGTGCAAAATAATGTCATTTATACATAAATAAAATTGAGTGCATTTTGATAAATCATTCTTAATAGGATATTTAATAGGACAATTTTTAGAGAGTATTTCTTCTTACTAGTGGGTTTTTCCAAGGCAGAATTAAAGAATCACAGAATATTCTGAGTTGGAAGGGACCCACTAGGATCATCAAAGTCCGACTCCTGTCCCTGTACAGGACACCCCAAGAGTCACAGCATGTGCCTGAGAGCACTGTCCAAATTCTTCTTGAACTCTGCCGGGCTTGGTGCTGTTACCACTTCCCTGGGGAGCCTGTTCCAGGGCCAAATCACCCTCTGAGTGAACCTTTTCCTAACCCAACCTAAACCACCTGTGACACAACTTCAGGCTGTTCCCTCAGGTCCTGTCACTGGTTACCACAGAGAAAAGATCAGTGCCTGCCCCTCATGAGGAAGCTGTAGACTGTGATGAGGTCTCCCCTCAGTCTCCTTTTCTCCAGCCTGAACAGACCAAGTGACCTCAGCTGCTCCTCATACGGCTTCCCCTCTAGACCATTCTCCATCCTCAAGGCTCTCCTTCCGATGCTCTCTGTTAGCTTTATATTTTTTTGTAAAAGATATATTTGGGCAGCACCCAAAACTGCACACAATATTCAAGGTGAGGCCGCCCCAGTGCAGAGCAGGACAATCCCTTTCCTTGCCTGGTTGCCAATGCTGGGCCTGATGTACCCCAGGACAGGGTTGGTCCTCCTGGCCATGTTCATGTTCACCTTGACATTGACCAGGACCCCCAGTCCCTTTCCATGGCACTGCTTTCCAGCCTCTCACTCCCCAGTTTGTCTGTACATCCAGGGTTGGCCAGTGCCAGGTGCAGAATTCAGAATTTGCCCTTTTTGAGCTCCATGTGGTTGGTATCAACAAGACAGGTGTGATATTATCCATTCTGTATTATGTAGAAATTGAGTTACTTATTTCCGGGTTGCATAGTGCAACACCAGGTGCTCACCAAAATTGATCTGTCACTCTTCTCCCCAGAGGTCAGGGGACAGAACATGTAGCCAAAGGCTCATGGTTTGAGATAAGAACAGGAACGATCACTCACCAATTACCATCAAAACAGACTCAACTTGGGGAACTTAGTTTAATTTAGTACCAATCAAATCATGAGGAAAAAAAAATATTTTAAAACACCTTCATTCCATCCCTTGCTTCTCCCTAGGCTCAACTTCACTCCTGGTTTTCCCACCTCCACCCCCAGAGGCACAGGGGAACAGGGAAATGGAGGTTTTGAATTTTGAGACTTCTTGAAAGAGTTTTGGTCTCCAATCTCTATTTTTTTTAACCACATACATGTCTATGTATATAAAAAAATGATTGTAGTAAAACATCTTACCACTCAAGGAGAGATTCTGTGTTCCCAGGCCTGAAATCAGCTACATACCAAACTACACCATTGTGAAAGGGTTCCCTGAGGAAAAAATATAAAGCCAAGGACTGAGAAAATCCCCAGAAACTGGATTGTATAGCACTTTATGTCCAAGGCATCAGATACACCCTGCAGCACTGTACTACACTAAATCAACTTACATCTAAAGCATCTCTAGGAAACCATAAGAAGAGGAGCTCTGAGGAGCTCAGGTAGAACAGCAAGTTGTTATATGCTCAAAATAACTCCTGATACAGAATTTTAGAACTTTCAAATATTGCAGTCTTTCAGCAAGAATCAAAATATGTTTCTTCTTACAGCCCTTGATGCATGTCATTATCTAGGGTATTAGCTGTTTTCCGTGACAGAAGGTGCACCTAAAAAGTTTTTTTTTGTTTTGTTGTTTTTTAAATGTATTCTCTTGAATAAATGCCCAATCAAAAGCCAAACTTTAAAAAATTATATAAATTTGTTTCAGCAATGGTGGATTGACTGATAGCAATGGATTTAAAGTACAGAAACGGAAGCAGAGGTCTACCAGTGTGTGTGACTGTTCTGAGGAGCAGGAGTCTCAGTGTGGCCACTGTACATGGCAGGAGCTCTGCAATGACACTGGATCACCCTTTGCTCAGGCTGAAGTGCCACACAGTTCTTGGACACTGAAAGTAAACTCTGTGCAAAGTACATCTCAGTCCTCTGTAGTGTCCTCCATGTCTTAAAGAAGACTAAAACCATAGGTACTTTTCCATTTTTTACTCTGGTTTCTAATAACTAGATAATGGATAAAGTGAAAAAATTACCAGAAATAATAGTTGCCATTTTTATCTTACACAGATCTCGAATCTAATGTTCTTAAAAAATAAAATTTGGAGAAATAACTTGATTTATTTCAATATTAACTTTTCACTTGTACCTGAATTAAAACTTCTTTCTAGCACAAGCATATAATCACAGTTTTAACACTAAAAAAAAGGGTATACTTCTGAAATGCTGAAAACAAATAGAATTTTCTTATTTATTTAAAAGTATGACAGAACATATATCTTGTAAAATGATCCATAAGAGACAACTGAATGTAAAAAATTGGCAGTACATTTGATATGTCTGCTCATAATTCAACTTTCTTTGAATCTTCCTATATCACTCTTCATCCATTTTCTTACTTGGTGTAACATACAGGCAAAATATTCAGGAACGAGAAAGCAAAATTCTTAGGAAAATGGAACTTCAATATCTTACCAACAGTTAAGCTAAAACTGTATCCACAGTTAAATTAAAACTGTTCATCTTCCCTGGCATAAGGCTGATAACTTCAATTCTTAATTGAATTCAAATTCAAGTCTTAAAACCAAATTTTGCCATCAATACAGTGGATGAAGTCAAGATAGAACCATAGCAGGACATTTTTCCATAATCTCCAACTCGGTGACCTCCTGTTTTTAGAAGTTTTTTAAAATGTGGTATGAATTTGTTGATATCTCAGTTTGCAATCTATCTGTTAGCATATGACAGGCCACATTCTCATATCAGGAAAAAACCACAAGCTGAAAGGTTTTCATCGCAACCTAAGGCTCAATGCCTTCAAATCAAGAATCTCAAATGAAAGATTTTTTTATGTAGTCAGGAACTAAAGCTTTTTTTCAAGCTTTCTTTGGAGAGGCAGCACTGTGGAGGGAAAAAGGAGTTGTTATAGAATGCCCATTAGCACATCATACAACGTGTGTTTTGCTAGGCTTACTTTTAATGAAGTTCACTACTTTTAGAGGCTCAAATATTATTTTTATTCCCCTGCTAAACATTAACACATTTGTTCAGGGGTTGGTGTCCACGTGTTTTCGTTCCATAATTAACTCATATCAAGTAGAAGTCTGTCCTGCTTTAACCTTGCGTAGCTTAAAGATTTGATTACTGAAAACCATCAAGATTTTCCCACTTGGAGAACAGCAAGAGCAACAGAGAATACGTTCTCGTTGACTGGATCATGTTAATTCACCAGCATCCTGAGAGCAGAAAATACCCAGAGATGTCAGTTAATTTTCAACACCAGTTCCCCACACTACAAAAATTTACCTGGTTATACCAAGATTTGACAGCTTTCCTCGAATTATAAGAACTTTTTATATTTTGCAGTGGCATAGTTCTGATGTTAGTATTTTCAGACATTAATCTTTCCAGCCTGGCCTTTTTATTTGAAGTATTTGTGTCTTGTTTCAAGCAGTAGAACTGAATACTTTTGCAAGTGCAAAAAGCACAAGAGAAAGGTGGTGATGGTGACACAGGGACATAGAATACCCGATGTAAGGACACCAAGTAGCATTACTTGAATGCCTCTCACTGAAGGTCCTCAAGAATATATTACACAGACATTTAGTCAGGAATGATGTAGGTATATTTGATACTTCTTTGAGGCAGTCAAATTGGATAAGTTGTTTAATCAGGTCACTTTCAGCCCTATGATTAGACCCAACATGCTCCAAAGAGATGCAAAAAAACATACTCTGTAATTATGGAAACATGTGGAATGTACTTGAAACCTGTAGAATGCAGTTTTGTAATGTTTTGTAAAAAGACATCTGTTGCCCAAAACTTCTTTTTATAAAAACATATTTTCAAGGAAAAAAACAGCTGAACTTTTAAAAATTATGGAGTAACCACATGGGAGCCTATTAATACTTACTGAATCTGTTAATACTAAAGGTAGTGGTTTGATTTCCAGGGATCTTGTCAATGAGAACAGACAACCATTTTGTTAGCATTTTTTGTATGTTTCAGTATATGAATATTTCACATGTGTCTTGTGTGGCTGAGTATAGTCTGTGTATGACCTGAACTCACTAATCCTGCCTAATTACTAATTCACCTGGAGTAGCCTGCCTTCCTAAGGACTGCTGATGTTTGGTTTATGTGTACTGTTCCACAAACAGCACTGAGAAGAGAAACATAAAACTGGGATACGACTATGCAAGTTAATGGAAATTACAGAATAAAATCATGCAGAGGTCACTTTTAAAAAAGAGTAAAGTTTACCTCAAACTTCAAATTGATGTTCAATTTGTTTAGCATAGAAATTTGGCTTTGTTTTATTCAGATTGCTACAGTAATATTATGTAGTCATTGCTCGAATTTTTCTTCTGAATATGGCACCTCAGGGTTGTGTCTGGGGGATTTTTTCCCCCTTAATCAATCTGTGACCCTGAGAAGAAAAAAGAAGTAATAAAACTTCATGCATGTGCTAGTGCATTTTCTGGTCCTCTGCTTCTTCCACGTGATGCAGAAAAAAAGGAAGAAGCAGGACTGCTGCTGGCAGGGCCCAGGCCAGGGCCCCCCACCTGTGATTTTTTCAACTTTTTCTTTCTTTTTCTTTTAATGACATTATTGTCTCAGACAGCAGAGGTGGTCATATGTACACATCAATAGTCTAGGCCAGAATTGCTGAAAGAATTACCACTGTTTAAAAAAAAAAAGGAATTGTTCTCTAAAATGAAGTGTATTCATGCACCATATACAGCAAGTTCTCCCATTTGTTTGGTTTTTCATACTTGATAAATCAGCCTGATATTACGGAATATTACTTTCTAAGCAGTATTTATCTTCCCGAGTATTTTCCATAAATCCCAACAAAAACACTTTGGCCAAAAAAAGTGCTTTAAAAATCACTTCATCATATTCTTTCATAACACTTCAAGAAGATTTAGCACTGCTTTTAAGCTTTTTGAAGCTGTAAATGGCTAAGCATTTAACCTGAAAAATCTAATACAGTTTTCAACAGGAAACCAAGACTACAATTTTAGCTTGACAAAGCAAGAATCTATGGACATATACATGTCACAAGTGCTTTAAAATTACAGTAACTGCTTAGAAAGTGAGCTGTATAGGAAAAAAATACAGTTCTTATGCTGTGTTATTCACATACATATAAAAACAACATCTTTAACACTATGCTTTAAGAAGAAAAAAATACAAATATTTTAGGAACTAGGGTTTTGTAAAGAACTGAAAATATATCCTGAAAAAGGAAGAAAAATTATTATATTCATTGTAGCAAGCAGGAAAAACCAAAGGGGAACAAGAAAGACAAATTCTGCAATTTTATTCACCAGTATCACATATGACTTTCATAGTGTGTTTTATTGCATTGGATTATATAATTTTGTTTAATAGTCAAAATATAGGACCTGTGCCCTATTTGTTGAGAAGCTGTGGCAATACAGTTCAGTCTCTAAGCACTCCCCAAGAAAACGTGATTTGCTGAAATGCCCAGTGGTCATTTTAAAGCAAAGATGAATTACTGGAGGTGCACAAATACAACACCCCCCACCATACAAAGGCTGTTTATCTTAATATGCACCTGGCAAATTAAGTTTTTCCCTACAGAAATAAAAGCAAGCTCCTTGACTCATTTAAACAATGAGATATAATGAGTAGTGGGGGAGTACAGCTTGGAGGAGGAGGGTGCCAGGCAGTTCTGCTTACAACAGTACCTCACATGACTCATGACAGCCAAGTGGAATGTCTTCCTGAATTATCTCCGGAGGAAAGTAGTGGCACATAGATCACAGAATGAAAAAATTAAAATAAAATCTGGTCCGCAAAACTTTCACTGGGAAGAATCCCCTGCAAGGACTCCTGCTGACTGTCCCAGCTCAGCCTTGAGTTTACAGTAACAGGAAGCACAGACAACACTTCTATTCCCACTGGTGCATTTTTTTTACCTCATCAAAGTGTTCTATTTCTTTCATTACAAAGAATGTTCATTAATATTATGTGGCAAGAAAAACCCTTGAAGTTTTGCAACACATTAAGTGCCATAAGCCAAAAATACTTTATTATGCAGTTCACTGCCTTAATTTTTAAAATAATGCATGCTTCCAAGTATTCAGACTTTCCAAGTTCAAGAACATTGAGACTTGGCACATCCCAAAACCCTTATATTTAGAGTAGAGCATTTATGAGAAATTTAATTAACACAGTTACACCATTTTATTCATCTATGGGTTTCTAGATATAAAGTGAATGATTTTGAAACAGAAGGGTTTTTGGCCCAGATACAAAAAACAAACACATTCTGCCAATATTTTATTACACCTTGGTCCTTTAACCACTAAGCACTAGATAAACCAGGACATTATTATTATTATAAATAATAGATTTAAATGCACTTTGTCTACATTAGCTATAAAAATTGACTTCTTTAAAGAACACTTGAAAAAATTGGATTCAGTCTTTCAATTGTTTTTTTGACAGGCCTAGTCATGGAAGAAGGGTAAAAGACATCCAAAATAGCATTCCTTTGTTCTTAAAACAATTTTTGGCCTTTAGTTTCCTCTCTTCAACCATTTTCTCCTCATCACTCTAGATCAGGACTCTGTCCATGTTTGGGTTTTGGCAGGGGGCGTTTTCTGGGGCGTGTGGAGTGTAGACAGAAGCAAGCAAGAAAGAAGACATTGTTTTTAATGCAAAAATTTCATCTCTTTATCTGAAATTGTTTCCTAAAAAAGTATACATAGAAATGTTCCAAAGTGAAAGCATTTTGCTAAAAAAATTGTGTATTTTTTCTGTGGGTCTCAATGCACATTCATTTACACACAATCTTTACATGGCAGGTAGTAAGCACTAAGATTGAAAGGGATGTAGGAGTATTTTGGCAGAGAACTACAGAGAAAGTTGTACAGTGATTAGGTAACAATTTTACTCAAGTGAACAGCAAGGGCAAGAGGATTTCCATTGGCTAGGCACTTCTTTTATGAAATTTCTGACTTCTGAGCCACTTTGTAAACTATTAGGTATTGCCTGCCCACACAGCAATTCCAGCTTGGTGTCATTTGCACAGCTGAAATCCTTGCTAAGGGCAGTTCAGCTATGTACAGAGGAAAATGTAGTCTGTTATTTCTCAGTGTTTTAGACAGTAAAGAGGAAAGTATGAAATATAGATTTGGTGAGTTCAGTTATTAATTTAATGCATAGAGCAACGGGGAGATAATAAAGCCCAGAGTTATAAAGTAATTGCCTGATTTTTAACTAGTGTGCTTCCTGTGTGTTCCCCTCCTTAGCCCAGAGTTAGAATGACAGCTTACATTCCCAAAAGGAGAAGTAAAGAGAAATGTCAGGAAATAATTCCAGGGAGCTTCCAAAGAAGTATTGTCTTACAGTAGGAACAACTGATTTCCTAACTTCTGCTGAGTTAAACAAAAGCATTTTTATAAATTTTTTAGAAACAAGTATACTTAGTTATTTCCACCATGTACTTTCATAACCCATTTAGAAATACTGCATTCAATTTTCTCTGGTTTTTGGCTCCTACATTAATGGGGCCTAATTCCTACCAAAAAAAAAAAAAAAATGCTTTCAGTCAAAGTATTAAATTCAAAGCAAGTAAACAAACAAAACAAGAATCAGAGAATTTTAATCCTGCAGCACTGAATCACTATAAAACCACAAAACAAGCCTGGGCTCATAGGCCTGTGCTAAGAAAGGGAGACAGTCTGCAGTACACTTAAGGATAGGTCCAGAATCTTAAATGGACCCAACCACTTTTCTCTCTGAATATGATTTAACTAGTTCTCATGTCTTTTCACTGGCCTGAAGAAGATTTTCCACGTGATCATTTTCAATAAAGTTCAATCTAATTACATTGAAAATAAAGTCAGGGAGACACCATGCCCCAAAATAGCAGAATTTATTTAATTGGGGCTGGTAAACCTTCTATTTTCTTTCACATATCAAAATCTGGGCAGGCCTTAAAGTCAGTTTCCCTTCACCTCTGCACATTACTCCTATTTAATGATTTGTTTTGTGTATACCAGAACCAGTGAAAGAACTGGAGTGTGAAACTCTTTTGCTTTGCAGATCATTAGAACTATCAACATTTCAGCCACATTTTTTCCAATGAAAATTGCAGAGATAATTTGTCTCTGGGGATGAGTTCCTTCCATTATTTTGGTTTATAAGTAAAAAAGAGAGGGTTTCTAGCTTTGCGTCTTTAAAGAAAAAGGTGCAAGCATGGAATTGAAAAGAACAAATCAGTATGAAATAAATGAGAAGTTAGCTAGTCCTTTCATACAAGCTACTTTCATCCAAGGGTAAAACAAGATTTTTGAGATCCTCTAACTAATTTTGACCTATAAGTTTCTCCCTAAGCACTAACACCCACATTGACTTCTACCATTGTTTGGCTTCTTCTCAGGGTAAGGTATAAAGTGGAATTTCTTCAGAAAAAAATGTTCCATTTCTGGATAATGGGGCAGAGGGTACCCTCAGCATTCCTCCCAGCCACTGCAAGGAGTGGCTGACACTCTGGAGGGTTTTGCTGCCATCCAGAGGGATCTGAACAGGCTGGAGAAATGTGCTGACATTTCTGAACATCATGAAGTTCAACAAACGAAGTGCAGCCCTACACCAGAAGGAAAAATCCTAGGCACCAATATATGCTGGGTGATACAAACCTGGAGAGATGTTTTGAAGAAAACTGCCTAGGGGTCCTCCTGAACACCAAGTTAAACGTGATCCAGCAATGTGACCTGGCCACAAAGAAGGCTAGTGGTATCATGGGTTTCATTAAGCATATATCCTGTAGGTCCAGGAAATTGATCCTTCCCATCTGCTCAGCATTGTAAGGCCACACCTGGAGTGCTGTGTCCAGTTGTGGATTCCCCAGAACAAATGAGACGTGGACTTACAGGAGAGAGTCCAGACAAGGTCTGCAAAGGAGATGAAGGGATTGGAGTGTCGTACGTGAGGAAAAGCTAAGAGAGATAGAGCTGTTCAGCCCAGAGTAAAGAAGGTTCAGGGGAATCCCCTCGGTGTGTGTAAATGCCCGGAGGGAAAGTGAAAAGAGGAGGGAGCCAGGCTCTCCTCAGTGGTGCCCAATGACAGGACTGGAGACAGTGGGCAGAAACTGAAACGCAGCAGGTTCCCTCTGAACATCAGGAAGCAATTTTTTACTCTGAGGTGGAATGAGCACAGTCATGATTTTCTCAGGAAAATTCTGGAGTCTTCCTTCATGGAAATATTCAGAAGCTGGCTGGACAGGGTCCTGAGCAAGGTCTACGTGGCCCTGCTTGAATATGGTGGTTAGACTAGATGCCCTCCAGAGGTCCCTTGCAACCTCACCCATTCTGTGATTGTGATCTACCACAGGTGCATTTAAAGGACATTTTACTTCATTCCGTTCATCTTGAATTATATTTACTTGATTCACAACTCATTATCAAAGCAAAGAATAATGCCCACATAGGACAGATCAGCTACGGGTTAGCTATTCAAGGACCTAATTCCATATGTCCTACGTATTATTTGGTCTGAGAGGGTAAAATATAACCTAACTGAAATCCTGGCATTTCAAACCACTGAAATCAGCTCCCCTATACATCAATTACATATAAGCAAGATAGTAAGACTTACACTGCTGGCATTCTCTGCATCAGTTTCCCAGGAACATAGTCAAAATTGTTCTTGCATCAGCAGACTTTGGATACCTGACTAAGGCTCAGCTATTCCTACCACATAAAGGCAAAGGAGGGAGCAAAATTAACCCAGCTGTTTCTAGGGGATGGTATGGCAGGGTGGAAGTAGAAATTGCTAGCTACTGGGCCATCGTCATTAGCACCATTTTTGTATATGTCAGAAAAACTAAGAGGACAAATTTGATCAGTATCGGTACGAAGCAATTATTACATTTTTGCTGAAACAGAGCACATCATGCAGATACTGTGTTGATTTAGGAAGGAGAGTTAATACCTCATCCAGAATAAATTTACTGACATAAACAGTTATTACCTCAGTCACTCAAGTTGCCACTGCAATTTTTAACCAGCAAGATGAATTTATACGTACTAGAGTGGTGATTTGGTGTGTGGCTTTAGCATTTACCTTGCAGGCGCTGCCATAAGCAACTGCTGACTTAGCCTTCAGATAGAGCTCAAGTTAAACATGACTTTTAGAGGCATTTTGCAAGACCATGTTCTTGCTCAGACTTCTCTGGGTACTGTCACAACAAGAGCAAAGCTGAGCATGTTGCCAGCCTTTGTCCCATCTTCCTTTGCCCTCTTCAGTGTTTTAAAACTGAAGCACTGAAATCCAATTCCAAGCACTGAAATCATGTAAACAGTGCTTGTTCTAGCCTGCTAATTCTGCAATCCACATATAACATGGAAGCCACAAACCATATAGATATACTTCTTTTCAGCTTTGTCCCTGAAGACCTCAAAATGTTAATCCTAATGTTTATACTGTGAGTTTCTCACACAGATGTAACCAGGTATATACATGACAAACATTTAAGATGATTACTTTTAATTTTCTTTTCCTAAAGTCTCAAACCATGAGATGTAGTGTCCTTCAAAGTAAGAGACTCCACTTATAGTTATAGATCTATTATAAAGAGTTGGAAAGAAATGTTGTGTCTTCTAGGTTAGTCTGATCTGGACTGGTTTTTGTCAGAAATAGCAGTAGACTTACAGAGTTCTTTTTGTCTTTATGTCAGTCTTTTTGTACCTCACAAGTTCTTTCCGATAAAGTTTGTTAGTCTACTTGCCACATGAAATATTCATTACAGTTTTAATCTTAAACTCTGACTTTCTCTTCCTTTACAATCCAAGAACAGGCACACATGCTTAGTGTGCTCCTTTTGATATGGAGTACATACAGCCTGTCTGCTTTCAAAAAGTTTGTCGCTCAGGGTATGTTAAACATCTGACTGTGTTTAAGTAGGTGGTGGCAAAACTCTGCATCTTTTTACAGTTCCCTGTTCTTAAAACCTTAGGATTTTCACAAACAATATCAGTTCTTACCAGCGAGTCAGAACCTCTATCGAGGAACCAAACATTAATCTCTAATTCAGACTTTTATCTAACTTGACAAGGCACTGGCCTTCTCTTGAAAAAAGGATACATCCAAAGAGCCTAGTGAAGTTTCTCCCTTCTCCTAGGAATTCTGCTCAACATTATACACTAAATTCCCTCTTCAGGAGAGAATATTTTTTAAGTTTTCAGGAAACAATAGCAACAGAAACTTGGGAAACAATGAAACTTGGAAAAGAAACCACATTGAGATTTAGCTTCCTCTTGTCGGCTGTTTTAGGCAATCAGGCAAGTAAATTACTGAACTGAAGAAAAGTATCTGTGACTTGAGCCAGGTGTTTGAATGATGGAAGTCTGCCTTTTGATGAGTACAAGTTAAAGAGAAATTAGGACTTTCTTTTTATGCAAAATGGTTCTTATTTTTAGTGGTTGTGGCATTAGAATAGAATCATAAAATCAGAGAATCATTTAGATTGGAAAAAACTTTTGAGATCATCAATTTTAACCATTAAGCTAACACTACCAAATCCGCCACTAACCCATGTCCCCAAGCGCCACATCTACTTTTTATCTTTTTAATACCTCCAGGAATGACGACTCTACCACCACCATGGGCAGCCTGTTCCAATGTTGGGCAACCATTTTGGTAAAGAATTTTTTTTCCTGATATCCAATCTAAACTTTCCCTTGCACAACTTGAGGTCATTTTCCCATGTCCTTTCACTTATTATGTGGGAGAAGAAACCAACTCCCATCCTCACTGCAACCTCTTTTCAGGTAGTTGTAGAGAGCAAGAAGGACCCCTCTGAGCCTCCTTTATTCCAGGCTGAACAACCCCAGCTCCCTCAGCCACTCCTCATAAAACTTGTGCTCCAAACCCTTCAACAGCTTCACTGTCCTCTGCACACTCTCCAGCACCTCAATGTCATTCTTGCACTGAGGGGCCCAGAACTGGACACAGGACTAGAGGTGTGCCCTCAGAAGTGCTGAGCACAGGGGGACAATCCCTGCCCAGCTCCTGCTGGCCACACTATTGCTGATACAGACCAGGATGCCCTTGGCCTTCTTGGCCACCTGGGCAACTCTGGCTCATGTTCAGCTGTTGTTGACCAACACCCCCAGGTCCTTTTCCACTGGGCAGCTTTCCAGACACTCTTCTCCAAACCTGTAGCTTTTCACGGGGTTGTTATGACAGGACCCTGCACTTGGCCTTATTGAACATCATACTTGGCCCATTGATCCAGCCCGTCCATATTTAGACCCCTTCCCACCCTCCAGCAGATCTCATTCAGCTTGGAGTTGTCTGCAAAATGACTGAGGGTGCTCTTGATCCCCTCATCCAGACCATCAGTAAAGATATTAAAAAAGACTGGTTAGAAGTTTCTATTGATTTTATATTATTATTCTTTTATGTACTTCAATGTTACTTTTTTCCCTAGACAAAATTCAACAAACAGCACTTTTGATTAAAATATTGTTTGCTATTTTTAATACTTCAAATATCATGGCAATTTTTAGAGTGGGATTTTTTTTTTTTAAGATTTGTTTGTAAAAAGGCATCTGTTTTAAAAGGCTGTGGAAATGGGGTTTTGTTGGAGAATGTTAGAAAAGAACATTTTTAACTACTTTGAGATGAGATATCTGCCTAGCCTTGGGCCATCTTTGTGTAATAACCACTTCATGGCTATACAAAATGAGCAGAGAACACAGGGAAGCCATGTTCCTAAGCACAAGGAATACAAAGCCCCTCAAAGAGATCTGACCCCTCCTGGTCCACCAAGCACACACAGTAGGAGAGAAGAGACTGCACACATTCCCCTCATGTATCTCCACATTGAAGGCTGAATTATGCAATCAGATAGGAGACAGTGAAGTACCCCACCAATATTAAATCAAAAGCACTGCATGGGGATGGGAGGGAAATTGGTGGAGAAGGAAATAGCCAAAACCAAATGGAAAGTGACAGTGATTTAGGAAGGACAATTCTGAGTGCTCCAGAACTGTTTTGCACAATGTAAGTTTGCCATTTGACAAGCTCAATACCTTGGCATGTAAAGTCAACAAGAAAAAATGAGAAGGAATTTCTATTATTAGTGCTTAATCTACTCCTCAAGAGTGCATCAAAGAGAGTATTTCATGGCTGTAACAAGATAAAAGCAGGCCTTTTGGACCTCTGATTATGACCAGTAGCTGGAAATGTATGTTGCTGTTCAGATAAGTTGCAATAAACCAGTAACTCTTAGTATTTGAATCCTCACCTGAATGTTTCAGAAGTCAGTGACAACTCAGGTTTAGAGTAGCTGTAAGCATTGTTACAAACCATAAATTAATCTTAGAAAGATAACAGACAATCTGTGGACATTTACTGTTAATTTGTTTCTATAGACAGTAAAAAGAGTCTTATGGCAACTGGGTAATACGTCCTGCATGTGTCACAATTAACTTAATTAAAGTCTTAATTAACTTCTTATTAAAGTTTATTCTTGAGCAATATCAATTTTTTTGCAGACCTTTTGTAGGGCATCTATTATAAAGAGCACTTACAAGATTTAAAACACCTTCTGGCTAAAAACTGATATAAAAGTCTAGTAAGTGATAGGTTCTGCAGCCAAAACTGATCATTTAACCAGCTTAGGTATACAATACTTTGATCTTCCATTAGGAAAAAAAACCCTCTTTTTAGTGTAACACAGGACTAGTCACTGTAGGTCAGATATTGTTTGTGGAAGACAAGTTGCACAGAAGCCAACAATACTGCTCAGACCACCTGATCCTCCTTCAAGTAAACATAAAAATGGAGCAACAAATCTAGTGCACTCCCTGAAGCTTACTACCACTGCACAGTCCTGCTCTGTGCCTCTGGGCCAGAGGAAGAGGGAGAAACCACCTCTGTGACTCCATATAGGGGCAGAAGCACTTCTAAGAAGCAAACAGGAAGGCAGACAGTTTAACTGACGTGCCTGAGCAGACAAAGATTAGTTAAGCAAAGCACCAGCAGTAGAAAAGTGCTAAAACAACACCCAGTACAGCAGAAGGCTGAGGTTTAGGCACAGGTGTCTAGTCTTCAACTTTGTACACCTTCCTCCCTTCTTCTTACAGAAATATATTTTAGGCCTCTTCTCTAGTTCATTTTTTCTAAGGTTATAGTCAACAACAGCCAGGTCAGATAACTACTAATTACAAAGCAGAAAACAAAACACCTTGCCCAGAATTTTAAACAAGAGTAACCAAGGGTTGGGAATGAACAATGAGAGAAAAACAGGGAACACATTAATGCAACTGATCAATAAACACATTAAATTAGTAAAAATTACACTGAACATTTACAAATTTTAGTACACATATCCCAAGAGAAATAAATGGAACAGCTGTTTAATTGAAAATAAAATTAATGAGAAATAATTCCCTTATCCTCAAAAGCATAAGACCCTATTGTTAGTTTTGTTAGCATGTTATTATGAGTCATTATTTTGAGAAAAAGCAGAGATGAAAAGGATTTTTTTCTTTATTATAAACCACTTGTACTTTATCACATCAGTGCAACACATTAGGTGTGCCACTATTTATCTTGTTCTACAATAAGCAAGCTCCATATATTTCCAGGCTTCAGTGAGTTTTGCTGGCATGCTGTATCAAGAAGATATTTCAGAAAAATCATTCTGGCTTTCCTCCATTCCTAAACTGCTCCTCATAACTCATTTTATTCGCTCACAGTTAAGTTGGGTTTCATGGGTGCTTGGAATATTTTGAGGGCAGATCCTGCTAAGGGCAGACTAACCACACAGTAAGAATAGAGGAACACAAATCATATTAAATCAGATAAAGCTGGCTAAAAATTACTGCCTGTCAGGTAGCCACAGTAGCAGTCAGCTTTTACTGCTTTTTGCCATCCTTTTACAAATTAAGACATTTTAATGCAAACTCTCACTCAAGTATTCTCCCTCTTAACAGAAGGTTAAATTCACACATGCAAACAGGCGGTGTTAGTTTGACCCTAGGGAGGCAAAATTGCAAAACTTTTCTCACTCCATTATAGTCAGTTTTATGCTGACATCCAAAGGCAATGGTTTCCAAACTGTTTCCAGCTCCTTTCCAAACTACACCCTGCCATGTAGCTCTCAGGTCTCCTCTCCCTCCAGCCACTCATAGGATCGTGTTCCAATTCTCCCTGCAGAAGTAATAACAAGCATTTTTTCACTTCTTTTTCATTGCTTTCCTTTCTTAGCAGATAGAGGCTTGCTACCATTTTGGGGGATACTTTGGGATTTTCTACATCATGCAGCAAACCCTACTGCAGGAACCTTATGCTTATACCCAATTGTCTTGGGGTGACTTTATCATCCTGTATCCACTATCGCCTGCTCTATGCCCAGACATGAATCCTGCACCTGTCTGTGCCTTTAAACTGGGTGTGAGGCAAAGGGAGAAGAAAAAGCCGAGCAGTTTTGTGTTCAAGGACACACACACACTCACTTGTGTTCCTGCTGCTACAGAGTTGAGGAAAACACCTTCCTGCTTTTTTCCCAGTTTTTGGCTCTGTTTCTCAGGAGAGAGATGAAGAGTTAAACTTCTTTGCTTTTTAGCTAGCCTGCTAGCTGAGGCAAGAAAGTTTTTTTTTTTTCCCTAGGACTTTGGCTTCTTCTTCTTCTCTTCTGGGCTGTTCAGCAACACCAGAACACCACCAGGAGGCCCTACACCGTAGCCTGGAGGGGCCCACACCAAACCCCACCTCCAGAGAGGAGGGAGCCACACCCACAGAAAGGACTGAAATCTTCCCAGGTCTTCTCCACAGCAAGAGGTTTTATTATTTAACATTATTCATTCTTTTGTGTGTGTGCCTGCAAGCACCCTGCTTGTTAAATAAATAGGTTTTTCTCACTTTCCTCTGAGGAATTTCTTTCCAAACTTGGTGGAGGAGGGGCTGCTGAAATCTGCCTTCTGTCAGAGGGACGTTCATTTCGGACGTTTTCCTCCAAATTTGTCTCAAACCAAGACCCAAGTGAACTAACACTGAGACTAGGTGCAGTATTTCAACACTGCTGGCATAGTGATGCCACAAGGTACTTAATCTTGCTGAAAAGACAGGGTTTGTGTGAACCTATGTATTTGCAAATAAGCTGTCCACGTGTTATGTTGCTTTGGCAACGCAATAATTAACTAAAACATATAAATGTTCTAGCTTTCTGTAACCTACTACAGCTATGGATAGGGCTGAGGAGATATGTCCTGTATGTTGATGGTCTAAGGAAAATGTCATGACATCTAAATGCATAGCTTCTGGAGAAATTCATTCTGTATTTTCAAAAATGAACCAGTTGATGAAGAGTAGAAACTTAGCTGGAAAATCAGAGCAAATAATTTTATCCTTACAGTCTTTCATGAGACATCATGAGGAGTGCAGCATATTTGTCTCTGAAGAAAGAGGCTAAACATGAGATTGTTCCCTTTACAGTGGTCAGTTCCTATGAATGAGCTGTTAGATTACTTTGTAGGATTACTTTGTAGCACTCAAGCTGGAGGAACAAGACTAACAGTCTCAAAAGTAGTCAAGGAATGCAAACACTTCCTGTATGCATCGTAATATATGTGCAGATTACACTACTGTAACTTGTAGGACTGATGAAATTTCAGATATAACCACACGTGAGTCCTCCAAGGGAGGACAGCAATATTATAGGAGCTGACTTTGCATCTTTGTCCCTCTGTTTACTTGCCATAATCACCATCTGCTACAGGACATACCAAAAGAAAAACCAGAGTTTTGTCCAAAGTATTGTGTCACAATCCATTCTGCTTTTGTTTTTTTAGGACTAGTTTCCAGGTGCCCTTATACTACTGGAGGCAGTGCCAAATAAGCCTTTTCTCTTACTGTGACATCTGTTTGTCAGGCAGCCAGTATCTGAATTCAGTATTTCCTGAAGAACTATGCTTTGGGGCTTATCAACAAGTCTGCAGGTGCTGCTTTTGATCAAGAAATGGGTTTGGACAGATGAGGCTCGCAGCCAGTTGTCCTTGCTTCCCATTGCTTATCAACCAAATTTAAGCATCAGTCTCTGCCATCAATACAAATGTTTCCTTGTTAAATGAAACAGGAGGGCAGAGAGAACTGTGCCTCTTATTTATTCAGCAAATCCCAAGGTACCAGCACACAGCTCCGTGACCCTGCACTCTCTGGCTTCTAAATGCAAGGCCTGGGATGCAAGCCCAAATTCACACAGCCCAAGCTTCATGTCACCTTCAATACTGTGTTCCCTCCTTAGCTAGATGCTTCTGAGGATCCAGACCATGGGGAACATGAGCTGTGGAACACAGAGGGGGAATATCAGCAGTGTTTCCAGCTTCTGACACTACTGTAATCACCTTTTTCTCAAAGCATTTTAGACTGGTGATCCATCTTACAAGCTGTTTCTTTACTACTTGCACACAGAATAATCTTTTTTCTGTCACTACCAACTGAGATGTGCACAAGTTCAGTAATTTGGGCCTGTCTTTTGCACAGTGTCTCATATTAAATGATCTGAGAGGCACCTTTAACCTCTGAGCCCAAAATGAAAAAAAAAAAGTGAAAAACGGACTCTTAGATCTCATGTTTGTGTAATTCACATGATGATTTTGTGTAATTCAGATGTCATTTTGGAGTAATATAAAATAAATAGCAATTTAAAAACCGAGTATCAATTCCTACAAACATCATTGTAAGACTCATTATTGTCATGCTGATTGCTGATTTCACCATCTCATTTTCCTGGGCCTCCAGCTGCATTGGATTCATTTGAATATCACCAAGAATTAGTGCTCATAACCAGCAGGCCCTTTTGAGCTGGATGTGGATCAGCTGCATCACAAAGGTGGCTGTGGCTGCTTTCATTAGTCTTTTAACCTGGCATGCAACAGCTTCTCCCAGAAAACAACTCTGAAAACTACTGTGGTAAGCTGTGTATGGTCCAAAAATACCGCTGCAATCCTGCAGATTAATTGTACGTTCAGGTTTAACCTTTAGATACAGATAGTTCAAAATCCTAGAAAAAATTATTCAATGGCATGAATAGTTACTGGTCCTGAGAAGGGACTGGAGAAAGAATGCAAAATGCTCAGGAATGCAGAGCAGAGAGTGGTTGAGGTCATGTTGCAATCATGGAATCCATAGAATATTGGTGAAACAACTTTAAAAAACCCCAAATTTCTACACTTAAAACAGTTCTGACTCTATAGTTACAGGCATGAGATATACCATCCTGTATTTGCAGCGCCACGTGATCAGCACACCTGTTCAGAACCTCTGAAAATCAGTTCCCTCCAGTGGTCCTGAAGTTTCATGTGGTTTTCTCAGTTCTCATCTGGTGATTCTAAAGAAAATTTTGAAGTGTGTTATTATATTTCTGTGTCAAACATGTCCTATGGGTCCTTAAACTGTCTGAATAAACACAATAAAATTGGAAACATTTAAAATAAAAAAAATTGGTGAAACCTCCAATCCATAAGTCCCCTAACTGACCATTCCAGGAAATCCCACCAAGGAGATGTTTCTGAATGCTACTGAGTATTTGTTTCCAAACAGGTTCTTTCTTTCCAAGGCAAGACTGATTGATTTTTTATTTTAGCCTATTTTCTAGGCAAAAGCTGCACTTGAAATGCTATGCTCATCATTGTGCCTTGGGCAGTAAGATACCCTAAACACTATCCAAGTAATAAGAAACAATCAAGAGTCAGAGACCTGATAAGAAAATAGCAGAAGGAGAAGGCCATTTTTACAGATCACACTATGCAATGTAGTGTTAAAATTCTGACAACCAGGACTTGATCAAATAAAAACTACAGCTGGAAAATAAAGCAGAATGGTCAGGGGTGGAGGGGAGATGAATGCAGCTCAGAGGAGAACCCATCCCATAGCAAAAGCCAAGCAACATTGCAGAACAAACCCCTGGTTAAGCTTAATAGTATGAGATTGTGGTTGCAATCAAATTTTAAAGTAAGCAGCTCAAACTGTTGTGAGAAAGAGAAGTAGAGACCTTTTAACAGCTTTTCCCAGTTCTTAAAATAAAGCAAAGAAGCATCGTTGAAAGGGCTTGATTAGGAGAATGAAATAATCTGCTATAACAAGCAATGAAGACATGGAAATTTAGACAATTAAGAGTCTCATCATCTGCCAGGAGGAGGTGCAGAGGCAGTGAGAGCACTGCTATGTCCATAATGCCTGAATCACCTTAGGAGTTTCTGAGGAATGTGAGATGTGATAGCATATGCTGCTCCCAGCAGATTGTATATGAGGCAGACAACTATCAACACTTAAAATGCCTATTTTCCTTACTGAGACGGTGTTGATCCCAGAGCTTTTGCCTGATTGATCTACCTTACAACTAGGCAGGGTGTTGACTTTAGCCAGAACTCAGCTATGACATTATCTATTACTAAAAAAACAACATATTGGTGGAATGAAAATTTGCATTTTTGGCTTGGGAAGGATACATTTCAAAGTTTTAGCCAGATGAAAAAAATTGGTCAAAAATCGTACCAAGCAGTTAAACTACTCTGAATCTAATTAAAAAGACACTAAGCTTTTTGATATGTAGAAGCTTTAAATTTGTCATCCTGATTTATAACAGGAAAGGAGATTAAAAAAATAAAATTTTTATGGAGGACAAGAACTAGTTTTTCTTGAGTGTTGCAGGAAAGACCCAGAGACTGAAATAATGTTGGAACTATACTGCCAAAGAGGCTTTTGAACTGAGACTTTTGACAGCAGGCAGGTGTACTTCATGTAGGTCTCAACTTTATCTACTGAGATAGATAGATAGATAGATAGATAGATAGATAGATAGACAGATAGACAGACATGCACATTCATATAGGTAGTTCATACGTTATATTTGCACAATACTTTAAATGTCATTTCTATTAAATCAGCACTAAGTCCAAGCAATTGTTATCTATAAAGAAACACATATACTTTAAGTACATAATTTTGTTTGTTGCTTTCACCATTGTTGGTGGAATCCTGCCAAGCCACCAACACTGATCACCATGCCTGCAGCAGAAAATCAGGCAGGATCAAGGAGAGAGCTGATGGGCTGACTCTTGAGCTGCTGTTTGACAATATTTGTAGCTGGATTGGTGACATGGCTTGGGTTAGTACAAGTTATTGACAGGCTGATGTTCTGCCCATTGTCAAATGCACTGTCTGTGTTGTATATTTTATTTGTCATAACCTCCCAGAGCTGGAAATCTTTCCTCTATTCCTGTTCTCAGCCATAGAAAGGGGAACTGCAGGAGCCATAGTGCCTAAGAAGACAAACACATAAGTGATCAGGATTTGACTAAATGGGATTGGTTGCTCCAGGTGTACAAAATCAAAACACCATCTTGTATGGAGCATGATGGAGCACCACACAAGGCACAGCCTGTATGGGCTGCTTTTGCAGAACTGTTCCAGGTGTGTTACCTGGGTGCTGCAACATCGCTGAGAGGACGTCAGGGACTGAGCATTGTGCCCAGACAAGCGTTTTGGCCATTCTGGGCTGTTTAAGCACAAAGGAGATTAAAAAAAAAAAAAAAAAAAAAAAACAGAAGGGAGTACTTTGATGGTCCCTTGTCATGTATTTCCTCTTTTAATGAAGTAATGAGACCTCCTCTTCTGTTATTTCCCACTGTTTCTCTCTCGCTGTCTCTCTAAGTCAGTAATTTCAGACGGCATAGCTGTTCTCCATGTCCACAGCACAATGCCATCTACAGGTCACTGCTGATGCTGGGGGATTCTGCACATCCCTGCGAGTTCCATGTGTGTGACCTAGAAATTAATTTATGACTACACCAGAATAAATAACATGCATTCGTGTACTTACTATTGAATACAAATAAATAAGAATATTTTAAAATGGCCCATTGTGATTAAAAATTATATGGGAAAGGGTGGAGAAAAATGCATTAGTTCACCTATGCCACAGTCAGCCTAGGCAATTCTCCTATTTGTGTGACAACATTTTCCGTTACAGAAATACAATCAAACAGAAAAATAAAAATCAATTCTGAATGCACATCAGGATCCACTTGGAAAAAAAGAAGAATGCTATGGTGCCAAGCAACACAGATAGGCTTCTTAAAGGAGCCATCCATTTGATTTGGTTGTCACCGTGGTGGCACCATATTCCAACGTGTAGGCCAGGAAACACCAGCTCCCTCTGGGCTACAGAAGGCGCAGTGAGCACGCAGCGTGTGCTGGTGTGGATGCAGAGCTCAGGTATTTATCAGTAGCCGTTTCCAGTGGTCCTGCACTGTTGCAGTAGAATTGCACAGAAGTGCCACCTGCCTTTCCTTCCTAGAATGAAGGGCTCCAGGATGGTTCTGCAATGTTAGAGACAATATTTCTGACAAGATATTTCTAGCTTCAACATTCAAGCTGTCAAGGCTGTTGTCAGCTCAAAGCAGGCTCTCTTTCCTCTGAAGTCATTACATAACCACCAGTTTTGTTTTCCACATTTGCCAGAAGCTGCCCACATGAAAACAATTCACTGGAGGATAGAGCAGGTAAAATACCAATGTCTGGATTTTATTTTTCATTTTTACCTTTTCTCTTTCCTTCCTTCCCCATATGTAGGTGACGAAGAAAGGACAGTTATCAATAGATTTGTGAATATATATCTCACATTTAACTTCAAGTACAGTAATGTAATAAAATTGTGATTCATAACAAAGTAGAAAGAAGAGAACCATAATTCAGAAGCAGAGTGAAACTTGTTGATTAAAACATGCAAAAGCATTTAATCATACACCAGAATCACAAGAAATATAATGATGTTTATGTAAAATTTTCACTTAATTTGTGATCATTTGGAAATATATTTGGCACTTCAAAAAACACATTGAAAAGTAAATCCCTGCTCAAAAATTAAACAAGTCTAAGGCCCTTTAATTATGCACTTGAGATGGTGGTATGGATGCCCCGTCTATGTAGAGCTCTAAAGAGCTTCATTTTGAAAAGTGAGAGTTTGTAGTGAGGAAAAGGGTAAAACCACAGCTTTGCCTTGCCTTAAATAACTGATATCTGCCTTAGCCCTTCAGGATCTCTATATATCAGAATTCACACAAGCCCATACTAAAGCTTTGCAAGTGGAAGGGTTCAAAATTCTTACAGTCAGAACAAGTATGAAAAAAGCTGTATGAGAAGTGTTTTCAGTTCAGCATTTGTATTACTGCCAAAAAAAAAAAAAAAAAAAGGGAAATATCCCTCAGTATGCTAAATATCTTTGTCTAAAAGCCAAATTTAAGCTTTTTCAGGTCCATACAGAGTCATATTATAAATTATCTACATGGAACTGTAGATCTTTAACACTCAGGGAACTCCAATCTCCTTAATAGAACAATAGAGATTTCATGTCAGGTTTTTCTTGTTTTATAATTCCCCAGGACAGAATATATATACAGAATTGAATAACATAGGGGCCTTTAAGATATTACAATAAGTATGAGTCGTCTCAAAAGAGGGGTAAGGAAACCTCTCACTGGACTCCATTGCAGATTCTGATAAGGCTGAAACACATGAATTCTCTTCCTAGCTAAGAACTGCAGCATACAGCACAGGATGTCTTACACCAGATGTCACTGTATCATGCATGATGAATATCACATCTTCATTTCAGACTTGCCCTGATAAAATCTGTATATATGGTGTTGCAGCAAAAAGCATCATCTAACATTCAGTAAATCCATTTCCCTATGTTCTGATTAGCAAAGCAATTTTTTCTAACACCTAAAAGAACTGCTGCCATCCTTTTATCTTCACAGCTGTGCAAGACAGCATTGCTTTTTAAAATGGGATGCAAACTGAAAATGAGAAGCTGGGTGTGTCAGGGTTATTTCTATTTTGACTTAGAGAAATATAATTTTGCATCCTCTTTTCTTTCCCTATTCTTCTCCCTTTCACAGGAGGAAAGACATGCAGTTACATACACGAAAAGGGACACACATTCTTCATTTACAAAGGGCTTAATTTAGTCTTTGAGTATGCACAGAAATCCTCCCTGCAGCAAAGTGATGTCAGACTGTGTGTGTCCCTGCAGTATATGGAAATCCTGGTTGCCATGAGAACCAGACTGCTTCTTTGCTGAGGTTTCTGCACACTGCTAGGAAGACATGCCTCCATTTTGCCACACTGAAGCAGCTCGGCTGCAGGATGCCCGGTGCCAGGCTAGGTGGCCCTGACACTGCTACCCTCTGGCCAGTGGTCCTTAGTTAACTCCAGCTCTGCCACTGAAATGAATCTCTAAAAGTGTCAGATAATCAGGATTACATTTCTGAAGCAACATCCTTCCTGAATATATTTCTTCCCTCTTCTACCTGCCACCCTGGAAAAACAAAATAAAATAGGAAGCTGCTTGGACTTGAGGCAGTATTAAAACCCACAGTGTTTTATTGTATTAGGAAAGAAATCAAAGCCACACCATCACAGTGAGATCTCAGGGGGTGTCTCAGATTTATGTCTCCAAGCAGCCATTTTTCCAAATGCTGCTGCATGCACATACTGCCTTCCTGAACACAATTAAAGCAAATGCTTCTGTGATAACTGAACTTTGTGCTCCCAAACTAAAGGAAAAAGTTGTTTCTCTTTTCTTTTTTTTTTTTCTTGTGCTAGGAATACAAAATGAGCTTCTTCAGATACAGAAGTGCTTAAAACTGATCATTTAACAAGGAAAATGTTATTGTTTTTTCTCTTCAAATATCATCTCTAGAAAAATAAAGACAGTGAACTATATAAAATTCTTAAGCTACAATGAGTGAAAAATCTTTATCACATTCTATACTTAAGACAAGTGTAATATGGCAACAAGTAAACTAATACTCATTAAAGAAAAAGGCTATAAAGGAAAAAGCTTTGCATATTCCTGCTGGCTAACACAGAACTATTCAAGTGGACAACCAAAATTAAATCAAAACCTAATGCCGTCCTAATTCTATATATTGATCTAAGCCACAAAATTCCACATCTAAATGGCTTTATCTCAACACTCAATTTTCCTTTTGCACTGTGTAGAGCACTTGACAGCCACAGGCAATCTTCTCAGTTTCACAGGTATCTAGGAACTCAGATGTCTGCCATTGCAGCTCCATTAACCTGCAGGTATCAGCTCTCTCTTTTCTCTGAGGAATCTAAACAATTAGTAGTTGTGTTAAGTCACCTGGTTTTAACCTTTGCTTTATTTTCATATTTTGGCTTTTCTGCCAGACACAATGTAGGCTTCTGTGCCTGAAATGTTGTCCATTTTTTTCTAACTGTATCATCTAGCCTAGAAAAAGGTATTATCTCACTCTTATAAACCTGGCAATTGATTATAAATAAATAAAAAAAAAATTATCCTAACATTATGGGAAGATGAACACAAAACAACTATGAGAATGACTGATTCAAGACTAGTTCTTGAATTTGAATGAATAGCGCAGCAAATTTTTTTACTGCTTGCCCAGTGTTGCTCAACACTGAGCTGCACATTTCTGTATTCAACCAGTAGAGGACAGTGCTGAATATACACATCAGCAAGACCATTACTCATATTTTATATATGAAGCAACTTCTCAGTATGAAGTGGTGTGTTTCTTGCCATCACAAAAGCCAGTTCACATTTATGAAATCAATGTATGACAAAAAAATACAGATTATAAAGAATCTTCATAAAAAATGTAAGCAATTATGCTTCATGTATGTGGAGTGTATATCTTATTTATGCAGAACACTACTTGGGTCCCATTCAAAGACCTTGACTTGGTCCTTATTCAAAAGGCTTCAAAGCTTTTCCTAAACAAAAGGCAGACCTACACTGCAAATCCAATAAGCATTCTGCTTATGTTAGGAATTCAGGACAAGACCCTCAGTGTAATTATTTCTGTTCTTTAATATAATCCAGAGTCCAAGAAGCCAGTGAAGTTACACAAAAGTTCACAGAGTTTTAGCCTGCATCAGGAGCAGATGCACCACCCACTCTTTGAAGAACAAGTTATAAAAGAACACAGATCTAATAACTTTTCAGTTTTTCAGAAAAAAAAAATCTACAGTTGATTTATCTATCTACCTCAATTCAGATTCCATAAGTTTCCAGTGAAAGCCATCAGGATCTTTTCTGCAGGTACACCTCTGTCTAAATCCCCTGGACTGCCAGTTCACTTAGCTAAAGACTGTGCTAATTTGACATGTAGAAAACTTTCCTACTTAAAAAACGAGCAAACAAAAAACCCCAACAAACAAAAAACCCAAACCCAAATGTAGCTGCCTGTTCTACAAACAGTGACAGAGCTATAACATTTTATTGGTACTTGCAATTTTACCTATCTTGGCCTAATGGTTTTTGTTCTGTTTTGCCGCTCCAATGGCAAGTTAAATAATATAAAAATGAGTTAAACACTCCACATTATTTCCCAACACAGAGCATACAGGCAAGATATTTTGTGTTTTCTTTCACTTAAAAAATATTAGCTTTGAGGACAATGCTCACAGAAGTTATGGGCTATATCAACCAGAAGAAACACTTCAATGTTTATGTAAATTTTATTGCATGAGAGAGCACAGCTCACCAATTTCCATCATGTTACATTTGCAAAGTGACATTCCACAAAGCCCTGAAGAGACCAGCACATAACAAAAAGTGTCTCACAGGGTCCAGTTTCATCATGTTCATCTGCAGCAATACAAAACACTTATTAATGGAATACGTAAAGAGTGCTTGTTTACAGAGAGAGGTGACCAGGAGAGAATTTCTAAAGACATTGAAATAAAGAGACAGGACTTCACTCATAGAAGCATTTAGTCAGCCAGTCTGTTCAAGTGCTTCTCCATGCAAATATCTGGCTCATATTCTGATCTTTTTGGCCATTGAAAAATATTTATATTCAATTAACACATGTCATATCAAGAATTCTGATTAATATTTTCTTTTCAGGAAATGGAATATATTCACCAGGTACAAAAAGAAATGACCCTCTGGTTTACTTCTATATATATTTGGATTTTGAGTTTTGCTTTAGATTGCTGTTTAAATGCTTTCAAAATGTGGGGTAGCAAGAGTTATAGGAACAACTATAATTGCAGGAATGGGGTTCTGAGAGCAAGCATATATCAAAGTCTAGGCATTACAGTGACTTCAGAGTGTCTCAGGTCCCAGGGGCCTTGGAATTATGTCAGAATCTAAAATTGCCTTTTAAAAAATGCATGCATCTCTAGACTTCACCACTGAAGAGGTAAAGAGAGTGCAGACAACTCAGTGGCACTAAGTGAGCTGCAGACAGTCTGAATCAATCAGTCTCGGCGTGGTGACCTACCACCAGCATCTCCCATCCAAGTCTGCTTGCTCCAGGCACTCCTGTCAGCAGCAGGCTCTGAACGGCTGGGTGGACTCCTCTAAGGAAAGAACAGAGCACCTAGCCATGTTAATTTGGTCCCAGTGGAGTTCAGCCATAACAGTGACTTTAAAAGGTCCATATGACCTCCAAATTAATTTGTATTAGTGCAGGTCCAAATCACTGCATGACTGTCAATAACTTATTTTGTTCATCTAGATCAGAAGGAAACCATGTAATATTTGAAATCTGTTTCTTATGCTTACATTTTTTTCATCTAGCAACACTTGACAGACAATAGTCACAAGATAATATATGCTGTGCAAAAGTTTTGCTTATAGCTGAATAAACTATCCATTTATGTCTATAAACAGCTGTACAAACTGTCTATAAACTCAGAATTTATGTTTTCAGATTATTGATATAAAAGGAAAAAGCTCTGGCATTGATGCATAAGTCAAGGAATGGATACACTAGTTTTTCTCTACTTTGAATTATATAATCCCATTGTTTCTCCATACAACAAACTACCAAATGCTGTTAATATTGTCTATACATCAACCCACAATAACAGAAAAAAAAAACCTTAAAGCTCATCTCTGTTTTTTTCAGTTGACTGACCTGTGAAAGAAGGATGGGGGATGTGGAGGGGTGTGGAATTAATTCTTTAGATTTTACCCCCTTTCTCCTTTTTGCTCTGCAAAGAGCAAGCGTAATTGTTTCCTGGAGTGAAAAGAAAAGATTTAGTATCTTTATACCATGAAAAAAATTCAGTGAGGCTGTTTGTGAGAAGCAGGAGGAGAGAAGGGAGCTGCCTAAATGTGAAGAAAGAGACACTTGCTCTGCCATCTGTTCCCGTGTGCTGTCACCAGGCTGCTCTGCAGCAGAAGAGGCAGCTGCTCCCTTTTTCCAAGAGTTAACATGAGATATTGGAAAGAACACCCACCTTCTAACTCTGACCAAGCCTATAAAGGATCACAGCAATTAAGTTTATGGTACCCATATATTTGTGATGCAGGCTCCGGTACAATTCCTCTGACAGTGCTTTGCTGCCTCGCAGAGCATTACCAAGCTGAGTTTTCCTCTCAGGAACAAATGCAAGTGGATTAGCAGTAACATGCTCTGCTCAGGGGTCTGCTTCACATACATTACCCTCACTGTGTTTTACATCAATGATGTTTAAGCAACCTGGTCCTAAGTTCAGGAACAAAGATTACTGAAGGGGCTGCATGAAGGAAGGACATGAACAAAGGCTCTATTTGTTAGTAGGGAAAATAAGTAACAGTCTGGCTGTTAAATGAAAGGAAGCGAGACCAATGAGGGAAACAAAACTTAGGATACCAGCTGCTGGAGTATGAACTGGGACTAAGGTTTGCTTTTGCCATCTGCAGAGTGCATTTCCACAGCCTATGAACTGGATCTTTGCTTTGCCAACACCTCAACGTCAAAGTGTAAACGCATCTTTTTGTTTCTTTGGTTTTTTAAAGCATTAAAAGAAAGTTCATTTAATGCTATTCATTTAGAAGTCTTTGTCCCGTCATTTTCTACCAGATTTTATCTCTTTGTTTTTAGTAGCTCAGATTAAGTTTCCTCCAGGACTAACTAAGATTTATAAGAATTACAAGAATTTAGTGTCCTGCATCTGGGAATTTCTGTCCTTCCTGAGTTCATTTTTGTGAATAATTATATTTTGTTTACCCTTGAAGACTGGATGTAACGAACTTGTTAAAGAATAAGGGAGACTCCTTCTTCAGATCAGGTGAGCTTGCCCAGAGAAAAGATAGCGTCAGAAACAATGTGATTCGAGAGTCAGGAAAACATTGCTCGTTTTCAGGAACCTTGTGTTGTGTTTATGAGGCAAGGTTTTGGAAGCCAGGACAGGACAGGGCACAACTTCAGGGGTGACTTCCGTGAGAAAACACCAGAAACTGTGTCTTGCGCCAGACAGCCAGACTGACTGTAAAGCACTTCTTAAATAATTATACCTGGAATGTACATCCTCCTGCTTTACTTCATTTCACATCTTCATCTGGTAGGAGTCTCCTCTGCAGCGGAAATCCTAGAAAAAATGCTTCTATCAAAATACTCAAAACTGAAAACTAGTGCTTTTAAATGAAGCCCAAAAAACCCTTCTCCCTTCTTAAGAAATTCCCTGTGTCTTTTGCATCAAATAGCAGTACCTTCCTCTCTCATCCAGCAAAGCACATAAGCATACGATTAAAGATGCAGACACCCACATCTGAATGTCTGGAGAGGCTTTCTCTCACAAGAAATGAGTAAAGGATTAATTTATTACATTCACTTATATCAGGATGCTGTTCTGAAGCTTCCTGTCCATGGGAAGCATGAAGGCTTTTTCCTTTTCTAAAGAAGAAAATGGACAGGTTTTATTTCCACAACTCTAACTGAAGAAGGCAATAATAGCTGTATCTCTGTTTACTTATGCATAGATTGTAGTGAGAAAGGTATGCATAGAAAAATATTCTATGTGAATATTCAGTTCTGGATTATGCCATCTGAGGCAGGGAGTTCTGTGCAAATGCAGAGAGGAATCCTTTATATTAATGCAGACCTTTGACAATAGTAAATGGTAACTCTTTTCCCATTTTCAGTCCTTAAGAAGTCATGCTCAGGGATAAGAATCCCTGGCTTCTAATGCAAAGCGTACAAATATATGCAGATACAGATAGTCTGCCACCATGGGCAATTTGCCAGCCAACTTTCAGAATAGCCCAGTCTGGTTTTGTTACATCTGAAATCTGAATTCATTTTGCTTCCATGTTAATTCAAGTCAATAGGAATTTATTTTAAAATTGTTTCTGGAAGGGTGCTTATCCAAAAGACTGGACTAATTTATCTAATTGCATATAAATACATGCAAGTTTGTATATATTTATGCTTTATTTGCTCTTCAAATCTTATCTCTCTACAAATGTCAAATCATTAGCCTACAACACTGAACCACATGCCTTTATCCAGAGTGGGGGGTTTTGGTTTTTCGCGTGTTAAAACCTGGTTTGAATGGTTACTTTTTCCCAGAAGTGTCTTACCTTCTGTAGGCAGCTGCCCAGTACTGCTGTAGTTTCTAGTCTGTGACACACCCTGGCAGTAACATATGAACTGATGTCTTAGAGCGCTTGTATCAACAATATGCATTAACTTGCACATACAGGTAAAGTTTCTTTTTAGAAATCTGTCCATTTTACACCCCCATTTCTTTCAAGGTGAAAGCATGAAGCAAACTGAACACTTTGGTTCAGAATCAGTGATACCCTGAAACTATTTATATTTATAAAGACCGAAAACAATGCAGAAATGCAGTGAGATTCTTAGAGAATTTTTAAATTTAAAGTTAAACTTCCTTTTTCTTTCCTTAACGTGGGACTTCAAGTAGAATATAAGTAACTTAAAACCTCATTTTGTGGTTGTTGCATATGCTTAAATGTATCTCAGGAAAATATCAACTATACTTGTCCTCGAGCCATAGAAGTTTTCACATATTCTCATTTTCAGCAGCATTGTGGTACCTCTCCTTTGCATCTGATTTACATTCTTTAAAGATTACTCTAAGAACTGTAGCTAACTCCAGTCCCAAATTTTGGTCCTTTGTACAAACGTCATTACTTTACCCAACCTATTATAACAGTGACAGTTTTTCCATATGGTCCATACCTGAAAATTATATCCTCTCACATTTCTCTCCATAACTGTGTTGATGTGCTACAGCAGACAACCAGGAATGCGCTTGTTCATTTTTAGTTCCCTGATTCCATGGATGCTTTACTCCTACTGAATAGCATTATACTGTTGTATTCTTCTGCTTTATGTGTAACTTTTGCCTCCCATCTGTATTATTCCTACTGCATTTGCATATAACTTATGTCTACTTTATCTTACATTTTTTGTTCCGCTTCTCTCCCACCTCCAAATGCTCATCCTCCCATTTAACTGTTTCAGAAACCATCATATTACTTTTCCCTGAGCATCTTTTGCTATCTGGCTATCTAATCATAGGTGATCTGCCTTTACCCCCAGAAACTTTCCTTTTCATTCCTCATTTTTTAGGAAGGACATGTTCTTTGTTTCGTACAAAAGGTGGAGCCTGGCTTTCCAAAACAGGTGTTCAGGCTCTTCCGATGAAGCTTAAAAAGAACAAAAGGTCAAATTCAGCCACAGTGGATAAGATCTCATCTCAAACAGAAGAATTTGTTCACAAATACTTTTAAGAAAAGAGAGAAAAAAGGAAACATAGAGAAAAGTACCTCTAGATAATTAACTTGCCTTTATCCACTTTTTTTTATTACAAAGACAAATCTGAAAGACAAAGTAGAAAAATAAATACTACACATGGTGCAGTAGGCAGTGATAATGCTACTTTTAAAAGATGATGTTCACGGGGATTTTTTTATGGATGCATTAAAAGGAAATTTAGATAAGAAAAAGAAAAAAAATATTGTATTATTAATGATTTGCCTCTTCCAAGCAGGTGCAAGCACAAAACTTCTCAATGCAACTAAAAGAGAAAACTCTGCTGTCCCCTTCAGAGCCATTACTTTTTCAGTTATGTCTCTCCACTGGAGAAGTTCATGCAAGAAATTCATGTTGTTGAGGGATCATGAGAATATTGCTTCAGCTACATGGTATCTCCATTGCTGCTTTACAGACTGTGAGGACCATTACTTTCACTACTTAAATAATGTTAATGTTAGTCATCTGCAAGCCAGGGTAAAAAATTGGGTTTCCATTTTGGAGCTGTCACATTTTGCCTGGCACAGAACAAACATAATTAAAATATGTATATTAAAATATGTATAGTTTAAACTCATTTGAAAAAGACAACTAGATTTTGAATTATTTTAGATTCTTCCTTGAGCAGCTGCAGGGACCAGCACCTAGAGAAGTATCTCATACAACTACTGAAGGAAAGAAATTAAGGCAGGATGATAGAAGTAACTTATTTTATCCAGCTTTCCCACATTTCTGAAAACTGAAACACTGAGGACTGGACACAATCCAGCCTTTGCAGATCAATGTCCTCATTAATTTAAAATACCATATTTTCATCAGCTGCTATTGATAAATTAAGACATAATTGTACTGTATATCCTTAGATCATTAGAAGAATCTGAGGAAAGAAAAACAAATCCTTAGAAAGGATTCAAATTATTGACTATCCTTTCCCACCTGAATAAAATCCAAAGAAGATAATGCACAATTTTGTTGCTTAAGTTACTGTACCACCTTCTTTTATACTACTATAAACTGTAGATTTACTACGTAGTACTTTGAGATCTGATCTTTAACTTACTTCACTTTATCAAATACACATAGAGAAAATAGTGTTTAATTTTATTTCTTTCTTCCAGTTAATTAAAGGGTCTAAATCTTGAAATCAAGTTTTCATTTCAAATTTCACTTAACAATATATATGCTGAACCTGTAATATCTGCCAGCTGAGATTCTAAGATGTGCCATGTAACGTCTGGAATGTTAAATAAGTATTTCCACAATATCAGGAACACATTTTAATAATTTTCTTGATCAGGAGTGCAGTGGAGTCTAATGTTAACTGCAGTGATCTCTTTGCCAGTTTTTAGAGAGCAGGTCCTGAGACAATACATAGTAAATAAATTATTTAAGCTTATAGTAATTACATATCACTATCTTTTCCCTCCACCATCTGTCACATGCTATGTCACAGTTAGTCAAGTCACTACTGGTCAAAAGAAAATAAAAGTGGGATTTGAAAGGATTATAAATAATTGGATCATTTCATCATTAGTGAGATTTATTGTACAAAACTTTTCTTTTGTCCCATGCAGTTTTGTATTACATCAGCTGCTTATCATAAAGGTGAGGCAGGAATTTCCCCAATCTATCCAAAAAAGGAAATTACAGATTTGACATCTAAGAAGATAATTCTCTTAGCAGAACGTAAACAACTTAAGGTAAGGGAGTGGAAATGAAACACAAAATGCCATTCATTTCTCGGCACTGCCATGTATTGATGAAAAATTTCCATTTTTCTTGCTCTCACTTATAAAACTCTTCCTGTAAATTTTATACCTGTAAAAGCTCTCTTTGAGCTTCATATTTGAAATACCGTAATAATCATAGAGATGGGCAAGTTAGAATCTTGTTTGACAGGTTCCACTTGCAAGTGGTCATTCCAAACAGTTTTGGAGCCTGTTGAACCTCTGAGCCTGTGCACACTTGTCGCTGCAACTAGCTTTCTGTTTGCTGTTTATGGATATATACTGAAGACTAAGAACAAGAAGGTTCCAAACAGACATCCTGCTAAAAAAAAGAGGCAGCTTTATAACACCTCCATCCTTATAAACCCTAATTCTCTTTAAAAAAAAAAAATTAAAATTCCCAACACAACCTGCATAATGACTGAAGTTTGCAGCATACCTTAAAGTCAGTAGGTAATTCAATGGGATAATTCACCTTTAAAATCAGAAGTTGCATCTCAATTGCCTCTGCTATAATTATATATCTAGAAGTGCTGCGCAGACAGAGCAAACAAGATCAAAGAACAAATCAGCACACATCTCAAGGACTAGTGACAAGGGCGACGACAGACAGATACTGCAGAGGAGTGCCTGGTGCACCTTGCAACAATATAATCATGTCAAGAAAACTTATTGGTGGGCTGTGCACAAAGCATGACAATAAACAATAGTAATTTCATCTTGCTTGTGTTCCTGGCCTTTATGTCCCAACCCCTTTTGCTAATGTAAGCAATGCCAGAATAGGGCAAAAACAACTGTTTATGAATACATATAAATGTAATACAACTGTGCAATGTTCATTGGTTGGCACTGTTCCTGGCTTGATATAAGATCATGACCACCAGCATTATCTCAGGCTTCCAAGTATGGTTTTGAGGACAACACAGGCCAGAGACTGTTACACCATTTCTAGTCAGTTTTATACAAAATAAGACTGGTTTTATTTTAAGCACACAAACAAGAGGGTTTTGTTACAAGTGCAGTATTTGGCATGGCTTTCCCCCATCTCAATTAGGATTTTCTCAGGCTATGTTCAACCAGACAATCTTTGACCTTTATTTCTACTCACTTATATGTAATATATGTATGATGGCCTATGAGATGAGCTTAAAAAATGCCCAAGGTCACCTACATGAACTTTAATCTTTACTAAATGTGTATGGTCTTTGTAAACAGAATTTGACATGTCAGAATGATGATTTAATACCGTTTTTAAAAGTAGCGTCTTAAAAGCCATATATGGCAGTTTTTGATTACTGCAAATGCTGCATTTGAAATTCATATGTTTTCTATTAATAGAAGGACCAACTCTTCAGCTGTTACTTATTCACATTGACACTAGTGCATGTAAAATGGAGCACTGTGAATCAGCTTTTTGTAGATAGAATAATATTTTTCAGACTGGAGGACAAGGGTTTGGGTCCATAAATCTCATTTTGCTTCTTTGGATTCCTCAGAACGACCCAGGGTTATGGACAGGCCACAGATTTGCCTCTGCCTTGATGGAAAGATTAAAATTGAAAATAGTTAATTTGATCAAGTAAAATTTTACATTTATTTTCATTACGAGTTTACTTCTGAAGGATTAAGTGCTTCCTTATAAGTATCCTAACAGAGAGTTTTAAAATCAGAATCAGAATTAAAATACCTTTACCAAAAATATTCCTTCAATTTGAAACTACAAACAGAATCAAGTGGTAATCATGGATAAAATACTTCATTGGAGACACGTTTGACAAAGAATAGTACAATCTAACTAAAATAATTTGGATTTTCTGGTTTTACTAAACTCTTATATTTCTACCATCTATGCAGCACAATTTTTCTGCTTGTCACTCACTTTTGTACACACAAGTTTGGACAACACTTTTAACTATATTGATAGATGAGCAAATTGAACAAGTATGATTGCAGAAGAACACAAACTGAAAAAAAAACCACATTTGGGAGCATATTGAAGTAATAATATTCAAGTGGAAAAATACTTTTGATGGATGAGACAGCCCTGTCTACTACAAGGAAAAGGTGAATATTTTTTAGTGCTAAAGTCAGAGATTATGTTGCAATAATTTTAAGAGTAATGATTGTATTATGGCGTTCAATTAAATATGATGAAAATGGAGGAGAATAATCAAATTTTACTGTGTAGTTAAAATGCTTATCAGGGAGTCCTAATTCAAAAAATGTTCTTTAATAAGAAATTTTTCATTTGTATTTTGTTTTACATTTCAAAATCAATTTTCAGTAATCAGTAAGGCAGAAGACAGATTTTGTACACAAAGGAAACACACATTTACAGATTAATAAAATAAACAGCTAGGATCAGCAAAATCCAGACTATTAATACTTTATTTAATTACCCAAAACTTTCTGCCTAAAATACATTTCTCGGTCTTCAGTACAACTGGGAACGCACAAATTTCAATCATCTTAATCCTTTAAAACTCCAGATGTAAAGTGGCTTAACCATAATCAGAAACTGTAAAAGTTTATTAGCAAAGCAAAAGCATAGAAAAAGTATTGAATGCAAAATTACATATTTTGAACCTGTGGCCATCCTGTAATGCTCACAACTTCACTAGAATAGCTCCACAGAACATAAGAAGATAATCTAGCAGTCTTTGTTCAGCTTCTCTAAGTATTCGATTTGTATTTCACTGGGAATACTGCATGTGTTCATCCAAGATATGTTTTTTTTCTAATAAATACTTATTTAATTTTAAAATCTTTGTCATTATTTAAAAGGTTATTTATTCTCTTGTACGTAAACATTTACATTTGTCATTGTGGTTCAGCTGGCAGAGAAACTGGGATTATGTTCATGATGCTATTTGTCAAAATACTGATGCTGTATGAAAAATTCACATTTTCTGTTCCTGTCCATCAGACTTCTTTCAAGACACTTACATCCTGTGTCTTTTTAAAGAAAAAAGCTGAAAACCAAGAAAATATTAAAAACCATTTTGAAGAAAACTGTTCATTTAAAAGTGTGATTATGGCTATTGAAAAATATGCAACAGGTCAACGAAACCAAAAGAAACCTGGTGCACATGCACTTACATATAACTATAACATATGCGTGCATGTTTGTGCCTCTCTCTACACAATGCAAAGACATAGAATGCTGAGAAGGAGAATAAGCTATTAGGTCTGTTGATCTATATGCTTACTAGCGAGCTCCACTGAAGTCTTAAGACTTGTTTATTATGCTTCAGGTATTCCTCAGAAATTATTCACAAGAAGTCACAAGTTTAAGTCTAAAGTAAAAAAAAAAAAAACTCAACCAGACAAACCAAACCAAACCAAACCAACCAAAAAAAAAAAGGCACAAACAAAAAAGCAACAAACAAACCTCACATTTGGCTTGCAGGTAAATGGTCAGTCCACAGATCGTTAACTTCTAAAATACTTTTGGTTAACCAGTAGAGACTGGTAGGCTATGGATGGTGTTGTTCTTAATTTTGTAAGATTCAATTTAGCCCAAGCTTTGTTGGACACAAATATTTTTTACCAGATTTTAAAGGAAGTGACGAAGCTCATATTAATAGTAGTCCAAATTGTTATAAGCGTGGTGCCATAAATTTTGAACTCTCTCGGTATTCAGAGGGAACCAAGGATTATATTTTAGTTCAAGTCTAGTGAATTCTGTGGGAACTTTTGATCGTGCTAGCTCTCTCAAATGGAAGTTCCAGAAACTACAACATGACACTTGTTCATCTGCTGTTTTCTGAACATAATTCAGTTGCAAAGAGAACATGATGTTCATCACCATTTGAAAAGCAGAAAACAGGAAAAATTTTTTGCCTTACAGAGGCATAATTTTGTTAAAATAACTTGTGTGATTTCTTCCAGGGGTTATTTTTAGCTCTAGCTGAAAGATCATAGCTAACACTCTTTCCCCGGTTCTTCCATTTCAGTAAAAATGACACAGTAGTTTCGTGATGAAAAGTTGTGAGTAATTATGCAGTAAGGCAGGGTTTATTGGTGGAGTTCTTCGCTTGTTGTTTACCTTCAGTAGAACTTGTGCCTCCTTTGGAAGGTCCCAGTATGCATGGTGTCAGAGACTGAAATATCATAGTTTATGGCTTAAACATTTTCTTGAAGGACTTTTAAAACTGTATTACAAAAGCTGTAGAGAAGACTACCGCACCCTGGATGGGGCCCTGACTGAGGCCTGACACTGCTCGCTGATGAAGAGAAGACAAAGTAACAGCTCAGGGCTGGGGCCATTCACTGAGCACAGGCTTAACACCTCCAGGATGAGGACCACAGCCCCAGGGCTATCAGCTGCCAGGCTCGCACAGACCCTCGCACCAAGGCGTGGAGGGAGGAGAGGCTCTGGGTATGTGGGAAAAGCCTGTGGTCAGAGGTGCCGTGACTGCCCATCCTCCACTGTGCAGAGGAGCCCAGCTGAGGGGTCCTCACCAGGGGGGAGGAAGCTTATCCACAGCAGAAGGGGGTGACATGGCCCATCACAGGCGCCCCCCGCCAAGGGGTCCCCAGACCCTGCACCAGAGCACCAGAGATGACGCAACACACCCTCAGTGTTGCAAGGGACAGGGTGTCCAGCTAGCCCCTGCAAGAGAGGCACATGGACGTTCCCACCTGGCCCGAAGTGTATATTAATGCATGGAATTCTGCACTCTTCGGCGTGTGGCGGCGTGTGGTGTGGCAGCATGTAGCGGCGTGGCCACCGTGGCGGCGGGGGACCCTCACCACCAGCAGACCGGATGGAGGGGAGCAACGAGACGTCGTTGGGACCCTCGGATGGGTGATATGCTTCCACTTAACCCCTGTCACCTCTCCCTGTTCCCCCACCCCCCACGCACACTTCTTTTTCTTTCTCTCTTGCTTTTCTCTTCCCTTCTCTTTGCCTCTTTTACTATTAAATAAAACACATCCATTTTTTGGCAACAACATCTAACCTCATTTGGTTTTAATCTTGTTTCTGGGGATATTTTGAACCTTCTAAGTTCTTTCCGGTTTATGCACAGAGACTTAGCTTGCTTTGCTTTTCTGAGTTTAAACCGGATTGTAACACATGGTCAGTCGAGTTAGATGATCAGTTTATAGAATTAAACTGCTACTTCTCCAAGTCTTGTGGCAGCTGAGAAAGAAGTGAAAGAAATGGCTTTCTGACCCTACAGACATTTTAAAAATTAGTTCACTTCAGTTGATCTTACACAAAAGAAATCTTAATTTTCTAACTTTTTAGAACACTTATGATTATTTTTATAGAAGCAAAATTTGAAGAAAATAAAATTTAAATTGTTTATTTTAGACCATTTAAAAAAATTATTTCTTTTTTTAAAAATTCATAATATGTGGAATTCCACCTGATTCCAAGATATTTGGACAAAAAAAATAGCTGATTTGGTGGCTTTGTATAGAAAACATTATCACTTGTTTTTTTTCTTTCCAGACTGGTTCCACAGGAATTCCTAAATAAATTCTGCTAAAAATATTCCTTAATGATTTTTTCCATATGTTTATTCTTTCTGTAGCCTAGGGGGCAGAAAGAGAGTAAGGCCAGGGTCCACTCTTAGTCTAATAAAAATTACATAAGTTCAAAGTAACTCAATATGAGCAAATGTTTTCTGTGGCTTTCAGTGAAGTTGCTCTGCTCAGGTATTCTTGTAACAGTATCTACAAGTTTATTGTCTCTTCAAAGGATTGATCCTTTCAGCTCACTCTGTTTTTTCTAAACAATGAACTATGACACTCGAGACTTCACAGGGAGCTAGGATTACATACCCATAACAAAAAAAGTGAAACAGTAAAGGAATTCAATCTATAATATGTTTGAAAAGAAATTAAAGTGTACATAAATTTTAGCATGATTTTTTTTGCTAGCCATTACAATGGAAAACAAATACATAATGATCCTTTCCTAAGAGGTGCTAAATTTAGAACTTCGTATGGTGAACTTCTGTTCTGGAAAAATTTCGAGAAAAATAAACATTCTCACCTGTCCCCATTGCTCACAGAAATCTGTGGAGAATCTAGCTAAGTTATCTATCTAGCTCATTTCACTTTTTTGGAGCAGAATTAATTTTACTGCTTTTAGGAGTTTATATTCTGCAGTACTTTCCTAGATTTCACTTTATGGCCTTCAGTGGCAAACCTCAGTAAATAAAAAATTATATCTAGATATAGATAATTACTCACAAAAGTTGCAATAAGGAAAAAAAGGCTTTTTTGGCGGTTGTGGTTCTTTAAGAATCCTTGGTTGGCAGCCCCTGAGTAATGAGGAAATGTCCAACTCGATAACTGTAAATTGGACTGAATCATCTCACAGAGATGCAACATTGGAAGAAGTGCTGATTTCGGTTATTTCACAACTGCTAGATGTGTTATTCTAAACTGGAAGGTAATCAATTCTGAAAGTAATCATGAAGCACAATTGGGAAAGAAAAGCTGACATGAGCGGGGGGAAGTATCTTCCCAAATGTTGAAGAGAGACTCAGCACATCATATGATTTTTTAAAATTGTAATAGCTTATACCTTAATACATTTGATACAAAATATAAATTCCTGGTTTACTGAAGAACTAATTAGAAACACACAGGATGTTTCTCACACCTCACACCTGAGGATGGTTAGAGTAGTGGCAAACCACAACGTAGATTTGCAAAAAACATTCTTTTAACTTTTAAAAGGTGCACTGAGCAGATTAGAAAAAGTTGATAAATTTTGAAGGCTTGATTTTCCCCATGTCTTCCCCTGATCTGTCATCCATGTGCTTTTTTATTGTCCTGGGAAGATCACCTGTATCATAGGTCATAGATACTTCTGTTGGAATTAAACAACAATTTGTGAAAGGATAAGCAAAATAATTGTCTTGCTTATTGCTTATTCCTACCTGGGAAAGGTAGGAATACCTCATGTGCAATCGTTTTTTTAAATGTAGAAAACCTTACCCATGGTCTGAATTTTCCCCTAACACAAACAGACATGAGATTCTTCTATGATTCTGCACATGCTTCCTACACTATTAATATTTACGTGCATTTTTCTTCAATTACATATTAGTGTACCCAGTGGCAGCAGTTGATAGCAAGTTCAGACCTTTATAGCAACACTCCTCCAAAGCTGAACAAACTTTCAAGGAGAGATCTATTCTTAAAGGAATTAGAAGGAAGGAAATCAACCCCAACCCTGCACACACTTAAGCACCTGCAGAATTTAATGATGTGAGTGCTCAGTTGGAGATCAATAACAAGCATTTAGCATACAGTTAATGCATTCTTCAGTGATTGCAAGGTCAAACTTGTGTTTCCATATTTAAGTAATAGGAACACCTTAAAGATATGAGATAAAATGTACTTGAAGACATCATTTCCACATGTATGATAATTTCTGACTACAGCAAATATTACAACTGGGGAAAATATTGGTGTTTCTCTGACACTATTATCTCTAAATCAAATGTCACAATAATAATATATTTGTAAACTACTTGAAGTCAGTGGAAGGCATTTTGAAATCCTATTCTGCAATGTACCTGTATTTCTCTATATGACTGTAAATCAAACTCTGACTAATATAAACTATCTGTATTCCCAAAGTAAAAAGAAACCCCAAACGCAGCCAACCAATAAACACCAACCTGCAATTTTTGCTGCTTTTCATTGCACCTCCAAAATACTTCTCTAACACTTCCTTTCATGCACACGTACTGATACTACATTCCCACATTTCACATTTTTTTATCCCAAGCCATAAGCCATTCACAGAACCAGCATTCACATAGAAAGACAATTCATATGGCACAGAGCTTTCTATCTGCTTCTGTTATGAGCTTGTACAGTTCCATAAAATCTGTGTATTAGAGCAGATATTAAGAGTAAAATAGCTCATTTACTTTTGCTCATGTCCCTAGAGACACAACAAAAGTTCAGGACACAGACCACACTTTCCCATTCTGTGTGAAAGATAAGAAAGGAAGTAAGTGCAGTTTGTCTCTGGATGATGCGAGGAATCAGATGAAACAAAAAAAACCAAGAACCAAGCAGGAAGTTGAGCTGACAACGATATCTTGATAGAAAAGAAAAATGGCAACATGCTGATTTTTGTTCTCGGGACGCTGAGAGTTGGCTAACTTTTCCTGCACTCAGCAGGATATAATTGCAACGTAGCAGAGCAAAATGAACAGCCCATCCACAAGTGACTTCAAGAACATAGCTTTTTTTTTTTTTCTGTGCAAGCATTATTCTGCTTGGCAATTCTGTACTTGGATTAAATGTATTCAGCCCTTCCACTCTTGTTTCTTTTTCCATTGCAGAACTTGAATTAAGACATCAGATTCTCCTTCATTGTTTGCCAATACTCAAGGCAGAAATACTCCACTAGAGACATGATGAAAAAGAGGATTCATTAGGAAGAAACATCAATACTTTTGTGTCCTTAAAAAACAATTGTAAAGGAGAAATTGGGCTGTATTCATGACATAAACAAATATATACTTAAAAGAGAAACATATCTAATTGTGTATAGTTTTAGATATGTGTGTAATATTTCTTAATTTAGAAATCTTCAAAATCACGCAGAAAAAAAAGACCAGAGTAAATGATATAAAGTTTTACAGAGTACACATGGCCTAAGTTCAGACTAGTTTGATTTAAGAAACTGGGGCTGCAAGAACAGGTGGAAAGCATACTCACAGAACTATGGTATGACAAAAAGCTGCACACATTATCAGAATTGGAAATAGTTGTGTGTTGAGAAGCTCTGATACTGTCATTGATACACTATCAAAGAAAGATAATACTATAAGGTTGTATCATTCAAATGACAGAAATCATAATTCAGAGAAGTGTTGCACAGGACAGCATCAGAAGTTATGACTAATCAGAGAAGTATATTTTAAAGACCATATAGAAGGTTGACCTTGACTGGCTGCAAAACCCAGCTAATCTCTCACTCCCCCTTCTTAACTGAACAGGGAAAGAAAATAAGACGGAAAAGCTTGTGTTGAGATTTCCTTGAGTGTTGGGCAATTTCATAAGAAAAGCAAAAGCTACAAAAAGATGCAAATTAAAAAGATGAATTTATTCACTATGTTCCACCAGCAGGCAGATGTCCAGCCATTTCCAGGAAAGCAGGACCTCAGTACACACTGTGGGCACATGCTAGGGAAGCCAAAGTGATAACCAATATCTCCACTTTCTCTTCCTTTCCCTCAGCTTTCTTTGCTGAGTACAAGATCATGGGAATGTAGGGAAGGTTCCTTTCATCAGATGTGGTGGCTGTGTACTCTCCCCGCCTCTAGCCCACCCCCAGCCCACTGACCTCTGGGTGGAAAGGCGTTCAAAAGAAACCCTTGATACCATGCAGTCACAGCTGATCAGTAGCCAAAGCACTGTGTGTTATTAAGACACAAAAGCAAAGCACAGAACTATATGCACTGCTATGATGAAAATTAACTTCACTGAAGCCAGACAGACAATGTTAATCCCAGGAGCACAGGTGTGGACAGTGAGACAGCATGATTCAAGGGTTCAAAGGAGGTAAAGGTAATTGGTGTTGAATAGCATTGTGCTGATATGCATATGCATATATTCATATTGTATTCAGGTGCATACAAAAAATTGATAAAGCAGTTGTCTAGAAGCAGCAAGAAAAGGTACCTCACTATAGTCCTTCTTTCTGCCTTGTAACCAAGAACTTGCTTGGACTGGAGAGAAAGTGTTATATTAAGAGCTATCTCAATGCTTCTGCTCTTTTGCCACAGCTGTGACAGGCTCGCTCAAGGTCATCAAAACAAAAATGATCCTTTCTCAGTAAAACATGATCAATGTGAAGATTCAGAAAAAAATTCAGCACCTTCATTTTTTCTAGGTGTACCTGCAGCCTGAAAAAATATACTAAAGATCAAAAGACATGAGCAACAAAGACATTTAAAGTGAATATGCTCCAAAAGATAATTCTGTAGCTTGAGTATGTTGATTTTTTTCCCCTCTTGCTTTTAAAGTAAGCTGCCTTCAGGCTTAATCCTTATGTATCAAAGGAAACAAACATAACAGAAAATGTTTTAGGGAAAATTTTCACACTAGAAGGTGCTGTAAGGTGCTTGTTTCAAGATCTGATTGAAACGTTTTTTCCAACCGAGTTCATTTCAGGCTTGAAATGAACATGGAAATGTTTGCCACACTGGTTTATCTTCTTGGAAATGAACATAGATGTCTCCTTCCTTATCTTTAGATCTTTGTGGTTTGGGGACTGTGAGTGAGTCTAGGCCATTCTTGTATCTCTGCTTATCAAGATCTCTCTTGGTCTTTGATAGACACTTTGGGAGATGAATAGAAGAAATCCACTAATCTCAGCATTAGAAGGGGAACACCTGTGAATCCAGTTCAACATTTTCTTACAAATTCCGAGGACCATTCTTTTCTGTTCTTGTAGAAGTCTTTTACTTTCCTTTTCAGAATTTCTTTCCTATATCTGTGCAAGCAATTGCTAAGAAACCAAATTATTTAGGAGCTGATTTTCAACAGTTCTGCAAACCCTCAACCCCTCCTGTGGAATTATATGTGTGCAATTCATCTGGTTCACTGCCAGACACCGGTTTCCAGCCTATTCCAGAGGATGCCTTCTGTCAGGCCAGTCTCTGAAGACGGCAAATGACCCTCCTCACCTAAGGAACTGCATAAATGAGTCTTCCCTGTCCCTTAAAACTGTGTGCCTCTTATACTTTCAGAAATCAGACAGCGTAGATAAACAGGACTGCCCATTCCTCTGGATATGATAGGTAATTCTAACCCTTTACAAGATAATTTCCTTTGTATGTCCTCTTAGAGAATGTGGGATATTATCTCCTGCTCCCTGTTTTTCCAAGAGTCCACCTGTCATTGACAGGTAGATCCAAATGAACAATGTAATGCATTCTTCCACCCGCCCCTCAAACTTGAGATGACTGTCCATTAATATCTGCATAGGTAACTTAGTATTTCCCTGCAAAAATCCACCTACTCTCCTATCAGAAAATTGGGAAAAAGAAAAGAAAAAAGCTAATAACAAGGTAACTTATGTACCATTTGGGGCACCACAATCTGCCTTATCTCACCCCTAACTTTGACATCTTCTCTTCTTTCCATCAGTTCTTGTTTCTTTTAGTTTACAAATCATTTGAGGTGAATCTGCAGCTTTGTTCTTGTGTTCATATAGCACATAGTGTAGTGGCATCTCAACACACACAAAGGATTTGCAGAGGAAACAGAAATACAGAATTCTTATGGAACAATTTTCTAGAAAGTTTACAGAGGCATCATTACCCAGTTTTGGGAACAAAGCAGTAGTAGAGGAAGAGTCACAGTGGAAGGTCTTGTACTTGACCCTGGCTGCCAAAAGTGTTCATAGAAAGTTTATAACAAATGGCACAGAGGACATAGTCTAGTTTTTTTTTAAAAAAAAAAGGTCTCAAGCAGATTCCAAGTAGAATTAGACTATAAAACCTCTGACTCTATTGCCCATTACAGTGTTTGCGTACTCTCCTCACAAATTATAAAGTAACAGTGTCAATAAAGAGAAATCAGGTACGTCCACAGTCTCTCCCATTTCTCAGTTAATGTTTCTTTGTGTGCTTCGGCTTTCGAAAGTGTATTCATTTTAAATTCTAGTAACAGTTTGTAATTTATAATCTTTTTACAAATACTCTGCTTGCTATATTTGACCTTGACTAATTTAAGGCTGTGTGATTCTGAGCCTTTTTCCCCACCTTCAGTTCCTTTCGATTATTTTTTCTAAACTTTCCAGACCCCCAAGCAAGGCAAATGTTGGTGTTTTCTCTTTGTGTAGTGAGGGGAAAGAGAGATGACCAGCATGGTGTAAACTGAAAGAATTACAAACATCTTATTAGCTAGGCTGCAAATACGTAAGGCACGCTAAGAGAACAGGCTGGAGAGTGAAGCAGTCCGGGCTGACAAAATGTGTCTCTCTTTTTCACGTTTTACCTTGAATAAGAGGAAAAGTAAATGGGGAATTATTGAGTAGAAATTGGAGTAAACTAAGCAGTTGCAATATTTTATAAACATGAATTGCATTTATATTAGTAAACAATTAGAGTCCAAGACTTTTTTTGCCTAAAAAAAGGGTCAGTAACATCTCCCTAAGAATTCAGCAGGTTTCGTGCTATCCTTCTGTAAGAGATTTGCATTAAATTAGTAAGTACTGAGACCAGAAAAAAAACCTTGCTGATAGTTGTAGTGATATGTCTGAATTACCTACAGTCATAAACACTGGAATTGTGCATATTAATCAGCTTTTTAGAAAAGTAACTATCAGTTTACCTATTTTTAAATCTACAAAGCCTCCATACCAGTATCTAACACAGAACATCATGGCAGGAATTTTTTTGTTGAATTATAAAAAATATTCAAAAGCTTAATTCCTGAATATTTAGCCCACTATAAATGTATTGTATCAAGAGGCTGATTGGGGATCACAGAACAAGATTTATTTTGAAAATGCTTTAAAGCTTATTTTTACCTCTCTAAATTTATGTTTGTTATAGCTCATGATACGGTGTGCAGTGTAAAGAACATCGGACCATGCTTCCTTGCACATGATTGCTCTAGGTGTAAAATGGAGGCATGGTAGAGAATAGCCATCCTACTATCGCCACCTCTATATTTTGATTCGTTTAGTTCTTCTGATGGAAATATTTGCTAATTAATAAATGCTACTCCGGATCACTTATCTTTAGGTCCTCAGATAGTAATTCAGGATTAATTGTATTAGTATTAATTGCTACCACATCAGAAATTCCAAAACTTTTTTCTTTATTTAAAAACAAAATTCAGTTTGAGAGAATATTGAGGTGAAAAGATGCAAAATTATCAAGCAGACTATTTTAGTGGAACACTTTTTATAGTGAGCCACTATTTTAGTGAACCACTGAATTTTACTGCAACTACCAATTTTCATCCCTCTGTAAAATTCAAATATTTAGGTCTCTTAGCAGGTTCAAAGAATAATTTGAGTCTGGCCATAAGCCAAATAAGATCATCACTATCAAACACAGAATTTTCACTCCAATATTGCTCAACCATGAGGCTGAAAAGGGAATAGAATCCAGAAACATGGCTACAGAATTGTTTCTGTATTCATCATTATTTTTGAATACTGAGAGACATTATTAGGAAAGAAAACAGAAAAAGCATGTAAAAGGATGCACAATAGCTCTTGGAAATCCACAGAAAATGTAATATTACTAGAGAATTAAAGGTTCCATTTCTTGAAAAAGCTTAAAACAAGATTAAAATAAATATTTGGTTGCCATGTTTTCAATCACTTTACAAAAACATTATTCCAGGGGACTAAAAAGTTCTTAAACCAGTAGATATGGTTATAATAGATATCAAAAATTTTAATTTGAAAGTCACACACAAGAATTTGAAAGGTATTATTATTACTATTATATTTATTTTTAATATGACTGATTATTAACAGGTGGAAGAAATATCACAAGTTTTCAAAGATTCAGTGCTTTAGGGAAAATAATACTCAAATACAAATCACTAGACACAGTACAGGAATAACAGTGCAAAATACAGCATTTCCTTTACATGATTTAGTGATTCCTGGCTTTAGGATATAAAAAGATGTAAGACTAGCCAGTGACTAAATGTTCATGGAGTGTTTTCAACAGAAAAGTCATTCTAAAAAGGGTCCAGAGTAAATGATTCTTCAGGGCCAGACAACAGAGATTTATTATTAAAAGGCAAAATGGTCTTGAGTGTTCTAGCACAACAAGCTTCCAGGTCTAGATCACTGTGTTGGAAGGTGTCCCTTCCCATGGTGGGGGGGATTGGAATAAGATATGATTTAAGGTCTCAAACCATTCTATGACTCTGTGATTCTATGTCCCAAGATACTTTAAAAGAAGCTTGGTCATAGATTTCTATATGTTATATTCAGCAGTGTATTTAGATTTTCAACATGAGTTTACATTATTCTCTGCCCCTAAAATGAACTAGAAATATGATAGAGATCTGAGGTCAGTGCTAAAGTCAGGCAAAATTGTTCTTATGCTAGCCAAGATTTTTGAAGAAGGATCAATACCTTTGGCAAAGTAATTTTTGAATCACTCATTAGATGATATCTATATATTCTATGAACAAAACACAAAATACTATCATTAAAAAGAATCTATTGATAGTAATTTTAGATTAATTGCAGGTTAATATATGACCAATGCAACCAGTTTTTGTCTATGCCAATGCAGGATTTACATATAATATATATAATAATATAGTCTTAGGAAGAGAGAATCAACAAAGAACATGTTTCTCATTTGGATTCTGGTGTTTTAAATTCACTTTTTCAAGTCAATATGTGGTCATCTACTTACAGGAGTCTTTTATCAGGACCTTCTATGCTGTTGTCTCCGTCAGTGACCTTTGTATTCAAGGCAGAAGCTACTCCCTTACATGAGGATGTCTCCCCTTACCCAACACCACTGCACACACCTTCTTGTGCCATGGATGGATAAATTATTGCAACTATAACTTATCTCTGTTTCCTGGCATGTCAGAGCTCACAGGCTGCATTTAAAATGGAAAGGAGGAGCAAACAGGATCACCCCACAGAAAACCATTGCCAGCAAAGATCTCCTTCAACAGGACAGCTACCTCTTATTTAGCCCTTTCTTACTTTGATTTAGAAAAAAGGTATTAGACTTTATAAAAAGCATACCTGCTTGTACACCACCAGCTGTCCCAGTGCCTTTGGCTTCTTTACCTTCTTTTTCCTTAGCTCCTTTGAGCTTCAATCTCTCTGATCTCCATTTGGATGAAGAGATCTGGTTTTTTCTTCTATATTGTGCCCCTCACAGTGGAGCCTCTTTTCATTTGCTTTTTTAAAGCTGCCTGGTTTAACATTGTATTTTCCAAATTTGTTATGGATCCTGCCATAAGGATAGGAAGAAAAAGACGTGATTAAAAAAAATTCCCTCTCTCTTTACTCCTCTGCTTGTTCACCCTGTCAGATCCCTGTCTTTTTAATGACTATAGTTATGTTACTGCTTCCTGCTGAGTTTCCAAGCTGCCCTCTCTGACACTGAGCTGATGTCTGTGGCCTTAGATCCCCAGAATCAGTGTCTCTGCTTTCCTAATCCATTAGTTGTTTCAAATACCATCTCCTTCAGATCTCCACTTGTCTGTGGGTCCTCAGGACTACTCAATAGTCAGCTGCTTTGATTACACATCCTGAATATATACTTTGTATAATTAACATTGTAATGTTAGGACAGTTACAAAACTAGCCACATTTCTTTCTCTATAATTTTGAAGAAATAATTGGGGAAAAATAAAAGCTATATTTATTTTTATTCATTTGAGCACATCAGTCTCATGTTTTTGCTAAACTCAGAACTATTGGGCAGTGAATAACAAAAGCAGCAAAAATAAGTTTAAACACTAATTTCTTCTCTGTTCCAAATTTATAGGTAAACTGTTTTTCATTAGCATGGCTCAGTCACTTCCAACACTTTCATAATTCACTTTCTAGCCCAGATGTTTGCTTCCATAATGCTGAGAAAACCACATTCCTCTACTCCAGCAATGCCCTCCTATTTTATCTTTTTAGATGTTTTACAAACAAGTCTCAGCAAAATATCAGCACAGAGTCCAGCTTAAATAATTGTCCTTCTTTGAGCACCAAATAAATAATAAGACACATCTAATTGGATCTAGATTTGTCAGAGGCATAGGGTAGCTCACACTTTCTTCGAGGTGCTGGGTGCGGAACACACAGGACTCACGTCCCACTCACACATTTAGAGTAAGTGTGATACACCTCGCAGCTGGATATGTTCAGTGAAGTTAAAATTTTGCTTTTCATTTAGAAAAATATACAATTTGAAAGAAAAACTATTATAAAGCTGCATTCTTTCTTTTATTTTTTCCTTTGCCTCACATATTGAGCTTGCAAAATGGACAGTTTATTTCTCCTCTCAGTAGCTGTTTTTTCCACTGGTGCCTATGTTAAATTTTCATTTGGCAAAGCATTTCAATTGCTACATCAATTTCATTATGATATTGATTTGCACAATAGAAATTAACTTCACCAGGCACTGAAAGATAAGCTTTCTACTAAGGAGATAATACCACAGTAGCAAAGATAACTTTGTGCTTGAGTAACTCAACAATGGTTTAAAATATCTCAATTCAGTTTCCAGCTCTGCCACAGCCTTAATATGTAATGGTGCATTGTGTGTCTCTGAGCTAGATATGTATGCCTCAGCTGTACACGTTTAACTTGCAGTTTGGATAATTTTCCTGAGTTTTTTGGAAGTGAATACATGTGTAAAATTCTGCAAATGCACGTTTGAGAGATCTGGACAAGATTTTTCTTGGTATATAGCACAAGGGGATAAAGATCCCATTGCAGCTGATATGTATTAACATATTTTTAACTGTATGTACTACTTTGATCTCAATGTTCTCCTAATAAATGTTAGTTGTTTGTTTAATATCAATGCTAAAAGCACATATTTAACATTACACCAAATCAAAAATAAAAATCTGGTGACTCCACATCTCTCCAGTGTCTTGCTATCCTTATGATTAAAACATTTGTCTACATGTTTGCTTTAATGCCATTTCAGTGTCCTATATTTTGTCCTGAGAGTTCTGTGTACAGAGAAACTTTTATTCTTTTCCTCTCTACCACATGCTTTTACATTCTGCTTCCTTCAAACCTTAAACATGCTTAAGTTTTGTCCACCTCATGACCAACTACTGAGCTGGGCACACATTTAATTCTTTTCAATATTTTTGGGTTTAGTCCACACTTATTCTTAGACAAAAAACCACATCACCACCACCATCACCACCAAGAAAAAATACAACCATACCAAACAACACTTGTAAAAAAACCCAAAAAACAACAACAACTACAAAAACCAACAAAAACACAAAAGCTTTGTAGATCTAGTCATGTATTTCTATTCATTATTAAAATATATTTATATGTGATTAAGTATTCCTATTGCCAAAAGCAATTTGTGTCTTGATAAAGCTGCTCTTCAGACTCTACAATGCTAATCTAAAGAGGATCTCTTTTCTCACTTTGGATTTACTACTGTCAATATATCATCTGGGATTTACTTTTATTTTTCCAGTGTTTCATTTCAGTGAAAAAAAGCACAGAGAAGTTGTGATTTAGCAGATCATCATACATAGGCCAAACTGTAAGTAGTTCCAGTGAATTGCAAGTGACAAATAATAAATAGAATTACTTCTGTGGTTAAGATTAAGCTCTCTTGAAAGTATTTAAAAAAGCAGAAGTTATTGGTCTTCATCGTGGTTTCTTAGTTAAATATCTTGACACATATATTTAAAAATCAGTTGTTTTGCGGAATTCCTCTCATTTATGCTGTGTTCACACAAACAAAATACACCATCCTAAATGCCACTTTGTGAACCTTTGGAAACAGACAAGTGTGTGATTCCTCACTCAGTTAATGCAATCATCCAAACTATGTTTTATTCTATCAAGCTACGCTTCTATTTGATAAAAAAACGTAATAGCTCTATTTATCAGCTTAATTTTCTATAAATTAGAAGTTTCATGTTACACGTTGAAAGTTATAAGGGTATAGATAAATCTGTAAGTTCAACTCCTACAAGCTTAAAAACTATTTTGTTCATAAAGAGGTAGCAAATTTTTTTATACTGACAAAAATAATAGTAATGTTGATAATAATACATCGTAGAAACATAGTTTATTATGGCAGTAATATACTTAATGTATGTGTATCCAACATATTATATGGGTGGGGAAGGTACTGCAACACTGGCATATCACTAAACTGACGTAGCTAATGAAAGTAGTATGTGTAAATCCCTCAGCCAACATTCCTCTGCAATGTTTGTGTAATGGGAAACATTCTGATTTGGAAGGTTAAGTGCTCAAGAGGAATCTAAATTCATCTTCTGGTTGCGACAGAAAAGAAACACAAAGGCAAGTGAAGGACTAAACCTGGTTTGAGCTATCGCTGCTGGAGTTGGAACAAAAGTCTCTGTCAGTCCTCCCCATAGTACTGCAAATGATCTAATCATGAAAATGCAGCACATGATCAATAGTGAGGACCTGAAGCCAATTTATGTGAAAAGTTATCCAGTTTAGATTCAATGTATAATCATGAAATGTTCAACCTCAAACACTCATCCGCAAATTGTGATCAATTGAAAATTGTTCCTACTGAATTGTATGCAACTCTTTGTCTAATACAGACCAATTTTGCCTATCATCTGCCAGTTTTTCCCATGAGCTTACTTGTGTGATTAAATTGAAATGCTTAGAGGGACATCACTCTACTTCTGATGCAGCTGTTCCAACACCAAATGATCCAGTCACGGGTGAGGGAAAAATGCTATACAATCAGTCACTTCTGCAGCCAAACTAGTTATTGTTAAAACGTGATAGTCTACAGTTAGACTCATAAAACTGTGTGATACACATTAAAGTACAGGCTGAATTTCAAGTGTAATAGAAAACTGCTCTTTCTGCAGATTTCAATGGGATGTACAGAGAGAGTAGTCCTTTACCTACAGCATTTTCAAGCTTTAAAGGGAGTAAAGACAAAGCCTAACAGAAAGGATGGTAGCCTGATATGGAACACAGTAACATAGACTCAAAAGCTTACCTTGGACAAAAAGCTGATTTAGCTTGGATACTGAGGACAAAGACAGGCAAGGAAGTGTTTTGAAAAACATGTGTGCACCAGCAACAAAAAGAGGAATATATGCAGAAAAAATACACACTGATGGAAAAAGAACAAAACCTTTTATTTTGTTTTTACTCTATTTTAATTTCATTTCTTTTGAAAGCACTGGAGCAGATTGCCCATAGAAGTTGTGGGGTCCCCCTCACTGGAGATATTTAAGAACTGTCTGGATTCAATTCTGTGCCATTTGCTCTTCAATGACCCTGCTTGAGCACGGAGCTTGGATCAGATGACCCGCTGTGGTCCCTTCCAACCCGATGCATTCTGTGATCCTGTGATGAGTTTTGGTGTCCTGTGCTTTAGAGGCTTATACTAGCCATTTGTAGAGATACAGAAATGTTTGCTGAAGGAAGTCACCACAGTCTGGCAATTTTGCTGCACAGTTTTACTTGTGTATCAAGTAATATTTTGCCCTCTTTTTGGTGTTTTCCAAACACCTCTCTTTGTTCCAATGAAGTCTCCTTCAATGTTTTGCCAGGATAGTCAATTTTTTTTCTTTTGGTTATCAAATTCACATACCTGTCTCAAAATTAACACTGCAAAGATATTTTCAGAGGAACTGTTTGGTCCAGCTGCTAGTATTTCAGTGGTTGTATGTTTTGTTATAACTTTCAAAAGTCCATCTGAATGCAAGGATTTGTGTTTTAACTGATTTGATGACATTTTGGTGCCCTATCTTCATTTTCTGACTGTAAGTCAGTAAATAGAGAAGTTCCTTAAAAAGAAAATCAAATTTCATAATAAAAAAGAGCACAGGATATCTACTTTTTAAACAGCTGATATCTACTTTTATAAACAATATCAGTCTCTGATTGTCTTACAAGTTTTACTCTGTAAGTGTTGAGACTACCTGTTTGTGCTCCTAGCCTTTATGCAAAAGCTATTTCTGTTGCCATTGAGTCTTGTCCAGCTTCAGCAGATGAAAATAGAAGTATTCCTAAGATTTAGAGGGTAGTTCCCATTTTTACCTGACTGATAAATAAGAGAAAATATTCTTTCTGCATGCTGTCTTTAAAAAAACAAAACAAAACAAAACAAAGCAAAACAAAACAAAACAAAAAACACAAAAAAAAAACCACAAAAAAAACCAAACAAACAACAAAAAAAAACACCAAAACCCCAAACCAAAACAATTGAAGACCTTCTATCTGAATATTATGGTGGAAATACAGTCTCTTCTTGACCATTTTAAAGATATTAATATAGGTAGACACAAAAGGAATATGTTACATAGTTAAATGATGGACATACTGCTGAGCATCATCACTGAAGAAAGCCACAAGCTCAGGTAATCAGATTTGCTGGGCAACTAAGGGAGTGAAGAAAGAGGACTCTAATCATTTAGTCACAACATACAGTCTAAAAAGTTGACTTCTATATCTCTGTGTTAAATTCTGTTTCAGATACACACTGAGGTTTTGTCAATGATTTTCATATCTTCTTGGTAGCGCTTTTCTGATAGCAGACTGTGGGAGAAGAAGGAAAACCGTTGTCTACAGTGTGGGCTGTAGTTTCAGAAAGCAGAAAAACAACTGCATTTTCAGCTAGTTTTAACAAAAGTCCAAAAAGTGCAACGAAGTTAAATAAATTCTTTTGAAAAGGATGAATCCTGGCATTACTGGACTGTGCAGGAACATATTGGCTCACCAGCCATTGTAGTCATGGAACAGACATTTCAAATATGACAACCAAAACCATCACATCTAGGGATTTAGGGTCAGGTAAAACCATTCCCATTTATCAAATGGACCACTCAGAGCTTGATTTTTCCTTTTTACTAAGCCATGTGGCTTTGCTCCAGCCCTTGGTTACAACTTTCACATTTCATAATTGCCCTCACCTGCAGCTCCTTTCACTTGGAGATGGAGACTACAGGGGAACTCATTTTCTCTAACATACCAGGGGAATCCATTCTATTTTAATTCCCAAGAAGATAGCTTGATTGCCTTGGTATGCTACCAGAACTTTTTGATCTTGCATGTTTACACATGAATATATAATTACTACTCATTCATACTGGAAGGAAAAATCTCTGTCATTCAAAAGAGTTTTTTTTAAATCTAACATCCGTAACATTAAATTTAACTTCATCTGTGACAAAAGCTTCCATATTTTATATTAAAACTAAGGGATTTGGTACTTCCACTTTTGATTCATTTTAGACTTTTGCTCTTTCAGCAATCAGAAAAAAATCTTTATTTCAATAAACCTTTCCTCATTTCATTAGATGACACATCAATAAATGATGTTTTGGTGTCAATTTAATGACAATGACTCAGAAACCTCACTGTGTAAGAGTAATTGTGACTCTAGACCTTCTGAGATAGAGAAGAAAAGATATCCTCCATGTTAAGTAATATTAAATTATTGTCTCAGTATTGCCTATAATTTATGTAGAAACCAGTGAATAATTTCATTAAAAAAAACCTGTTTCTACATAATCTAACAATCTTTCATCGTATGTTTATGCACAGTAACAAACAAAGTATATTAGTTTGAACTCCTTGTTCCATTCTACTATGGTGAAGACTCCAGACATAAGTTGGCCCTAGAGAGCTCAGTCCGGGTGACAGGACATGAAATTTTCTGTCTCCACACACCTACACAGGCTGAGCTACCCAGCAGTCAATTTACCCATGTAAATCCCAGTTAATGGCCTCTTCAAGGCAGTTTTTCAGAAGCATTCAATATTTGACACATACACTGCTTCACTCACCGGTATGAGGCACTTTTCTGTTCCTTCAGCATAAACTGTTTGACTGGAGTGTTCACACACGTTCAGCACGAGATTACCCCAGAATACTGAAGTAACCATAAGCCTTAGCTGTATTTTACATCCACATTAGAAATTTTCATGGTCACAAGAATTAGTCCTAAAGAGATAATTACAGCTGGGTATAGAATGATAAACATTTCAGACAAAACAGCTTACTGTGCTGATGAACATATTGTATTGTGATAGACTGAAATACATTTTAATTCTAAAATTACCATTTTAGAGGCTTAATTGTAAAACATTTCTTTCATTCTTGCTTAATGATTACTATATGAGCATCAACAAATGCTCCCATCATAATAATTTCCTGTAACCACACATAAGGTGATAAAGTGAAATAACCTAAAAAGCAAATTCAATAGCCAAAGCAGATTTGTTCCAGTATAATTTTACTTAGCTACCTCTGTACTACAGCTCTTGACTGTGGTGACTATTTAAAGCTGGATTTGCTTGAATTCATGCATTTGGGATCAGTAGTATAACTTCCCTGCAGGCATTCTTACCCCTTCTTCATGTGGCATAAACCTATAGATTACTTGCGCATGTTCCCTTTCCCTAGCACTTTTTATTGTCCCATCTGTCCCTTTCATGCCAGCATGTTTTCTTCAAGGCCAGTCACATGGAAGCTCTGCTCCTGAATATAGTGATTCTTAAATCTCCATGATCTCATTCTGTGTACATAGCACTGTGCATTTATCACACCTCCTCTTGAGAGCCTTCATAAAGGAACACAAAACTCACACCAGTCTTAAAAAAAACACAACAAAAAGCAACATATATATCAAAGTATCTTGAATCTTTCTATGAATTTATTATTTTGGACTTCATTGGGTTTATCAAATTCTCATTCAGAAATTGTTTGTTGCATCTTATTGGTGATATATGCAGGAATCTGTCCTCATAATTCCCATTTCAGAGAGCCTGGCATAAAACAGATAATGCTCTCATCTTAATTCAATACTTCACAACTCTGTGTAGAGCTTGTTCAAGACTGAAAGCATTAAATAAATTGGATCTAAACTGGTTATATTTTTGATACAAAAGATACATGCTTTAAAGTTATTGACTGATGTAAAGTGTTGCTCCCTTTGTGGGAGGAGAAAGGGGTAAGAAATAGTGGCAAGCAACTATCAATTACATATTTCATTCTGATGTCCAAAGGCTGATAATTCATATGTTAGCTGTGGGAAATTAAAAGAATAAATGACTAGGGCTGTCAAAATCTTGTTTAATTACTGTTTGTGTATTTATATGGTTGTAAAAATCTCAGTAGGAGTAAATTTTATATTCAACAGATTTTAACTATAATTATATATCCAAAATATATATGCAGATTGGATTCTATGAATTGTAACGTTGTTGATATAGGCCACTTAAATAAACACTTAAATGGGAAAAATGTGTGTTTTTCCTTTCCCCAACATCAGTATTTTGAAGCATAAAAAGGGAATCTCAATCACCTAGTTTTCAGTGTCTGAAAATTTTTGCCTTGGAGAAGTTTCTTTCAATTTATATGCCTAAATTTATAGAAGCCAAACTTCATGACACCATATGTGAAAGACCAGTAAAAATTTCTATTTCTGTGCTTTACCAGAGAAGTGAAATCTAATGCTTATCAAAGAACATAACTGTTGGATGATTCTCAGAAAATTTTTAACCCCAATATGAAAAATGTACTTTTTTCTTAATTAAAAGCAACCATAGGAACGAGTAAATATTATTAAATCTGAGCCCATATTTTTGCTACAATTTCCTATAAGTTTTTAATTAGTTTGAATTCACCCAAAGACAGTACAAATCCAAAGCTGTTTGATGGTATTTCGGCATCCTTCCTGAAATCTGTAACAACTGCAATTTTCCTCATGATTGAAGCCACTTGTTTGTGAACACAGCTATGCTGCACGCTTGTTCTCTGGTCTCTCATCATATTTGAAATAGTTTAGCTCTCCAGGGCTATGAAATAAAATATCTCAAGCAACAGTGACTGATGAGTCCTGTCATGGACATAGAAATAATCTCTAGTATCTGACTTGGAGATTAGAATACTATGAACATATGTAGCTGCAAATTGCAAGTTATTAATTAATCTTGATTCTCTTACTATTGGCATATACAAACTGTCATTATTTCTATTTCTCAAAGCTTAACACAAGCTTACCTTTGAGCACTTGTTCTGATACAACTGTTAAGCACTAGATTTTGTATTTGCAAGTGCCAACACTCAATTAAAAGGCTGGCAGGGCGTTTTAATCAGTTCTTAAATCATGTTAAAAGTAAAACATACGCAAATGTCACACTAGGACTACTTTTTAATGTGTCATACACTACTTCAGACAGCAACCAAGCAGATCATGCACATCATTGAATTATTTACACAGATGTATCAGAATAGATGTTCCTCATCTCCACCGATGCCTTGTCTCAACATAAAAGGCTAAATTAAAATCACATTGATTGCTTAAGAACAAAAAGCAGCAAAGGAACTTGAAAAATGACAAATACTAAACAATATTCCTTTCAAATAGTCTCTGGCTCCAAAATGGTGGAATACATTTATTTTAAGCTTTCCAAGATATTCCACTTGGCACAACGAAGTAATTAGAGAAATTTTCACACTAAAGGAAACTTTATGGAAACCATCTGTAATGGAGGCTGTAAGGGAGAACTAAACATTCACCTCAGCTATGAACTACAGTTCAGCCGTTGCTGAAACCATTTTGCTTGAGTAGTTTGCTAATCAAACGGTCAAACCAGCACAGCATGGGGACACAGACATTTCGTGTAGTGTTTCTGTTCACACTGTTCATTTTCTGCAGAGTCTCTATTCCCTTCTATTTGAGACTCAGCAAAGGACACAATGAACCTTCTGTCAGCTCTTGAATTTTTTGCTGTTGCCAGAAGTGGTTGATACACCACTGTGCTGGTGTCAATGCTTAAAAGTCTGAAAACTTTGATAGCAAAATTCATAAGGAGAATTAATTGATCCCAAACTTGGTTAGACAATGAAAGTGGAAATTACAGAAATATAGGATTCTTTTTTACTAGGATTTTTTGTTGTTACTACTCTGAAATGGAAAAATAGGAATCATATACACTGATTCAGCTAGACAGGATTCCAATTTTAAGGTGCCTAGGTGCTTTATTTTCTGCCTTAGCCAGTGTGCAGAACGTTTCATTTAAATCCCAAATTAAGATAATACTCCCAATAATCCTCCAGCTTTCCAGTTCATGGCATGGATATTTTGGACTATTTGGCTTCTGTAGGTGGTAGTCTTTCAGGATGATTGCAATAAATTAAATGGATGATAACAACTTACAAGTGGATTTCAAATGCTAACACAATTCTCACTGTATACATGCACTTGCTGAGTTCACTAGGCAGTTTTCTGACATGCACAGATTGAAGGACATTACTCCTAAATCTAACCTGTGGCTTCCTCAAAACATTGCTCAAACTTACCTTGAGAGAGTGAGCAGTTGCATCATGTCATGTGAACCTTAGGTATTTGTAACCTTCCAAAGCATATCTTTCTGGCAACTAAACTCTCCATAGCATAGTATTCATATCCCACAACTAGTGATTTAAAATATGCTAACAGCAAATACACTTTTATGCATCATGTAACAAACAGTTCTGAATTTTATTTTTAAAAGCAACATCAACGGAAGTTTTATAATTCCACACTTGTTACAGCCAGCAAAGCATGTAGACTTCTCTCTTTTTTCTCATTATTACATTTCTGGGTTGCAGATACACAGAGAATCAATCAGCCTCCTCCCCATTAATTCCTCCTCAGCAACTTCCTGTCTCAAACTGCTGTGTAAAGCTGCTGTGTGATGTCAGACAGCTGGTTTTCACCTGACAGAAGATGACCCCAAGGCACTTCCCTTTTGTATATGGGCTTTGCATTTACAAAGCCTACATAAGCTTACCTATCTGGACCTCTAAGAATAAAGTAGGCCATCTCTCAGATGTCAGAAATAAACATAACAGGTAAAATGATGTGCTGGTTTTGTCTAGAATAGCTAGGTTTCTACTCTGTAGGTGGCACGGGGCCACATTTTGAATTTCTGCTGGAAACAGTGTTGATAACTCAGAGATGTTTTCATTATTGCTGAGCAGGGCTTGCACAGAGCCAAAGACTTTTCTGCTTCTCATCCCACCCCACCATCAAGGAGGCACAAGGAGCCGCAATGTGACAGCCGGGATAACTGACCCCAACTGACCAAAGGGATATTCCATGCTCTATGGCATCACGCTCAGCACATAGACTGGGGGGAAAGCTGGCCAGCAGCTGCTGCTTGGGAACTGGCTGGATGTAAATCAGCAAGTGGTGAGCATTTGCATTGTGCATCTCTCATTTTGTGTAGTCTAATTATTTTATCATCATTATTATTAAAATTTTTTCCTCCCTTTTCTGCTCCACTAAACCATCTTTATCTTAACCCATAAGTGTTCTCACTTTTACACTTCCTATTTTGGGAGTGAGTGAGTGCTGGCTGGGGTTAAGCAACAACAGATGTGTTAGTGTCTGTAAAAATTAATATCTTTCAATTAAAACAAAAATAAGGATCTAAGGATCCCTGTAGAAGCAAAAGATTAGAGTCAACCAACAAGAACAGAAAACTAACTGCATGTAGTGTCAGAGCTGCTGAGAGAAATGCTGCCATCAAAACCCAGCTCACTCGAAAATGTCCACTGCTTGCCTTTCAATATGAGCATGTAGAATTTTATTTGTTACAGTTGTCTGTAGTCTAGAACATGTACCTGGGACAGAGGTGGGCTGGAATTTGTATTTTAGAAGGGTAGAATGTTTATTTAACTGTATTTATATTAACACTACAACTGACATTTGGTTTACAAATACTGGGAGAGGGCTGAGTGTGATGTTACACAAATGTTTGGGATTTTTTGTTGCTTTCTGATATAAGTGCTATCCTGGCATCCTTGGGCACTAGTACATAAGCAGTAACGTATGATAGCAGTTTATAAAAAGAGGGTCTACACATGTGGGTGATATGGGTTTGATTTTTTTTGTGGACTAGGAGATATGAAAAACATTACTCTCAGTCAGCTACAGTTTAACGCCCTGTTTTCTAGTTTCCCTTTTAAATAGTATCCTTATAGCATCAGCTATTGTGGTGTTAGTTATCGCTCCTACAAAAGAAATTTCAAACTAAAATTAAAAAATAGTATTAATAAGAAAAATCCCCAAACTGTATTGTCTCAATCACTTGACTGGGAAAGCAAGAGTCACTGAAAGTTACTGTCCTTCCTTTAGATTTTACCTAGCTAAATAAGAGAGCATTTTTATTTTAAATGTAATTGCTTGTATAAGCAAATTTTGGAAACCTGGCTATCATGTAATATTCCTCTGGGTAGATCTAGAGTGCATTTTTCTCAGCAGGACAAATAAGTCAGCACAGATATGTGTGCTTTTATTTCCCAAGCTAGCAAGACAATCCAAACCAGCCACCCCCAGGTTCCTCACAAAGAAGGTAAAGCAAATTTACTCTGTAAAATTATAACAAAGAACTTTCTTTGATATTATTACCCCAAGCAGCAAAAGGTGAGCAGTCCAGAATTAAAATTTTACTTAATGTTTACTGCATGGTATACCTTTCTAAGGATATAAAAGTAAGAGGGTGGTAGGTAATTCCAGCAGGCAATACACCCCCCCCCACCCTCCAGCCCTTCTGAAATCCATCCCAGTGCTTAGAGGTCTGTTGTTTGATCTTGCAGGAGAGAGGGAGGTGAAGGGTAATTGAAAGGGGACAGTTCTGCTTACCAAGAAGAACATGTGAGTAAAATACAGACACAAATATGATACTAAATAGTAACCTGTGACAGTAATGAGTACCAAAGATTCCTTTTAAACAAGGTGTTGTGGAAGGTGAAAAGGAGCAAATATATAACATGCCTGTAACATAGAAAGAGTTATCTTGAATAACTGCTGAATACTTTTAGTGCAGCTATGTTTGAGGCTAACAAAAACACTATTTTCATGTCACTGCTTATGTCTGTTCACCAAATTAAATTATATTAGTAAGATGGCAAATGTCTTTGTGCTATTACTCCAGCCAGCATACCTGCTTCCCTACTCTAGTTGTGCCAGAAAAGTTGAAGGGTAGATCAGAACTAGTGTAATTGTCGTGGTGGTTTGTTTCAGCTGTTTTACAACCCACACCATGCACAGATCAAAGGGTTTTAAGGAGAATATTGAGTTTGACTTCATACACTTTATAGATGTTGAAACAGAGGCGATGTGATTCTCCTCACACAGTGAAGCAGTCCACCAGCAAGGCAGAAATTAGATCCCTAATGTTCGCTGCATGAGTCCAGCACCCAAGTCCTGGGGTCACAAGAGCTCAAGCTGTGGCATGGCTGACAAGGTAGAAAGTGGCCCTTCAGTGAGGCCTTGAAAATGCCAACAATGAAGGATGGCTTTGCATTCAGCTCCCCAAAGCTACTGCTGTGCATCAGACTGAAACACGTGTGCCAGCACACAGATGCGCCACCTGCCAGGGCAAGTGGAACTGGAGAGGGGAGGCACAGGGTTTGTGCAATGGCTCAGCCAAGCACATCCACAGATGGAGATAAAAAAGCAGCAAGGCAACAGCCCTCCAGAAGAACACTTACCCAGGATAATCAGTATAACACTGAGCTGGCCTACTGGTTATCAGAGCAAGTGATAAGCCTGACACAAACGAAATGAGAACACAGGAAGTGCCCAGGCACTAAGGACCAGAACCCATGAAGTGTCAGATGTTAACACATCAGTGTGCATATTTGCATATAGTCCAGACACCCTTTCTGCTTCATCTCCAAATGCAAAGAAAATGCTCTTAAAGCAATGTCTCCCAGATTGCCATAGGTTAACATCAAGTATCACATACACAGCAACATTTTTGAGGGCAGTTGCTGAAACCACTTTGATAGTTTGTTGATCCACGTGCAGATAATTCAAGCGAATCCATCAAAGTTTAGACTTTGAGTCTACTCAAAGTCTACTTTTCTGCCTAGTGGATACCACCACACAGGATTCAAAGGTCACTTATCACCCTCAGAGTAGCTGATTATTCCTCTGCTATTATTCTCCTGAAAGTGTTTTGGCTAGTTGTTTAACTGCATATTACTAGTCTACGTAGATGCTGATACTGATTTCACTCTGGGCACAACAACACAAACTCTTTTCAACAGTGCCTGTTACACATGTCCATCAAGTGAAATAACATCTTGACATATCCCACAAGTGAAATCTGAGTATTCATTTCATCAAAATGCATTGAATACACAGCACTTACTCCCCTGAAAATTATAGGGAATCCAGTCAGGATGTTTGATGTGTTGCTTATCAGCATCCTGAATTGTAGCATAGTTAACCATGTCTTTACTTTCCTGAAGTTTTACATGTTGTACTTCTCTGTCATGAATTCTCACAGGCTATAGAGACATTTCAAAGACACATTTACTATATTAGGTATTCATTTAACTCTACTCTAAAATCAGACTGCAGCACACTCTCATTCCATTAAAACATCCAACCAATGCACATGCCAGCAGACACATTCACTTACTTGTCTAAAACCTTTGAGCTTAGTGACTAATTTTCAAACTTGGCAGAGGGGTACTGATCTTAGACATAATCAGCTCATTGATCCAGTTGGGACCACACTACACACACACACACAAATTAAGTTTTCAAATTCATCTCGAGGCCATATAATTGCTAGATTTGATGGGGTGGTAACTCACAGTAGAAAGTGAGTAAAGAACCAGGACTGCCTCTTTTTGCATGCTCTGCCATTAGAGTGTTTTAGGAATAATATAATGGGAAACTGTGTCTCAGTTAGAGTCAATCAAGACACAGAAATCTGTAGGAAATCTGGCTTCATCAGTTCATTAGCTGCTCACAGAACCCCTTGTTTACACTGAACACATATTGCAGGCATCAGAAGTATTTGCCGCAAATCATCTGTTTCTAAAACCTGAGGAACTGCTGTGACTGCACCGCCCTTCCCTTCCTCCATCATATGGCCATAAATGCAACTCTGCTCTTGTACGTTTAGCTCCAAGTGATCCAGAGAGAATGTAACCACAGAACAAGCAAGAGAGCAAACACAAAGCGAAAGGATAGAAGGGATTATAATCACTTGTATCTACTATAAAGGGAATTTATTGAGTTCTGGATGCAACTTCTATGAATAGCAAAATTCAAATTAAATTTATTTCATTATGTTTGCACATCTCTAGCCATGGAGAATGAAGGAAACATCTAAGGAAATGGTGGCTATCTGGCTGTACAACTCATTCAGCTGTCTTCTCTCTTGATGAGACTACTACAACTGAATTTTACATTTGAAAGTGGTAGGAAAATTTAGAACCCAAAGAGGAATTTCAGTCCAGCAGCCTACGTCTGTGCTCCCTCTGCTGCTCCATAAATGCAAGTCTTGTAATTTGTTTCAGAATAACTGATGTGTTAAATACTGAAAACTTTAAATCCAGAAAGGAGGCAAATCTAAACATATAATTTGCTTACAGTCATTAAAATTCTTTTCTATTTATGCTGACAGGACAGCTTGAAATACTCATTTTCATGAAGACTGCTGCTGCACTGTGGCAAAGACAGAGGCCACAGCCGAAATCAATGACCTATTTTGGTAGTCACTGTATGAGCACATCAGAGAGTTAACTAAGGAGTTACCATCTAATTAGAGAGAAGGTGAGAGAAAGTGATTTCATGTATATTTATTTTTACTCTATGTGTAAATAGATGTTGCAGGTTCCTCCAAGTGACTGCACATGTGCTGACCATTGAGAGCTTTGACTTGCTGAGGTCTAAGTCCCATTTTGACCATGGGGACACAAAACTTCCACTGAAATGTGTGAGAAGCTTCATACCTTTATGGGAGTTGGAGTCCAAAAATGTTTGTGGACTCTGTCTCCAAGGGCATAAGCAAGGCAACGGGAACTAACTCTAGCATGCCTGAGAAGGATCTCAGATTACTACCATCTATCTCTAAGACAACCTTCTTCTTTATCAGTACTGATAATATTTGTAGCCCACAGTCAACATTTTTCATTTCCATGGAGTTAAATAAGGCAAAGTCCGAGTTCTGCTGCATGATGCTCAGAACTACCCATCAACTAATTCATTAAAATTGTAATCTCAGAACCTTTCAGATAGCAGCATCAGTATTTCAGGTATTCACATATGCAAAATTTTTATATTCAGTATTCAATATACTTTTACTAAGAGTGTAGTAAGCTACATATCTGTATTGTTTAGAGGATGCATTTCACTGGAATCATGAGTGCCTTTTCTGCTGATGTGATGACAGAGGGATTTTAAATCCATAGCTATGCACAGCAGCAACTGTGATCTCTTAAGTCACCTCATTTTGAATCACTGGAGCTTGTAGGTCGGCAACATGATTTGAATGATGAAACCAGAGACAGTTCAAGCTCATATATTCCTGAGCTTGTCAGCTCATCTCATCATATATATAACTTCATGAGTATGAAGATTTTTGTCACAATTACTATCCTGATACTTTTTACGATTAATATTTTTTGTTCTTTGCACAACTTTGTAGATCTGGTATCAGGTTTCCCAAGAGGACTTAAATCAGTCTCTTCTCAGTGTCCCGTAAGCTGTGGCTTGCATTGCTGACCACTCTTTCAGAGCAAGGAAGGAAGGAGATTTTCTTGGCCCTCCTTGCCTGAAGAACTCGTCCTTCAGTCACTTCCCTCATGCAGAAGCTCACCGTATTACATTATGTATCTATGGTCACATCAAAGGTTAAGTATGCTGAAGTACAGGCTTTATTTTGCAAGTTGTGGCTGGCTGCAGTCCCAGATTCAAGCCCCCAAAAGAGGCACCTCTGATGCCTTCACACAGAAGAAGTGGTTTCCTTAGCAACTGTGACCAGTGAAAGAAAATGTGCCTGACAGGAAAGCGTATGTTGGGCTTCTGAGAAAGAAGTCTCCCACAGATGAAATATTCTGCTGAGGTCTAGGGAGTGCTGGATGGATATACATTTATAAATCACTCTGTGCGCATGATTCTCCCTCTTTCTCTCTTTCTCTGGATGTGGATAACCATATTGAGGCAGTGCTGCACAATCCTTGGCCTGCCTTTTGCATTGTCAGTGTCCCTGGAGCTCTGGGATTGGTGTTTTCTGAACCCTAACATTAAGTGTAACCATAACCCTAACCCGAAGCCTAACCCTTGGCACAGCCTAAGAAGTAGCATTGGGCTGAGGTGAGTTCCAATCAGGAAAACACAAAGGCTGCAAGGTTGGGGCAGTGCCGCGCTCCCCTTGGCATGCTTTTCGCATTGTCAGTATCCAAGGAGCTCTGGGTTTTGTGGTTTTGTGAACCCTAAACCTAGGCGTAACACTAAACCTAACCCAAGGCGCAGCCTGAGGAACAGCATTGGGCTGAGGCAAGTTCCAATCAGAAAAACACGAAGGCTGCAAGGTTGAGTGATAGCCACGCTCTGCTTGGCATGCTTTTCGCACTGTCAGTGTCCAAGGAGATCTAGGATTTGTGGTTTTCTGAGCCCTAACCCTAGTCGTAACCCTAACCCTAAGCCTATCCCTAATCCTAGGCACAGCCTTAGAAACAGCATTGGGCTGGGGAGAGTCCCACTCTGGAAAACACAAAGGCTGCAAGACTGGGGCAGTGCCACGCTCCGCTTGGCATGCCTTTATCATTGTCAGTGTCCCTGGAGCTCTGGGCTTTGTGGTTTTCTGAACCCTAACCCTGGGCGTAACCCTAACCCTAACCCACGGCGCAGCCTAAGAAACAGCATTGGGCTGAGGCGAGTTCCAATCAGGCAAATATGAAGGCTGCAAGATTGCGGCAGTGCCACGCTCACCTTAGCATGCCTTTCCCATATTCAGTGTCCCTGGATCTCTGGGCTTTGTGGTTGTCTGTACCCTAACCCTAGGCGTAACCCTAACCCTAGCCCTAACCCTAGGCGCAGCCTAAGGAGTAGCATTGGGCTGAGGAGAGTTCCAATCAGGAAAGCTTATAAGCTCAACACCCTTTCAATGTATGTATCTTCTGCATGTTTCAATTACAAACATGGGTCCTTGGGAAGGAGCAGAAACAAAGGAGCCTCATTTATTGTCAGCTAGTTGTTTCTTTTCTGGAGCCACTTGACAATTAAATGGCATCCACTTGTATTAAGAAATTTGCAGCACTGCTTCCTCTTAAGCAAATGCAATCAATCTCTCCGCAGCTCTTTCAGTAAAAGAAGTCAGTGTTTTCTGCAAACTGCTTTTGTCTTTGCATTTTGTGCATAAATTTCTGGTTAATAGAAAAGGTTAAGTACCTTTCCACTCGAATTTAATTAAATCACTCTGCCTAACTCTTACAGCGTATCAATATTAAATTACGATCTGTGTCCGTTGTTTTGTCTCTTGGCATTTATACTGAACAATAGCATCCAAACACCTCTCTGATTCAAAAAAACCCTCACCAAAGTGATATTTAAGTACATCTGACAAATAGACAGAAAAGATTACAGAAATTTAGAGAAAGCCCTGTCAAAGACAGTCCTTATGTTTATTTCTCATCCAAGGTATAAGCCCATTCATACATTCTATAGACAAGACTTCTGTCCTGAAGGACAAACTTTGGGGAACAAGTGGGACCATTTACCATCACGATGAACAGGTCACCATCTGATTTTGATATTGTAATTTGAAAGACTAGGAGAGAGGTGTTTTCTAGTTTGCTAGAAACCATATTCCTGACTATATCTCAGACATCCAACTGTAGTCTGTAAGATAAAGTACAGATATATTATACAGTACAGAGAATTTTTACACCTTTTCTTGATAATCAGATGAAAAAGATGAATTTGATGTAAATCCAAGTACTGGCTTTGGCAAACCAAGACCACTTTCCCAGAATGCATTTATGTTTCTTTGAAAAGCATTTTAAAGTGTCTATAGTCACTTACATAGGCAATGAAATACTGGGCTTTTTCCACTTAAAAATTTGGATGGTGCAAAGACAAATTATGCTGTTGATATACCAGTGCAGCAAGATTAAACCATAAAAGTGAATGACTAGAAATACATACCTGTCCCATAATTATGCACTACTGCAGGACTGAAAGAGATGTGTCAGAATAGTATATGAGACAAGACTCAAACTAATGAATACGACATGGAAAAAAGGTTCATAAAAAGTGATGTAAATGAAATGAGATTGTGATAATGATTTTGTAAATCAAGGCAATAAATAGTAACACCATGGATCTATCCTTCTGGAGTAGTAGATGATATTTGGTCTAGAATCTGTGCTCAAATGGAGATAAAGGTAGAACCGACAATGTAAATAGAAGCAAGAACTGCATGAGGTTAAGAAACTGATATTGCAAAAATAGAGAAGTCAAGTAGCATCACTGTGGTAATATAACAAAAAAATCCCAAATGATGAAGCTATTTTAAGTTTCTAAAAAAATACATCAATTAAGCAGTATTTTTTAAAAGAACCAGACATCGAAAAATGAGCATGAATCCAGCAATCACGAACTGAACTCTCTTTGCCTTAAATAAATAATGAAAAAGATTAACTGTACATATAATTCTATTTACTTCATTGAGAAAAACACTGAGAAATTAAAGAAACTGGAAATTTCAAGGATTTATGCTTCGGGTTTCAAAAAGAAAGTACAAACGTTTTAGGAAGCTGCTTAAAAATAGGAAAAACTATTCAAGGAGAAGCTGAATACAGGATGAATAAGTACCATGCAAAAAGCAGGCAAAAATACAGAGACATTAAAATAATAATAATTTTTTCTGGAGATCAAAAAAGATAGGAGAAAAGTATGATTCGTTAGAAGTAAGGCTGAGCTAAACCATGCTAAGAACATTAAAAGAAATTACAAAATGTCCATAATTTACATGATTTAGGAAGGTGGAAGGGAAGACAGACCATTATGTAGTGACAAAGAACATAAAGACAATATATGAATTGAGGGAACATTTTACCTCAGCTTTTAAACAAGTGCAATTCTGAACCTGGGGCACAAATAAAATGGTTTGTGGGAATGTATGTCTCAGCATGGGAATTATCAAAGCTGATGCTGAAACAAAGCTCAAGTTTTGTGTGCTAAGATTGAGACAGATGGATATGAAAAAAGCATTTCTAGAATTCTTGACAGAACTGGTACATATTCCTGGAAATTTTGGAGAATCAGAATTTTAACAACCCATTTAATGGGGAAAGGGAAGCAGTACTATAGGATACAGGTTAAGCAAAGCTTCCTACGTGTTTGTAAGACCCATTCAAATTATTATACAGAATAAACTTACAACCTCAAGGCAACTAAAATAGATTCCCTACCATGTAAGGTTTAAAGACATTTTTTGAAGAAAACTGGTATTTTTTGGCATATGATGAAGCAGGCTAGTCTAATAAAATAACAAATCTTTAGATAAAATAAAGGATTTCATTTGAACGTCATTAAGGTTTTTAGCACTTCAGGGGAGAGAATCATCTCGTAACCCTGGATTATGAGGCAAATAAGATTTATAAAGTAGACAGAGACCTGGGTGAAGGGAGAAGCCACAGCAGCTGCTTCTGAAGGAAGTTTATTAGAACTAAGTTTACCAACAAAGATACTAAGTTTTACCAGGAATAAGGTGCTTCAAGGTCAATGAAGGCAGCAAAGGTGGTAGAATATCTCTCTGAATGGCTTCAGCGCACAGTTCAGTCCTGTTCACGGAGATCTTCACGTTTTTACAGTGCCGCAACCCAAAATTCATTAACAATTTTACTCTTCACGTAGATTTTAAAGTAAGAACTTTCTACTGTAATTAATAGATGACAAAATGAGAAGAGCTTACCTTGGGAAGAGTGGCAGAGGAAATGGGACGCACTTAATTATACTGAATGCCATGTCACACAGTGGCTATAGGAATTTGCCAGATGGAGGTTAGCAGATAATAACATCTCAAGAACGTAAATTCAAGGCTGTCTGTAATGTGGACAATAGAGAAGAAAATGTGACCTCAGCACCTTAGCACCTATTGCACAAGGTATTTCCCAGTAGATTTAGACAAATATTTATGTAAGTATGCTCAACATTACTAAGACCCAGTTGTGTTTTGTGTGTTTCTGATTGCTCATGTACCTGAATATATATTTAGGTTATTCAAGAAAAGGGTACCTTTACAAGAGTGGATTAACTATTTTACAGGCCAGGCCTAAAGGGTGAGAGGGCTCGGATTTGTCTCTGTAGAGGCGCCAAGTGATTATGCACAAGGAAGAGAGAAGTTAAAAAACCATGTTGACACAAAAGAAATGATTGCAAACTGACTTGGAATTAGATGGTTTCTAGATAACAGAGCAACAAAGCTGTACAACAGTTTCCCCATAGGACTGGAGTAGGAGGAAAGTGCAAGACATTTAACAAATACCTTTTCAAAGTAGTGTTTAATCACGTTATGGAATGATATCAGAGCAAATACCAGGACCTCAAGGTAAGGACTCTGCCCCTATCTCTTTACACTTCTGTATTGCTAAACTGTAAATGCCTCTGATAAAAAACAGACATTTTACATAAGACAGAACTGCATGAAACTGCTACATAAAAACATGGTGCATGAAGAAAAGGACTTCTGATACTTGAGGCATCTTTTACTTCCTTGGGGCACACAGTACTGTGGTGGGTTCATGCTGACTGCATGCCAGGTACCCACCAACACTGCTCCATCACACCCTTGCTCAGCTGGGCTGGGGACAGAATATATAACAAAAGAGCTCTTGGGTCGAGATAAGGACAGGGAGGGATCACTCAGCAGTTACAATCAGGGACAAAACTGTCTTGACACCAGGAAATTAGTTTAATTTATTACCCATCAAATCAGAGTAGGATAATGAGAAATAAATGCAAATCTCAAAAACACTTTCCCTTCACCCCTTCCTCCTTTCTGGTCTCAATTTCACTCATGATTTCTCTATCTCCTACCCACAGCAACACAGGGAGACAGGAAATAGGGACCGCAGTGAGTTCATCATACACTGTCTCTGCTGCTCCTTTCTCCTCAAGAGGAGGACTCTTCACACTTTTTCTCTGCTTTAGCATCAGGTGTCTCCCACAGGAGACAGTTCTCCATTAACTTCTCCAGCCTAAGTTCTTCCCATGGGCTGCAGTTCTTCATGAAGTGCTCCAGCATAGAGTCCATTCCACAGGGTGCAGTTCTTCAGGAGGAACAGGCTTTTCCAGTGTGGTCCCCGACAGGGTCACGAGTCCTGTCAGCAAACCTGTTCCAGCATGGGCTCTTCTCTACACAGGTCCTTCCAGGAGCCTGCTCCTGCATGAGCTTCCCATGGGGTCACCACCTCCTTTTGGCGTATCCACCTGCTCCACAGGCTGTAGGTATACTGCTTTATTTTCATCTACCCAGTCATTCAATCACAGAAGGCTTTCAGACTGGTCAGCCATGATTTCCCCTTGATTAATCCGTGGTGTCAACTCCTGGTAATCTTTTCCTCCACGTGCTTAGAGATGACATCCACGATGAACCATTCCATCACCTTTTCAGGGACTGAAGTGAGGCTGATTGCCCTGGGTCCTACTTATTCCCCTTTCTGAAGGCTGAAGTGACTTCAGCTTTCCTTCAGTCCTCAGGCAAGTCTCCTCTTCTCCATGATCTTTGAAAGGTGGAGAGTGTCTTAGCAATAATATCTCCCAGGTCTCCTCAGCACTTGCTGTGGGTGTCAAGTTTGCCTAAATTATCTCTAACCCATGTTCTCCTAATACAGAAAAATCCTGTAATTTGTAGAATATGTGCAACATTGGAGGTATGTGTGCCAACAGGCACTGTGATGTACAAGGCCATCAAAAATAATGTCTTCCAGATATTTGAAAGTGTGTACAAATCAGTGTAGGAGAACAACATTATGATATTCATGCTGAATAACATTTCGAAGTGAAATGTCATCAACCCTTGAGGGTGGCCTTAATCTTTCAATTAGAGTGCATAACAACTGGATCTTCTAGGATCTTCTAGACTTCTCAGGTGCCAAGGAAACCTATGTTACAAGGCAGTTATACAGAAAGTCTCTTCTTTCTGATGGAACCAACCAGTTAAACTATTAAAACCACCAATGAGATGCAATTTTAATCAAAAAAAAATGCAAGGATTTTATAATGAAAGTAAAAACATTAAATTTCTTGCTGTTATTGTAGAATATCAAGATATATAGGATCCTAATCCTTCACATAGAACAGTGGCATTTTAAAATTAATTTTCAGGTTTATTTTCCGTCACCTGTTGACACTAATGTTATTTAGTCATCTGAATGAAGATACTTCTTCCATATACAAATGAACTTTTTAAAAAGAGAATGAGCAAGCTGATTCAAGATGATAAAAAATGCCAAAAGACAGCACATTTTCAATTTCTGTGTTCAAGGTTCGAGTCACTCAAACTTTCAGGGCTAGAGCCAAAGATGAAGAAATTTACAAAAGCTAACGCTGTGATAAATTCAGGAAAAAATATGCAGATTGCAGACTATCACTGACAATAAAATTATTTTCTTCTTAGTGCTTCAAAAAAAAAGATCTTAAACTGAAAGAATTAAAAGCAGAAGTAAGCATTTTAAGTAAACATTTATGTGTAGAAAACTGAGAGATGACTATTATAGTTTGAATCCACTAACATTTTATTTACTTTGACTTGCATTGGAAATCAAAGGTCTTCCAAAACAGTGAAATGACCTGTCCCTCTGCAGCCTAGCATGGAAAGGCATCAAGTTCTGTAACTAAATTTTAACAAGATTTGAGTTTCATATGATCAGTAACACTTGTATTACTGCAAATTAAATAAAAATATTAGCTTGCTTCTCAAGGAATCATGAGGAGGTACATATCGTGTATCCTACAGGATATTGACTCCTGAAATTTTATTCCTCCTCACCAAGTCAAACGTAGTGAGGTTTGTCAGGTCTTCTACTTTGAGCTGGATGTTGCCTGTGATACTAGCTCATCTGCAAACAGAGGGTGGAATTTGAAAGGCTAAGGATACTCTTGAAAGGCTGAGCAAATTGGGATTGTTCAGCCTAGAAAAGAGAACACTTCAGACTTTACCTAAGTGTGGTCTTCCAGTACCTGGAGGGAGCCTACAAGAAAGATGGAAAGAAACTTTTACAAGGGCATGTACAAGTCATGTCCTTACAGGACAAGAGGGAATGGTTTAGATTAGATATTAGGAAGAAATTCTTTACTATGGGAGTCGTGAGGCACGGGAACAGGTTGTCCAGAGAAGTTATGCCTGTCCCATCCCTGGATTTGTTCAAGGCCAGGTTGGATAGGTCTCTGAGCAACCTGGTCTAGCGGAAGGTGTCCCTGCCCCTGGCAGGGGGGTTGGAATTAGGTGATGTTTAAGGTCTCTTCCAAGCCATTCTATAATTCTATGGTTTTTGCTATTTAATAGGATGCAAAAAACAAGCCTTTAGCCCCAAAATCCAACTTCTTGTATTTCTTTGAGAACCTCTTTTTTTTGTTTTTGTGAACAGCTATATGTATGAGCCTTCCCTTCAGATATAAGCGTCTAAATCCATCTATAAGCAAATCTATAAATCTAAGCACCCTTGGAAAACCTTCACTGCAGTCCTATCTACACACAGACTTTTGAATGTCCAAACAACACTTCCCTTGATCCCCTCAGCATAACATTACAGAGGTGATTATCTACAATTAATGGACTGGCCATAAGATAAAGACATAAACAGGAACATCACAGAGTATAACTGCACATTTCCTGTGCCAATGCAAACACAAATTTATACTTTAGAACACAAGTCCTGATGGGAAAGGTTAGGACTTATATGACTTATAGCTCAAAGATCCATCCCTGCTTCTCATTTGCGTATATAATTATCTTAATCAGTTATCCACCCTTGAGTATAATCATGTTTGTTTTGCTTATCATGTTTCTGGATTTGTCGCTGAAGAAATAATGAGATCAAGAAGCCCTTCTTCAAAGATGAAATCATGTCTTGTTTCATCATAAAATGCATACCATATCTGTGGCATATTCAATCAATACGAATCATCTAAAGGCAGGAAGCAGGAACAAACTAAAAATTTTGTTCCGAAAATGATCATAAAACATCATTTGGGCTGTAGCCAGTCTGACATAAGGACTCCTCCCTACATTTGTGGTTTTTTTGCCATAAAGAGTTTCTGTTGTTCTTCCTAATCAGGGATGACCTTCAAAGGGACAGCTGCTGATATATCCTGTCATGATACCTTTGCATCAACCACACACAGCATAGCTAATTTAAGATTCATACAGCATTTGTAAAAGCCTTTAATTTGGTCCTTATCATCCCCTTCATACAGTACCATTATTTTTGACTTTACTTGCTGCACCACTCTTCCACATTTAGAAACTGTGTTCTTGTCTGAATAAATAAGTCTGCTAAGAGCATCTATTAAGTACTGGTATCCCCAGGGTCAGAAGCACTTTTTTTTTTTCCCTTCCATTTTTTGCCTGGTGAATCTGAGCTACAAAGCATATAGCGGAGAGGAGAAGGGTTGCCTTAGTAACGAGGCAGACCCAATCAGCTGCACAGGCTCCCTTGAGACAATCTAATTTGTGCAGCAGAAAGGGGCTAGGACAGGTGGCTAAATTAATGTGCCAGACAGCTTAAAATATTACACACACACGCGCACACGAATGCATACACAAAATCTCCCTGTGTACTTATACATGAATGCAATTATCCTCCGCATTTTGCAAAATAAACAGCATCTGGGTAGCTCAGCCCTGAAAAACCCCCGAAGTAGTGGAGATGCCGCAACGGTGGAGGAGGCGAGGCCAGGCGAGGGTGGGAGGGAGCAGCGCTCCTTCCCTGCAGTCCTGCCGGATCTGCAGCCGCTCTGGGGAGGAGGAAAGGGCTCCTCCCAGCAAGCACAGGCTGGAACAGGGGTGTGAATATGCGGCCTCCCCTCTTTACTGGGGCTTATGACCTCCCTCTTGGTGATAGCGTGATCTGCTGTGCTGCTCTCCTGATTCCACAGGGTGATGGAGCTCTCTCTTCCTGACACTTTCTGTACCATTTCACAAGGCTTTCTGTCTCCATGCCCTGGACTCTAATTTAAAGTGAACTTCCACCTTTTCCCCACAGTTTTTAAATACAACAGATTTGAAAACATTTCATATTCTCCTCAGTCCCTGCTGTGTGAGGATTCAGCCACAGCACAAGAATTTGGATCAGTTTGGATGCACATCACACACCAGTTTCTAGCTCTTACAAACACAATCTCAAATAATTTCTTTTTGCAGCATCTCTGGATTGAATTTAGCCAAGCACAGAGAAACAGGAATTCTAAGCCCGCTCTTTGACATCTGCAGTACACGTGAAATTGTCATATGCACAGGAGAGTCCGGCAGCAGACAGGTCTTCAGAAATACTGCATTATTACAGTGAAGAATCACTCCTAACTTCTTTGTAATGGGGAAAATATATTCCCATATAGCTAATTATGAGACACCTGAAAAAAATTACTCGGAGAGATACAGTAGATACAGTTATTGTGTTGTTTCTCTACTATAGCACCTCAGACAGAAATGCTGTGGGAAGTGCCCCCTCATGCCAGGCAAGCAGACATCCCTACATGACATTGTAAGCTCAACACAGTCAGGAGTTCTCTCCTCCTTTTTGCCTGCATCTTAAGCAGATGAAATTTATTGCTGACACATATCAGAGCATTTTAACCCCAGGCTATATGACTCCTTTACACAGTGAGGCACTTCTCCTCCACCTACATCAGGCTAAAAGAGAAGAGCTCTGAAAACTAAGATCAAACAGTCTATAAGGAAAACTGAGGCATGAGATAAAATTATATGTTCAAGCCCCATGAGGAAAAAAAATCAGAGTGAAAATACTGATATACAAACCGTAACAGATAAAGCCATAAAAAGCTTGAAACTGACATGAGATTTGTTTTTCTTTTTCTGAGAATGTTTGTTGTCTAGAGGATGTGCCTTACAAGATTATTGATAAACAATTTTTTCCCCCCATGATTTGCAACAACTATAAGAATAGATGTTTATGCTGCACTGACAAGCTATCTCAGTGAGGTGTGGAGAGTTACATAAGATTTAGCTAGAAATCAGAAACCAGGCTGTGTGACAGTCATGTAATGAAAAGGAAATCCCAAGTAAAACCAAGAATAATTTTTGCTTGTTTTTTTCCAGTGTTTACCAAAGTAAACATATTGGATAGATCTGGGTCTAAAGGATACATCTAGAAACATATAGGAAACTCTTCCTGGAGCAAGGGTCTCCTGAGGCTCAGATTAATGCCCTTGTTTCTGCCCCTTACATGTTGCTGATTAACACACTTTGTACTTTTCATCCTTTTTCACTATTAACAAGAAAGAGAAACGGAGACCTTTCCTGGCAGAATATTAGTTAACTTGCTCAGAAAAACACACCATGGGTTGATAGGAAGTGGAAGTTCTTCCAAAGTATAGATTGCAGGAGTTACTCTCACCACAGTTTTTGGAAACAGTGTTAATGAGGTGTTCAATTATATCTGAAAGACTGGCTAGTTAAGTATTTTTCTAGCAATGTTGGGCAAAATCTGAGATCTTGATGACACAAAAAGTGTTTTCCAAGGATCTTGAGGTAGATACCTGATTAGGCAAAGTGTTTTTGAAATAAATGCCAGGTGCACATCACAATGTAACACCAGGCATGTAAGAAAGAAACCAGTACAAGTTGAAGTCAATAAAAAGATGTGGTAGGTAATGACAATTGTGGAATATTTATAAATGATACATTTACAAGGAAAACTTTATTATCATTTAATTTAAAGTATGTATAATTAAAAGATACATATCCACACCCCTTCAAAACCTGTGACTACAGCACCAACCCTCACCACCAGACTCAATGTGATCAGCCTACAGTTAAAGACATTAAAAAAAAGCAAGAAGGTCTTTCCTAACCTTTTAAATGTCTTGGCCTGACCTAGAATATTTTGTCCACAGACTTATTGGACAATCTGGGGTTTATTTAGTAGTGTTCCATTCCTCACTAACCTTTAGAGCGCCAACATATGTGAAGGGCATTATGAGGAGGTCCTGCTGTATCTCCAGATGAATATCTATCAGTTAACAGACGGTGCATCAAACCTTCTTCATACAAAGAGCAGAAATGCCACTGTTTAAATTCTAAAGATTTCTCAGTCAAGGATGAACACCCAAGTAAACAGAGCCTCAGGAAAGATTTGTGTCACCTGACCTAGACCTTTACATCTGAGTTTACCAACTCTCCCTCTATTGTAGTCAGTGACAGAAAAGAAGAACTTATTAGGCATAACTCATTTAATTAAAATGTAGATTGCTGATGTTCAGACGAAAGATTAATAGGTTCTAGAAATGCTCTTTTTTTCTCCATTGACTGAAAAAAAGTATAAGTAACTTCCTAAGATGGATACAACTACTGTGTAAATACTTCATATTTGTTGAGACCAAATTCCATCTCCCATGTCCCTGTTTGATCTCTCAGGGAAGAGGATATTTGAACCTACTCTAACCAAATATTTGCTAGCTGGCACTAGATTAACATAAGTTTCAGAGGTGCTTCCCTCCCCCATCCTACATCTGGCATCTGAGAATTTGACCAAGTATAATTTAAATGTATGCTGTGCAAGAGGGGAGGGAAGTAGAAAACATTTCCAAGTAAAAACAAAACAAATCAGTTTTGTGATGGATGTCTCTGCATTAATCATCTTCTCTAAAGCTGTTCAGAGATCAGAATCCAAACACAGTCAAGACAACCTCAGCTGACTGAATTTATGCACTGATGGGGAAAAATAAGAACTACTCAATCGGAAAATAGAAGTCTGGAGTATTACATGAGAGGTACCTTTCTACCATTGTGAAGAAAATTGTCACCATAAACAAATACATTATGGTCATTTCTGTCTCTTCTCACAGCACTGATTTAGAGCCCCCAGCTGAGAAGGCAGCTGTGAAGAACAAGTAACTGGTGAGCACGGCAGGAGCCCTCTACTCTAACACTGCTCAAAGAAATTAATGCTTTCTTTCTATTGTCCTTATCACTGCCAATCATGTGTGTTTTCCTTGGTAAGTGCACAAAGACTGTGTTCGTCTGGTCTTGCAGAAGTGAAAGCCAAGGTCTCCTGTTTGTTTATACACTTGTAGCTAATATTCAGGATGAGAGAGTAGCTAGATTTTAGCCACCAAATCTTCTGAAGAGGCTTTATGAAGACTTGTGCTAGCAAGGGTGGACAATGGAACCAAACCCCATCGCTTATTGCATTCCTGTTGGTACTAGTCACTGTACTAAGGATGCAAAATATTTTCCATGCTACATCCATGTTTCTGAATGGCCAGTTTATGAGAACATGATTATAAAGGAAATGCAATTTTCAGTACACAAGGTAGTCTTTGACTTAAGTAAAATAAGTTGTGTACTTAAAATTCTAGCATAAAGATTCTTCAAGGACATATGATTAGTTAGCAGATAAATACAAAATGGAACTGCATTGTTTAAACCAGGTTCTTACCTAATCTGATGAAATCAGTCCTTGTGAGAAGCACTCAAATGGCATTAGAAATCAGAATGATATGATGAAATGAAATTTGCGCTGCTGATGGTTTCAAGGTAGGTAGAACAAGTATAATATCAGAGGACTAGTGCTGATATGTAAATATTTCTCCCTGAGATTACATGATTTATTAAGCTTGGAAAATAAACATAAGTTGACAGACGTAATTAAACTGTCCTCTTAAAATAATAACAGACTGGAACTAGCATATTTTCCTTTATCCAGGTAAACTGACCAAAATCTGCAAAAGATGCAGGAAAAGACTAAAGTCCCAATAATTCTATCCCATACCGCGGTAAGTGGAGAAAAAAAAATGAGATGGCAAATGGGTAAAAAACCTGAAAGAGTAAGAAATGGGGAGGATCATAAGTACAAACTATCATTGCCTTATTAAATCCCACTTTATTAATTCTGAAGTTTACTCAAGGGAAAAACAACCCTAACCTAAGAAGTTGTCCCTGTTTAGATATCCACAACAAGCCAATCCAACTCATTTTAGCTCCTCCCCTGACATATTCAAATAAGATCATTCTTGATTCAAGCCAGAATTTTGCTTCAGCTAACTTCTTTTTACTTCCTTTTTTTCTCTAAAAGGTGATTTTTTGGTCAGTTATCACCAAAGTTTGGTCCATGAGTTTGGTCTCTGTACCTGAAATTCAGCTATGTCAGATCTCACTGTGCACCCCGTACTGAGTACTCAGATAAACTACTCACTCAATATTGTCAATACTAACTGCAGTGGCAGCCCAGTAATCTTAGTGAAAAACTACATATTATTGTGGGAGCAGACATCTCCCAATAGGGAGAGAAACGTCAGCCACAGGACAGGAGGTATAATTCAGCAATATTTCCCCCTTTTCATCTCAAAAGCTGAAGTTAGATCCCTTCTAATCCCCTCACTTCATACTGATATAGTAAGAGATGGGAATAAAAAACAATTCCGCTTCTGCACTCTGAAAACATTGCCACTTCTTTCTGGCAAATGGGCACTGAGTCAGATTGTTGTTTCCCTCCTGCTTAAGGTTTCCCTTCTGCAGGTAGAAAACGCCCCCATTTCCTATAAATGATGTCCCAATTACAACAATCATCCCCTTTATTTAAATTTTATTTCACCCACACCTTAGCCAAACACAGTTTCTACTCTGATGTTTACTAAATAGAAACGAAGTGTAGACAGTTGTTATTTTTGCTTGCTGTGTGGGACAGATTGACTTTATGCCTTTTGAAAGGTGCTAGAAGCATTTGTTCAAGAGGACATTATAATCCTGTTTGCCATCAAATGCTCAAATACAAAATACTACACTCAAATATCAGAATATAGAGACGATATAAGGATGGAAAAATTAGTGGAGCAGGCAGGATACAAAACAGAAGTTCCTGAGAACTGAAAATCTGTGTTCACACAATGCATACAACTGGCAGAAGGACGAAGAACAAGTAGAGGTAAAGAGAGAAAGACTTCTGGCCCAAGTGGTTATGACAGAGTCAAGTACATGTTCATTAGTAACCAGTGACATTGTAGCATGACAGGTGATGTAATTCAATATTTTATTAATAAAAAGCACAGAATCTTAAGGACATTGTATAATGAATGCTTTTGTTTCCATATCATTGTGATTTAAAAGATTTTACATCTTTTGTGCCCTGAAAATGTCTCTTTAAATAATTAGATAGAACAGCACTGGACGAGATAATTACTCCAGTCACTGGCTGCAAGATTTGATTGATGCTGTGAGCCTGACAAATGACAAATGTGCCACAAGTCATAATTTATAAAGTTGCTGGGTCTATTTTTGTGTATCCTTAACGTTCTTAACCAAGCCATGGTCACTGCTCAACACCACACAGTTCTGCTTAAATTTACCTGATTTTCAGTCTTACTACAGTTTTGGAGGGCAACCAGATTTGAAAAATGGGCCCTTAATTAGGCACACTGAGAATCACTAGGCTTCACAACCCCCAAATCATCTAACTTTCTTCAAGCAAAGTGCAAGTAGGAGGGAGTCCTGGAGTTCAAACTTCAGCCTTACCAGTCTTGAGTTTGAGCACAAAGAGTAGTGTCATTTAGATATAGACCCTTCCCAAAAAGCTGAGCTGGAAAAATACGACATCCAAACACAGAAGATGAGACTGTATCTTCAAGTCTGATGATGTTCACCAAAATGGATTATTCTCCAGAACACAGAAGATTTTGTTATTATGTCTAATATATAGAATATCTTTACATTTAATAGGACCTGTTAGATTAAGAAAGGCTGCTACACCATGATTACATTAGTGGCTTTTGTGTGGGTATTCCTATATGATCTTCTCAGAACATTCAATTAAAAGGAAAAAAAAAAAAAAAACTGAATTGGGCCCAGTATTTTTCTGTGTACATTTTTGTTGGTATTCACACTTTTTTCTTACATTTCTTTGTGTGCTGGAAATTAACTTTTCTAAAGCACTAAATATACTTCTACCTGGTTGGATGGTTTAGATTTTTCTTAAAAGGAAAAGGTGATAGTTAAAAAATAAAATAAAAGCCTATTCACAGCACAGTGTTGGAAGGAGTGAGTTACTAAAACGCACAGCGCTTGATAAAATGGGTAACTTGGATTCCTCTCAGGTCCCAATTCCATAAAGCACCTTACAAAGTGACAAAAAATATGAAGACAAGAAATGAATGCTAGTAATTTTGCTAGTAAAACCTTAGCCAATTTGTACACATAGAAGTGACAAATGATTTTAACCAAAATAGTGTAGGCTTTCCGGACTGTTTCACGTTTTATCTACAACATCAGCACTGCAAATAGCTGCTCATTAAGGTTGTCAAACATCTACAAAGAAAATTGAACATCAAATCTATGATTTTAACTTTAGTAAAGACTTTGACACTGTTTTCCACAGCATTCTCCTGGAAAAACTGACTTCCTGTGGTTTGTATGCCTGTACTGTTCACTGGATAAAAAACTGTCTGGATGATTGGGCCAAGAGAGTGGTGGTGAATGGAATATCAGCAATAGTGTGGCCAGCAGGACCAGGGCAGTGACCATCCCCCTGTACTCGGTACCAGTGAGACCACACATTGAATCTTGTGCTCAGTTCTGGGCTCCTTGCTGCAAAAAGGGGTGCTGGAGTTCTTCGAAAGAAGGGCAGTGAAGCTGGTGAAGGACAGAACAAGTCTTGTGAGGAGCAGCAGCTTTTGTCCCTACCCCTGATCCACCCCAGCCTTCTTAGATACAAGCACTTCCTGAACCTTGCAAAGCAGACCTCAGTTGGGTGTCACTTGAGGTTTTGCTTACTGCAGGGCACAGTTTGTAATGATAAGGAAAAGAGAGAAGCAAAGGTGTGTAAAGTACACCTCAGCTTCCTCAGTGATCAAAGGCAGAAGCTGGCCAGCAAAGGCAACCCTGGACAAGCCGCAGAAGAGGGCTTGCCTTCAAGCCACATACACAAACTTCAAACCACACTGCCAAATGGGTAGCAGCAGCTCAGGCAGCTGTAGTTGAGACCTGAGCAGAATTAGAAGCTTTACCCACTCTTGGACTTTACTGACACTTGGAAGTAATCACCTCAGTGTGGAGCTAAACATGTGGACAACTTGAACTACAGCCATAGAATTTGGCTGTGTGAGTTAGACACTGTGTGCACTTCGTTGCTGCCATGGAGGGAAGAAACAAGATTCCCACTTTCTGTTATCCCCAACAACCCCAGCATGACAAGAGGACATCTCTGGGTAGTAATGTGGATGTCAAGAAATGATGTTGCCAGATTTTTAATGGAAAACCAGAAGCTAATCTCTGTCATGGGGTCAGGGCAATGTAAATCGCTGTAGATTGGTAGTACAAAAGCAGGAGGAAAATAGGGTAGCCCTCAGAAGCTGGAGTGAAGAAGTTGCAATTAGTACTCACAAAGGTTCCCAGTAAACACTCTGAGTCCTCATATTCAAATATTCAAAGATGGGTGATAGCTGGCCTGAACAAAGGAAAAATTGTGCTGGAAAATCTCAAAAGGATATAAAACAGCTTCTCAGTTCATCATGTAATTTCTCCCATCCAATTGATGTCAATATTATGACAATAATTGCATGTCTGTTTGACAACCAAACACTGCCAGTCTTTTTAATGGACCTCTGTGTTTTCAAAATATCCCTAAATGACACAGTTTTTAATGAGCTACACAGCTGCAGGCTGGTTACTAATTTATGATAGAAACAGTGCTATCACACTCTTCTTTCCTCTTAGTAGTGTTGTAACATGAGTTTGAGGTAAGCACTTAAAAATAATTATAATTTCAAAATGTTTTCAACTGATATCTGGTGGGGTTTTTTTGTCCCATGAAATCCTGACTTCTACTTATTTTCAGTTTTGCTGGTAAATGAGCAGAATTGCAGTTATGAATAAGGATTATATTTTTCTTTCCAGATCTGATATGTACCTTTACAGATAGCACAAATAAATGTGCCTGAGACCAGTGTTATTAAAGAGAGGATCTGTTTTTATTAAACACGTTACTTTCAAAGTTTTTTTCAAAGACACAGTTTTCTAACTCTTCCTTATTTTGGTACTTGTGGATACAATATAATTTAATAAAAACCATGAAAACCCTGAATGCTGTTTGTATTCAGATTAATAAGATCAAAATGGTTCTCATTATCTCAGTCATGTTAAGACCTTACTCAAGGATGAGAGGCTGTAAAATACTACTGCTCTTTTAGAAATTCCATTGTCTCATTCATTTCTTTCACTGTTGGCAAACTATGAAAGAAATTTTAGGAAACCAGGGGACAGAAAATATTTGTGAGACTTCTCCAGTCATTTTGAAGAGGAATGATGACATACTCTATCAAAGCACACAGCTCAAGAATTTTGACTCTAGGACTATTGCCTCTTTTTAACTTACAAGATTAAAAAAGACCCAAAATTCATTCTAGACATAGTATTCTCTCAGTGCATTGTTAAAAATTAGCCTTTAATATGGAATGCTTATGACTGTACTACCACAAAAGTTAGAATCTAGCTCATGATCCACAACAGCAACAATTTTCATTCTCATTACACATAGAACTCCAGAAGTCCTGGCACAGTTTTTCATGAAGTTGTATTTTAACATACAGTCAAAAATAACCCTTGCCCTTCTAACTCTCCAGCTATTAAGGAATTCACCAGGCACAGGAGACTGAACACCATATAACCAATTTCCACAAATCTCACCATTTCAGCTATAATATATTCCAGTCTATTAAGCATTCTTCTGCTGAAGGTACTTAGTATCTACCAGCAAGATTATCCTCAGTCTGTGGGCGATTGGAAACCTCTAAAACTAAGTGTCATGTTGGCTAACTGGGAGAAGTAATTAAACCTTCTTTGTAAAGAGGAGAGCTGGAACAAAAGAATCCATTGTTCAGTCACTGGACCACATGGGAAGGTCTGAAAAAATGCTAATTAACCCAGAGAAAATAGATGCTTTGTTGGTTCACAGATTGACATGAATTTTGGAGCCTGACAAAACCAGAAAGTTTATGTCTTTCTCAGCTATAAACTGATCTGAATTAAGTGTTTACCTCTCCTGCTCACAGTCCTGGGCCATCTCCATGCAGTTTGAGGTTATTGCCCTCCAATCTCCTGCATAAATATTTTTCTGAATGCTCTTTAGTCCAAATATATTCCACTGAGATGGATTAAGGAGACATCAAATTAACTGTCTGGAGAATGCTTTGATGAAAAGCAGAGGGTAATAATTAGTTAATTCAGGTTAGCAGCAGCCAAGTAAATTTGACTTCATGCAAGTACTGATGGAAAACCAGAGGGTTACCAGCAGGTGGGGGAAGTATAGGCAGACATCCTGTGATCCTGGACAGACTGAAAAAGAAGTCAGGACTTCTTAGCAAGGAAACTGTTCAAGAGGGCTATAACTATGAGCATTCCCTATGAAAAGAGAAAATAAACTTATCTCACTACAACACTCAACTTCTCCTAAGAAATCAACTTAGCAAGGCCCTCCCCATTTCCCCTCAATTGCCTAATAACCTAAGAAGCAACAGCAAAGTTAAACTTCAGCTAGAGAAGTTCTTATTTTGTTCTTGAGAAATGTATTTCGGTTTCTGGAAGTGTATAATTTACATTCTTCTTCATGTGGGCTCAACTGTAAAAATACTTAGAAAATACCTGTACTTAAATATTTGGTAGGATATTTGCCTAAGAGTTTCCAAAAAAAAGTGTGCCTAAAGATATTCTACATGCTTTTACTGATAACACAAAAATCAAACACCTTGTCTTAGCTTGAATTACAGCCATCTCCAGAGTAAACATAGCAAATTTTAACAGCCCACAATGGCTTGGAGCAGGAAGTGAAAAAATATCTACTAAGAATTGCAAGAGGGAGCACAATGGAAGAAATGTTCCTAAAAATATTGGGGTTTTTTTAAAAAAAAAGCACTTAAATGGTATGGATTTCAAAGTGTACCTTAGAGAAGTAGACCTATACATTTTCTGTCATTGGAAGGGACTACAAAAGAACCAACAAGAATATCCAAAAGTCTGCCTAAAAATCTGATTAATGAAAAAATAGAAATTAATGTAAATTTGAGAAATTAATGGCTATTTATTTCACTTCACTGACCCACTTTTGCAAAATTTAAGCATTAAAAAAACCCTTTCAAGTTGTGCAACCCTTCAAAAGTACTTAAAGATTCTGGAATTTGCTTATCACTAAAGTTGAGTGTGAAAGAGCTGAGATTGTAAATACTATTTTATTACTGACATGCTGAGCATTGTTTCAAAGTTGATAAAACAAGATCTGCTTCAAAAGAAGAAGAATTTTATGTGTAAGTGGTACACATTTGGAAAACATTTTTCACAGTTTCATTTGTCTCTCTTTTTCTTCGATGAATGTTAATCTCCAAGATAAAGGCTTGGTACTTTCCAAAAGAATGGTGTGGATTTAGTCTTGTCAATAATTTTAGCATGTATTTCATCACAGAAATGCTGCTTCCTAGTAATTTTAACAGAGAATTTTTAGTTTAGCAGCAGCCTGTTATGAAATGCCTTGTAATACCAGACATTACAGCACAGGCATTCAGATAAATATAAATGGAAATTCCTTTTAGTTAAACTGATACCGCAATTTTAGCAATCATGCCTTCTCATTTGCCTCTGGGCTTGCCCTTTCCAGTCTAAAGATCTCTGTATTCCTATTTTAGTTTGAATTCCTCTACTCAAAATTAGCATATGTCCTTTGAGCCTAAGAATATAATAGCTTTTTATTTCAAATGTGACTATCTCTGCAGAGGCAGGAATGATTTATGAAAGGCCAGATCTCTCTGTTTCACAGAGGTCAATGTCAGAAATCTGACTGACCTCAATAGAAGGTCAGTAGAAAAAGCCATAGAATTTGAAGTCCAAATGGATTGTTTTCAAGTGGTCTAGCCAAACTTTATTTCACCAGCAACTCCTGTATAAGTGCACAGGCATACGGAGATAGGTAGGAAAAACTTTAAAATAATGATAATACAGGGACCAGTTAAAAGATAGCTACATCTTTTAAATGACACACCTGTTAAAAATATGTTTATTATCTCTACATTAGCTATCAGAGGCATTCAAGGATCTAGTCTGACACTGTTAAATACTTTGCCCTTATGAACTCCTTTTATGTACTGGTTCCACAGTGTTCGGGTACATGTAAGTACCCCCAGTAACGCAGCAACAAAAAGCAAAAGCTGAAGCACAATAAACAATAAAGGAGCCTTAACAGATACTTCAGGCATGCTTAAGAGCACAACCAGTTTGTAAACAAGAGGTCACCTACAGGCAGCTAAATGACAAGCACAAATATGGATGAGGAGGGCTGTGGCTATTTTATCTTCCTTTTATTTAAAATCAATGTGACTTCCAAAATTGTTTTGAATACAGAAACCCCACCAATAATCTTATGGTTCGATATGTTGAACAGCCTAGATCAATGACCCTCCTCACATGATTGTTTACTAAATCTTCTCTATCACTATGACCTAAATTAAAGATTCTTAATTTTTTTTGCTCTGTGAAGTGAAAAAAACCAAAACCTTTTATTTAAGGAAAATTTGTGCTTTGTTGAGTTTTTTAAACGTTCACAAGAAAGTTTTGTAGTGTAAGATCAGCATGGTGCCATGGTTGCCTATGTCATCCTTGACTTACCTCTTCCTTGCTGCCTTCTTTCTTTAAGGTTCAAATCAACTAGGATTTGGAAAGAGGATAGAAATTAAGACCAAGCCAATCTGTGGCTACAAACCAGTAAAATCACTAATTTCAGCAACTAGACTTTTGTTTTGTTTTGTACTTCGGTGGTTTTATTTGATTTTGTCAAAGACTTTACAGGCTTGATGGGAGCTTTGGCACAAGGTTTTTAATTGCAGTTAGGAAATGTTATAAACAATGTTGATTTTTAAAGTCTTATCCATAGCTGGCTAGGAAATAGTTCTGTTTACTGTTTCTGCAAAAAGCAGAAAGAGAGAGAGGGGCAAAACCTCTCAACTGCCAGGAGAAAATAAAAACCTAATTTCAATCCATTCTGTGAAAAAAAAAAAAAGAAATCATATTTTTGCATTCTCAAAAATAAAATTCAAAATTTTCAGTTTAAGTGAAATAAAATGCTTTCAACAAAAGGAATTTTAGTTTTCTGATTTTCAAAAAAAAATCACTCCATAGGAAAACATTTTAATCTAGGCAAAATAAGCAACAGTAACCAACTCCTACTTCAGTGAAAAGCAGAGGTTTGCTGTGTATGAACCAGCTGATCTTCTTCATTCTTGTACTTTCTATGTCCATCAAAAAACAATGATGTTAAACTACATAAACAGATTTCCCTCATAAACCTGTTATACACAAGATGAGTTATTTGCCAGTATGCCCTACAGGTATCTTTGTTAACTGGCTGAACTTGAAAATTTAACTCAGTTCTGGGATTGCCACTGTTTCCTCTAGAATTTCAATCTGAATTCAGATTCTCTGGAGGAAATAGTGCCTTCTGCTAAGCAAACAGAAAAAGTATGTCAAGCCTGGTGTAGAGCTGAGCCACGAAGGATGACGTTTTCATTAAAAACTGTGGCTCAAATATCCTGTTAGGCTTTTAGATTAATTTCTGAGTGCTGACAGCATTTGAACCATATATCTTCCAGAGTATGCAACAGACTTGCTAAAAGTACAGCTGTGTCAGATTCCTTGGTTGAGTCCCAAGGAGCAATAGCAGCCAACAGACATGGCTCCCAGACCTTGGGCAAGTCTCAGTACCATCTCCTTACAAACAGACCCAAAAAATCATGAAAAGGATAGGACTACTAGCCTTTTCAGTTTAAGCTCTTCTTTTTTCCCCTTTGAGAAATAAAAGTAAAGAAGTCATGCATTAGTTTGAGACTCTGCATTGCAAGCTCTGGGAAATACTTTAGCCCAAAAATTTTGGAACTAGCTAGAGGAAAAGGCAATTTTGGAAAGCTGCTATGATGATGAGGAAAATAACAGCTGACAATCTTAGCCTAGCTTGAATCTCTCTCACATATGGTGGTTTGGCATCAATGCTGCATGGTCAAGTGCCAGGTGAAGGGAGCATTAAATGGTCATGGCAGTCTCTGTCAAGCAGCAATCAAAAAGAAGTAGAAAAGCAAAAGCTGTCTGAAACAAAAGGTAGATCAGTCAGAAGATAAAGAAGGAGATAATATATTGCATAAAGATGGAGAAAAATAAGGAATGAAATAATGTGGATGGAAAGGAACCAAACAAAAAAGACACTGAAAGAGATTAAAACATTTAAGAAATAAACCCAAAGGAAAGGAAGAGGAAACAAGAATAAAGAAAAAAATAATGAAGAGCTCCACATTTATGATGATGACCACCTATTTGAACATATGTATCCCCACTGAATATGACCAAATGAAGCCCAACTAAATCACTTTTCTGTTTTGCAGTTAGAGGTTGGAAATATAAAAATAGTCTTAGAAATTAATCCTTTAAGAGCATTTTCTTCATAAAATTTGATAGGCAATTGAACTAGAGTGGATAAATATGTTAATAAAAAGAAAGCTCAGGCAGCTAAGAAACTTCTGAATCTGAAAAATTAAAAGCAAGAGTAATTTAAACCAGAAGTTAGTTTTATATAGTTGTATATTTTTCTGTCGTTATTTGTTTTAAAAAAGGCCAATGAAAAAACCTTCAATTTAACCATGTATGTCTTTTTAAGAGAAAAAAACACCTCTCATCAGCTGCAGATCAGTGTAGGAGCAACTCAGTACAGCTAAATGGTGTGCATATGCTGAGATCTGCCCTTTTTGGTCATGAACAACAGCATGTAATCTTTTAATAAATATTAATATTTTAATATTTTTCTTTATATAGATAATTACATAAACATTAAGGCCATACACAAGGACGGTGGGCAATTATGTACAGGAATTCCTTTATTCATTCTTTGAATTAAGAAAATCTATTGGTTCAGTGTTCAGAATAAATGTTTCTCTGTGCTGGAAACTTACACAGGAGAGTGCTAATTCATACATGTGTGCTGTAAGTATACTTGTATCAATACAGAATTTCTCAGTCATGTTGTTTTCACAGTTCAAGTCCAAACTATGAAATAATAATTTTTTTAAAAAGCTCATGTGAGTTAAATGTTAGAACTACCAACTGAGCAAGGTTATTTTTCGTATTTTTAATATCAAAATATGTAGCTACCAGTTTATTTCTTAGAAGCTACACACTTAGGTCCAAAACCTCAGGCTCCTCTAGCACATATATATTTCTGCCAAGGCCTCACCCTACAAGAAATCCCTCCAATAAGGAAGTATAATTGCATAAAACAAAGGATCAAATCAGGTCTATTTTTCTACAATACTTTCCAATCCATGCGCTTGGGGTCCAAGGATGACTTAAGAAAACCGTAGAATATGAAAACTGCAGATGCTAGACAGCAACTTGTTTGTAGTGTTTTAAAGGGTTCCCTTAGAAAAGAAAATAAAAACCAACTATCAGAAAGAAAAACAAATAAGCAAACAAAAAAAAAAAACCCAAACTTGAAAAATATCCAGTGGTCTATAACTCACAAGAGGTAGAAAGTGACTGACTTCTCAGAGATATTTGTAATATTGTTATCAGAAATACGAATGAATTTTTGTGACATGGCAAATTTTTCACACGTATCTGTCTGTATATTTTTTTCTTGCAGGGTAAATCCCTGGCTCAATTCTCACTCCTTCCACCTTGCCTGCCATCTGAAAAGCTCTTCCATAAAATACTCATAGTCCTGCCCATAGGCAGAGTAATCACAGTTCCTTCTAGACACGTTCAGTCCCCTCTCTGTAGCCAAATCTTTATAAAAGAAATACTATTGATATAGAAACTGCAAAGAACTGCATTCAAACCCAGAATATTTATATACATATACTACTAGCAGAAAGTGTAGGAGTTGGTGTTTCAGTAACCCCCAGATACAAATATGTCTTCTGTCCAGAGGTACCCACAGATGTCTTTACTTTCGTTCACCACGGGATGATGTTTATGACAGAAGACCTACGACTGGAGGTAAGAATCTGTTTGACAGAGAAGAGGAAGAACATCCCAATATACTGATTTATCAGCCTTGGAAGGAAGCTTTGAGCTTTATTTGAAGACGATCAACGGCTCTTTCCTCTGAAAAATGAAATAACTGTTGTCATTACAGGTCTAAAAATACATAAAAATTCCATATGCTGCTCTATAGCTCACATTATATACTAGAAACATAGTATGTATTTTTGCAAGAGGTGGAACAGAAGTAGCACACCCCATAGGATATCAGACTCTTGAGTTGCTCATACATATACACATTACTAGAGTGAGTATATGTGAAAGGTAGAAAGAGTTCTCAGATTTTGCCCCTGAACTGATAACCTTTCCTAACTACTAGAAAAGGGCCTGCAAAGTTTTAAGAGAGAAGAGAAGAGCAGATGATCTAGACTCTGCCTGTGTGCTGAGGGATTCCTGCCTTCTGAAGCATCTAATGCTGGTAGCTCTCTAAAAGGGGCCGTAAATGCATATCTGGTCCAGTATGGAAACTCCTAAGGACAGAAATAGAAATAAATATTTATAGATGCATGCAGTTTTAATGGGGAGAAGAAACAAGCAGTTTAGCAGCATACAGAATGGAGATTATTCACAGGCAAATAGGCTATGTTTGAATGCAGAACAAGAAGGACTAGGAAAAGAAAAAATAGAAAAAATGAACTGACTGTAGAGTGATACAGCGAGTTGATTATCTATATACATAGTCGCGAGAACAGACAATCCTTTCAAATTTTCATGACATGAATTCATATTTTTTCAAAGTAAAATGAGAGTTACTGCAGAGTTCATGCTTTTGATCTGTAGAAGTATCCAAAATATGCTTCAGAGCACACAGTACTCCAATGAAAATAACAACATCACAGTGCTCTCTTCAGTATAATTTTCTTAAATATTTTACTGTATGCTTTAAATTCTGGAGAAGGTAAAAGCTGGAACAGACACAATTATTTCAGTGAAATAACTCACAGTGTCAGTTCTCAGAGTTTCCAAAAAAGTCCATCACAGGACTAGAAAGCTGGATTCACAGAAATCTTTAAGAGATGCAAATCACATATTTTCATTTTCTGCAGGTACATCCTGCTGATGCATTTCAGAATTCTTCTATATAAAAGGAATTAATGGCTTTCCTTTAATGAAAAATATTGATTTCTTGAAGAGTACAGATTACAGGTATAGAAATAGTTTGATCAGGAACTTTATCATCACTAAAAAGTAGAACATATTTCAGGAAATGGACCCACTCTGTTGTGACATGGGCTCTCCTTGAAAATGTGTAGCAACTACTTCAGATTACGCAGGTATAACTCTTGGGTTTAGGGGATTGATCTTCTATTGACTCATCTCACTTGTAATCAGGGAGAATAAAAAGACCTAAAGATCTGTAGGACAGAGAAAACTAGTAATTGGAATCTTTTAGGATCTTTATGGAAATATTAATTCAGAGAGCGCGATGCAGAGATTTTAGTCCTTCCCAAGTAGGCCTGGTTTGTAATATGGAAGTATCGATAAACCAACAAGGAACATGTGTTTTAACAAAATACTATGTGCTCAAGGTGTCTCAGACATCACTGCCACTCATCATGTCTACCTCTGGGTTCCCCACACAAGGAGAGATGGGGCCCAGAGCTTCTTCATCAGAAAGTACAGCATCCATTAACTGCTGCATTTATTTAGTGGCCTAGGGCATGTCATTATGTCATGCTAACCCCATCCACTGGTCAGCTTATTACCTGATTAATTGCTAGGGGGAAGAAGTGATCTCATAAGGGGTTTTGACAGGGTTTTCTTTATTTGGAGGCTTTGTTCAATTTCAGGGGTTTATTGCACAGATATCTGGGTAAATGGGCTGGCAAGCATGTATTGTGCCTCTTTGAAATTAATGCAAATTCATCTCTATAATTCATAGGACTTTACTTCCAACTGATGAAATGTAACAGAGCCACCAGCTATTTTTACTCCTACCTGTGTTCATCCTATTTATCTTCTTAATAGACCCATCTCATTAAACTCTTCTCAAAACTGAAAATGATGTGTGCACTACATTTAGTCACTTGTGTGGCTCAGAGAGCAAATAACTAAACTGAAATTGGGAAAACTGCTGAAAATCATGCATTGAAAACTGTAAGGAATTTCCAAAAGCTATTCTGTGATCAAACAGGCAGGAATACATGAGACATCACACAACTTTCTATCGTAGAGGACTCCAAAGATGTGGAATCAGTGTCGAACATTTTAAGTACTTTTCTGGAAAAAAATTCATAAGGTTCTTGCAACATAAGCTTACTCTTGACAATTCAATATCTAATGTCAGAGCCAGTATTTTATTCATTAATAAAATAGTGTGTAAAATTATCATATCCTTACTTCCATTTTTGAATTTGTAGAATAATAAACTTCTGTTCCTAAATGAATGCAGTGTTTTTAAAAGATCCACTGATATTTAAAGAAAATAAAGATGGGTCCAGACTCAAACAATTCCCAGAAGGCAACTATTTAAAATTCAATCCTGAACCCCTATTTTAAATAGGTACAGCTATAATGTACTGATGGGAGATTGAGGGTGTTATGCAGAAGAAGCTGTGAGAGGAGACACATGAAGAAGAATAAGAAAAAGTCATCATGCTTCATATCAAATCTAAGTAATCATATGCCTGAATTAGTAACGATTGGCAAGCCCAGTAACATGCACATAGAAACTTAATAAAATTAATGTTCTGTTTCCTCATCTGATATCCTGCTCCTTCTGAAGCAGAAGCCAGCCTGCTGGGATGTCACTTAGGATTGCATAGCTGTGAAGGGACCTCAAGTTTGCCAGTACCCTGAGGTGGGTCTGTCAGCACCTATTTCTCAGAGCAAGTGCCCCCAGAGCCATGCCGTGCTATGCAAACTCTAGAGCCGGGCTGCATCACAAGAAAAACAAGAATAAACTTTTTAAAATAGAGCAAGCTGAGAATGAGGCAGATTATAAATAAAAATGTTTTATAAACAAGTCCCCCCTATCCACTGTGTCCTTGTAGTGAGATCCTTTGGCTCTAGACCTGAACCTAGTTCAATAATTCAGTTGCTTTTTGGGTGAGACTGAGATTTGCACAGTACTGAAGTTTGCACATTCCCCCTTGGGTCTTTCGGAAGAAAAAAAATCTCATGACCCCTAGGGTCTGGCTTCTTCTGCTCCCTGTTTTTCTGACCTGTCTTCCTCTGTCTGCTGTGCTGCAGGCTTCTGGCTCTTTGTTGTCTTTCACATGCTTTGCCTGCCCTACTTCACTCTCAGCAAAGGTGCCCCTCAGCTATGCACATTTTCTCCCTTTGTAGAGTCAGTCAGCCCCTTCCTCAAAAAGGCTCCATGCAATCCAGCAAGAAGCCATCTGGAAAAACTTCCAATCTCCTTCCCAGCAATTAACCATAGCTTTTGGGTAGAAACTAGCATTCTTTAACAAAATAAAAAGCAAAGATACCAAATTATCAGCATCCACCATGAACCTTATTGAGTTCTTCCATCTCTTGAGTGACCCCTTTGAATCTGCGTTACCCATGCTGAAATCTTGAACATATAAATTTAACCAGCTGCAGAGACACTTGGTCTGCACTTTGTCTTCTCCATATCCATCTTGAACAGTGCATCTGGCAGATACCACAGCTTTCTTCATGCCCTCCTTCTAGCAGTGGTGTTCCTGCTGACCATATATTTAAACTGCTGCCAGAGAGTTCCAAGTGGGTCTTTTTTTGGACAGCAGCAGCTCAGCACATGAAATTAAACAAGAATGTTCCTAGTACAATTGTGAAACATAGCCCAAGATTATGACCCTAGATGTTAGCTTTAGCAAACACTTCTCAATTTGATCTTTGCTACACATTTTGAGTTTGTACTTTGCTCCTCTTTTATTTCAGCAAGAAGCACCAATGTTTTCTCAAGTTTTAGTAAAAAACTATCAGTATGTGCACACCAAAGTGCCCCTACTCTGATAATGCTATATCCCTTCAGAATATCTCCAGAACTGCTTTTCATTCATTTAGCAATTCACTTACAAATCTTACTTGTCCGTACCTGTACAGAAAGATATCAGGCAGACACTTAATGCACGTTGACAATCCAGGCACTTTTGAATCTCATGAAATTGTTATCAAATGGAACTTTGATACCAAATGGAACATTCTACCTTGTGAGCAGAGGAAGGAGTGTTAAAAATGCAAGGAAGATAAATGCATGGAGTGCATTTCTGAGATGAGCTAAGAATTGTTGTCCTGCTATATCTGCCTAGCTCTCCAGCAATCTTTAAACACAGGCACAATTCACAGACTGTCTCCTGCAGCAAGCACCGAGAATCCCAAGCAGCCATTTTGGTCTCCTCTCTGAAGCATTTACTGAAATGACACATATTTTTAATAAGAAAAAGACCAATTTTCCCCACCAGGAGGTCAGTAATGATCTGTGTTCTGTGCTTGCCTTTCTTTTCCACCATTGCTTCATACTATGTTATATTTTATTAATCTCCAAAATGTAATTATTGAACTAGTCTGTTTAGAAAAATATATTTTTTAAAAAATGGTAAATCCTGCTTATCCGCATGTCTGGCTATCAAATAAGCAATGAAAACTATTCATCTCTGTCAAAGTGCAGAATAATTCTCTCTCATAAATAAAGGCAATGATGCAGTAATGTTCAGAAGACTAAAGCGCACACAGAGGTTAAGATGTCTGCAATACCAGCCTTTGTTTAAGTACATCCAAGAAAGGAAATCAATATTCCTCAGGAGAGCATTTTGTTGGTACAGCTGCTGTTGCTAAGATTGGCTCAGTGTCATGTTCTCATTAATACAGTTTAATGGCAACCCTAAGATTGAGAATGTGCAGACAGACATAATGAATTTATACTAAAAACATAAAAATGTAGAAATTCTAATTGCTTTGGCCTGATTGGCTCTTTTATATCTTGAAAGGATCATGTTTATAAATTAGAGCTTAATGATATTTATGAGTCACAAAATTAAGTCCTTCCTTGTAGCAGTCATTAACATGAAAGCAATTGCTGCTGCAGTTTGCCCTTTAAGAGCTTCAGCACATAAAGACTGGCATGCTCGAGAGCAGTTTTGCATTTTGGAGCAAATTGTTACTATTGCAAGGAAAATGTTAGGGTTTAGTTATACAAGCGTATCTGCTATCATTAAAATAACTCTTTGAAGCCCACTTCTCTCGGAGGAAGAGATGTTTCTCCACATGCATTGTGTCGTGCCATTCTGTGAAAGGAAACATCCCTTTGTATCAAGCTTTATCAGTCCTCCTCACTCTCTCTCTAATGATGCACATTGCCCTGAATGTCATTTGTCATTCAGCTGTTCGTTTCTCTGGCTGCGCTCTGGAAGCCTGACAGAAGCAGACAAGAAACATGAAAAAAAACTACTGGGGATTAAAAAAAATAATAATAATGATGCCATAAGGAACATGAACAGAAAAAATAAAAAAGAAACGAAGACAGAAACGACATCCAGGGAGCACAGAGCTGACAGCCTCAAAATGATTACTGATCAAACACAGGAGAAAAATCTGTGGGAGAAGTTTGACATCTCTCTCTGCAGAATGGCTACGTCTTGAATTGAAAAACAAAAAAAACCAAAACAGAACAAAACAAATTTTAAAAAAATTTTAAAAACGCAAAAAAACCCCAAGCCAAACATTGTAACAAGGCCAGATAACTAATTATAGTCTTGCAATGAGTTACACAAGCATCAAGCATACACACAAGCATGATGTGCAAGCTCTATGTACATGGACTGCAATCTTTCCAGCCCCATCCTTCCTTAGTTCTCAGTGTCTGAAGGAGCCTGTGCCCTGTTTGATGCAGCACGGGACACCTTCTGCCTCCAGTGGCCTCTGAGTCCTGTTTGTCCTTACTTCCCAGGCCTTGAACATCCTATAGCTCACAATGATGGGGTAGTACAAATGGTTTTACTGCCATTTGTGCAAATTTTCTCCATTGCTATAGAATGGATAAATCTCTACTCAGTAAAGATTGTAATTAAAGCACAAAATTGTATTAAAAAGTACTTACTAAAAGTCCCAAACTCCATCATGTCTATGCCCGTCAATAGCCAGACACAAGTACAAAGCCTGTGAAGTAATTGTCTCCACACTCTTGACTAAGATGGTTTTTTTTAGTGTCTGGTACCCCTCCATCAATTATTTGACTTTCTTAACAATTTGTTTAGGGAAATATTTCTTCAAGGATTATTCAATTTGCTAATTAGACAAGCTGAAATAAGGATGCCTGAGAGTGCATGACTTGTGCAGCCTAAATTAAGCTGCTTGGACATATATACTACCTGATGATTGGACTTTAGTACAGCATGTGAGGCTCACTCAGGTGCTCAACAGGCCTGCTTAGGTCTCAGAAAGGAAAACGTGTGCTATCATCAGCTAAATTTACAGGTGGATTTTAAGCATCACAGTACCATTTCATATGACCTGACATTTCAGCAACCTGCCTCCAATGCAAGGCTTCACAGCATCTTATACCCATGTACCCACTACCCCTATATAAAGAGGGAACTAAAACTGTGAAAGGAAGCTACAGGAAGGCAGCACACTGAGCACACAGCTAACAGGAGTCATTAAGGACGCGTATGTCTTACATTGCACAGCTTTTTACAAAATAGACATTTTATTTTGAACTCTAGAGAAGTATCTCTGGGTTTAACAACCCTAGGCCCAAAGATATTCCCTTTAAAATGCAAAGTAAAAGTGATCAGGTCTTTTACTGGATGACTGATAAAGGCTATTTCCTTCACACTCACACTTCTCATAGGGCAACTTGGTACTGGAATAATACATACTGAGAATATTTTGCTTAAATGAAGTATTCTTTGTAAAGAATTAGAAATTGATGTTTAAATCACACTTCTATGTACACACACACACGCCTCTATTATTTATTTACTCCTGAACTAACAGTGCTATGAAAAGGCTGGTGTTTCAGCTGATGAGACTGGGCACAACCATATCAGAAAGCACTTTATTTTAATACATGGAAGATTCCAACTTTCTATATATTTACTGTGAGCACAGCAGTGTTCTTATTTTTCTAGATGTCATTTATGTGAAAAGAAAAGAGATAATTATTGCCTTGAGCTGAACAAAAGTCAAGCTGGGTGAAATCAGGAAACAAACAAAAACCCCCTGATATTAGAACAAATGGTATTTGAGTATCTTATCACACAAAGGGGAGCTGGCCAGATGCTGTTTTACTGTGTATCTGTCAGGGTCCAGCAAGGATTCTGGGGAACCAGGGTTGGACACAGGTGGGCAGGTCCACAGCTATCAGTCAGGTCCAAGGGCAAGCCAGAAAACACCGTGAAATCTGGAGCCTGGTTTGGTGAAGCCCACAGCCAGAGCTGTGAGGAAATGGAGACCAGCCCTGCTGGGACATCTCTGGGGCAGGGGCTGATGGCTCTGAGGGGCTGGCATGGGGTCCTGGGCTGTGGGAAATGTGGCAAGCCCCAGAGAGTGGGCAGGGATGGTCAGAGCTGGTGGTGCCCTCAGCACTATGGCAGTAACTTTCTTTTGTGAGGATATCTGAGAAGACTTAAGAAATGTGCACTTTCAAAGAGGGAAGAGCAGCCCTATCATCCTGACAGAACTAAGGCACATGGTTCAGGAAGAGCAGTGTCTCAGTCAAGCCATTCCTTGCTAAGTCACACAACGTCCAGCCTGCAGGCCTCAGGTGGTTCTGCGTTCAAGAGGCTCTGAAACAGAGCCCTGAGAAGTACTTCCTTCTGTCTGCTGGGGTCAAAGGGGCAGCTGAGGTCTATCTCAGAGACCAGCATGTCCATGGGTGCCTCTTCTGGATGCCCACCTGAAGGACTTGAGGACCTGGCTCTTAGTAATTGTACCTGCAACAAGCACCAACAGAAACTGGGAGGAGCACTAATTAAGGGCCATCGTGATTCAAATTGCTCCTATAAAACTGTGTCATAGGTATTTTTCAGGTTGGCAGCTAAAATTAAAGGACTTTTGGAACTGCGTTTCCGTTATTTATATATATTTAATGCTCTTTAAAATATCCAAGATAGGAATCACAAGTCCAGACAGGCATACCTTGGTTCTTTTACCATAATGTGGATGTCTGGGATATCCTTGGATTTCTGTGAATGCCTGTGTTTAGGAAACAGAACCAAGCCCTTAATATCCTCTCTACTTTAGGAAGCCATGTGTAAAATGGAGGTGGCAAATTATTGCAGAGGCTTCTCATAAAAGATCATGTTTCTGAACCTTTCAGGTAGTTCAGTGCTTAAGGTAACAAATACTTATGAAGAACCTAATAATTTCTTCTGCAGTGCTTTAACACAGAGTAAAAGATCCAATAGAGAGAAAAATAAACTGTTGAAGAATTACCCATTCAACTTCTAGATCACAGGTAATGTTGTGTTATTGGCATACTCCATTTCCTCACTGGGACTTGTGCACTTTTATTCTAAGTCAAGTTTTGCAGATTATGTTTAAGATTTCACATTTCATAGAATTTTGGTTAAGAAGGGATTTTTTCTGCCATAATCTTTTAACTTAAAAAGTAATATTATGGAGTTTAAATTCACTTTAAAGTGCTTCAAATAATGCCTTCAAAGGGTTGTAAAATAACTTTTTTCTCACTTTTGCTAAGTGACATAAAGTCAGACTGTGATAAAGTCAGGTATTTACAACAGTTCAGGTATAATAAATTAATGAGACTCATGCAGGCCTAAGTGAAAAAAGATAAAAAGCCTACACTATGGGGCAGTTACTTGGTCCATTTTTTTTCCCCTGATACAGATGAAAATTCTGTGATTCATTACTTATGAACTCCAAGAACTGGGCGGAAGAACTAATCTGAACAGACACAGATTGCTACCAGTAGTTCATCAAACAGTAGAGCAAAAGATTTTGATGTAGAAAAATAATGCTATTGTGACTAGGATTTTTTGAGTGAGTTCTGCTTATTTAGAAAGGGTACTTCAGCCTGGCTGGCTCCCCTGAAAAATGATTAGTGCGCTCAGTTGCTTTCAGTCCCTTTCCATTTCATTGCAGTGTAGCTGGAGACGGACCACCTGCAGAGACACTAATCCAATCTAGGCAAATGTTACAAAGCAGAGTGACAGAATTGTGGCTGAATTATGCCTTTTAAAAGACAGAGCCCTATCAAGAGTGCTGAGAAAATTTACAAACTGAATGCAATGCACAGGCCAGAGGCAGCCAGACTAGGCAACTCAGGTTGCTGCCAGAAGTGCCTGAGGGATTAGGCTGAAAGGTGACCCCAAACTACAGTGTTAAAAAAATGAAAGAAAGATTTGGATCTTTTAAGCTCACACAGAGTATGTGTCACTGGACTGGGCTAAAAGATTTTTTTAAGATACCAAATCAGCCTGATTAAACAAAAGCCCCAAAGTGTGAGTACACTTATTTAGAGAAAGAAATGTTTGTACAGAGCAGAAGATGCAGGAGGTAGATCAGCAAACTGGGCCAGAGAGTGAGCCAGGCTATTTAGATGCAGTTTACACTTACTTTTCCTATTGAAGTCTGTTGACATGGGGATAAAACAACAAGGAGAAATGCTGTCTTTTTGGAAGGGAGAGGGAAACCCCACAGTATTGTACTTATCCACATTCACTTCCACCACTGTAGAAAATGCTGTAAAAATGACAGAAGACAAGTTAAATACATAAAGGGAGAGATAACCTGATTCACGTTCTGCAAGCAAAAACTTCAGCAGTTCCACAAGAGTTTGAGATTTCAGATCTATTAGGCTATGATGTTCAATGCAGTAACAAGAAACACAGATTCTCAAGGTAGAATTCATGAGAGGGATTTTACATCTGCTGCCAAAGGATCCCTGAAAAAGGCATTTTCACAAAAACAAACCAGAGTGCCCACTTGTATGATTAAAAGAAAAAGGAACTGTTCAGGTTTTCAAGATGCCTGTTTGTGATGTAATCCTGAACAATGAATCAAATTTGCTAGTGAATCCTTCTCAGGAGGTTAGTTACAAATTGTGACTATTAACTGGAAGAGAAAGACATCACCATACTGGTATCTGAGCAACCAGCAGAAAAAATAAGTAATAAAAAGGAGATACTTGGAAGCAGTTGCGTATAATAAAACCAAGTTCAATGAAAACACAACTTCTGTGAGGGTTCTCAGTGCAATGATTCTAGATGCATTAGAGCCTGAGTACTCTGGTTACTATCTTAATATGTCCAGCTGTACTGTGCTACTGTGCTGAAAGTGAGTCCTGCTGTTATATCCAAATAAGCAAATAGGGCCTCACAAAGTAATTCAGTGATGGTTAAAAGCTATGAAAGTGTCTGCTGTATGTCCTCAGATAACCTTTACTAGCTTGGCAAAAAGACCTTGCAGCTCATCCTAAAGCGTTGTCTCTGCTTGACAGAATATAAAACAGATTTGGAAACACCGACTACCAACTGGTCGCTTGATTGCAATTAGATAATGCAAAATTATTCTGCTGAAGCAAACAACTTGCAAAACAGCACTTATATGCAGGCAACATGGCCCTTCAGTCTCATCTTGTTCCCCAGGAGGAAGTGCGGGACATGTGGGCATGGGAAGGGCCAAAGCAAGTCTTCTAGATCCGGGCCTGAACTAGGAGAGGCTGAGGGCTGCCGCTCAGTCCAAAGGTGAGGGGATCCTGGCAAGGGAGATGGACAACACAGGACAGCTGCTAGGAACAGCCTTTCAGTGGTCAAGTCAGAAACATCACATGACTCCTACAGACAGCTTAACCAGACAAGACTGGATATGTTTTGGAAAAGACCTGACCATGACTTTTGTAGAAATGGCTGACAAATGAGAAATGCTGCTTTTGTTTTCCTATTTCCAAACAATCAGCGCTGTGCTTGTGTTAGCAAAGATCATTTCACAACTTCTTCCAGAAGCCCTTTCTTTCCCTACTGGTCTTCAGTGTCCCTGCTGTCAGCTCTAAGTTCTTCATGACAGGGGCTGGGTTTGTTTGTGCATGTGCTGATTGACTGAGGTCCCCACATGTTCATGAAAAGATGAAAAAATACATTAACAGCAGGAACCCCTTACTAATACCTTGGATTGAATTTTTACTCTTAACATACAAAGTAAGCTTACTCTTCATATTAATTGGTTTTAAATGGAAAAAATGATGGAGAAAAAAAAGCCGCTTTGGTTGTAATGAAGAAAAGGTGTATGAAGGTGAATGACAGTCTCCAAGTGTTGGCAGGCACAATGAAGGCAAAATTTAGAAGTTACTGAAAAAATTTCCTATGGCTTCATTAAGTTGATTTGATGCAGACGACACTGAAAAAAATACTATTTTATTGCATTTTTCTAGTCTTTTGAGTATCTCCCTGAATAATTATCCTTCGTTCTTTTATTTGTAGAAGAAGAATCAGAGAGAAAAAAGAAAAAAAGACAAAGTGTCTCGAATGTCATGACATAAAGCTGAATGATCATTTTTGTTTTGGTCAGTGGATTTAATTGGAGATAGTTCATCCAGAGTCTCTAGGTGAACATTTTTAAGCTCTTTTTTTCCTAAAGAATTATGTTATTAGTCCAGCTCACTAAATTTTGTAGACTCATCCCAGAAATGTTCAGGAATTAATTTTCAGATGTCATGCTCCCACTTTTTTCTTAAAACCTTGTATACAAAAGCACCAATTTACCAGTGTGATTATGGACTTAGAAGCAGAAGCAACAGTAGAGCTTCCTCTTCTTGCTTTAAAGGATGGAATTTTGATTTCTTCAGCATATATGGCCATTTTCTATTAAATGCATGGTTATTTTCTTATGTGTAGTATAATTTCAGGAAACTGCAAGGATTTCAAACCAAATATTTTTAAGCTGGGCCTGTTTGTGCAGTTCTTTAAACTGCAATCACTTCTTTCATATTCTGACAACCAGTGTTTTACAGGAGTTTGTGTTCACTTAACATTGTTAAGCCAACATGGTGCAAGAAACTAGGTAAATTAAGCCTATGCTGTGCTATATTCATTTAGTATTGTGTATCTATTCAATCCAATTTAATATCCTGTTTGAATGCTGTTATTTGTATCTTGTTCCAGCTATTATCTTGAGACGCCAATAAACCAGTGATCAGCTGATCTATAATTGATCTATCCATCCTATGCCACTGAAAAATTATGTAACTTCAAGGTGAAACTCTCCCAAATGTTACAATCAAACAAAAAGACTATACAATTAAAACTGAATTGTTCTGCTGAGACAAGACTGAAGCATTTCAGGTTTATGCATCCACTGTTGTGTTTTGGCTGTGCTGAGATTTCAAAATCTGATGAGATGAAGCAAGAACAGAACAGCATTGCTACAAATAAAATTATATTTTTTTGCTGTGAAACTAAACCATGTCAAACATGGCCTGCCAGCCTGTCTACCACCGACACTGTTTAAATAATCCTGTTCTGAGCACAGCATCCTCCACTGCCATACCATGACTCAGTATTTTTATTTAATCTGATTTCACGCTCTGACAGACTTTGCCATGTTTCCATATATTCAAATCCACCTGAAAATACCCACTTCCTGCAAGAACTCTCAATAGCATGCAGAAAACACAGGAGACAAATATAAAAATCCTTGCTGATGTGTGTGCCACCAGTGTTTTATCACAAAGCAAACTCCTTTCCCTGTGGCTCTAACAATCAACAATGTAAGCATTTTGCTTTTTGAAGCTGAGGTGTTTCTGAATATGCACAGTCTGCTCATTTAAAGAGGGACATGACTGTTTTGGCTGATTCACTCAATTGTTGGATTGTGCACCCCTTAGGATCACACAGTGGTGAGTCAGTCATTTGTAAACAGGAGAGAAAAAACCCAAATGAATAGAAAGAACCACAGGCTTCATTCTTGTGATCAAAGGCCTCAAAGAAACCATGCAAAAGGAGCATAATTATTTATTGAACAAAACTTATAACATGATCTTTCCTATACAACCTTGGCAGTGCCTGCAGCTGGCCTTACCCACTATTGAACTAAGAAATCATTTGCACCTCACAAAAAGACAACACACACTTTGGATCCTCCCTTTGGGAAAAGAAGCTGAGCTATATATTCATTTTCTTCTGAGCCACTACATCATGGGCATTTATTTTTAAAACCAGAGACATGATTTTAGGTGTATTTCATGTGAAAAAATAATGTGTTGTGTTTGCATGCCTGAGCACTGAAACAGCACAGGACAACTTAGAGATTTACATGCTTATTACAAGCAGAATCAGGCTGAAGGGGTTTTAAAAAATAGCATTGCTAAGAAAGGATTTTTGCAAACACAAAGCTAATGAGACTAATTGGTATTATGTCAGATGTATAATGTTTCAGTATATTGTTTTTTGGCAGTGGTAGTTTGGTTTTCCTGGGCTCAGAGCCCAGTTTCTGTTTAATTTTCTGTAAGGTTTCATAGCAGCCTAGACATACAGAGCTGGCTTGCTTGCAAATAACCATGTATCTCAGTGTACATATTGATTAGAATTTAAACACACCCAGCAGACAGTTGGATGGACCTACTTATGGCATTCTTATCAGAAAATTCTCTTCTTCAAACTAAAGAGAATTTTTCCTATGAAAGAAATGATAAGGTTCACCAAAAAGAAGTTAGATGGAATTAAAAATTAAAATGTTTATTTCACATATTAAAAACACATTGACACATGATTATGACTTTGAGCCTAAATCCTGTCTCAGTTCTGAACAATTTTGTATGCCTGGAGTGACCTTGAGGTTTTATTAGGTCTAAAGCAAGATATTAAACTCAATAGAAGAATTTTTTTCCAGGGTGCCAGCAGTCTTCTAGGTCTGCACTCTCCCACACATCTTGTTTGAGGCAAAGGCTCTCGAAGAGGAGTTTCCCAAGGCACTGCATTTCCCAGAGAGTTCAGTTCAACTCACAGAGGTATTAGCTCAGATCCAAACAGACTTTACTGGATTTTATCCACTGTTACTCCTAAGCAAATGAGTCTTCTGAAGATAATAAGATCTCTGCAGAAAAGTTGAACTTCCTGTGGAGTCAGCCCTAGGGTCAGCTCCCACTGCCCTCCACAATTTCATTGTCACTTTGTTTGGCACAAGCCCGACTGCTCTCTGCATCTGCACAGCACTACAAATCTGTAGGTGTGTATTCATCTGCAGCTCTGTGTGTAGCTCAAGACAGCAAAACTGAAAGGTCTACACCCAGTTCTACTCCTCCTTGAAAATTTTGTCTATTATTTATATTAAAAGGTGAATATATCCCTTGATAGTGCATTTATATATACACACACATTCATCTTGTTCTAGGCTAGACTGTGCAATTAAAAGTTAGGTGAGGGATGAAAAATAACGAAGCCAGATATTTGAAGATCTATTTACTGTAGCTGTATAGGTCTCACGCTTGCTTCCTGTGAAAGGTATCTTTTCAAAATTTGCTTTCCAGAAAATGTTAATGGAATGGCATATCTCCTATTGTTCACAGCAAGAAATACATATAACCTTTGGCAAGCAATATTTCTATATGTGTTCAGTCACAGAGTGCACTTTGACAAGTGCAAGAAAGCAATGCAATTCCCAGTTACAAAACATGAAGATAAAATACAAAGTTACAATTATGACATGGATGAAACGAAAGACTGTTTAATCTGCTAAGACTGTTTACAGAAGAGGGGAAAAGATGCTGTTTATAAATGTATTTAAACTGCTATGATCCAACTCACTCTAAATCATTTGGAATGTATGCTCTTGTGAGACCCCACTTGTAGTACTGCATCCATGGCTGGGGTCCTCAGCACAAGAAAGACATGGACCTGTTGGAGTGAGTCCAGAAGAAGGCCACAGAGATGATTAGATGGATGGAGCACCTCTACTACAAACACAGGCTGAGAGACTTGCAGTTGTTCAGCCTGGAGAAGAGAAGGCTCTGGAGGGCACTTTACAGCAGCCCTTCAGTGCTTGAAGGGAGCTTATAAAAGAGGAGGGAGAGTGACAATTTACATGGGCAGATAGTGATAGCACAAGGGGTAAAAATTTTAAACTAAAAGAAGAGAGATTTAGATTAGATGTTAGGACAAAATTCTTCATTGTGAGGACGGTGGGGCATTGGAACAAGCTGCCCAGAGAAATCGTAGATGCACCATCCCTGGAAGTGTTCAAGGCCAGGTCGGATGGGGCCCTGAGCAACCTTATCTAGTGAGTGCAATCCTGGATCATGATCTTCAGATGATCTTCAAGGTCTCTTCCAACCCAAGCCCTTCAGTGATTTAGATGGCTGTAACTTTGGTCACATTAAAATTGTTTATTTGTCTCTTCCTTTCCCCTTTGCCCACCATGTCTGCTTATTTGTTTATGATCCCTCAATGACTGCTTAGAGTAGAATTCATTTGAATCAGGCATCACCACTTTTTGCACTGAGTCTCTTTTATAAGGGTTTTCTGTTTGGTTTGGCCAGTATTGGCCACTATAATCAAACACATAATCCACTTTATTATGCACAAGTATCTTTGTTACAGCTGTTTAGACCATCCTGACTTCTGATTTCCCTTTTCTATTAATGGAAGTTGCAACAATTGTATATGATAATAACGGAGTAGTGCGGTGAAAATGAAGGAGGAAAAAGACCCATTCATTTCTGTCTTGCCCAGAGAGACTTCTAGGACAATTAATAGTGTCTAACAACACTGATCTCTCCTCTGCACTAGCTTTCATCACACAAAATCACCTTTAAGTCACGCAGCAGAGAAGAAAACCCTTAAATTAAAACAGTTGAGTATCAGTGTCTTTTGATTTTAAATGTCTTCAGTTAAGACCTTGCCTATTTGTGTGGCAGTCAGAGATAATTACCCTGGAGTTGCAGTCTGATACAGAGTCTCTATCTTCATCTTGCAATATTGGACTTAAAAAAAAAAAAAAAGAAGAAGCTGGAGTATTTGAATAAGGTCTTCAGACTATTATTTCTGCAAAGCTATCATAAAATATGGTAAAATATGCTTTTTATAATATTATTCTATAAAAAATATTATATATAAAGTATATTAAAATATACTTCTATTAAATCACATTAAAACTTTTCTAATAGACCCAAGGGATTGTTTCTTGCTTGAATATAAATGTAGGAGATCTTTCCTGATGATGTGATTTCATTCTAAAATTATACATGAGAGATAAATTATTTGCTGAAGATTTTGGCATAGATTGTATCAGAGAAAGACAGAATGGCTTCAATGGGTTCATGACACCCAAAACAATGGTAGGCAGATAAAAATAAGAGCAGTGAAGGATAAAAAATATTGGGTCAGTAGAAACCAAGGGCCATTAAGCACATCATTCCCTGTATAATGTACAGTCATCCAGACAAATTTACCATTACAATTAGTTCTAATTGTCCCCATTGTTGACAGCCTTGGTAAAGAAACCAGAGAATTAATTACAAGTTGAGCACACCACAGGTTACTGTAGACCCACACAGGCAAAAACCTTACTTTGATGTATTTTCCTTGCTGATGTGTTCCTGTAGTGATTCTATTGAGTAGACTTCTATTTCTATTGCACAATCACCAATTAATTAAAATTCAATTAAAAATAAAAATAGAACTTCAAAAGCTCAACATCTTACTAGCTGAAGGGCTTTTGGGGTTTTATTCCCCCCTTCTCATTTCAAAATCTTAGATAAATTCAACTGGTAAAATCCCAGGGGCAGAAGGAATAAGAAAGTATGTTATTTTTGTCAAAATGTATGTACTCTCAAATCAAACTTCACAGACTGCTTAACCTGATAGGCAGGTGAAAAAGTTAGTCTAGTTTTTATCACTTTCTCCATGCTTTGTCCTTGACCAGCTCCATTGAAAAAAAAAGAACTAGAAACATAAAGTATTATGAAGATACATATTAGCAAACGTAAAAGAATTGGGTCCTTTATTAGGCACTTTCTGAATTTATGACTCACAGAGATTTTAGGGGTGGATTGTTTCTGCTCTGTGGAGCTTTTATTTGATTTTGTCCCTTCTAACATTAGGGGAAACCTAAAATGGGAAATATCTGCTATTAAATATAATGAAAACCTTAGATCTTCACTTTAAATTGATTACCTCATCCTATATTGTGTGCACTTCATTTTTGTCCTGTTTGGTATAAAGACATGTTTCACCTAAAGAAATGTCCTGTTACTCAGAGTTTAATAGTGATTTGGGGTATCATGGTGACATTTAAATTCTGTAACAACATATAGGTCCTATCCCTTCTTACACCATCCCAGTGGTGCTGTCATAATTGGGTGATCATAACCTCAAGTAAAGCAAATCAGTTCTTTTTTTCTTACTTGTTCAGCTTGAGTATTGATTTCACACCTCTGACATACCCAATACCAGCAAAAACAGTGGCTGCTTCTTATGACACAATGCAGCACATGGAAAGGAATTCATTTAGTGTAGTAACTTAATTTTTGAACCATACACAGTAGCCTTGGTGATACAAATAGCAGTTCCCGAATCCCACAGACACAATAGGATCACAGAAAATTTATTTTTCCTTCTCTATTTATGTCCTTTATTTAGAGTCTATTAACATAACTTGGTTAAACTACGTGGAGTGTTGTTAATATAAATTATTTTAGCGATGACTCAGAGGGAGACACAGCACCTTTACATAGATAATACAAATCCGAATACGTGCTGCACCACTCCCAATTTGACTGTATTTCATTCTTTCACATCTGATAGTGGTTCCAGCAGGTACACCCAAGGCTGCAAACACCATGGAGAAAAATATCTGAGGGATGTTTCCAACAATAATCTAGTTTTCAGAGAACAGAGATGGAGTCAAGGCTGGAACAGAGGTTCAAAGTCCATCTGAGAAAGAGGACTGAAAACAGGGAAGGAGACAGAGCTGCCTACAGGGTGTTCCCACATCCATCCAGCAAATCCATTCCATTAGCCAGGACAGCAGGGGAGAGAACCAGGACCACAACAATGACGGGACCCAGACGCACTTAAAGCCGTCCTGGGTCAAGGATTGATGGTCCCAGGCTGGGCTGAAATGAGCAGCCTGGAAGGAAGACCCAGGAGTGGCTAGCCAGGAACAGTCAGAGCTGGTCAGAGGTCACATCGTTTCAGAGGCTTAGTGCAAGTGATTCCAGAAGATAAATTACTGATGTACCAGAGAATGTTTTCCATTTTATTAAGAGTAATAATTAGTTCTCAGCCAGGATGCCCTACAACTTCTCTGCTCTTCATAAAATATCTATTACCTGGTAAACATCCATTCTCAAAAATTCATTATTTATTTACAATATCATATTTTAATGAATTACATTATTTTTCATTTTTAAAATGGTATATCTTTTAGACATAGTATCCATGAAGAAAACAAAATTCACAATAAGTAATAAAATTGTGTTGCCTTTGTAAAAGATTTGAGGTCAGCCTGTCTCAGAGTCTGATACTGATATCCAGAAGAAAGGAGAGTCAACTTCTGGTGCAGTTTACCACAAGATGCCGTTGTATGACATGTGACAACTACAGGGTGCAGCATCTTTTCAAGCAGAACTGTTGGCTTTATTTTTTAGTCAATAAACTGCTACACTGGCAGCAACTTTATTGTTGGTGGATTTGTTCTCACCTTACAAAGCAATTATACTGGGACTAAAGCATTTGGGAAGTCAACATTACTGACTTTCGTCTGCAGCATCAGTCTTGAGACAGTAAACCACATTCCCAGAGCTGTGAATAAATAGGGCATCTTCCTTCAGTGCTAAATTCACATAACGAGCAAATTGAAATAAAATATGTACTCAATACTTCCTGCAAATATAATTCAGCTCCATGTAATATTTATAGAAGGTCTCTAGTTTTACAGTTATTAAAGAGCCTTTGGTGGTTGGGCTGTGCCACATGCGTAATGAGTAAGGATGACTGAAACAAAGCATAGACATCAACTGTCAGAGACTGAAATATCATAGTTTATGGCTTAAACATGTTCTTGAAGGACTTTTAAAACTGCATTGCAAAAGCTGCAGAGAAGACTACTGCACCCTGGATGGGGCCCTGACTGAGGCCTGACACTGCTCGCTGATGAAGAGAAGACAAAGTAACAACTCAGGGCTGGGGACATTCACTGAGCACAGGCTTAACACCTCCAGGATGAGGACCACAGCCCCAGGGCTATCAGCTGCCAGGCTCGCACAGACCCTCGCACCAAGGCGTGGAGGGAGGAGAGGCTCTGGGTATGTGGGAAAAGCCTGTGGTCAGAGGTGCCGTGACTGCCCATCCTCCACTGTGCAGAGGAGCCCAGCTGAGGGGTCCTCACCAGGGGGGAGGAAGCTTATCCACAGCAGAAGGGGGTGACATGGCCCATCACAGGCGCCCCCCGCCAAGGGGTCCCCAGACCCTGCACCAGAGCACCAGAGATGACGCAACACACCCTCAGTGTTGCAAGGGACAGGGTGTCCAGCTAGCCCCTGCAAGAGAGGCACACGGACGTTCCCACCTGGCCCGAAGTGTATATTAATGCATGGAATTCTGCACTCTTCGGCGTGTGGCGGCGTGTGGTGTGGCAGCATGTAGCGGCGTGGCCACCGTGGCGGCGGGGGACCCTCACCACCAGCAGACCGGATGGAGGGGAGCAACGAGACGTCGTTGGGACCCTCGGATGGGTGATATGCTTCCACCTAACCCCTGTCACCTCTCCCTGTTCCCCCACCCCCCACGCACACTTCTTTTTCTTTCTCTCTTGCTTTTCTCTTCCCTTCTCTTTGCCTCTTTTACTATTAAATAGAATACATCCATTTTTTGGCATCAACACCTAACCTTGCTTGGTTTTAATCTCATTTCTGGGAATATTTTGAACCTTCTAAGTTCCTTCCGGTTTATGCTCAGAAACTTAGCTTTCTGTGCTTTTTTGAGTTTAAACCGGATTGTAACATCAACACACTGAGTTTTACCCTTTTCTGGGCTACAGACTAGCTGTTCCAAGTTTTAAAAACATTAGTGTGATGATTATGCGCACTGATAATGTAATTAAGAATTGAGTGTCTCTTCTTCCAAAAGAAATTCTCCTAAGCTAAATATTGAAAATCACTGTTTCACAAGCAAAAAATAAAACAAGAGCAAGTTATATCATCGCCTGGCATCCCTGTTTCCCTGTATTAAAATATCAACCAGATGATTCCCAGCATTAATAGAGATGTCATTTAAGTAGTGATCTCACTATTTAAGTCTGAAAAAGATGACCTCACCACACAGGCATGCAGTCCAAAAATCACGGTACTAAAACAGAGTCAGAAAAGTGATGTATAAGGTCTTGATTATTTTTAAGTTCTTTGATATGGTCTGCTATGTTTTTATTGCTTTCAATTGATATTGGCTGTGAGAGGACCTGTACAAAGGTTGATAGAGGAGGTACTGGGCACTGTTATACTCTGCTCCCTTGTCTCACCTTTTCTATCTAGTGACAGTAACAATCTTCATTTTCTGGTTTAGCAATTGGAATGAGCTGGTCATTAGATAAGGATCAATCTCTTTCAGTCAGCCAGTGGGGAGAATCTACAAATTCGTGGAGTAGAAAAGCAGAAAAGTATTCAACAATGTGATTTTTTAAAAGATATTTATGTTTGGAAAGAGTTGTTTTCTTCTGTAAAAAATGGAAAGGTGATTTTGAAATGTATAAACACATTAATTAGATCAACCAAGGTCAGCCTTCATCTCAGGTTCATGTGCAATAATAAACATGGCCATTTTCACAGGGTTCTACCTGTTCAGTCAAGAAAAGGTGAATACTAACTAAACATTTAAGAAGGGCCTTCTATGCAGAAAAAGGATACATCATTTCACCTTTCAAGGTGGACCTCCAAGAAGATGAGGCCTACATAAAATAATTTCCTGAAAATATGTACATAAACTCTAGATCTCCAGTAGGAAATAAATTAGAAATTCTAATATAATTATTACTTGTGATAGTACGTGGAATGCCTGTTTTGTTGTTTATTTAATTAGGGTTCCAAAAGGGCATTATTTTATACAAAAGCAAAATAAAATAATTTGGAAATTTTGTAGTACATGTGCACTAATTATACACCTCAGTCCATCGGGTTGACCAGTGTCTAGTTACCTAAAAATAGCAGAGAAAAGGAAATGTCAAAACTTAATTATTTTATGCAGCTTCTTCCATAATTCAGTCTACTTTTTCTTCAGTGTCAAAATAAAAACATAATAGGTTCTTGAAAAGAAATTGTGAAGTAAGTGATTTACCAAGGTATTTTGGTATTTCAATTGTGATCTTCAATTTCAACAGCAAGTTGTTACATTAAGTGAAATTACAGTACTTGTATTTGTCCATTCAGCATAAGGCTAATTTGCAATACCTGTCTAGCCAGAAACCACTGACACATTTTGCTGGAAATGCAGCCACGCTGAATATAATTCTACTGTTAAAAAGCAGAGTTAATAAGGTCTTTGTGTCTTCATGTATTGCACATGCCTAGTGCTACTGTGTTCTCTGCCATGGTGCAAATTGCACTTTCCCTCAGAGCAGGAACTTCTGTATCCTCTCTATTTTTTCCCCAGCCATTTGAGTGTGTAACCTAGGAAACAGCAAGGATTTTTACTCCCACTTTTCTAAATTGTCCTCCTTATCATCAAGAATAAAGCTCAGTGAAACTGTGCCCACTAGATAAGGAACTGCATTTTTATCTTTGAGATGACAACAGTTCAAGCATGATTGAAGGTGCAATGCAAAGGCAAGATAAATGCATGTTATATTTTCTACCAAAGGGAGTTTTGCCTACAATCCCAGCCCATCATGACTGTACAATAATCTTGAGCAGGTCAGAGAGATGTGCAAATATGTTCAGACCTCAAGTATAAATGATAGTGCTTTGAATTAATTTGATCATTTATTTCCAAGGGTTCTGTAAACATTAATTACAGCCCACCTCTCAGATAGGCAGTGAGCACACTTATCTGACAGTCCCTCACCAATTTCAGAGTGATCTTTGCCCAAACAAGAAGAGAACATTCAAACCTATTTCCATGATCTGTCTATAAACGTCAGGAAATTTGGCTTCAAGAAACTGCAGTTTAGTCACTTTCCATGAAAGTCAGGGCAACAAATCATGTAGCCAAATTCAGTAATGCAACCTAGATCACCTCCACATGCATCAATTTGCAATAGGGTTTGCACCTTGTAACATGTAAAATCCAAACAACGCTTACTCATATTGTTACACACCCAAATCTCTTTGTTTATTTTATTGCTGTTTTGATTTTTTTTTTTTTTAAACTTGAGTTTTGAGTTTGGAAAGCCTTGTCCTAACCATACAGTCATGTTCTGTCAACAACTGAATGACGGACCCAGACCGGCAGGGAATCTGAATCATTTATTCCAAGGAGTGAGTTGGTTTTATACACTTTTCCAAGGCACAGTATTTCCTTACATGGCGTGACCTATCCTGTGTTGCCACATCACCAACACACTTCGTAGGGGTCTGCTGTGTGACACCTCCTCCCCCAGGGTCTGGTGGGGACAAGCCTCTGTGTGCTGCCATGTGCCTCTGCAGGCAGGTTTTACAGCTCACAACCCAATTCTCTCTTATAATTCCCCGTAATTCCCCCTTTTCTGTTTTATACAAATAAGAATTATGAAACAAAACACTTTTAACATTAGAACATGTTTGGTCTACTGCCCGAACCAAATAAGCTCTGTTACAGTGATTAAACAGATTGAACTTTGGGAAACAATGTAAAGTTGCCTAAAACCTTTACCATCACTCAAAGTCTGCAACTGCCGGGAGGTCCTGTTTCACAGTGAAGACTTAGAAACTCTTTCCTAGGCTAGACTTTCAAGTTTACTTTGAAAGAAGGTCCAGCTTTTTAAAGATCAAATTAGCAAGTCAAAATGACTTGATTACATTTTTAGGGCAGAAACACCTGGGTCTGATGGTATAATCCCAGTCAGCCAGGGCTAGGGCCTGGCCACAGCCTTAAGCCTTGAGTGAGAGGGTTTCTCTAAAATACTTATAAAATTGCTTTAAAACTTTATTAATATCATTCTGAATGCAAATGAAAAATTAAGAACATGTAAACTTCTTTACAGTCTTTCACGGGGGGGCACACCCCATCTCTGCATTCCTCCTTTTCTGTTCTAACAATATGTAACACGAACATTTTTTACTCACTAAATTCAAGAAAATGTGTAACATAACATGCAGTTTTCTTACTATGAACAGTGAAATAATACATCTAATACAACAACAAGTGCTCACCAAGTAAAAATAAGCAAGGTAATATCATTAACTGCTCAAATACTTCACTGTTTCACAGAATATATGTAAATCTAGGCTTTGGAAAACTACAATTATAATAACATTAACTCTTTAAGTGGTTTCAAAAGGTTTCAAAAGGAAACAAGCCTAATTCCTGCATTAAAAAAAAAGTTTATAAATTATAATTATTATTCATCACAAAAAGCAATCAGAACAATGCATGGGGCTTACAAGGTGATATGCTGCAGCTCCTCCCAACCCCTGAGGAAGGGGCCATGGGTCCACTTAGTCCTTTTTTCCAGCATAGTATCAGCTCCTGAGACTCTGAAGGAACAGGAGCCCTGGCTGTAGCGGGCTTTGCCAGCTGCGCAGGCTGGGCCGGCCACACAGGTCCGGCGGCCAGCAGAGGTTTGCCAGCCCATTTCCTCACTTCTCACATGCAGAGAGCCACTCGCGGGCCCCGCCATGCGCTGAGCGAAGCCACGGCCCCGCCAGCTCTCAATGCCACTGATCCCGCCCGTCCGCAGCGTGGGGGCAGCCACTGGGCGCGGCTGCGGCGTGGCTTTGCCATGTGCTCACTGCCATGCGCTCGCCACCATGTCCTCGCTGCCATGTCCTCGCCACCATGTGCTCACTGCCATGTCCTCGCCACCATGTGCTCACTGCCATGTGCTCACTGCCATGTGCTCGCCACCATGTCCTCGCCACCATGTCCTCGCCACCATGCCCTCGCCACCATGCGCTCGCCACCATGTCCTCGCCACCATGTCCTCGCCACCATGCGCTCGCCACCATGTCCTCGCCACCATGTCCTCGCCACCATGTGCTCGCCGCCATGTGCTCGCCGCCATGCGCTCACCACCATGTCCTCGCTGCCATGTCCTCGCCACCATGTCCTTGCCACCATGTCCTCGCTGCCATGTCCTCGCTGCCATGTGCTCGCTGCCATGTGCTCGCCACCATGTCCTCGCCACCATGTCCTCGCCACCATGTGCTCGCCGCCATGTGCTCGCCGCCATGCGCTCGCCACCATGTCCTCGCCGCCATGTCCTCGCTGCCATGTGCTCGCTGCCATGTGCTCGCCACCATGTCCTCGCCACCATGTCCTCGCTGCCATGTGCTCCCCAGCCTGTGCTCCCCAGCCTGTGCTCCCCGGCGTCGTGCGCTCGCTTTCCCCCCATCACATCTGCCGCTGCTGCTGCTGCTGCACTTTTGCAGAGAGCAGGGACGGAACATGCTACCAGGACGGGACCTCCTGGCTCCAGTCACTCACTGCGACCTGGCTCCAGCTGACACCGCCTGGCGCAGGGCGGTGCGTGCTTTTCTACAGTGCCGTCCATCTTCCCTCCAGGGTCAAACAGGTCGGGGGACAAGGGGTCATCTTCTGGTTCTCCTCCCACAGCCCCGACAGGCTTACGGTTGCTCGCTGGCGGCGCAGAGGGGCTCGGCATGGCTGTTGCAGTGGCACAAGCACCTTTCTTTGTCCGGTCTCTGGGTTGAGCATCTTACACACAGACCTCCATGGACACAAAAGCTCTGTCAGTGCTGCGTCGCCGTGTGTAACTCGGTTCCACAACGCGTCTTCTAAGGTGTTCCATGTCCGAGGATTAAAAATACTATCTGAAGTTGAATCACAGTTCTTTGCCCAGAACAAGAGTCTGTTCAAATCTGTAGACTCAACCTTCCTGCCATGTTTCTTTAAAATCTGTTTTAACATCTCTGGGACGTTCTGTTCCTGGAATACTCCATCCCCTATATCCCCCATGGCTCACCTACAATTTGTAGGGATTATTGCTGGCCAGCATTCCTGCTTCTTGCGGCAGCACTTTAAGTCCCATGGGGTTCACTGACGGACACACAGACAGGCGTATAATAAATTCCACACACAGGGCACCATTTGTCGGCGATTGACAGACCCAGACCGGCAGGGAATCTGAATCATTTATTCCAAGGAGTGAGTTGGTTTTATACACTTTTCCAAGGCACAGTATTTCCTTACATGGCGTGACCTATCCTGTGTTGCCACATCGGCAACACACTTTGTAGGGGTCTGCTGTGTGACACCTCCTCCCCCAGGGACCGGTGGAGACAAGCCTCTCTGTGCTGCCATGTGGCTCTGCAGGCAGGTTTTACAGCTCACAACCCAATTCTCTCTTATAATTCCCCATAATATTCCACTTTACTGTGTTGTGAAATTTAACTGAGCGCACCAGGATCAAACTGACAGCGACCAGAAGAATGCAATCCAGCACCTATACTTTGAAAACACCTTGAAAGAGGCCATGCAGTTCTGAAGATTTTGGGAAACTGACCAGTAATTGCTAAGCTTTTCATTTCAAGAGATGTCTTTTTAAAGTGATAGGAAGGATATGAGCTTCCATTTATTTCTCCCAATGAGTAAGGTAAGGGCATTCGTCTCTCTGTATTTAGCAAGTAAGATGCAAGCCTTTAGTTCTCAATCAATGTTTGCAAATCCTAATCAAGCTGATAGCAGATGTATAGATGTCATGTCATATATTCTCACAAGACTGTACACCAAGGAATAAGCAAACTTATTTTAAGTGGGATGATTCACTACTCCTAAACACATTGAATTTGTACAACTATGGCTAGAAATTTGGCAGAGCAATAAAAAACTGTATTGTCTAAGTCACAGAAGAAAAAAGAAGCTATTTCCACCTACTGTAGACAAATAAATCTGCTGTGGCAAGATTTTGTTTGTTGACCCCAACTCTTAAGAGCATATCCCACACATATTGAGCAAAATACTGAAATATATATAGATATAGGAGGTGAAAACTAAGACTCAGTGTAAAATAGTAAAGTCAGTAAAGAGCTATAGGCTTAAGTTATGACCCATGCGTTTAGATAAAACAGACTTTCAAAAACCATTTACTTATATCCTTTGCAAACACTCAGAATCACTCAGGCCAAGAACTGGTAAATGTTCTTATAGTGAGTGCCTTGCATCAGAACACCATGCTCCATCCAGCAGACTTGCCACGCAGCAAAGCATTTCATCTTTTACACAGTTCATCTCTGAGAGTAATCCTTCTGATTTATTAATTACTTTGACATTACAGATACGACCCATTGAAAGGAATTGCTCAAGTGTGTTAAGTTGCGCAGATATTTAAGTTTGCTTGTGGTAGTATTTTTCTGCCCTTGTTAAACCTCTACATGTCATTAATCAAATTATGCAACAATGGAACCAGATTTTCAAAATAGCTCAAATAATAAACAAGGACAGAATTTTAAAGTATTCCCACTGTGAGATTTTGAGACAGATTATGAAAAACCTTGTTAGTACAGCAGGGCCCTTGAAAAGCTCTAACCATTCACTTCAGAGCCTCAGTAGCTGCTAAGATCCCCCTTGAAAACCTGGCACAAAAGTGAAGATGAATAAATTCTGGAAATCTGTTTTAGAAGAATAAGTATTCATTAAGCCTGAAAATTAAGATGTATTAAGATGCACTGTGATCTAATACTAGCTCATTTTGCAAAATATTTTTTGGGAAAGAGCATCCTGGCAACATCATCTGATATAAAAATCACTTGATATGTGTGATGCAACAACTGCATAGATCTGCCATGAACCTCTACCATATCCCTCTTTAGAGACATGAAAAAACATTTTGTGGAGCACTGTGTTAAATCATGCAAATGGCCCAAATTTGAAAGCATACTACTTCTATAAGATAATTTTTAATAAATGTTTATAGATTACGATTTTCTGCTCATCTCTTTGCTAGGCTTTCATCATTTGAAACAGTTTCCATCCTAGAATGTATTTTGAGTCAGATGCTGAAATTTCATATCTAGTTTCATTTTTCGATGATAGTTTCATATTTAGGTTCTTTTAAGAAGTACTTTGGAGAGTTTTCAAGACAAGCACTTCACAATGTTTTCATCTGTGCAATATTTGAAAGATGCCAGAGCTGCAAGAAGAAAAAAGAATAAACCCATTTTTTCTTTCTTAAATTCCTCATTCTTAAAGAACAGCTTTGCGCTCTCAGATATTATTTAGGACTTTTCAGGATACACTACTACATACTGCAAATATTATTTGAATTCCAGTCTCAAATGAGATCTTTTGAAGACACAGAAACCACTTTTGTTGATTATGTATTTCCTAAAGGAGAGATGGGAAAAAAAAAAAAGATACATGTATCACAAAAAACCTCTCTTATTAGTTCTATACTTAAAAATCTCCAGTCTGATTAGCTATTATTCTTCTTGTGGTTTTATTTATTCAACAAGTTAAAAATCTGACCCTATGTTCAATGATGAACAGCTACAGTCATGTGAAAGTACAGACCAGTCATAAGACTATTACATATCAAGGAGAACTTTTGTGCAAAAAATACATTGTTTGATAAAAGCCCCAAACCAAAGTGCTGTATGTATTGCTGCCTTATACTAGGTTAGAGTTTCAATCATAACTCCCTCTTTGTCTCATAACACAGAGGAAAAAAAATTTCTTTGATTAATAGATAGGGATGCAACTTTTTTAACACAGCAAGAGATGTTTTTCTTTTGAAAATATGCCTCTTGCCATGCAGGATAAACAAGCAGGATACAGAGGTGGAAAGGAATAAAAATATTTTGGAAGTTCATTCATTCAAGAAACAAATTAAAATTGCAGTTTCTTTTCCACCTTTTTCTTCTAAACACATTTATTGCTGATGAAATAAAGCAGGCAGAACCAAATCAGTAACTCCATAGTCAGATGTGCCAGAGGAAATTCAAACTTGATTCCGTTGTTCAAAAACATGCCTCAACCTTTTTACCTGTCTCTGAGGTAAAAGAGAAAATGAAAGCTTCTATTTTGGTCACTGGCATTTCTGGCACTGACAGCAACCATGGCAATTTGCTTCCATAAACTGTGAGTCATACAGGTTTATAAGATGATGTTCAAGCAATTCAACTTTGTGCTCCTCAGAACATTTGTCTGCGCTATGACTGATATCTCAAACTGCATTTAGAACATGGCCCCTAAATCCATGTGAAACCCATCTAAACCACCTCTCACTGCAAGCTGAAGACACTGGTTGCTGTTTTGGATACACTTCAGCTCACTGTTTTTCATTCAGATCGTGAGACTTTGTGAGTCTGGTCTCAAACGAATTTGTAGGCCTCCTGAAGTATAGGACTACAGGCACCAGGATAATTTGTCTCAAGAATAAAATGCAGTGCTATTAATCCACTCTTCTATACAGACAAAAGGAACTTGAAAGAGAGGAAAGAATGCCAGTGTCATTCTTTTGTTCCCTCAGAAATTCCAAGTTGAGGGAATTGCCTTACAGACTGGAAAAGTTCAGATTACTAAAGCTACTTTTTATTTAATGTGGAATCTTTTGAAACTCCAAGATGCTCTGTAACTTGATTCTGTATCTGGGCACTTAATTTCTATTTCCTGTCACTTCTATCTTACAGGAACACTATCGAGGTAGCTTCCTGCGTCTGAGTACTATCTGAGTATTCTAACATAAGGTATTACTTACTGCCTCCTCACAAGCTGAGCATCAATGATGATCACGTAACTAGTGTTTATCACCCTTTGTTTCTCTTAACCACTGTGTAGAAAAACACTTTACACTGAATGAGTTTCACACCTAACAGGGTACTCAAAGATGTAGTATAAGCCAAATTCTGAAGCTGTCATAGTGGGACCCTCAGGATCCTTTTTTCCCCTGCTTGCTAGACACCCACATTACAGAAAATATTCTGAATACTTTTTTTAGATATAGCCTGCTCAGATGACAGCTGGTCACTGAAGTGTACACATCTCCTGCAGAAGGAGCCAAGATATTCACGAAGATTGTTATATTCTTGTTTCCATCCAGGCAGCACAGAGACTTGAATACTTAGGAGTTACCTAACCATCACATTTTTCTGAGGGCGTATCTCTCTGTCTTTTCTTTTTCCTTTTGTAAGCATTGGTCTATTGAAGCGTGAATCCTGGTTGCCAGCTTTCTTCCTCTTCTTGTTCCTCTCCACTCTTCGTGATGGATAAATCAAGCTGACTTAGTTGCAAAACAGAACTTTTCTGTTGTTAACCTTCTTCCAGTTATACTTTGACGCTCAAAATCTCTTCTTAAAAGATGTAGCCGTCTGGCTACAATTCCACCTGAAACTGACTTTTCTAGTTTTGAACTGCTGGACTTAGATGTGCTCTTTTTCTTGGATTTCATAACTAGCCTATGTGACTTCCAATTTTTTGTTCACAGGACTTCATCACAAGTCTAAAGCCTCCATTCGCTGAGAGACAAAGGACATCAGATGGACTATGGAAAAACTCCACTGCACAGTGATTGGGTATTCTCAGAAACCCAGATCTGGATGACTGATTTTTCTGCAGTGCTTCCAGAAGTGTATTTTAAAAGCAAAATTATTTTGTAATGGGAGGATAACGGAAATGGGGAAAAAAAGTAAAAATGGAAATTTTGAAGATAATAGTCTGAAGGTTCCAGCCCTGATACATTAAAATAGCAAAATAGGAACACTAACAAGACAGTATTTGCAACCAGTTTCAGAGGAGCTGAGGAGCTCTGTGTGTGGTAAAAAATTATTTTATTTTCTGGGGTTTTTTTGCTCCCAATGAGAAATATTTAGCATGCCTTGTATAAAAGGGGTTGGGGAACCACTACAACTTGAAAAGGTCTTAAGTTTCACAAGACAAAAACATGTAATCTGAACTTCCTTACCGCACTGGATTCCCCTATCCTAAAGTTGAACAGAAATGACCCCAGAAGTCTAGCAGTTTAGGAAAGGAAAAATAATAATTTCATTCTGACTAGAAAGACATGTAGCATATATGAAATAAATTAGAGTAAAAGTGCCAGGACCTCAAATTTAAAGGCAAGGAAAAAACTTTTCCACTTCAAGGGGAAGAGGAGGTTATTTTTTTAAGCAGAGAAGAAATTCAAAGTAGATTACTGCAGACTTTTCCACAGCTAAAGTAAACCAAGCACTTAAAAGTGATGCAAAAAACAGAAGTAAAGCTGAAAAAAAATGTGAAAAGTATATATATGTGCTGTGAATATCCTCAGCATAAAAAATAACCAGAGTAATATGAGTTTCAGCCCTTTTTCTTTTTGCACATTAAAATTATCCAAGAAAAGTTAGATTTTATATAATCACAGTACTGAATAGAAACTTTTTCTTTCTTTCTTCCTAATATTGCAAGTTAGCTCCAAAAGCAAGAATTTCTACTTTTTTAAACAGTGACATCTGAAAAGTAAGTTTTTTAGGAAATACACACGTTCATACCACCTTTGAGTGTAGGACTCTTTCTGCTGATAAAATTGCCATTGGCAGAAAAGTAGGTCTAAAGCAATTTGAATGTGAGGTTCCGGTTTTGCAATAAAAGCTGTGTGAATATAGGTGGCAGTCATAATATTTCCTATTATGAGTGGTCCACCATGACCCTAAAATTCAGACTTTAGCTTGTTTGGCTTACCACAAAGCCACCTTTGAACAGTACTTCTTGTTGGAGTATGAAAATGCAATGCCATAACAAAGAAAAATGTATATATGCCTGATTTGGTAAATTGGTTGGTAAAAAATGCTTCAATTAAAACAATCAAATGAGAATTATTGGATCACATGAGGTGATGATGAAAGAAAATTTAACAGCAGTGATCTTGGCAGCATCACCAGTGTCCAGCATCATGGCCATTTGCCATTTATGTTTTATTGGTCAGCGTGATATGAGGAATATAGGAGAAGATAATTTCATTAAAGTAGCAGCCATTCTCCTAGGGAAGTACCTGGCTTTGCAGATAAACTATCAGTCCTTGAAAGACAGATTAAGAATTCAAAAAGTGGAAAAGCAGGGGATGGGTGAGTCACAAGAGAACTTAGGTTTCCATTTAGAAAAATACACGCAACCCAAATACCTGCAAATTATGAGTGATGGAAGATCCTCTATTAAATACTTTCTAGCAACCAAAACAGGTGTCAGTTCCCTCCTGCACCCTTTCTACAGCTGAATCGTTTAGCATAGAAGGGAAAGCCCAGAGTAACCAGAAAGCTAAAAAAAAACAGTGTTTGTTTTATCCAAGCAGTATCAAGTGATCTAATAATTATCTGAGGGGGGAAAAAAAAAATATATATATATATAATTTAAAACTTTAAAAAGGTTGGAAGGAATGTTGGGAAGAACAGGAGTGTAAGAATTTAATCAAAGAGATACAAATCAGAAGAGAGGAAAAACAAGAATCTTAACATTTGATCTGTTACCTTGTTTTTAATAATAGCTCACATTCAGATCTCACTTGGCATCTGAACTTAACAATCCCAACTATTTCTAAAGCAATTATTCATTTTGTTCTCTGAAATGCATGGCCTATGCTCTCATGTGCATAAAACAAGAAAAGACTAAAGTACAAATGAATCTAGGGAAAAAGATCAGGCTCGCAACCTTTTCTAGTCATACTACAAGGGTTAACCAATGTTTAGCTTTTCTTTGGTGAAATATGTTGCTATAAATAGTTATTTATATGACATATGAAATATATGTCATAAAAATAACTATTTTTCAAAATCTATGACTATAAGCTCATACTTCTGTCTTGGAAAGCATATTCAGTTGGCTTGAATTTCATCCATGTTCCTGCTTCTAGTCAGAGAGAAAAAGACACACCTAAAAAGGTGATAAAGGAGTTTGAATAAGGCAGTTAGGAAGACTAACTGTCTTAGGGCTTGCCAAGAGAAAACACTCATTAAGCTTGGGATCTTTGATGGAATTGAAACACTCTGCAAATTGAATAAGACTCTTCAGCAGACATTAATTTTTTAATAAAAGTTTTATAGTGGAAACACATTTTAGTGAGATACCAAACATTGTGTACCTATTTATTAATTTATTTGTTATCTAAAGAAAAATATCTCCTGTCCTCCAAATTTAACAGTTTCTCTAAAGCTGCAGAAAGTTTCTTAGTGCCACAGCCAAAAACCACATCCTGTGTTGGAGAAGATATGATAGATGACTGTTAATAAACTGGAAAGCACTGAAATACAGATAAAACCATAGCTAAAACATACTGATAACAATAATAATAACAATTGAAGCAGACAAGATATTTGAAAGTATCAACAAATGAGAAGTGGGAAAAATCTATGAATTATTTCTAATCATGTACTAAATGCTGCATGCATCTGTTGCAGAGGCAGCAACAAATTAATAATTTTATTAAGCAAATAATGTAATCATGTTTATATTACTCTAGGGAACTAGAACTTTAAGAAACCTGTAATTGGGAAGAACATGAATTCCAAGCCCCAAGTGTAGTGATCTGTTTATCTGCTGCTTTTCTCATCCCATATTGTTCCCCCCCAACTTTCCCCTGCCCCCAGCCCTGGCCCCTCCCTGGACTCTCCCTATGGGTTCCTGTACCCCAACTCTGCCCATGGACCGCCCCTGAGCCCCTGAGAAACCCCGCTGCACCGGGATCACGAGGTCTCTCTGCCTCTGGGGATCGCTGGGACAAGATGTGAGATTAAAGATCCTCTTAAACCCTCATGGGGAGACCCTTCCTGCCTCCTTCGCCGTCACTGTGTTGTAGAGCTGAGAGCTGCCGGAGCAAAACTGCGGAGCCGTCCGAAAAGGGCTGTGGGAGGGCGAGATGGCTGCCCTGCCCTAGGCAGCTCTACTGAGCTCCCAGGGAAAGCTGCAGCTTGCTAAACCAAACCTAGCACTACAACACCCAAGAGCATCCTGAATTTATGGAGCTGGAGAAATAAATCATTATGTTCCCTTGGGTCTTTCTATCTGTGATGCTGAGTAGGTTCTACTTATGGTAGCTTCCTCTTACCTCATGAGTTTTGAAAGGCAAAACCAGGAATTTCACTGGATTACAATTACTGTATGCAAGGAAAATGCTAATAGGAACAAAAGGATCTTCATACCTATATTAAGGCCTAGATATTAAGGTACATTTGCAGGACCATACAGAGTATGGTATAAATGCATGCTTTCCAGGCTACATGACACCTGGGTGAGAGCTAATACAGCTGCACAGCTTCTGGTGCAGTGGTAAAGTACCCCTCAGCAAGGCCCAACACGCTTTTCAAACTAGATTTGGCAAGAGAAGGGCACACAGAGCTTGTTCATTGGCATCTGTGCCTGCCAGCATAGGTGCTCTCTTCATAGGCACTTCTATCTACCTTCTTTTGAAGTTGGTAGGACTAAAGCATCCTTGAGTACTGATGGGATTTCAGTACCCAGTCAGAGGCCTTAGTCTATCGAAAGCAACTGATGGACATGAAACAGACAAATAGCCATAGGAACCAAGTGTTAAAGAGGTTTTCCTTTATATCCAGAGCAGCATTGTTCTCTGAACAGTTTTTGGCAACCAATCTCTCGCCTTGGCAGGAAGGATTTATACTGACAGCTTCAGCTTGCATGAACCTCATGTACCTGCCAAAAGCTTTTAGGCAAAGACCTAGATTTGCATTTCTTTAAATATAATATGTAAATCCAGGATTTTACATATATTTTCTTAGTTTACATGAATCTGAAAATGGAAGAGAAGGAAATTATATCAAGCCAAATAAAAAAAGGAACAGTGTGAGACTCCAGTACTTTTTGAGGTCAGACTGAGCCCAAAAGAGTTTTACTTGTCTTTTTTCTCACACATAAATTTGTGAAACATACATAAAAATCTTCCCCATACAAACTTTTCCAATTCAAATTAGAAAACTGTACAACGTTTTCAGAACTGTTCATGTCTGCTCTATTTATTCACCAGTATAAGCCACTACTAGAAGTGTTTTCTGTCCCTCCAAGAGAGAAGCAGCAGGAGAAGAGAAACAAAGTGTACAGGAGCAAAACTACTGTCCCAGGAAAAAGCACAGTCCAAAATGCTGTAACTTTAGATGGCAAGATGGTAAATCTAAAAGTCTGATAGTCAAAAAAAGAAAAAAAAGGAAAGCTTATTTCATATTGCCTCGCCAGCTGAGGTATCCTCTTGTGAACAGGTAAGGCTGACTGTGACTTGTTGAACTTGGGGTGAATGGAGTGACGTGTGCTACATGCACTGTGTAAGATAGGAAGCTGTGAATGATCACCTTCTTGTCCTCATCAAAAGGTGGAAACTGGCTGACAGTTACCAGAATATGATTATGCCAATGACTGTGTGTGCTCCCGAGCAGAGACAGAAGACTGGGGTCAGGTCTTTACTGCACAGCAAGCATGGTGCCAAAATGCAAGCTAACTGCGAAGTCTAAAGCAACACTGGTTCAGCAGAACTGCAGGACCCAAGGGGCTGCCTGTACAAGCCCTCCACTGCACCCTGGAAAGGTGCCTACCTGGAAATGATGAAACTAACTGAGCTAAATTAGCTTGAGTTACAGCTTAGAAATACTGGCTTGCAACAAATACAATACAGCTTTCCTCCAGTTGATGCATCCCTACTGCTCAGCCCCTGGAATGCTACCCGTAGGATTTATGTTTTGGACTGGTGTTTCTAAGAGCATATTTGAATAAGAGGGAGATGAAGAGAATAGGGGTGTTCTTCGTTTGAGCTTTTGGGGTTGGTTAGTTTGTTTGGTTTTGGTTTTTGCTAAGAGTAAATCTTCTCTCAGGTTTGCAGGAGAAAAAGAGGTCTTTTTGCTGGAAGTTACACCATCCTTCTTTCATACTTCCTTGTAGAATAAGTTCTATGATGTTATTTTTATATATTTCAGGCAATTTTTCCATTACTACAGACTGTGACAAAATGAAATGTAATCCCAATTCAGTTGTTAGCCTCTACAATGAAAGATATTTCTAAAGCTCAAAATTCATAGATTTAAAAGTTCGTAATAATTTGGGTTATTTCCTGTTGCTGCAGAAATAGAATGAACTTTTAACATTTTAGTAAAAGTTTCCAGTTCTATGGAGAACTGTCCAAAAGCCTTAAAGTTCCTTAAAACAGTGGAGTTGAATGCCTAAAATTATAGCATAGATGAAGAAGTAAAATCAGCAGATGCTTATCTATCCCACAAGCGGTTCTGCTCACATGCTTATTTCCACTTTTTTAAATGAAGAGCAATGCAAACTAGTTCTTTTAAGCCATGATTATCAGTTCATTTATTACAAGGTAAAACTTCTCTCCCTCTATACTCTAGTTCTCTTGTATTTGCTTAGTTACTTTAATAGAAGCCACACTTGATTTTCTTTTAGCTTTTTTCTTAACTGGGATGAGAAATTATCTGAAATTATTTTATATTCTTCTATAGGTCAATTTCTGAAACATGAAAATATCAGACAGGCACACTTCTTGTCAGTACCTCTGCCTTGGTAGCACAGATTTCTTCCCAATTCACATCTATGCTTATTGCTCATGCAAAGTAAGTATTTGCACCAGCCTGTCTCTACCTGATCAGCATTCCTTACCAAAACAAAGTCCACCATGACTCCATGATCTCCAGATGGAGATCTCTAATGGAAGAGTTCATTTCCTACACTGTTAACTGCCTAAATAATAGAGGCCTCATTTAAGCTCCTACCCAAACTCCTAAGATCTCTCTTATCACTGGAGCATGGAGGGCAACTCTCACCATATGAAAATAAGTAGACTGAGTCTTCTTTCAGAAGGAGGCTATGGAGGTATCACAGTTAACCAGCTGAGACTGAAATATAGAGACTTTTTAAAGGGTATATAACAAGTAGCTCCCAGTGAAAACACAGCTTTCCTCTTGTCAGCTTCTTCTGAATAACCCACTCGTGCTTAGCACAGGACTATGCAAATATAATTTGCCTAATGTTGTACTGAATTACTTTGGTGTGTGACTGGGTAAAGGGTTCAGGAAGAGAGAGCTGTGCCCACCTGGATACCACAAATGCAAATAACATGCTTCAAACTGAATCTGAACACTTACTCACATAACTCCTTCCAGAGGAAAGCACAGAGACCATGAGCAGAAAAGAGCTTTACATGCAGTGGAACACAAAGGACCACAGGAATCCTCTAAAGCTACTTAAAATTCTTTCAAAATGAAAATAACTTGTTTGAAGAAAATGCCTCCTGAAATATTTCTAAAGCTCTTCAGGTATTTGTTATTATACTTCATACAGTCTTACCTAAGTTCAAGAAAACTCTGATAGAAGTCTACAACTATAAACAAGGGTACATTAGATTAATCCAGGTAAGGAATATTGTCTTTTCTTCAGAGTGCAATGAGTACAAACTGTCTGGAAGGTGAAGTAACAACTCCAAAGTATATGAGGCAGCCACACAGAGCAGGAAATATGAGACTAATTTCTAGAAAAGTGTACAGGTTCATGTTAAAGATGTCTAAACAAGTGACACTTCCTTGATTTCATTGTAAACTCTGTTGTTGCAGGGCAAGTAACAATGAAGAAATCACACTGCACAGCTCCAAGATTACATTTTGCTTTTGAGCTTTTTTTTGCTTTTCACTTTTCTCCAAAACTTTTAAAAAGAAAAAAAAAGAAAAACAAAACAAAACAAAACAAAACAAACAAAAAAAAAAAAACAAACAAAAAAAAAAAACAGAAAACCCCACAAAACTGTTTCCCATAACACTCAACCCCTTTCAAATGTCCTGCAGCATTGCAACATAACTAGTATGACATTAAGATAATATTTTGATTTGACTTGCTGAAGCCACTGCTAAGTTTTCAAAATTCTTAAACCAACAATATGAATGAAGAGAGCAGCCTTATTTTTAACATGACAAAGAAAATTCTGCTGGGTGGAGAATGAGTGCAGAGACGATTGGGCACAACTAGGTTATACATATAACTACTCAGCTTTTAACAAGCATATCTATACATATGTGAGCTTGGGTGTAATATCTAAATAACAATATCCAAGAAAATTTTGACTTTAAGCATTTTAAAATGTATTTTGTTATTTTATTCACAAAATAAAGACCTTACTATTCACTGATAAAAGAGAATGCTATATCAGCCTTTGGAAACCTCTATATAAGGAGCACAGTTTCATGTCATGTATGAATTTCAGTGAAGCTGCCAGGGTCCACTAAACTACCATTTTAAAGCTCAAGGTTTTTTTGCACTAGTGTCATTGCATTGATTACCTTGCTTTTGAAAGGAAAAAGGGATTTTTCAGGAGAAAAAAAAACAATTTTCACAAACCTTCATAATATTGCCTGACACTATAAACCATATTCTCATTTTGGCTGTGATGGGATAAAGCCAGAATGATTGCCGTAACTCCAGTACAGTTGCACTAGACAACGAGGTGTTTCTGAGCAAAGTTCATTATAAAATCTTTAGACACAGCCTAAAAATTTATAGACTGAAAAAATCTTAGAGAAGACACTCAAGCAATCACAGTTTAAATTAAATGATACTTAAAAACTATTACACTTTTTATTCTGATTATGGCAAGAATCTCATGCAGTTCTGAAAAAATCACAGAATATGGTCTCTATCACAAGGGAACATTTTTTCCTTTTTCCATTAGCAGTCTAACAAATGGTGTTTCTCAGATGCTGCCAACATCATTACATATCTTCCTAAAATTACATGATCTCATTGCAAAGAGTTCAGATTTAGTGCAAAATCTCATGGTTCTGGTCCCTGTTCTGTAGCTGCATTTTATTCTATGACTCCTTCACATATACAAACCATCCTTCCCTCCACAAGCATAAACCAGCACTGGATTGGTGGTTGCTCATTTCATCAGTGAACAGACCAGTGTAAATCCTGGTTTGGTCATCTATGTTTTGCCAATCACCAGCAACTGAACAGATGATTTAAAAGGCAGATGTGGCAAGAATGCTAATTGATAAATTATACTTAAATTACTCATATAAACTAGCTGAAAAGTATCATTTAATAATATTGACCAGAATGGAGAAAAAAGTAGATTCATGAAGGTTGTAGTGCAAATATTAATAAGGCCAAAAATAGGCTAATGCCGTGATAATTCAGTTACCTTTTCTCCCAGCAATGGTGTTTTTTTTAAACTGTCATGAGATACATCCAATCAGAGAAAAAACTCCAAGGACTTGTAAAAGGAAAAATAGTTTGGGCACATAGTTTACTGTTTTACAAGAGGTCTGCTTGGTACCTCTTGCATGACCCAATAATGACTATTTCAAGCAAAAAAACACCTGAAAATCACTGACTTGTAGGATCTGAACTTTAACCTGCTATTTCCCTTCCAGAGCAGAAGAACTTGTTCAAAATGTCTCAAAGCAATGAACGTCTTTGTTAAGAGCTCCTTTTTTTTGATGCTGTGTCCAAACCAGAACCTATCTCACCTCTATATTTCCCCAGTAGGCTCACTGCAAACTTGTAAAATATTTACAGAGACAATACATGCAGATCAAACTTTCAGGATGTGCTGGACAGACCATGAATGCTAGGTGTTTTGCTCAGCATCAAGGCAGATGATTATACCTAAGGACAGGCACTGAGGGGAATCTAGAGCCAGAATTGAGTGTTCCCACAGAAACCTGCCATTTCAATCCCATAAAGCTAATTGAAAAATACAAGGCAGTAACACCTATGAGACAATAAATGATTTTATAAACCACTACATCTCCCACAGAGCCAGAAGTTTTAACAAAAACATTGAAAGTTTCACTGTCATACTTCCTCTATATCAGTAAAGTTTACACACCATGTGCTAGTCTGGTTACTTTCAAGCACTCCTACTCCTCGTAGTCTTTACCTTGTGGTATGTTAAAGCAGCAAATTAGTCATATATTTTTATTGAGACAGTATTGTTTAACCCTTTGTCAGAGACTGAAAATAGTTCATGCCTCAAACACTGATACAAAGTTTTGCTCATTATAAAGAAGCTACAACCAAAGAAGCCTCCCTGAAGAGTGGGACTTTGGACTGAAAGTCAAATGCTGATTAGATAAAGGGAAATGCATTATTCAATCATCTCAGGCTGAGGGAAAGGTTTGCATCCACAAAAGACCAAAGCCACCAGCTGCAACTATCCCCGGCTGAGTTTGGGGTGGGGGGAGAGCACAGCTCACACAAGCCAGGTTCACACAGACTCCCCCCAGCCAAGGGGTGAGGGGGAGGTTTTGGGTGCCTGGTGCAGCCTCTAGTGAGAGGCAATAAACACCCATCCTCTGATTACACAAACTGGCCCAGCTGTGGAACCCCCAGCCCCACAGGGCACATCCATGGGACTTTCACGTGAGAGGCTTGGCCCCACAGGGCTGCACGTGGTGCAACAGACCCAGAGTCTGCTGTGAGAGACTGACCCCCACCCCAGGGGGACATGGCTGGACATGCCCACCCAGCCTGAGCATGTACACCCATGGGACTCTGTGCCTTCTGGGGGACCTTCACCACCAAGAGAGCAGCTGGAGAGGATCAAACTCTTACTATTGTCACTGGCATATGGTCTTGTTTGCACCTTAATTCAGGCAGAGGCATTTCTAAGAACCTTAAAACTGGATCACAACACCCTCATAGAGCAGAGCAGATGGTTTGGAAGGCACCTATCCATGGCAATCATTTGCATTAACAGTTCTTTCCATTTCTGTCAGTGAGGCTTTGAGATTATGAGTGGATTGAAAACACATTTTTGGCCACCAATTTGTAGCACTTTTTGGCATTCCACCTCTTGATTGTGTATCAGTAAAAGTATTTAGGGATAGGTATTTTTTTTACAACAATAGATAGTAAGAGATAAAGAGTTACAAGCTAGATTTCCATTCATACTAGGGCCTCCGTGTCATTTTCAGTGCAGCACCAAGTGAATAGATCCACCCACAGCTTTCTCCCAGGAATTTATTATCCTTTCTTTCAGGACTGGGCTCCTGACATAAACTATTCTGACAATCCTCTTTGGACTCATCTGGTCATGTAATGGGCAAGTACCCTAAAGGCCTTTCTCAGCTAAGGAAATGGCTGTGGGAGGGACCCTCTGCAAGTCAAGAATGTCTCATTTTGACTAATGACACAGCAGGGAAATGCAGACGAAACCTTCCAGTACTCTTTGAGGTTTCTAAGTGTTTATGTTGCCTTGGGAATGGTAGGAGCCCTTCTCACCTGAAATTTACCACAAGGCAAGACTCCAGAGAAGTGAAAGAGGACTTATTTATTCAAATGAAGTCAGCAGTCATATTGCTGCTGTTCTCTCCAAGACATTCTTGGATGTCATCAGGGCACAAAACTACAAAGAATAAACTCTGCAAGTATTCTTAAACTGAACAACCTGTCTTTCAGAGAAGTCTCCAAACAAGCATGTGTCACAAATAATCATTTTACATGCTCTGCTTTACCTTAGTTGTTAAAAAGCAAATTCCTCAAAACTAAGATTGTAATTTGGTTTTGGAATAAACACACCTGAAAAAAAATCTTTTACTTTTCCAATACATACAAGTTAATCAAGAGGTCCAGTAAAAAAAACCAAATGTATTATTTAAGTTCAAAATCATAACAATGTTCCTATAGCTCTTGGAATTGATTAAACATGCAAACTGGAATTTGCAAACACCTCATAGTTACAATAACAATAAAACCCAAAAGGTTCTTTTAGTCCAATGAGCTCCAACACTGAAATCTGCCAAATGCATTTCTGTGATAATTTAGTATTTAATGGTTTTTTACATACTTGCCATTAAGAAAGAAATACAGTTGTGTATTGGCTTTTTATTGTTTTTTTAACATTTCCATGTTCTTAAAGGTGACTGCAATGTATGAGGATAAGTTCAATGGTCAAATGTTTCCTTTTTTCTCACAAAAACGTGACCTCCACACCGACCATTCCTTTGTATGGATGTGGTGCTGAAACATCAAAGATTTAACAACCAGTTTTCTATGATATATGTTTTGTAGACTTTGTAACTCTTTTAATGAAAACCATGTAAATCAGTAATTCAAAAACTACTCAACATCTCTAAGAAATAAGGTTTTTCGTTTCTGCATAATGGATCACCACCCACTTGTCCTTAGATGAATGGAGGTATTGCCATCAAAATCTGGCCATTGCCTGTTTCAGAGTAACAGAGCTTTCCTACAAAAAAAAAAAAAAAAAAAAAAAAAAAAAAAAAAAAAAAGATGATACTGATTTTCTAACTGACATTCCTAATGAAGCCAAAGAAGAAAAATTTGGGAGTGAAGTTATTCAGAGAAATTCCCATTAATGAGTGATTTTTTTCTTCTAAGTTAAGAGCCTCAGAATTTAGCTTCCTTATGGTGGAGGTTAAGCTTGGAAAGATTACTGTGGCCAGATATCATGCAATTTTTAATTATGTGTAAATCTTAAGGCAGATCTAGTCTAAAAAATAAATAATTCCCCTAAAATAAAACCTAAATTAAATTATGTTCAAATGGAACAGCAGTCAGATCTGTAACCTGGTGACAGAATATATTTCCATCGGAAATTAAGGATGTTTCTGTTACATTCCTGTTGCTTCTAGTGTAACATTATCTCTGGTGAAACTGTGGGAGTGATTTGTACAACAACAGGTGTTAATGTTATAAATCATAAGCTGCTGATGTCTAAGAACTCAAGATTAAATTTTCAGTAAAAACAGATATCTCATGTATGAAATGGCTTTAAGACATATTTATTGAGGAGAGAAAAAACTTGCTATGTGACTTTTCTGCATCATGTGAGCTTTGGTCTAATGGCACCTCTCTGAGTTTTTCAAAGAAGGATCTGTCCTTGGTACCATCTCTTCTTAAGGAAGTTGACATATTTTCCACATTTTTTGGGAAAGAAATCACCCAGAGGCAATGCTAAGAGACTAAACATTGCTGAGTTCCTTAAAAAAAAGCCAGATCGTCAAGACAGCATTATCTGTGACTTTTCTACAAAAAGGACAATGGCAATATTCAAATAAGCCCCAGAGGGGGAAAATGTAGTGATTTATGCAAGCCAAAATTCATTTGACGACAGGAAGGAAGGAAAAATGACTGAGCTGTAGGCTCTGATAAACTCAGAAGGACTAAACAGCATAAAATACATAAAGTAAAACTGAATAAAATATACAGATTTATATGACAGCACAAAGTCTGTGCTAAATTTTGCAAATAAGAGGCGATTAGACAAGATATACTTATGTCCAGTACTGTAGATTTTGATGATAAATAATATTTTATTTGGGTTTTATTTCCATTGTCCATGAACAAAGTTTTATAATCATTTCAACTTCTCTATTGACCCAACATTCTTAGTTCAGCCATTTAATTTCTTATGATATATTGCCATCACATGCTTTGATAAGTGACATTTCAAAAATCTTATAATATTTGAGATTCATCTTGCAGTGTGTAGATATTTTTACAAAGAAATTTTAAAAAAATCTTTCTCTGGCACGTGCAAAGTTGTCTAAAAAGATCCAAAACCTTTAAAAAAATCTCTTTTAATCCCTAACCTAAATCCACTTCATTATTGTGTATATATATATTTGCAATTTTATTTTTTTACAGACATTGTATTATCCTCCCCATGAAAACAAAAAGTATATGAACCATGAAAAAATTCTTAATAAAATAAGGTGAAGGATACATTTTTTTCATTTTCTAGGCTTGTCTCCTGTAAATACTTGAGTGTTAAAGTGATACATCTGGGAAAGAAATGCGAAAGGGAGTTTTTATTGCTATTTTTTTGTCCACACACTTGAATCATGCCTAGAAATGGACAATGACATTATTGAACTATTTTAGAAAAAATCCAGGGTAATTATTTCTACAGTATCATTGTTCCAGAAATAAATCAAAGTTCAGAAAAGTTTTCCAATTAAAAACTTTTACTTCTTCTTGATACAACTGGAAATTGTTCCTTAAAACTATTGACCCTGTCCTCTACCCCAGTTACTTATCGAAAAAAAATCAACACAGTAGAATAGTTTAATTAGATACCTAAAAATATCAACAGAAAAGCTTTGATAATTCCACACAGAAAAATACCTTCTTTCACAATCAGGATTCTAACCAACATTGTTTCCATGCTTATAAGATATTTGTGTTTAATAGAAAAGAACCTCATATTTTGGCTATTACAATGAAAGTTTAAGGATCACATTCTCAGCAGGTACATATTAATTCTGTGAAGCTCAGCTGGCTTCAAATGGGTCATGCCAACATCTACACTGCCATGATGAAAACACCAGGTTAAGCTCCAGGAATCCAGGCTACCTAACATATTCCTCGCAGGGCGATCTCTGCTTCTCATGAACACACAGGACCTCCTCATTTACACTGAAAAAGTAGAATGCACATAATTTGACTTGGGCCAAGTCCTACCCTCACTTAAAAAAAGGTCTGTGAGACCAGGATTTCAACCTATGAGCATGGCTTAGTTATCTGCCTAGATAGGCTGCCATACCAAGTTCTGTGCCCGCTGGCTGTCACTGGGATGAATCCAAGAATTAACCAGAACCACTTGACAAAATGGCAACGTCTATCATGCTTTTCTTTGCACTGCAGCTTAGACTGCTCATTTGCCCTGCTCCCTATTTTTATCACATCTTCCACTTTACACATGGAACCTCCCAAGCAACAAGCAAAGACTGTCCTGTGAATAGTATCCAGTGCGTTGTTTAGCCTACACGAGGGATAGAACTGCATGCATGATTTGCCCATACAACATTCAAGGTATTTAATGGAATAAGAGGTAAAATTGAGTGGACACTGACAGATGAAGGCTGTCTGAAAGCTATGGATGACCCTTCAGCATTTTGCATTTGAAATCAGGCTATTGTCTGACTTGACCTGGGCATCATCAGGAAGTTCTTGGAAGCCGCTCAGTAAACAGCTGCTTCTGCTTCTTTTTGAGTAGGTAAAAACATCTCTCTCCTAACACTCACTATATTAAGTCAGATCTGCTGCACTGTGGTTTAAATTCTCATTCATGCCTAAACTCAAATCCTGTTTGAGATGATTCTAGCAGGGTAAATGAGGTTTCCAAGGCCACACACCATCAGTCTATCCATAAAAAAAATACATGTATAAAAGCTGATTCAATGACTGATGTCTTTGTGACAGTGTATAATGTTAAACCTGATGTGTTACTGAACAGTTTTTTTGTTTAAGAGAATTTCCTTTTGACAGCAAGATTTCAGATCTAGTAAAGAGCTTATTACAATACTTAATTTTTCCTAATACTGGAAAATAATTCAAGGTAGAAGACAATAATTAAAGACATGTTTTATTGCACAGACTTAACAATAAAGTAGATACAAATCTGTAACATTAACAGTGTAAGAGTTAATGAAATTCAGTCACAGAAAAAGATGAAAGAGCACAAAAAAAGGCCCATTCTTCTATTTATTCTGTTATAGGAAACATAAGGGAATGAGAAGCTTACTCTATTGAGTGAGAGAAGGTTGTTAGAGGACAAACAACTTCCTGCAATTTCACCAGAGACAAGGAATGAGAAAAGGAGCTGCTTGGGAACTTTCTGGAGCAATAGTGAGCACAAAAGAAAAAGATCTGTGGAGACAAAGATAAGCTTCAACCAAATACTTCACTCCAAACTTTCTTACCAAAAGCTTTGTGCCACCAGCAATATGGATGTTGAAGAAAATATGCCTTCATTAAAAAAACAAAAAAGCTTTCATTCTTTAATGCTTTTCACGAGAGCTTGCCAAATTTTTCTCAAAGAGGATTTTCACCCAGACAAATGGAACTTCTCTTTCTTCTTTAGTCAACCAACATTCCTAATGAATAAAGTAGCAATCACTATATTTCTAACACCTTTAATAATTTCAGTAGGCCAGAAAGGGTCTAAATCAGCATTTTTCAAATGTCCTTTTACTCATAGATTACAAGTAAAATTTCTTGCCTTCTTACAAGTTCCTTTTCATTGTATATTTCAGTACTGTTCTAAATCTCCTGGTACCTGCTTTTATGTTCACTGAATGTTTCGTTTAATCACTGCAGCTGAATTTTCTTTCAAGACATCCTTCTTTGACATTGCTCCAAGAAAAAAATGTGTCATAGAGGCTGACACATACTATAGCAAATCCCTCAAAAATTATTAAAACATCAGCTGCCCAAAACTTCTTAAGCACTTAAAATGCACTCACCAATTCCTCGAGTTGCCCATGGCTATTCATTCCTTCCTTCCTCTATAAGCAAGATGGCCTGCTTCCAGATGTATTATCCAAGCATTTCTCAGTAGCCAGAGACATGCTACAATTTATTGTTTAGAACAGTGAGTGGAACAGTAACATCCTAGACTTTGTTCTACCACCTGTTCCATGAAATGAGACAAGAGTATTCAAGGAGCCCACTGCTGGCAAGATTTACACACCCATTTACCTTCACACACCATAACCCATCCCATTTCTTTTCTAGCGCTCCCATGCTTCAAATCAAGCACATGTTTGAACTCTTACAGGATCAGGGTTTCATAGTTGAATTTAGGCAGGTTCAGGATATCGTGACTTCCTGCTTTAATAGGGGTGGCAGGACAAATGTTTGACCACTCTTCAGCTGCCCCAGTTCTGGATTCAGTGCCATAAAATTTGCATTTCTGCAAACTGTAAGAATTAAGCCAAAAGAAATATAAAACAAGAATTATACTACTTAATTTGAATGCAATACGTAAGTGTGATGTAGGAGTCGCTTTGCTCAGAAAAATAGAAATTTTTATCATAGCGTGGAACATTCACATATATATGTAAAATAAATATACAAATAGCAGTATTAAGATACTGTTACCTTTCTGTGTGCAGCAAGGTAACATAGATAAACAATTGAATGAAAGCAATTACAAAATGCTTGCATATTTCTAGCTTCTAAGAAAGCCTTGTTTTCTAGTGTAATTCCAAAAGTTCTGTGGATCAGTTGCTGATCTCTTTCAATTAGGTTATTTTAATTTGAAAAAGTTTTAACATTCTTCCAATTGTGGGAATTCAGCACACCTGGGAAAAGTAGAATGGAATAGAATAGAATGGAATGGGATAGTGTCTGACGCTTTTTGCTTTAATATTTGATTTTGTGTTTTGCTACATACACACAAAAACTTACCCACACAGACCTACATGCACATGTGGCCTTTTGGCTGGTTGTGTATTTGTGTATTGTAACATATAAAAGCTCTTACTTTACTGGCATATTAATCCAGTATTTGACAGTTAAGTGCCTTGATTAATCATATCACCATTTCAGAGCTGTTCTTATAATTCGAAAATGCAGAGGAAATTGATTCTGTAGTTGTTCTCTATTTCCTTCCATAGAAGGAAATGAGTTGAGTAAATAATTAAATAGGGCTATGAAACTGAGGGCGAGTGGAATGAGAAGAGCATGAACCAAATTCAGCTGAATTTATGGCAGTGTAAGCTCCTTGCAACACTGTTATCTCTGTGCCCTTTTTTGAGAGCCCCAGAGGAAGAATAAACACATTTCACTTCTTTGTTTTGCAAATAGAGGGAGGTGCTAGGTCTCAAATAAGAAATATATCTAGAAGGTCCATATAAAGTAGCTACAATACAGGAAAATAGATATTATTGTGAAGAGATCAAGACTATTCAGCTTTCTCCAGCCTGTTTTAGCAGATGCCTCCTAATTGAAAAAAGAACATGAGCTTCAAATGCTTTGATGGGAATTCCTTATCTATCACAGCTTGGGTCCCAGATTAGCTAAATCTCTGTGCCAGATGCCCAGCTGCTACAAATTCATGTAATTACCCTGATATAAACCAGTCAATGAGATGGCCAATTCTTTTAAACATATAGCTCAATTCCTTCGACCCAGAGTTTTTATTTTTCCTTCTTTCTTAAGAAAGGCTTTTTGAAAAACAAAGTGTGTGCAAATGCTATGGTGAAATACGATTTAAAAGGACAAAGTAGTGTTAAACCCCCCCAAACAGATAAAAAATCCCAACTTTGCTATGCAGTTCATAAGTTTGGACTCAGGATAATAGTGCTAGGTTTCTCCTATATATGGAGATATGTATGTTTCCACAAGTAAAAGATGGAAAATTATAGTTGGACATTCACTCTGTCAGCCAAAATGCCTTCTAGTTTACCATCAGTGTAAACACCTGAAGGAACAGGTTTCATTTGTGTCTTTTGCTTTTGTCACACCTTTGTTTGGTGAATGGTGTATAATATTTCTACTTCAATCATCAGAATGACTTCAGGAGGTCATTTTGAAGTTAAAGCTTGACACTTTGGCACTGTCTAGGAAATTCCAGTGGAGCAATGAAAGACAATCTACAAAGGAGTTTCATCCAAGCAGAGGTGGTACCTTTCGTAGTGGAAATACTATTAGTTTTGAATGACTGCCAAAGCACTGAAGAAGAGAAAGGAATTTCCCTACCCTGGAACCTCCTATCTAGAAGTGTGTGGACAGGTAACAGGAAACCAATGTGTCACCAAAATCTTTAGGTTTAGAATAAAAAAAAACAGAAACAAAACCAAAATATTTTCTAGAGAGAAGAGAGTAAGCACGACAAAGAGTTGATCCAAGAGGGTTGTGGTACTAGTCACTAGTTCTTCAGTTTGCATAATAACATTATAAGTTCTTGCTGCTGCAACAAGCATGTCAGGAAATGGTTTTTCATTTAGAGGATCTGCCAAAGCCAAGCCACACATAGGAAAAATGCTTTGTCATTTCTTTGAATCAAAAGGGTTTGATATGTGTGAGATTCAACTGCTGCAAATACAGCACAACAGAGAGAAAGACAGGTTCAACATCCGGAAAGTCTGGCCCAGGGAAAATGGACGTACACTATGGGGCATGGGAACTCGTCAAGCTCTGGATCTGTGTACTCACCTGCATCACAACATGAAAAGAGACAGGCTTCCTCTACTCCTTGCAGGAACATAGATAGCCTTGCCAGTTGGACTGAAAGAAGAGTCTGTGAATTTTCTCGGTGTTACCAACCTACATTGGATCCCAGGGCACATTACGAAATGCCCAAATATTACTGGCAGACACAGAATTCAGTTGACTTTTTCAACAGCTTTCCCAAACAATATCTCAGACCTGTTTTAAAGCTCTCATTTCCCTCTGACAGCTAACCTTTAGAACTGATACTGTGAGCAATAATTTCAGTGCAACTGAAAGGAAAACTTAGTTTCCCCATGTACACGAGTGTGATGAGAAATACCACCCTTAGAGTGAACTAAGGCAAAACTTGGTGGCTTATCCCAAGAAGTTGCAAGAATCAGGTGTTGGATAACCCATGCAGTTCCATGAAGAGAGACTTTGCAGAGAATTATTTCATATTAGAACTTTTTGTGTGCGTCACCTGTGATTGATATAGTGAAAATATAGACCCAGGAATACATTCACATACATGTATCTCTTAAGACATAGTGTGAAGTGCTGTCAATGGCAGCATTAAGTCTAACATCCTACCTGAATGCAGACAATTACAACGAAGACAATGCTGTAAATAGTCCTTCAGTTTCTCACAAAGTCACTGAAGGTGGTACTGCATAGATTCTGTTTATTGCTCTAAACCCCCATGAAATTCAAGCCCAAGATAAAATTCACACAGGTCCCAGGAAAAAAAAAGAAAAGACAAAACAAAGCAATTAGGCAAGGGTGGAGATCTGCATACTTGAAAGTAATGAATCCAAAATTTGTTTGAACAAATTCTGCAGGAAGTTAAATTCAAGAGCATTTCAATTGGTGTCAGAGAGCTATTTTTCCCAGACGATGTTGAGAAATGTAATTTCAAGTACTGAGGACCACAGGATCCCTTAAGAGCAATAGATAAAGAAATAAGGTGCATGGTTGACCATTGTTTCATTACTGAACTCAGATTTACAGGTGCTTTACATCATTTGATTAAAACTGAGTGAGAGAGAACTGAGAACTTCTTTGGTTTGCTGATAAATCATTTGGAAAAATAAGAAGTCCAGCCTGGCTATTAAGAATGTTTTTTTCAGATGTGTAACCATCTATGAGGTATTATAAAGATGATTTGCTAAAAAATAGCCATCAACTATTTTATATTACCTGCAAAATGAAGTTATGACATCAAACATGAGAAGACTCAAAACCCATGCTTATAATTTTTATGGATATCTCCTTATTTGACATAGCTAGGAAGATGTGTTCACTTCAATAACCCCTCCTAACAGCATCTGCAAGTAACAAACTGAAACAGAAGAATTGACTGAGCTCTCATGAAGTAAACTTTGACCTAAAGTGAGGAGTACAGCTTTGTGGAACAGAGTATTAAAAATATTCGGAAAGATTTCTTGAAAATTTCCTTTTAACTTGTATTTATATCATTCTAAATCTGATATTTCTTATTAAAACAGAAAAAGATAATAAGGAAAAAGGGTACATGAATTTTTATGGTCATATGAAAAGCCTCAGTTTTGTCTAATCTTTAGCCTGCTTGTAGAAGTAAATTTTGCTGGAGATTATAAAGTTTTTGTTATGACCCTATTTTTTCCCTCTTTTTGTCATTCTGTGTTTCTAGTTTTGGAAAGGAAAAGAAAATTATGACATTCTCACAAAACTTACTGCACAGTTTCACAGACCAAAAAGATCAAATTAAGATCAGATGTGGAAAGGAGCAGCAATAAGGATGTGAATGGAGATGCAGTCTCCTACACCTGTTTTAAATTTTGCTGCAGTCTACTAATTCAGATACGCCACCAAAACTATTTCTCTGTGAAGCACTCAAAACAGAAAACAAAAATTGCTTGAGGGATTACTTTTATTTTAACTTTGTATTGTTACAAAGCTAGATGGAGGCAGGACCTGAGGTAACATACTAATATTCATTGTATGAATGGGAGGGAGAGGACCAAGCCATCATTAACTGTAATTTAAAATAAATACAATATTAAAATGAACATTTATGTGTATTATTGTTATTATTTGTTTCACTGGCATATGTAAGTTCTAGTTCTGGACTGCCTCTGATAGAGTCAATACATGCAGAAATAATTAAATAAATAATGAAAATGGAAAAAAACTCAAAGCCCTAGTTTCAGGTCCTAGTGCTGGCTGGGCTTCCATTAAGAAAACCTTATAAAATCCTTCTAAATTTCTTTGAAAAGATAACAGAGAAAAAGCAAAAGGAAGTGACTTAGCTCGATAATGTACTGGTCTCCTCTACATCTGTTTTACTGATTTCATGACTTTATAATGGTTTGTAAGAATTTTTCAAATTGAGCCTTATTATACCTGCTGTTAATAGCAATTTCCTGTAGTTACGTTTTATTTGCCAAGCTTTTTTACACAACAAAATGTTGTGCCTGTGAAAACAGACCTGAACAAAGCTCAATAAAATGATTGGAAGTGCTGATGAATTAGAATACCTGCTGATCAACAGAAAACATATTTATTTGTCATTGATCCTGACTCTTTACAGTCAAATCTGATTAGTTTAAACCACTTTAAATTAAAGATGGATATTTTGTTTGGAATAACAGATTTCCCTTTGGATACCAAAACAGAAACAGTGTTGCATTTTGCCAAGATATACTGTTCAAAGCTGGACTGTAAGGTGACATGACACAGTGACATTTGTTTCAAACTATCAAATACCAACTCCAATTCTATTCTCTTTTTAACAAAACAAACTGCCCACTTCACAGTAGAGATCATTCCAATATAGTTGCTTTGTGTGCCTTTATCCTGCTTCACATCTGTGAATTTAAAGTCAACGAGAAGCACTGATACACCCACAGCTGGATAAAACTGTTCTGTGAGTATTGCAAATTGGTGATGAAATCTGCTGAACAAGTTTCTTTAGTTGGCAGTGTTGTAATTACTGCCTACCAAGGTCTGGAACATGAATGGGAATTACTTTTTAAAAAGACTTTTAATCCAAACTTCAAAGTTATCATGGAGTCAGGTAGAAGATAAACATAGCTCAGTTTAGAGAATAGCTAGGAAGTAACATGTCATTTATTATTAGAAGCAGGTGTGGTATCTCTTGAAAGCTCAGGGGGTTTTTTCCTGGGTGTTAGGCGTCAGCATGCTGACATGTCTAGTTTATAGCGATGAAAGTGCTTCTTCATCTCAGTTCACCAACTTTCAGGCTGTTATGGAATCCTGCCAAAGTTTAGTGCACACTGACAGATTCAATCAATCTCAGAACTAACCTCATTTTAGCCTTATTGCTGTCTGCACCACTAGATTGATGAAATGAAAAAGAGGAAGTCTTCTATAGGCTTGTAAACGAAGGAAGATGTCCTTTATCACCTCTACTCCTGATTTTTCCGCCCTATTCTTACATAACAGTGTAAAAAAATCTCAAGTGCACTTCACTTTAAAATGTATTTTACAAAAATTAAAAATATATAACTGTTGCAGCTAAAAGTTCCTGCCAGTGACTTGAACTTAGACTGGACAGATTTTTTTTTTTTTTCATCATCATTACTCTCGTAGCACTTACAAGAAAGAGGAAATACTGCAAAATTACTAGTGAAAACTTGGGAGAGAAATGTAACAATACCTTCCCTGCCTCTCTGACTCAAATATCACATCTGCTGGTGCTACATCCCTGTAGCAAACTTCATCCCTTCCCAACTTGTGTGCAACACAACATCTGTGATGATGTTCAGAAGACAAAAAAATGTTTCTGCTACAAGCACTCTTCAGATATTCATGCCTGCCCCTCTGGAACTACATGGTCTATTCTCCCTTTTGGCTACAACAGCAACAGGCAAAAAAAGGACATCTCATACCCTTGAATTGTGTAGCTGTAATGTAAATCTGATCTTGCTTTGAGGTCTTCAAGTGCTTGGAGGAAAAAAGGGCAAGTTTGGGGGGGGGAAAAATAAGGGAGCAGAATACAACCCACCAGTCCGCTCATCTCCCACAACATACAGAGACAAGTCTTAAAGAGTGCCAGATAAATAATTTCTCCTTATATATAAAAGGTATCTATGCACTGAAGAAAAAATGAACCATCAAATTTGGCTCTTGCTTATTGACAGATATTTATTTATCCTAATATTACTGTAACTCAGCATTGTGTGTGTTTAGGGGACAGACAGACAGCTGTCTATTAATAGCATTATAGGCACTATGAGAAAAAGATGACCATATTATTTAAATATGATGGGTTGATTTTTATGAGCAAAAGCAGATTTACAGTAGAGTGTAGTCAAGAAATGAATAGACCATATGAAGAAACAGTAATGATAGTTTTAAATTTACTTAATTTTGTCTTTAAACTTCATAGTTTTACTTTAATAGTCAAACTGTCAAAGAGACAAAAACTTAAATGTTAAATGCTGAACTTAGTTAACCATAGTGTATCTGTCTGTATCTTTAGTAAACTATTCCTTACAACAAAGAAATTGGATGGGAAAATACAAAAAAAAAAATATTTTGCCCAGCAGCTTGTGCAAAAAGATATCATTTTCTTCTCTAGATTGAGAAATCTTCTGGCTTAACCTCCTTCTTTGCTACGAAATGTTCAGTTCACATGAGTGACCTGAACCTGAGGCTGCAAAGACTCCTCAAATCTGTGTATTCAGAGAAATTGTGCAGAACACACAGAAAGTGAGGGGTTTGACTATAGATTTGCCACCTGAAACCTAGACTGGCAAAAGAATTTAATTTGTGATATTTTCCTAGGCCTTGATTTCACCTGTCTGTATGTTTGTGTCCTGCTTCTTAGCAACTCCAGCTCCTACCATTTTTCTTCAAGCTGTAGGGATTTTTGTCCTGGGCTGGGGCTAGCTTTGCAATAATATTAATTTTTGTGGAACTCAAATCTGTTTGGGGAAAACCCCTTCTAATTCTGATCTGCCTCAATTCCCCTTTCAGTGATCAGTCAGGCCTACTTCCTTCTAGATATTTAAACACATAGTTGCTATGTAACAGCCTTACTTTCACTGAAATAAAGAATCCCAGATTTTATTACTTTTAGACTCCTGATTTTTTGGGTTGCTTTTGTGGTTGATAGTCTCGGTCTCCTTCTACCATGTCCATTTAAATGTGTGTTGGGCTGAAGATCACAGTGTCTGTCCCCTTCTGCAAGGCTCTATGTATATTTTGTGTGCTGTTGTTTGGCAGAGCAAAGGAGCTCTTTGTAACAGACAAATACAGAGAACACGACTCTGTCATCTATCCCACTTCAGAGTGTTGAAAATATGTAAAGTTTTAGTTCATTGTGCCTATGGTTCAGCCAAAAATTCCAAGTCATACGGAGCTCTAAAATGGATAACTTGGACCAAAGCCCACGGAACCCATATTTTAACCTAAAAACACAGGCAGGAAGAGTCAAAACATAACTACCAAATATGTCCCAGCACTTCCTAGGCCTGGGTGCTCAATGTTTACACTGCCATGAATTAGACTGGGAATTTAAACATCCCATTTTGTTAAAAGATTATAAACTAAACTAAACTAAACACTAATCTTGTCTTCTAGGGATCAGACAGCTCACCATGCATGTAATGACATTTCACACAAACCTTTACCATCAAAATCAGTTGTGATTCCTTTCTGGGCAAGGCAGTATCCAGAGGTTACATTCTTCAGCAAAGTGGGCATTAGCTTCTTTTCCCTACATTCGCTACCTTTCTTCAATGGTGTAAAAGCAACATACTGGACAGTATAAGTTTTTTTTTTTATTTATTGAGGACTGTCTTTTGCTTACTCATCTTTAACTGAGGGCATCCATTTTTCTGACATACTTCTCATAAGAGCAGGAAAGAAAAAAAGCAATACAATTTGGAGTTATTTATTAAAGGGCAAGAGATATCATTTTTGTATTTTTTCCATCCAATTTCTTTCTGACTTTCTCTTGGGAAGATTTTAAATAGTCCCTTTTACTAGCTTCCCTATTGCTACCTCTCATTCAGTTTCTAATTTGTGAAAATAGCACCTCCTATCCCAGGCATCTAGTAAAACCCTAAATCCACAGTTGATATGCCAATGTCTTTTAAGCACAGCTGTCTTCCCCCGAACTCCAGTTGAACACACACTCCTGATTTACAGTTGTCTCTTCAGGGACACTTAATAGCAAATTGACAAGCGAATTTTGTCTTGCATTAGAAGTCCCTCTCAGTACTTTCTCACATACCATTTAACCACTCTAAGGTATTGTCTCAGCTGGGTCAGAGTGCTGTGAAGCACTCAGAATCCTTCCTCTCCCCTATTTTTGCTTCCCAGTAGTAAAAAACATCCTCACCATGTCACCACCCAGTATGTAACTTTTTCTTCACTTCCTGCTCTCTTCAGTTTTTCAGAGTCTTGCTAAAACAATTTCTTGAAACCTCAAGTGCCTTTCTCAGGTTTCCTCTCCTAGCAGTCAAAGTACTGCTTTGTCATTCATCTATCTCTCTGAAGAACTCAGATTTGAAAAAACGTTGTAGTAGAAGTAAAAGTTGATTCGTTCAGCTGAGCTTCCATGCAAATAACTGATCATCAAGAGTTAAAGACACTTTGCTGCCATGGCTCAGTTACTTTCTCTGAGAATTGCTGTGTAAAGTAAGGCAAGAAAGACAGATAAGCTCTTGCATATAGTGATAGTAGAGCAATTACAGTATCAAGTGTGTTGCATGTTATGTATGTTCATAAGTACGTTTCTTCAGTTATCACAATATTCAAAATTCATTGATGTTGTGTATAAAACACTGGGCAGCACTAACAAGTATTTTCTAGGAAAATGTTGAGTGGAGTTTCATTTGAAAATTAATGTTATCCCCCAGGAAGGGATATCAGTATGAAAATACAAAGGTTGCAAATAAAATAAATATGCACAGGTATGATTTCATTTCACAGTAAGGCTCCTTTATATTATACTGGCTGTGTAAGAGCTTTAGTGTACATATGTTTTACCCAAAATATTCCTCAGCACTGAATGAGAATATCCTACACTGTAGCATAAATGAAATTTGAACACTGTATTTTATTCATTAGAAGCCAGGATTCCATGAAAAGCTAATTGCTAGAAGCAATAAATTTTCTCTCTAAGAGGGAGAGAGATTCTGCTTGACTCAAATCAATAGTCTTCCATTAGCTTCAGTTGGAGCAGACCATAAACATTTTGTGCAGCAGATTATCTTCTGGATCTGTAGCACATGCTTCTGCTGGCCTTGTCTTTCATTAAATTATTGTCAAGAATGCAGCTGGGAGGAAATGCAAAGCCTCAGGTGAATGGTCAGTTCAGCAGGAAGTTGTGAAAACAAAATGGTCCCTATCTCAAAGCAGTAGGGTCTTGGTTTGTAAATCTATCTCCCACCAGGTGATGTTCTGTCATCATGGATATCGCCTGCTGTGTCTTGTGCCCTTTGCATTAAAGTTCCCAGGCACTCATCTGCATTGCCCTCCTTTTGGTAAATTTAAAAGGTTAATTAACAGGTTCTTTTCTTTAGTACTTTATTCAGTAAAACCATTGGAATCCCCACCATGCACTCCACAAAATATTAATCTTTATACATAATCATGTTTGCATTATTGGCATAGGTTAATCTGTTGCCTTGGTGATGGAGAATCTGGGGGTTTTTGCCACAAATGTTACTCTGTTCTCCAGAGAAATAAGGTAAATGCATGATGCAAATAGCCTCCTAATTCTACCTTTCATCTGAACTTACATCTTTAAAATAGAAGTAATTAGAATTGAAGTTCAAAGTATTCTGAAGATATCTACTTCTCCCTATCTGTTCCTAAATAGAATACAATATTAGGATGTGAAGAACACTGGTATTACTTCAAATTAACACTGTGAATCAATACCTACTTCTTTATATGACATCTCACAGTTTCAGTAAGAGACCACTACTGAGCAATCGGGTTTGACTCCAAGCCTCACTCATCTTCTTCCATTTATAGCAAATATAGCAAATCTACAAAGCCAGAAGTCACAGGCAGAGTTATTTTTAGCACAGTCACATGACTGAAATTTGGAGAAAAAAATAGCACAGTTATTGAACATCCCTACTGTGAATGCATCATGGGAGAGAACCATATAACAGTTCTTTTTCTGTGACACAGTTGAGAAAATGCAGAAACCAAATTTAATCATGTCATGACCAAGCTTGAGAAAGATTTTCTGTAAATATCCTGAAATTTCATTACTTCTTTTTTTTTTAATTTCAGCTATGGCAATAATATAGGAGGTAGCACACTGTAGGGGAAAAAAAAATGCATCTACTTTTAAATACAACCATCAAATTTTAATTTGCCACGATTATTTTAACACAATTTTTTAGATCACAGAAAAGTAAAAACCAGGAACACTAGACTGTCAGTATCTCAGGAAATAGATAAAAATTACAGTAGACTGATCACTGTAATACAAGTGATAAGAGGAGACAAATCCACACTCCTTTGCTTTGCAGACAGAGTGAGGTCAACACATATCAGACTCTATAAATCAAAACTACAAGCGCTTGCTATATTTTGTGCTACATTTTTTCTTTATCACTCAAACATTAAAAGCATAGCTATTAATTTTATAAATCCAAACCTAGGTTTGAATTCTTAAATAAGGACATGGACAGTTTTTTCCAAAGTGCTAACTCTTCAGCCCTGCAAAAATGAGCAATGCATAAGGAAAATAACTTGCATTTTTGTCCTAGATTGTCAACAGATTTATACTGCAATGGTAATATGACAATTAACCAATTGGAAAAGGGAGGAACCAACACAGACAAACATCAGAATCAATTGTTCCATCCATTCTGGCTCTTTGCCTATCAAGTTTTCAGGTACAAAAATTCTTACTGCATCTTAAAGAATCAGAATCTCTAAAGATCCTCTTTTTCTCTTTTCTCTACTTGCTTGGTTGTTCTAAGCAGAGAAAAGATGGAAGTAATTCAAACTGGCAGCTGCAGGCAAATTTGGTAGTAAAAATAGGAACTAAGAGCTTGGAGCTGTTTCATAAGATCATTTCTCCAGCAGTGAGGTTTCTGTTTAGACAGAGAAAACTAGAGCTTTTAATTCTCTAGATGAGTTCTGGAAGCAATAATTCAACAAGGTTGTTCATAAAGCCTATACAAGGTCCAGCACTATTACAAAATCTCTTTGTCTTGCAATGCTCAATACTTGGAAAACTTGCAAATTAATCCATTGGCTCCCAGTCCAAAGGCTGGCCATTGGTTTTCTCTTGCCCAGGAGGAGAAATTATAACAGATGAGAACTCAGTAGTGGAGCCAGCTGAAACATTCCAAAAGATTACTCACTCTAATAAAAAAAAAGTTATGTTTTGTGAACGTTTTTTGATCATTTCTCATGAGCAGAAGGGGCAGAACATTGGGGATAATTCCATGACACTCATCTAACTCTGCAAAAACCACCAAGGCCCAGAAGGCATTCACTGAAATGGGCCTTTTGTACATGCCACACTAAGCACCAGACGTGGGCAACCCAAGTATGAATGCACTCCTGGGTGCACAGCAAAGTGCCCCAAGGAGAGGGGAACAGCAAAGCACAAGCACATATAGGCACAGAGATGCTGGCATTACACACAGAGCAGCTTGCAAACAGCTGGATGCTTTTGTTCTGTGTGGTACAGACACAGTTGCACGTGGGGGGCAGAGGAAATAGGAAGCCTTTGTGTCCCACTGTCCCCTCCTTACATAGGGACCAGGCTGAGCCACAGCGCTCTCCACCAGCTCCCTGGCTCCTGCCCTTGAGGCAGAGGCAACAGCAGAAAGCCGACTGCCTGCTTTGTCACGTAGGGAAGCACTGCCCTCCCTCAGCTCCAGGTTCAGCACAGCTGAGCTGCTTGTGGGGGTTAAAGTAGAGGGGGAATTTTTAGGTACTTCCAGCACACCGAAATCTTCAGGCAATGCAGTGAGCACATAGAGAAGCAGAATATTGAAGTCTGATACTGCAAGGGAGAGCATTTATGCCGCTGTGCTGTTCTCTTTTTAAAGAAAACGCCCAAGGAAATCACTCTCACCTTTAAATTATTACACACCTACATTTGATTATAATAAAGGCATTATTATGCTGATATAACTGTTTCTAGGGAAGTGCAATAACATGTAATTCAAAACTTGTTTTCAGTTCTGAGGAATAAAAAGCTAAAGTAAATTATGTATCTGTCACAAAATAGATAAAATAAATCTCAGTAGACAGAGCAGATGAAAATGGTGTCGATGGGCATAATCAATTCAGAGATCTGAGGAACTCTGAATACTGTCTGTTGACAAAAAAATAAGGGTAAAGTTAGAAAAAAAATGGTGTGTATATCTAATGGAATTCATCCAGCCACAGCGTTTGGGAATTCACTATAGAAAAGGCACATAATTAATTATGCTTCAATCCTTGACCTATTTTATGTCAGTAAACTACTAATGCTTATGTTCATGCTAAGCCCAGAAATAAAAGTAATGCTGTGTCAGCTTTTGGGGTGAAAAACACTACATTTTTGTTGCCTCCATGAAAGTGTGTCTAACTACCTCCTAAGGCTAAAGCCAATAGGAAGGTTAAACTGTGATCTGTTCTTATTATTCATTACTCAGGCTTCTCTGAACTAGAAATGCATAAGGTTTACACCAAATAAATCTAACCATCTCCAGGCCTATTTGCAAAGTAATTCAGGATTTCCTCCAGTACTGCCTTGAGGTTTGCCTGGTGCAGAAGTCTTAAAGATGGAACTCCTGCTGGACAATCTGACTTAAGACCAAAGAAATGTCGCTTTAGATGTTAAACCTGAAGTCATACAGCAGAGCACAAAATGGTTTAATAGGTCTTTCAGCAAGTCTTCTAGCTAGTGGAGGTAGCTAAACTCCTGAGAACCTGAGCAACACTCTAGTCCAGGCCAGCTGTGTCTCAGAACAAGGCACAGTCTATCTGCTTTTGCTCCCCTCTGTGTCATCTTGAACTAAGTATTGCAGAGTGTTTCCCCCATCTCAATAAAATAATGAGCTTTATCCGTCATTCATGGATAATTCTGGTTATGAACAAACTTCATGAGAGGAATCACAGTAAACCCCCAGCCACACGTCAGAAACTGCAAGGTATTTTGTGACTTGTGAACAGTACAGTCAGCTTAGCACAAGCCTGCCTGTAACAGAAAACCAGGGGAGAAATATTTCACATTAATTCTCTAATAAAACTAGAAACTCTTGGGAATAGCAGACATTCTTTTCTTGTCCCTGATTTTATGCTAACAGTGGTATATCTATTATATTTGTAATTTGTGAACTATCTTATTCTAAATTTGCTGCAATATAATTATCATTCAGATTTCAAGGACAATTTGGAGCCACAATTACTACTCTTTGGCTATCTTCCTGACTAAGAAGACTCTTAGTAATAAATATTTAACTATGATATGCTGTTTGAACTTTGGGGTTGTCCTGGTTTTGGCCAGGACAGGGCTAATTTTTTGCAATATCCAGGAGGTGATGTGACCAGGACCCTAATGGTATTTGATACTAAGGGACTCTTTCTCGCTTCCAAGGAGAAAGGCTTTCCTTCCAGTGGGGAAAATGTCTGTCTCCAGCTGGGAGAGATGTCTGGTATTTGTTTATTGTTGTGGGGTCCGGGGTAAGCATTTTTGCATGTATATCATTATCTTTTTTGTATACTTTTTTTATTAACATTGTTGCTGTTACTGTCCCTTTTTTATCTTATTGCTGTGTCCAATAAATTGTTCTTATCTCAACCCATGATCTTTGCCTTTTGTGCTTCCAGTTGTAGGGGGAAGGGGAAGTGAGCCTCACTCTGGTTTTAGCAGGAGCCCTCAACAGGAGAAAACCCTCACTAAACCACGTCGTGGGTACAGAGGAATGTGCCATGAGAGAAAAGACAGCCAGAATTTAAACTGTTGTAAGTTGGCTTTGTTTACCCTGAGAAGTAAAACCAGGTTAAGTAAAACATGTCAGTCATCACCACTTCCAATATCAGCCTTTAGGGTCTTTGGAGATACTAAGTCTTCTAACATTACCATTTAATGTACTGCTGTACAAATGAATCTTTACATTTTTCCAGATTTCTTTTTTCCTGATCGCTTCCACAGTGATGTATCTCTACATATCTGTATGCAGCACAAAGCTGTAAACTTAAGAACAAATATATTTATAATGACTGAAAAAAACTCCCACATATTTTTATAGAGAATCGGTGAATATCAAAAGTCAAGTCTCAGTGGATTTTCTATTTCAAAACTCTTTTAAAAAACAGTTTTTCATTAAAAGAAAATATTCACCTCTTTAATAAAGATTTGTTCACACAGATCGAAAGACTTATTCATTATGTCAGTTGCAAATCTCACATTTAATTCAGCAGAAACCCTGCAATCTAAGCAGCAGGCTACTTTTAAAAGATGTGGGAAGAGCAATAAATTTGGAATAAAAAAATCCAAATGTTTGTAAATAAAATATGATAACAAAGTTCATTTTTAATTAAAATGTTCTTCTATCCTCCCATGACTGGCATCAAGTTGACAGTTCACAAGAAATTAGAATATTAAATGGAAAGATAAAACAATAAGCAAAGCTCTTTTTTAAGTGACTCAAAGGTACATTTTCATTTTAACACATTTCCTACTGATTTCTTGGTACACATTTCACTGGGGTGTGTAGTAAACAGACTTAAAATGATGCCTAAAGCAGGAATACAGGATCTGTCACCTTAGCTAACTCTTACAAATTTAACAAAAATGTTTTTAGTTGCTACTCTGACAATTTTCACATCATTCTTAAAAGCAAAAGGAGAAGGAGACAGAGAGAGTGAGAAAGTAGGAAAGAAGAGAGGGAGCCAACAAATATTTTGAAGGGTTTTTGAGGAAAGTGCACTATGCCAGAAAGTGTACTACAGGAAATAAGACAGACACACAGATCTCTGCTGGTGTATGTGGTGAGGGCCCTCACAGGAAGACTCCCAAAACCAAGCCTAGAAACTGCAAGTCATGATAACATCACTTCTTTTGACTGCTACTAACATTTCTGGACTCCAGAGCTTTCACTGCAAGCCCTTATCACATGAATTTGCTTATTTTCTGGAGAAAATTGACTAAGGTTATAACACGTGCTCTTTTAAAAGCAGGTCTGGCAATAGAAGTTGCTTGCTCTTCAATTTAACACAAGCTTCTCTTGTTGCCTTTCAGGCAGGAAAAAACAAAAATATAAACAAGGTAAATATGTAACCTCCAAGACCGCTTTGCTGTCCTGTCACTTTGAATTCACAGAGTTCATGGGCTGGATGCTACAACCTTTTGAAGAGATCTAGGCCTTCAGTTGAAATAACAAATACTCACACTCTCAAATGCTGAAATCTGAGAGTCATTCCCCACGGGAAACTCAAGTAGATAAAAACTCTCCCCAGACTCTATCTTCTAATCATTCTTCAAAATAGGATGCACAACCCACATTTTGAAGGTCAAGTGTTGGAATTAAAAAGAGGTCTGCATGGACTCTGATTTATCTAAGAAAGGACAAGCTTCTAAAGTATGTTTATGCCACACACTGGATCAAGAACAGGCCATGCATTCAGTGGTGGCAGTTGAGCATTGCTGTTCCCAGGAGAAAACAGCAGCAGGAAGTGATTTGTGTCCATGCTTCCGCCACTCCTGGGCCTTTGCTTGAACCACCTGTGGAGGTGAGTTGCTCTAAAACAACAGCTAGAAACTGGAGCATGGAAAGCGTAAATACAGATTGTTTTATGCTGTGTGTGTGCTCAGAACAGTAATCACCAGCAAAGTGTCAGTTCCAAACAGGAATGCCTGAAAAGGACACTAGTGGTGGATGTACATCAGAACCCTTTATTTTTCTAAAAGACTGGGGATTGGCTCCATTTTTTGCATTTAACTTAGGAAGAAAGTTTATTTAAATTAAGCTTTAGTAAAGTCCAAGGTTAGGCAAATATGACTAGACTAGCTACTATTTCAATAGTAATTTCTCCATAATGTTTTTCTCTGACTAAACCAAAAACCCCTACTCTGGACAAGGATTTAACTTTGATCCCTAGAGTAATTACCTTCCTCAGGATGTTCCTGTTGATCTGTTGACTCCTTTACTGATAGACCAGCAGACAGAAGACAGTCCACTTTGAATAAATGTCATTTCTCCTGCCCAACAGGGATTTCAGTATGAACTTACTCCTCACTCTCATGTTCACATTGAAATACCACCCTTGCAACTGCTTCAAGTCAGGGCCTTCTGGGATTTGGTATTTTGGTTTGGGTTTTTTTTAAAGGATAGAGGGAAAGGGTCATCACAGCTTCTTTTCTTCAGCTTCTGGAGTCTGAAATTACCAACCAGGGTGAGGAACTAGAAGAGGAGGTCAGCAGAGAAACTTGGGAGAAGTGGTGGTGGGCATAGCAAGAACGGCAGAGGAAAGGCTCGGTCAGGAAGTTCTACTACATGAAGACTGTGAGGAGTAGGTCAAAAGAAGAAAAACTACAAAAATTGTCCACTCTGAATGATCTGAATGCTCTAAGCTGAAGATATTATGCCATCATTTTCAGAGAATGACTGTAATAAATATCTTGTTGCAGAGATGCACAAAACCTGTATCACTGTTGAGCATAATTCTGCCAGACACTTTGCAGCAATTAAAACAGTAACTATTGTTTCATAGCATCCACACAATGCAGACGAGATCATATAAACTGATTTCACAGAAACATTTCATCTGAGGACTAGAAACATCTGATTATTGTTAAAAATGCACTATATATTTATTAGCAACATTCCAACTAAAACCAAATTACACAGAAGAGAAAGGACCTAAAATCCATTTACACAAAAGGAGCAACACTAACTATAGTCAATAACTGTCTAATCATGAAGTAGATGATGTCATTAGGAATAAAGAGAGGTTTAGGTACATATCATTTATTATCCCATTTACCAAGAGTTTATGAATAACTAAGAAATTTTTAAAACACTTTTGAGCGTGTCACAATCATTGATAATATGTACTATAGCTGGTTATAAGCAATGCATTTTTATAAATTATTAATGGATTTCTAGGACTGTGGAATTACATTTGATTAAAATTCTGCTGGGTCTATTAATGACGTGTTGCAAATAATTTATAAAACCTTAATGTAAAGTTTTATAAATATTTATTTTGTCATTTAAGCTACTGTCCTTATTCTTCATTTTATGGTTAAATCAATGTGTGAAGAAAATTAATGGAAATTACTATTGCAGAAAGCATATTTTTGCCAAACATCATTTTTCAAGAAAATACTTGTGCTTAAAGACTGAAAATCAAGATTATAATTACTTCAGATTGCAAAGTGCCTTATGCTACTAATTTACTTTATCAGGTTACTTCATGTCCCAAATTCTCTGTTTGGACACCTTCTCTGTTGGTGCACTACTGTCAGAAACAGCTATAAAACAAACCATGGCATTGAAACAGGAAAAACACCAAATCTGAAATGGTGCCATAGCAAAGCAAATTCTGGTGCCTTTAATTCATTCTCCCTTTCAGAGTCAGATCTGCTTCCAGACTGCTCATTTATGATGCAAATGTGTCCTACCTTCGTAGTTTTATTGAATTTCTGACAATTGCATGCAGCCTAAAATCTGATCACTTGCTTGTGCATATGTTGCAAAGGGATGATTTAAGTCACCTTGAAATTTCATCTCTGCTTCTCACAGGCCTTAATTGTATATGTGCTTATCTTCCTCCCATGTACTATCTTCTGTGCTGAATATTTAGTTATTTTACCCTTTAAACAACGAATTGGTGACCTACTGTAAAGAAAATAAAACTCACTGTTTAAGCATTTACCCAAAACCTGACTTGAAATAAAGGGTTTTTATTTGCTTTTCAGTACTCTGAAAAAGCTCAGCAACAAAAATATTGAGAACTTTTCTAGTCACTGTTGAGGAATGATCCTTTATTCGTGTCCCTGTCATCTTTCTTCTAATAGGGTCCCTTCATTGATATCTGTATGACCTTTTGTATTTTCACTGTCTCGGGGTATTTGAAGGGACACAGTGACTGAACTCATACTTGTGTTGGTTGTACTTTGCTGACCTCCACTATGCTGAAAATCAACAACTTTACCAAACTCTGTTTTTCCCTCTCCCAGGAATAAAGGAACTAGGCTGATTCAAGGTATTATTAAAAAAAAAAACAAACAGGGAAGATGTGTGAATTTCTTAGCCATTTCCTTCCTTTCTATAGACTAGAGGGCTGCATCCCTCCCATATACCAGCACCAAACATCTGTCGTTCAGACTACCAATACACATCTCTTCTGTGGAAAAGATTTCAGAATAGGCAGGACTGGCATAGCATTTCCAAGTGAAAGGGTTTTGATGTTTCTCTAACCCAACTATTTTGGGTGAAAATGTAGAGAAGCCTAAATCCCTCTTATCTGTCCTTAAAATGACCAGCCAAGCCATTGTGTCGCTGTGCAATCACACTTTCAGTCTAAACAAGCCACGTGCAAAGTGCTCCATCAGGAATCTCATTCCAAAGGTACATTCTAAAGAATGTGCCCTGCCAGCCTGGTGCTGTTGGTTCTCTGGTATCAACTATCTGGCAGCTCACTGTTTGCACAGTATAGTCTGGTTTCTGCTTGGAGACAATACCTACTGTAGTCAGACTACTTACTCTGTAAATAGAAACAAAATTCCCCAAGGGAACTGAGGCAGTGACAACACTTTGCTTCTAATTATATGGCTCAATTAAGCAGTTCTGACTGTTTCAGATTTGATCCAGTTTATAATAATTCCATTATTAATTCAATCTTCGCACAGACAGCTTACAATGCCCATGCAAAAACCTGTTGTATAAAGTGAAATAATGACTTAAGACTAATAATTGATAAGGTATCATGCAGGGTATTATCAGCTTGCAATCTGTCAGTTTCATTAATCTACATATTACACAGACTTTTATTACCTTTGCTTCTGGGCGTTTCCATCTAAAAACTCATTAGGCCTGTGAGCATGGCATACCCAAACATTAAAGCTGATAAAATAGAATACCCTATTTTCCAGGTCTCTTTTCTTTGTATGGGAAACAACTTATTGAAGCCTATCCTGGTGAGAAACTCCACAAACATGATCCTGCTCTAGTACTAAGTCCCACATTTCTGAAGATAATCCAGCCTCTCTGAACACAGGCCCTACTGAACACAGCCCATGAGTTTTACATAAAAGCATGTTATCCTTCAAAGTGGCTCAACTATACCTCAAGCTATTTTGCTATATATCTAGGAAAAAGTGGGCCAAGTGGTGGGACTGTGAACTGCATGAGTAACTCTGAAAAAGAACTCAGCCATTTAGGCCATTCTAGTCAAGGCAATGACACCTATGGGAGTTTTCAAATATTCCTGGGAGTCTATTTCAGTTTTATTTCAATTAGGGATTAAAGAGGCTACTTGCATCTTTCTGCCTCTAAGTATTTTTCATATCCGGCCACTAAGCCATGCAGCCTAAAATCCTGAATATTTTTGTCCCAGAGCCATAATTCCTCACTAAGCCTTGGACTGGTTGATCACTGTTTCCATGAGTTTTTTTACCAAATAGTGACATATAGAACATAATTCAAAAAAAATCAGCTCACTTAAAGAAATATGATGTTCTCATTGCTGTACCTCAATCCTCACTTGCAATAACTTCCTACTGATATAATTGGAAGAATCTTTCTTTCCTTTGTCTCGAAAAAGAGTGTGGAAGGTATCTTTTCAGCTTTATACCGGCTAGTGCTTGTATTTCAATGCCTTAGAAAGCCTCGAGCAGCCTTGAGAGATAGCACGGGCGATCCAGCACTTTAGTAGCTCTAAAATCGGTACCTGAATCAGCTGCAGAGCAAATACCATCAGCAGAAGCAAAGAGGGAGAAATATAGCTCCCTGCCCGCTCAATTCCCTGCAGTTAGAAGCTTTCAAATGAGACAGACAACCAGAGATGTTCGCAGGAAAGTTGCTGAGCTGAGAGAGAGCCGAGCCTCCCCTCGACCATCTTTTATTAGGAGAAGGGGAAAGGGGAGGACTGGGGGCGGAGCGGGGGTGACCGGCCAATCAGACACTGCTAAAGAGTCTGAGTTACATTTTGGTTTTGCCCGCACTTGGAACAAAGGAGCTCGGAGCACATGGGCAGGAGCACGTGTCTTTGGGAGGGGGAGGGGAAGCTCAGAACAGGCAGCAACAAAAGAGTATGAATAAAAACAGACAGGTCTTAGCTTTATTTGCAAGAGATAAAAAAAACTTTACAAAAAATGAAGTTGAGAACACATCTCAATCCCTCACCTCAAATTTTTATTTATGTGTTTACAAGAAATACATTGTTCTTTCTAATCTTATGAGTTATTCATGAAATACTCTGCAGGACAGTGAGGTGATTAATTTAAAAAAAAAAAATAGAAAACAACCATTTTATTTTTCCTATGTGTAAATATGTTTTGTTTATTCCATCCATTTAGCCATTTGACTACTGAAGAAGTATTCAACACATCATAGCCAGAAGTGCCAGAATTAATTTCTGGACTTTATTTCAGGCATAAGATGAAAGTTCAATCTAGCTCAGAAGATGCATTTAGCTATTTCTGATTGTTAAACATCTGCTTATTCCTGCCTACTAAATAATAAATTTGGTTACGCCCTGCAATGGTTGAAGAAAGTCCCTCTTCATACTTCCATTATGACATTTCACAGGATCATGGGAGCTGCATACACCCTTTTTTTTTTTTTTGTATCTTCCTATAACTAAAAATACGTTAAACCAAAATAATCATTGCAGGCAGCTTTTAACCTATCTTGAAAATTAGTCTATTACTGAAGTTATTTTGCTTAACACAGTATTTTCACCTTTTCCTCCATCTGTTTGAATGCAATTATGTTAAAAGGTCTGTGTTACAACAAAACCGTCAGAAACATTTACTTACTTGTAAGGTTATTTTAAATTTTAATGAAGTTAATGTATACGTTCCATTAAACTCAGATTTTGGCAGAGGCTGGACCAGTCCAGGTTCATAAGCACATGTTTTTAAAAATCAGTACATAAAATTGCCTATCCAGAGAAATTCTTTGGGTCTGAGATGGTATCCTACAGAGTTGTTCCTCCCCATGCTTCTCCCCATGCTTGGTATCATGAGCAGATTCATCATTACAAAGAAGCCTTCAGTCAAGGATCTGGTATTCAGCTTCAAATAAACTCTAAGTTCTCCAGCAAGGCCCCAGATCTCTCATCTAAGATCAATTTCAGTAAATTACTATCCTGAAAAACAATTCATTGAGCATTCCTTATGATTTCTGCCACTGATGACAAACCCTGCATCTCTCCCGGTGTATATCGACACAGTTAGACAGAAACAGAATGGCATCTCTAGAAAACAGCAAATCTTTGAGCCTTATTTTTTCTACTTTCTCTCTACTTTGAAAGGAAGAGATTTTCTGCAGTATAAAATAATGATTATTTTAACCAGGTCAGAAGACATTGAAGACAGCAGGGAGACATTTATGTCATTGAGGAAATTAACAGGGCAGCTTAGAGTTATGGGATCAAAACACATTAAACAGCCTCCAAGGTTGACCCTCAAAAATTTTAAAACTATTAAATCTCTGAATGGACACTAACCACCAAAGACATCTCCTAGTTATTATTTCAGTTATGTGGTGCAGACTAAGACATTAGTAAAACATCAGTCCTCAGATGATTCATGACTGGGGTTTTCATGGACACGGGAGGAAAAAGCATGCAAAACTGTGGACATTTTATGACGTGGATCACAGTTCTATGGAAAGGATAAGGGATGCAACATACTCCGCATCCATGGTACCAAAGGACGTAGATGCCTCTGATCTTATTGTGATTAGCACCACCACATGCAGCAACACTGTTCCTCTGTAGCACACCACAATGCTCAATTCTAGGAGCACATGCTCAGAACAGACCAGCACACATTACTGCGTTACACCAGAGGGGATTTTCTTTCTCTCTTTGTTCCCTGATGCTTTTCCCTATTAGTCTTGTTTCTCTGCTCTGTTAGGGTTGCATTCTTGTAAGGTTCCTATCTCTTCTACTCTCTTAGTAAAAACAAGACTGTGAGATTTTCATGATTCCCAGCCTATGAAACACGACATATAGGAGTTATAAAGAGAAGAAACAGTAGCTAGCTAGATAAGCACAGAATGAGTAAAATTGTGACCAAAAAAAAATAAACAAAAAACCAAACAAAAATTATGTAAGATCATGATTTCTTTTCATTTAGATGCTCAGTGTATTTTTCCACATGATGGATTACTCCAATTACTCCAGTGACCTTCATCAATAGTTCAAGCTTCATTAAGGGGTACTGAAATCCCACTCTCGTCTTCTTTGCCTATTTGATGGACATCTACATCATGTCTTAAAAAACAGATAGATGAAGAAACATTTAACTATTTAATGTCTTTTATACAATTTTAAGAACTAAAAATGCCAAAGTACACAGATAGGCCTGATACCAAAGCTGGGTTACAGATATTTAAGTATTCAGAGGAGGTGGACCCAGGGTTTTATGTCTGCCTTACCAAAGCAAAGGCCTTAGCTTTGAAAAACACATTTGAAAAATTCAAAACAGACTTAAGTCATGTTTAAATAACTAAATTCTATTACTTTTATCTATTCAGTAAAACATTGCCCTGAAGAATATTAATTCTTGTTAGGAATTGTTACATTGTGAGAGTTTGTGCTACCTGTTTAGCACAAAAGGGGAATTGTGAGCGAGCAAGTTAACAAACCTGTTTTTTCTAAAAATATATGCAGGTAGATGGTTATTAACTTCTTCTTTTTCTTGTTATTTTAATTCAGTTTTATTGTCAAACTATTCATGTCACTAATGTCCCTAACAGGAATAATTCTATTACTGGGTCATGACTAATTTGCAAACCCAGGAAGAAAAAAAAATCACCTTTTAAATCAAAATCGTAAATGCTAAATGTGAAGACATTTTAAAACATTTTAAGAAATATTTATCAGAAAATCAAGGCTCAAAAAAATCATTAATTGGGGAAGAAATGAGCAAATCAATATGCCAAAGTTTGAGTAGAAGGTCTATAGTGCATAGAAGTCCAGCAAAACCAGGTTTTAGCCCCCTGTCATGAGGCAACAGGTTGAATCAGTCCTTAAAATCATACAAAAAGTGAGAAGACATTATCTGGGAATCAGAAGGGGAAGCCATGGTTTGATCCCAAGTCATATTGATATTATTTAACAGCATTTTTTTCCCTCATAAAGCATCAACTGAAAAATTGTTAACAAAATATCTGTGTCAAAAATGAAACACTGATTCTTGTCAATAAATTAGAATGTTGCCCAAGCATGGCCTACACTGCCTGTTTAACCTGTGTATAACATTGTCATTTCTTTTCCACCCACATTCATACTTTGGTCTATCAACTTCTTTTTCTCATTGTGTTTGACAATGATCTTAAAAGGACTACAGTTTCTCAACAATATGTATGAAGGGATTTGACCTCCTGGGAAAAGACATGGCAAAATAAACAAAAGAAAGCAGAAATGGCACTTCTAAATTATCAACATTCAAGCACAATTCAGCCCCCAGTAATGTCCATAAAGTACCACAGAGAGTTATATCCAAAAAGGAATGAAATTAAAGTATTGGTTTTCTAACTCTGATAAAAGAATGACCTATCTATTAAAAGATGCTAATCAGGACAGGTTGCTCAAAACTCACAAGCTTAGTTTCAGAGGCTACAGACAGAAATTCTGCAGGTATAGGGAGATATAGTACTTTAGAGGCATTGAAATACTTGGTTATGGTTTTGTATTCCCCTGCTCTTTTGATATCTCATTAACAATGCTGAATAACTATCAGACAATGTGCAAGCCTCTCCCGTATGCTCTCTTGCTATTTCATTAAAGTAATTTTGTATAGGTTTCCTAATTTCCATAGTAAATTAAAACTATTTTTTTAAGCAAGCTTTTTTTATGAGGACTGAAGTTTAAATTTTGACACTTAAGTTACCACATTTGAAATCTCATCTATTAAAGACAAGCAAGATAGTTTGATTTATTCAATCAGTCCACCTTTGATAGTACACTTTAATTTGAACTCTACTTCCAAAGTCTTCTTTTGAACAAGCCCCAAGCAGAAAAAATAACTGAGTTCTTCAGAAACTGAATATTTTTCAAGTTACAGCCCAGCATCTAAACAAGGGAGAATTAATAAGCCAAAAATAACATTAAGAAAACAAATTATTTTCGTAAACCTTTAAGGGGCAAAACTCATCCTAAAAGGATCCATCTTGTATAGTAACAGAACCCCATATGAACATCATATGTGTGCAGATACAGCTATACACAGTTCAAGAAAAACATAGGAAATTATGTTAGATCTAATTTAAAGCAGTGCAGAAGGTCAAACAGAGAACAAAAATTCACCTTCCATGACAGAGGCAGGACTTAAAGAATATAAAGGCACTATTAAATTCTCTATGCTCAACACAGACTTGATTTCTTCCCAGGATTGGTTGCCATCATGAAATCTGAAAATTAAGGCAGACCTGGAACAGGTTTGATAGCACTAAATTCTCAAGGACCCTTCACTCCAACACAGACAAGGTCAGATTATGTCAAACCAAACTTGTGTTGTCAAAGCTGGAGTTCAAAGGACATTGATCTTAGAAGTGTAAGACATGTATAAGCTGTTCATGTGAATTCAGGCAGTGATGGCTCCACACCCGATCAGAAGCCTTCTTGTGAAGCCTCCAGTTGGTTCTCTGCTTCTACTCGCTAGCTGGGGATAGGGGAAGCATGTTCTGAAGGTCAAATACATTATATGAAAGATCAGACTAGGAGGAGGGAGGAGGAACACTAGCACTGCTACGTCCATTAAAGGCTAACAAAATCTGCCGAAGGCTTTTGTCAGGAGATAGGAGCGGGTATTCTCTTCAGGGCTCTAACAAAGACCTAAAGGCTCTTTGGCTGATCTGTGGTATGGTTTTCACTAGCAACAAATTATCAGGCTATACAAGGGGTTGCAAAGATATTACTCAGTCCTATTTGCTATAATATGTGCAGAAAATAGATGATATGTTTTAAATAGAAAATTACTAGTTTTTTATGATTTTTAGGGGTTTTTTATTATGGTGTTCTCTACAATGCCTGAATGCTTGAGAAAAGAAGAATTTACCTTCACATTTCTACTTCCAGGAAAAGTGATGAAGTTTTAAAGACAGCAAGGCTTAACCAGTTTAGAGGCTGGCAAGAAAACCTTTACAGGAGCACTACCTTGAGATTAGTAGTATCTGTTTCTTCAGGACCCTTATCATTCTTACAGCTATTTCTGTACCTGAGTTTCAGTTTCCAATGGATCCTGTAGCAGCTGTGTATGTTTAGAACTTTCTTTGAAACTCTGGCTTATAGTAAACAGCAATCAGTTCAACTTGTTACAACCAAGAGAATTCTTTTACATAGCACCCAACTGCTTTATTCTAGCAATATTTTTTTTATCTCTGGAGCCCTTCCCTCATTGAATGTAAACCCTTCCCTCCATGTTTGATGTAAGCAACATTTGAATTTCTGCAGCAATAAATGAAGCCTAGTCCATACTCAAAGATGATAAATCGTAAATTATAATTTTAAATACCAATTAAATTCTTATTCCTTTATGTGATTTCTAATTTATAAAAGGTAAAGTATATTTAGTCTGCAGCAAATATCCTTCCATACAGCAGACTGAAAGAGGCAGAGCCTAACAGAAAAAAAGTGTCATCACATAGTTAAAAGATAGATGATATCACAGAGTTGCAGAATGGTCAGGTTGGAAGGGACCACAATGGGTCGTCTGGTCCAGCCTCACTGCTTGAGCAGGGTCATCCTAGAGCACATGGTACAGGATTGTGTCCAGATGGTTCTTAAGTATCTCCAGCGAGGGGGACTCCACAACCTCTATGGGCAATCTGCTCCAGTGCACAGGCACTCACACAGTAAAGTTCTTCCTCATGTTCAGGTGGAACTACCTGCAAATCAATTTCTGCCCATTGCCTCCTGTCCTGTTGCTTGACACTACTGAGAAGAGCCTGGCAGCATCCTCTTACCATCCTCCCTTCAGGTACTGACAGACATTGATGACATCCCATCTTGGTCTTTTTCTGACTGAACAGGCCCAGCTCTCCCATCCTTTCCTCTTATAAGAGGTGCTCCAGTACCTTAATCATCTTTATTACCTTCTGTTGGACCTACTCCGAGAGCTCCATGTCTCTGCTGCCATCTCTACTATAAAGTTAGAAAGAGACCACATTTTATATATAGCAGGGATTCATCCAAACTCTTACAAATAGGAAACAGCATTCCAGTAAATCATCTTTTTTTCTGAATATATTTTAATATTCTCTGTCACTATTGGACTAGAAATATTTTAAATGTAAGCTCATTTCTCACACCTTTCTTTCAATGTCTACTGATACATCCCTTCATTTTTATCTTTTCATGCATTTAAAGTAGGTTATCTGCACAGGACTCATGTTAGAGATATATATTTATTAAATAAATTAAAGCCATCTTAGTTAGTAAATAAATTAAAGCCATCTTTTTCTGGCAGTCAAATGTCTGCAGTCAAGCAGTCGAGGCACTAGAGTTTTTACCCCATTATGACTTTAGAACTGTATCACAGGGCAGAAAATAGTTTCACCATGCTTCCTGGGATCAGTGATTTTTTAAAATGTTTGGTTTTAACAAATAAAATTGAATGCTTTTCTTATTTAGTTACATTGTAGTTCTCATTCAAACCTCAGAAGAATCCTTGCTTCCCAGTGATTTTGATAGCAGTCACAGAAAATGAGGACAACAGAATTCAGTATTTCATCACAATTCCGAAACTGGTGGGCATCCAATGAAATTTCCAGGTCTCAAATATAAAACCACATTACATAATAAACTGTCCAACTCATTGACACAGTAAGCTGTTCAAGCCAAAAGGCTGAACATGCTCAAAAAAGAACTAGACAAAAATCACAGAAGACAGGTCCACTAGAGGCTTTTAAACGCAGTGGACAAATAACAGCCCCTGGCTCAGAAAGTTTGCCCTGTTAAATGCCTTAAACTGGGAGCTTTCAAAGGAGCATTGTTCTGCGCCTGCCGTGATTCCCGTTCTCCCTCTAAGCACCATGTATGACCTACCATCAGAGTAGGAAACAGTAAGCTAAACAGAGCTTTGGTTTCAGTCTGTATGACATGGCTTTGGAACAACAAATCTTTAAAAATGAGTGCAATATTTTCTCCTCCAGTGTCATATTTTAGAGGCTTTTTAAGTCTTTAGGTCATGATTGAGGGTAATAATAAGAAAATCAAGAAAAGAAGGAGTAGGTTTAACCAGTAAATATGTATTATTTAAAATTGAATATATTGTTATCTCTTGGAAAAATTCCAGATTAAATGACAAACATGAAAATGTAAAGACAGATCATGTCAATGTTAGATATGAATAAAACTGTCAATTATCATTACACCTGTAACAGATGGTGAGACTCTTAATCATTTTGTAGCAATAGTGAATTTACTGCCCAGAGCAAAATGTAATGTTCCAATTAGGCTTGTGCTCTGGTAATAAGAATTATCTCAATGATTTTGGTTTTGAGGATCCCAAAGCCCTTGGAATATGTTTTCTTCTCAAGTTCTTCCTGCAGGATGTTTGAATAGCTGTTTATTTGTTTTAGAACAAGAGACAAAAAATGCTAAGAGGTGTGACAACACTTACAGAAGTTTATTCTTTATGAAGCAAAGTCCACACTCACAGAATCACAGAATCAATGAAAACCAGAATGGGTCAGGTTGGAAGGGACCAGTGAACCTTCTGATCCTACCTCCCTGCTCAAGCAGGGTCATCTTAATGCATATTGCATGGAATTGTATCCAGACAGTTCTCGAATATCTCCATTGTGGGAGTCTCTACAACCTCTCTGAGCAATCTGTTTCAGTGGTCAGTCACCCTCACAGTAAAGAAGTTCTTGCTTGTGTTCAGGTGGAACTTCCTGCGCATCAGTTTCTGCCTGTCCTATTGCTCAGCATCACCAAGAGGAGCCTGACTCCATCTCTTGGCACTGTCCCTTTAGATATTTAAACACATTAGTAAGGTCAACTCTCAGTCACCTCTTCTAGAGGTTGAACAGGCCCAGCTCCCTCAGCCTTTCCTCATAAGAGAGATTTCTAGACCCCTGACCAAACTAGTAGATCTCCATTGGACCTGCTCCATCAGCCCCATGTCTCTCTTGTATTGAGGAGCCCAGAACTGGACACTGCTCCACATTTGGCCTCAGCAGGGCTGAGTAGAGGGGCAGGATCACTTCCCTCAACCTGCTGGCAGTGCTTTTCCTAATGCACCCCAGGATTCCATTGGCCTTCTTGGCCATAAGGACATGCTGGCTCATGGACAGTTTGTTTTCCACCAGGACCCCCAGGTCTTTCTCCACAGAGCTGCTTTCTACCAGGTCAGCTCCCAGGCTGCACCAGTGCCCAGGGTTGTTCCTCCCCAGGTGCAGGACCCTGCATTTGCCATCGTTAAATTTCAGAAAGTCCTTCTCTGCCCAAAAGATTCGTAAGACAAAGCTTCATTTCCAGGCCTTATCCAACTGAAAGGACTGAAACTGTTTACATGAGAAGATTACCGGATTATACACGTCAAAAACTCCCACACCCTCTAAAATCGTTGCAACACATAAAGCACAGTCCAGATTGTCAGATGGTATAGATTTGACAAATCCATTGAAATTGGGTAGAACTTAGACAAATACAAATGTAGAGGATGTCCAAATTTGCATATGATGGAGTTATGGAAAAAGCGCAAGTTACGCTGCCATTTTCTGTTTCTGCCTCTCATCAATACTTACACTATCATGGGCATTTGAGGCTCTAGGAATTGTGGCAGCCTTCCTTTTATTACATATTAAAACATAACATGAATGGTGATGTTTCTACCTACTTCTGGCATGCTTCTGTCTGGATAAAATAAAAGTAAAGCTAATGCCAGCAATAAATTAAATGACCATGCACGCTTTTAAAATCATGCGTGATCCTTAGCCCCTGACCTTTTGTCTCCCTTAACCAAAGGTCAAAGTTTTCAATAGCAGCTCTTGAGCATCTTGATCTGTAACAACCCACAGCTCTACCCACAGGAGCAAGTGCATGGTCATGCTCCCACTTGTTTGAACCCAGCAGAGGTGCCAGGAATGTCACTGACACTTTGGGTCAATCATGGCCAGACCTGGCAGCCAGGACTTGTCCCTTCTCCCCAGACAGGAGCAGGAAAGCCAGAGGGCACCAGGGCAGCCCCAGCCCCAGGAACCTCCATGGGGATTGGGATGTGCTGAGACCAGGCTGGGATGTAGGGCTGCAGCTTGCCCCATCTTGATGGGTCACATGGCCAGGCAGGGCAGGGCTCTGAGGGGCTGGAGACTGGCCCAGCTCTGAGGTCACAGGGGCAGGAGCTGCAGGCCACAGGAGTCTGAAGTAGGGTCCTGAATCATGGGGTGTGTGGAGGGAAAGAGCCAGGTGGGGCTAGACAGGGACAGGCAAGACAAACAGTGCCCAGTTAAAGGAGTGTTCTTGTTTAGATGCTTGAGGCAAGCATCCCGCCCCCTTTCTCGTACAGCACGTGTGCTGTCTGCACGCTGCCTTTCTCACAGAGCAGCCTGACCTTAAAAATGACCATCTTAGTAGCAAGAGAACTGACCTCATCAAGAATAGAGTACATTAGTGAAGCATGACTCTCATGTAAACCATTGGTCATTTCACTTGCTGCCTAATCTTGAGAGTAATGCTGCATATAATATTCATGAAACTTCAGTTGCAGAGATTTCTAAAAATAAAGTATTTTTCAAAAAATCATTCTCAGTCCTCCTCTGCAATTTCACTAGTTAAAGTCCCACCAGTCAGGTGACAGCTTTCAGGTCCCAACTGAGCAATTTAGTGTAAGTGTCATATAAAATACTGGTATAATTCCAGGCAGACATTTCATTTAACGATATTTTCTATATCACTCTGGTAGCCTTCAGGCCTCATTTTTCCATGTGTCTGGAGACTTTGAGCTTCAGGGCCTTGTTCAGGGATTTTTTTTTTTTCCAGAATAACAGCCCATGGCTATGATCTAAGGCCTCTAGTTCTCTTTTCATCCGCCACTGTTGTCTCTAGAAATCTTCTACTCACCAGAATATCGCTACAAATTCTAGTTGCTGTCCCAGTGCAGCTTGAGTGCCTCTGATCTCTGCCTCCTTGCCCACAGTTCCCATAAAGGACAGATTTTTCCAGCTTGTGCTCATCCTACATATATAAAATGTCGTCCAGCACATTATCTTATTTTATTTATTCCAAGAGTGGTCAAATAAGGATGCCTGAAAAAGAGTGAAGAAACAGGGCAGGCATGTAGCAATGCCCTAAATATTTACCAAGTTACTATCAATTTTCAGACTTCTGAGCCAAAGCAGCTTTCTGTGTGTAAGATCCCACAGTGTACTTCTCTTCCATGAAATACAGGTTTCCACATTTTGATCCTACATGCAGGTTTATATGTGCATAATCCCATAGCACAGGTTACACAGTTTTATTATATATTTTCTAATGCACTGTTGTGCCAGTCTGGGCAAATTTGGAAATATATCCTCTGAGAGAAGACAGGTTACGACCACCCCTCCCCCCACCAGGTTCGGGAAAAAATGAATTTTCCTCGAAAGAAAGTGAAAGAGATAAAAACTATTTATTTAACAAACACACAGGAAAAGGATAATAATGCTAAATAATAAAACCTCTCGCTGTGGAGAGAAACACGGGAAAATTTCAGAGTCCTTCCATAGATCTCTCTCCCACTCCTTGGAGCTGGGATGGGGTGGTGGGCCCACCTCCAGGGCCAAGGCCTCGGTGGAAAGTCCTCCCAATGTATTCTGATGTTGAAACTGTCCAGCAGAGTAGAAGGGAAAAATCAGAGTCCCAGGAAAACAAAGTTCAACTCTCCGGAGGAAAAGGAGCTGAAAAGAAACTGGCTGAAAGCTGACTGAGAAACCAAGCCGGGTGCTTCCTCCCGCTCCCGCCGCTGCTGTTAGAAGCAAGAGGAGCCTTATCTGTGTCCTTGAAACATGAAAACAAGCTGCTTTGAAGAGTTTGCTCGGTTTCTTCTCTCCCCCATCTCAGGCTCAGTTTAAAGGCATAGAAAGGTACAAAATTAATTTCTGGGCATAGAACAGTGATATGGGATACACATCACAAAGTCACCCCAAGACAACTGTTTTCTTTTTTGTTTGGTTTGATCTTGCCACATGATAATCTAATGCCACTCTGTTTGTGTACTGGAAAAGGAAGCAAATAGTTTTCCGTGTTTACTCTCTGCTCCGGGTTATCATGTATAATCAGACACTGGTCCTTGACACATTCACGCTGAAGTTGGCTGGGGTACTCTTACACTTTACTGCAGTAGCATCTGCACTGCTAATGCAGTTGTAACAAAGTGGCCTGAAACTCCTAGATTAGCTGTATTGACTGAAAACAGAGCTCTGGAATGCATTAAATTGGTTTTGGACATTCTCTTTGAAATGCTTGCAGCTTTCCAGAGTTGATGCCTGTAATAGAAGACAAAGACAATTTAGTCTGCCTTGTTCTACTCAGTGTTTAATCTTATCTACCTTTCCCTTTTCTTCTTTCTTGGGCTGTAGGTGAGAGGACATCATCACAAGCCAGTGTCAATAGGATGTTAGAGGTTAGTGAGACAGATATGGATCAATAAAACCTGGAATGATGTTGGAACCCTGGGTTCTGAGAATTTCAGCCTGTCAGTGCTGAGAGGCAGTGATCCTCAGAAGTACACTGTCTTCAACCCAAAACCTTGAGAAGAGCTCCCTAAATTGTGTGATAGCACTGAGGTTGTTGCTGTCTAGTTAAAACTTATATCACTGGGAGGAATATGTAGAGATGTAGAAAATTAGGTTTAGGGGATATAGGTAATAATAGGCTACAATATGGAGGAATTTGGGTGTGGATCTTCTTCTTCTTCTTCCTTTCTCCTTTCTCCTTCTTCTTCACAAATCTAGGGGTTATGCCATTGGGTCAAAAGTCCCACACTGCGGGACATGAAAGGATGGTAACCGGATTATAAATAAAAAAAAGTTACTTGGTATTTCACAATTGGTTAATTTAGACTTTAAAAAGCTTTGGAAGTTAGAACTCAAGGCCATTTTCCATCCTGTTACCTTGGAGGCATACTCCTGTGCAGCTGTATTACTGATAAGATATAATAAACAACTAAGTCTGAACAAGAATTCTCAGTATCCTGCATTTGAATTCAAACTCTGAGTTAAAGGACTCACGCAACAGCAAAAAGAGAAAAACAAAAAATGGGAAAATTAATAGAATGTAGTGAACAAAATACCTAATATAAGGCAGCAGAATGGTTGCCTTACCCTTCCCATGAGTATCCATGGGGGAACCATCCATGACTGGTGCCTGGATCACTGTTACACTTTACCCTCTGATCACTACTCACTCAGTTATCTGCCCTTGCATGAGAGCTGCTCTTGTCTTAGCAATGAGCCCGACAACTGGGGGGGTGCATCCTGCAGCCAAGGGGCCAGCGTAATGCAATGAAGACAGAGAGCGGCACAATGGATGCATTAAACAGGTAAGACTGAAAGAACTGCTTGCAGCAGCCCACTTAAATAGATAAATTGCTCACCTGCAGAGACCCAGCAGTAGACAAAATTTCTGGATGGGAAGCCTATTTTGTCTTTCCTGCAGAAAAGACCACATCCTCTCATCTTATTTCTCTCTTTAATAACATGATATAAGCTTTGCCACACTTCTCTCTCAAAATTTTGCTGACTGATTTTTTTCCATATTCTTCAATTTTTCTCTCTTTACAAAGTTCAACAAAATAGCATTGACGTGTTTTAGGACCGTTTATCTGTCAATCAGTCAACTCCTGTTTAACAGATCTGATGATTACATGCAATCATTTCAGTGCAGTGTAGTGCTAAAACAGACCTTCCCAATAGAAACTGAGGCTCCCAGTGAAGCACCACACTTTCATTCTGCCCTCAGAAGACCGTGGTACCTAACTGAGGTATGAGATCTGCAAGCTTCTCATAGATAGCATCCAACCAATTTATTTAAAATGTAATTAAAGGATATCACATGCCAGATATTGTACGTGAAACTGATCTTGGGCATTTAGAGACAACTAGCAAGTGTCAAACAATTTACATATGATCATCAGACCTTTGTCTGATGGGAATTTTACAAAGAGCATTTCTATAGCTATCCAGCTCACAACAGAGAGACTTTCTTTGGACTTAATGGACATAAATCTACCTCTCAAAATAAAGAACACTAAAAAAGTGCCTTATTCAGATGAGACTGTTACAAACCATCATGAAACATTTCAGAGAGGCGAGTTCCTAAACTAGTGGATGGACCTAAGGTAACCTGAAGTAACAAAACATACCCTAATGTTTCAGAAATCATGCCTTAGGATAGAAAAGACTTGCTTGAGAGTTCCTACACAAATTACTGTTGTCAGTTCAAGCTAATGCTAATGTTACTCATGTCTCTAGAAAGCCAAAGAATCTTTTTTCCATTTGGATGTGTAGGAGACTTTGGACAACAACCTTTGAGTGCTCCATGCCTTGTGTTTACTAAATGAGAGAGTTTACAGTTGCCTGGGTTCCTTCATGTGAAGTTGTCATGAATTAACTGTACCTGAACACTAAGCCCCCCCACAGGTGGGATGGGGAGAGAATAGGAAAAGGAGAGGCGAAAAAACTCATGGGTTGAGCTAGAGAAAGTTTAATAGAGAAAGCAGAAATGTGCATTTAAGCAAAGCAAAACTGGGAGTTGATTCACCACTTCCCATGGGCAGGCAAGTATTCAGCCTTTCCCAGGAAAGCAGGGCTTCTTCACACATAAACGTGATTTGGGAGGACAAATGCCTTCACTCCGAACTTCTACCACACCTTTACACTGAGCATGATGCCATGCAGTATGGAATATCCCTTGGATTGTATTGTGCTCCCTTCCAGTTTCTTGTGCATCCCCAGCCTCCTCACTGGTGGGGTGAGGAGCAGAAAAGGCCTTGGCTCTGTGTAAACACTTCTCAGCAATAACAAAAACATCCCTATATCATCAGTGCTGCTTTCAGCACAATACCAAAGCACGACCCCATACCAGCTACTGTAAAGAAAATTAATTCTGCCCCATTGAAAACCAGCACAGAAGCTGTGACATGTGAAACATAATTTCTCACTGCTTCTGTTGACTCTAGTACAGAAAGGCCCAGCCTTTATGAACCAACACACATAATATATCTAAATAGATCAAACAGCATAAAATCATACTGCCCGTTGGCAAAGCTCCAGAAAGCTCACAGTTCATTTCCAAGCTGACTGAACCTAATTAAAGCATATCTCAAGATATAAAATTAGTAGGGATATGTCAGAAAGTAAGCATAAGCAAAGAGATTCATAAAGAAGTCAGTGATAATTGGAATTTTAAATGGTGACACTAGCTTGCAATGTCAGCATAGTAACCATTCCTATGGAGATTAAGAATTCACTGAAAATTAATGTAGAGCCTTTCACAGGCTAAGCAATGAAAGATTTGAGCAGATGGAGACCCCTTTGCCTTAGGGGCAAAATTAATATTCTCTAAATGCATGTACTTCCCAGAATGCTGCATGCCCTAAGAGATCTCCTAGTTATTATTCAGCCATTTAACTTCAGGAAAAAAATAACATATTCTGAAACAGTTTTAGGTAGCAAAGAAGAGACAAACAGTGAGGTAGGATGCTGCATAAAGTGTGACTTCTAGCCATGGTGAAGATTTCCACTTCTGAAAATATTATTTCAGCTTTAATACCACTCAGAAGGTCTGTGTCTCTGGCATGACAAAGCAAACCAATCTCAGGGAACCCATTTTCCGTCCTGTACCATCATATGACTTGCATGGACAATGGCAGAGTTCTTCATACTAATTATATGAATAATATCACCAGTATAATCACAGTTCCATAATTTTAGTCCCTTAGTACAGAGGTTTTCCAGGATGGCACTGCAGTGCAGTTCAAAAATTTACAAGGGAATTAAATCTTCATTGAACTCTCAGTTTTTTTCATTGAAGAGTTCCTAAATATCTAAGATAAATGAATGAATTAATTTGGTAGTGAGGATATTTTTGCCACACATATACATAGCAGAGATGAAGTGGCCCAGAGACCCATTCCTACTGCAGGAGCTCCGAGTGCTGTTACAAGGTGTTCCTGATGTCCCACCCGCCCTGCTCAGTAGAGAATGGAGCCATCCAGAATCACAGAAAGGGTCAGGTTGGAAGGGATCACAGTGAGTCATCTGGTCCTACCCCTCTGTTCAAGCAGGGTTATCTTAAAGCACATGGCACAGGATTGCATCCAGACAGTGCTTGAGTATCTCCAGTTAGGGAGACACCACAATCTCTCTGGGCAATCTGTTCCAGTGCATGGTCACCCACACAGTAAAGAAGTTCTTCCTTGTGTTCAGGTGGAACTTCCTTGTATACCATGCCTGGTATTCTACTAACCCAGGACAATGAAAAAACTATATGTTTTTAACAAATTTCAATAATTTTTTATCTGTAAATAGTCAATTCACCATAGGATATATAGGTAGCATGAGAATCTCACACCAAAACTGTGCTTTCCTCTCATTTGTTAATTATCTATGGCTTTTTTTAAAAGTTGGGATATATATTTTTTTTGTGTATGTATAATGCTGTTCAGTGCTCGAGGCACGAGCTCTGGTGTGCCCTCGATCAGAGCGAGTCCAGCTGCGTTATTTCTGTGCGTCACAGAAGTGACTTCGGCATCAGGATAGGCGCTGCTGGGCACGCTAGCTGGCTTCTTTGCAGAGGAGACATGGCAGGAGCCGATGGTACCGGCTCACGTTAGCTCGGAGGTAAAGGAAGAGAGAGGCTGTTCTGGTCAGGCTTCTAACAGGTTCATTGTCAGAAGTTTAGCAACCAGAACATGGCAATGATCTTAATCTGAGATCTCCCGAGAGGCTTTTCCCTCAGTTTTCTAGGGGGTTTGAAAAACCGCGGGGAAAGGGGAAAACAACCAATGAATTACAAGGCAGGGGGAGGATACAATTCAGCAAGAACCAATGGGGGAAACCAGGAGGTGGGAGATACAACAAAAAACCAATAAACAACCAAGTAAGAGGGAATTTTCCCGAACAGGGGAGGCTGTTTGGACCCGGGCGCAGCCCAGGGGGGATGCGGCTTAAGCTTCTGAGCCACCCCTCAACCCACGCTCCAAGTCTGAGTCTGAGTCTTCAGGATACTCGATCCACAGGAGGGGCTGGGATTGATTGGCATCTCACTGCCCCAGCCCTGCAGTGGGCTAGGTCATAGCAACATATATATATATATATATATATATATATATATATATATATATATATATATATATATAAATTTTTTAATCATAGAACAAATTAATATCAACTTTTAACCTGCAACATATTTAAAGTAACCCCCCTTCTGGAACATATTACAGCAGGAGGAGGAAAATCACCTGCAACAATTATCTTGATAAAGGCACATGGTGCTGCATAACAGCAATATTTGCATATCACAGATATTCCTCTGGGTTTTTTTAAATTATTGTACCATAGACATAAAATTCTAAGATTTCTTCATCTTGTTACATCATCAAAGTGAATATTTTATAACTACAGTGTTGAGTGAAATTGCTGAAGTCCTCTTCCTCAGTGGAGGAGTACCACTTAAATTAGAAAGGAATTAACAGGCTCAGAGGTAGTGGGTTTAGGTTCTACAATCACTTTGTTTCTGCTATACACAGGAATGGCTAAATATTTTGTAGCTATTTTAGATACTGAGTAACAAATAGTTGTGGGTTTATAAAAACTTCCTGGAACATGCTTAGCTGGTAGATTAAATTGTTTGAGGTTTTCAGTGTATTTTATGCATGAAGTAGAGCACAAGTTTACAAGAAACCTGTAAGAAAAAGAGAAAAACTTGCTAAGGCATATCTTGAACAGCCAACATTTTGAAAAGTTTTCCAGGTTTGAAATATACTTGATCTTAGGTGCCATCACATGCATCTCAGGGTTTGATGATAGTTGATGTTCAAGGCAGTACTAATTGCATGTTTGCAGCCCGTAAAATTACAATATAATAAAAAAAAAATTTCTGGTATTTTTCTGCTGCTCAGGAGTAAATCTAAAATTCCAGGATGTGCCACGTTCTGGGATGAGTAGAAGTGACTGTGTAAAGCTGTAGTTAACTGGGTTTCCTTTGTTGAATTGTGCCAGATCAATAAGGCATCTAAACATGGGTTAACTCTTGCTGGCTCTCTCTGCATTAGCATGTACTGCAGGCTAATAGGAGTCTTCCTATCAATTTCAAAGTAGCAGGACTTTAAACATGTTTTAATAGACAAAAAAAATACGCAAAGGAACTACCTGGACATGTTTTAAATTTTACTTTCAAAAAAATATCCTGAAGAACAGAAAACACTAATTGATTAATACAAGGCTTTATATGAAATTATGATTAACATCTCAATTAACAGACCAAAACCCATACTAAAGCTCCTTTTTTTTTCTGCAGCAGAAGGCTTTCATCCTCTGCACCAGATAAAACACTTCATTCTGGCCCTGTGAGAGTTGGAAGGAGATCTGTTACCCAAATGGAAGGTCAGAATGTGAACTACGGGTGTATTTTCCATGAATTATTGACTGAGATTTTTTTTCCAGTAATAGGATAAACGCCTTCAGAAAAAAAAAGACCTAACACAGAAAGAAGTTTTAAGCTTTATTTTCTCTGTGGGTACTAGAGGGAGAGGAAGAAAGGCACCATTTCATTCTTTATTTTAAGAAAAGAGCCTTTTATATAAAGATTGAGTTCCATTACCACCCTGGTCATTGACCATACCAAAGTAAGAGCAGTTAGGAAATGTATTTCTTTTCCATTTCAGGTTACAAATCAATAATTCCAACACTGCATTTAATCTGTATACACTAACTTACATGCTCAGAGCTCAACAATGCCCATTTTTCTTCTGTATCCATTGAGCACATCTCCTGTTCCAGCTTTATTGTGTCTTATCCCTCCCCTTTGCACTGAAGAAAACAGTGACAACCAGAGTGCTCTACCAAGCACACCTCTGTCCTCACCATGGTGAGTCAACCCACAGTGTTCATTACAAACCCAGGGCAACTATTTCTCACAATCACTTTTGTGTCCAACAAGATACTTTGTCTTTTTGCTCATCGCCTTTCCCACATTCACGTTTCTTTTGTGCACAGCCAGTGCCTGAAAAGAGCTAAATAGGATAGTGTATGGTTTTGGGGTTGGTTTTTTGTTGTTGGGGTTGGGGATGCAGGGGGGCAGGAGGGGGTTGTGCCAACTCAAAGTAAATTCTGCTCCTCATTTAAAACAAAAACATGGGGAAAATAAGCTTAGTCTTCTGGTCACTTGATAATGTAATCTCCATGAGCAGACTTTTTCCCATCTGGATTAGAAAGATGAGAGTAGCCAAGGCTTGCCTGTTTAGCAAATCATAGGGTGCAATAGATACTACTTGGACAGTATATAATAATTTAAAACATTAGTAATGATAGATAATTGCTCATAAATTTCTGTGATGTGGATGCCAAAAGAATTTCCTTGAAGCACAAAGTTTAGGTCCTATAGTTTTGGTATTTGTATGTTTATTGTAATTTTTGCTCCATTATAAAGTAGAGCCAAGAGTTTGATTAGAAAAAAAAATACTTTTTTTCTGATTTCTGTATTAAAATAGTATAAATTTGGAAGCATCTTAGCCTGTAGTAAAGTGTTCATACCAGGATATGAAGTGAATTAACATTTCAGCACAGAATCAGATGTGATTTTTTGCCAAATATTTTTGTTCTGCAAGTGAAACTAATTTAGTTAAGCATTTTTAAGTACCAATATTCCTTCATAAAAGAAAATATTGACTAGCTCTAAATATTGACAGATAAATCAAGCTGGGTAGATTGTTCACTAGATTGAGTGCTGGATCCACTGACCTTCAAATCTATCATGTTTTGCAAAATATATTCAATTCCCTCACAGCAACACACTTTTCTTTATTCTCCATCAAGCAAATACCTGACATAATGTGTGCTGTATCTCAAACAAAATAATTATTATTTCCATGGAGTATGGCATGCAGGTGGGAGGGGAGGAGAGAAGCAAAGGTTATTTTAATTTAGTTCTCAGTTCTCCCTTGGACAACTTGCTTAGCTCACCACAAATTCATCACTACACAGCTCAGCTATTCCTAATATGCTCTCTTCAAAAATGCATTATTTATGGATGCAGTCATGTAGTAACTCAAATGTCTGGAACAATTCCATGACAGAGATTCAAAAGGAATATTACACCTTCTCTACAATTTGTAGTAGTCTTTTCTTAAGATGATGAAGCAATTAAATTTAAATGCACCACGATCCCTTTTGCTGCGCATCTATGTTCAGAAGGTACTACTTTACTTAATTGCCTTTCTAAACCAGAGAGCTCTGTCACCACAGGAAGCACATATAAGGGAACAAGGATAGCTACTGCAGAAGGGAAAGGCAATCAGCATGATGAACAGGGAAAAGTTAATAGCGAAAACAGAATTAGTCTACTACATCTGCATTCAACAGCTCCCTGAAACAAAGTACTATCGGATTACATTTCCTCAGTTGGGTGTTTGCGTGAAATTCTAGAGCCATCTAGTCAGGATTAAATAGGATAAGAGTGTTCCCCACAATAATAAACATTAAATCCAGTGACAGAATAACAGACAGAGGGTGATCCTGTTTGTGTGTGTGCGTGCGCGCACACCGTGTGTTCCCCTGCATGTGGTGGCCCCTGTAGGCTTGAGTGATCTGACTGCATTTCTGGCAGAGCCCATTATTCTGCATGCACACAGCCAAACACATTAAATATTTACCACACTGGAGCAGAGCGATGCTGCAAGTGTGGAGTGCTGGTAACAATCTCCTCCAAGCATCTTCCTAATAAAGTGCAGATGTGATTTCACAATGGAACGGAAGTCCAGAACACACGCATGCGCGCACGCACACACGCGTGCACACAAAATAACTGTGGGTTATTTATGTCATGCCTTGTATTGATTATTACCAGATGGGAGGGCAAAGCAATAGCTGACAGATTAACCATATGGACCTGCTTTAATTTACCCTGAGTTATAGATTTGCAATTCTCTCTTCGCACTTTTTGGCTCAGAAACCTACAATTTGCTAAGTGGGAAAAAATGTAAACTTACTGTAAGGAGCACATTTCCATCATAAGCGTCCTAGGGCCACATCAGGGACTGAGCTATCTTTCTCTACAAGGACTGCAGTTCCCACACCACTTCCTAAAGCCACAGTCAGTACCATGAGCAGGAGATTTTGTTACAGACCGATGAACAAAAAGTGTTTCAATACTGATGAGCCTTGCAGACAATAGATCCTAACTGAAGAAGCTTTGTTTAAAATTCTGCTTTTCACAAAGCTGTTTCAGCAAGCCTCATATAACATTCCAACAAAAAATCCAGAGATGGCAGTTGTCAAGGCATCATTCTATTCGGAAAACTGGGAGACCTCAGCAGTGCTTTGAGCTTCAAAGCCTTGGCTCTGGAGGCTTTCTAAATACTTACCTTTCCTACAAGAGTCAGATTTAGCAGGAGCTACAAGCTCTCTGAAAGCAACAAATGAAAACACAGTCTCCCCACACAACTGTGACCTTCTGAGACTCGTGCATTATGCATTGGAAGGCTGGAGTGTAAATGGATACTTCAGAGACACTTAGAAAAAAGTCTAATTGACAAAAAAAGCTTTTTGGTCTGTCTGCTAAAAGTGGATTTGAAACAATGTATTTTCAGTACAGTTTAACCTTTAATTTCTATTGTTTTGATTTTACAGTCACCTCCATCCTACTTCCAAGGGCAGAGGGCAAACAACCCTCTACTGCTCATAAGTTTTACTTATATGTACACCATTGTAGTTTTCTAACCTTTCTGCTTTTCAAATCCATCACTTATGCTTACTGCTAAACAAGTTGCAGTAGACTTTTCATTTCTCTCTAAATCCATAAAAGACCTCTAAAAGTAGTGTCATGGGCAGCAGAGAAACAGCATATAGGGTCAAGACAATGAAAAGGAGACATGCAAGCCAGAAGATCAGCACTAGAGAGAAATGTGTACCATGCTTCAATGTGCTGTTCATATCTTCTGATAGTTACAGACAGATTCCAACCTTTCTGACATTAAAAGGCATGAATCCTTTCTTTCAGTTCTTCAGTCAAGAAAAATTGTGATAGCCAGAATTTGCAATTAGTCAGAGTTTTGTCCCTCATTTTTGTGACTCCTTCTGTCCAATCTTGGACAGCTGGGGGATTTTATTCCATTTTCTTACCCCTCAAATGAGATAACAATAAATATAATAATAAATATAATAATAATAAATAATAAACACTAATTCATGCACAACAATTTCTAGGGGAATTAGCAAAGCTTTTTCAAACTCATAGTTAAAAGCTATGCTCCATCTACTCTGCCTGGACATAATTCTAAAACCACAAAAAAGCTTAGAAGGTTGCACCCAATCTGGTAAACTATTCTCAGATGAAAATTTAATAGCCTACTGGAACAAATGGCAAAAGTCCTGCTGATTTTAACACAGTTAGGATTTCAGCCCACTAAAAAAATTTCCTAATGGAAGTCATGCACTTCAAACATTTCCACAGTACAGCCCCATATATTCAGTTTCAGAAAAGTATTCTGTAACTCATGCATGACTGATGCTTAAGAAAAAGAAGAAAACATTAAAGAAAATGTCAGCGTTCAGGGCAACCTGTACAAAAGGTGGTGGTTGGCCTTAAGATTGTGCTATTTGTGAAAAAAAACCCTACTTTTAAATTCAATGGCTGCTAGAGCAGGGAATTCATTTTCTATTATCATTTTTGATAAAAGCTAACAGCTTAACACTACAACACATGTAACCAATGTCCAAAGAGACATTCTCGAAAACATAAGGACATTTGTAGCATTTTCCCTTCCTCAGCACAAGAGTCCAATTTACTGTTACACTGTTGGTCACCTACCAGGCCTGTGACAAAAGCAGTTTGGGAATCTATAGCTCTCAAATCCCAGCCCTGTGCATTAGCAGATAAAGCGCAGTTTGCTTTTGTGCACATGCTGCTCTGATGCAAGGTAAGACTGAAGCCAACTTATAGAAACTATTCTTTCACCATAAGTGAAGGAGGGTTACAGATGCTTCCCTGAAGGTGAACAACAAAGGGTAGTATATGAGTGCTTCTCTTGACAGTGGAAGCTCTGTGTGAGATGACTTGTGTGCCTAGGACTACTGCTTACACCTCTGTGGAGAAACAAGATGATGTCCTGGTGATACAGCCTTGGTCATTTACTCAGTGACACAACTCTTCATTATTAGAGTGTGTTTGCTCTTATTTCTAAATGGTCTCTCCTCCTCCATCTCCCCACACTGGCAGAAGCCTGGAAAGAGGAAGAGCTGTACTGAGGCCCTTCAGTTTCAGCCTAAGGCTAATGCATTCATGCATTACCTCAGGACTTCTAGAGTGGAAAAATTAATAGGATGCAAGGAGAGTTTATTTCGATTCAATCAGTGCTGTAATGCAGAGGAGGAAAAAGAGACTCAGGTTGGTTTATTATGTACAGGCAAAAGGGCAGAGTGGACACACTGGGAACCAGGGTTAAAATCTTTAAACTGCAGCCATAAAATATAGGCACGCACCAAATGCCTTTCTCTAACAGAAGACAGAAAGTTTACTTTTTTTAGAAAGCAGCTTGGAGGCCAAACTCATTACAGAGTACGACAGGGTAGACTTCTTTCAGCTCTATGAATGTGCAAATCCAAACATTCACACTGAAAAGTCAAATTCAGAAATGCTATGTTTCAAACTCCTTTCACCAAACCAGAAAAAAGTAGCCAACCCTTGACAGACAGCTTTGCTCCTAAGTTTTCCATCTTTCATTTCAACTCAGAGTTTCAGGCATACCTATTCAAAGTTAGGTAAATCATCAGAACATCTGAGTGGGATTTAAAGGGCAATATGGGTACAAGTCCCGCCAGTACAGGCAGGGGCTGTGTTATTTCCTCACTTGAGATGCCACATGCAGTGTACTACACAAATGTTCAGATTCCAGCTGTGTTGATAGAGCCCCTGAGTGTAGCTCAAACACACACAGTAGCTCTGCCGGGTTTCTTGATTTAGCTGTTTCTTTATCAGGAAAAAGTAATATCACTTCTGACGTCAAGCAAACATGCCACTTACATGTCCATGTACCAGTATTTAATGAAAACCTGTGGATGCTTCCACACATAAAACTTTAACCAGTATCAGTTATACTGGTTAAATAGAAAGGTGAGCATCTGATTTGTAAAAATCATTGTGATGCTGCCTAAAGTCCCAGATTTGTGTTCTGACACATCTGTGACAACAGATTGAAACTAGATGACCCAGGTATCCTTCTGTACCTTCCTGACAGATGCCACTAGGCAGTGAAATAGACCTAAATCGAAGCTGTGGGCTATAACCCCTTCAGCTGTCTAGTTTTAATCCATTGCCACAAATCTGCTGGGTACCATAGAAGCAGTTATATTGTCCAAAAGTGCTTTTGTCAGTATAGCTCGCTTCACACATTGAACCACTGTAAACTATGCTAACCCCAGCACCTTTTTGCTAGTATAACTCTGATTCCATTAGTAGGGTTTTATTCGAAAGTTATCCAGTAAAGCTATCTGTAAAGCCAGGTCTTTCATTAGGAATGAAACTGCTAACAAGTTTGACATTTAAATTACCATTACTAGCCAGCTGAGCTATCTTGCTGAAATGAATGGGCCATTTGGACCTCTCAGAACTACTGCTGCAAGCTCTTTGCTCTTTCCCCTGTGATTCAAGTTCCTGATGGGTTTTTCTTTTTTGCAAGCAGAACCCATAAAAACATCATTATTTTTCAAAATTCAGAGGATCAAGATATTGATACAAAATGGTGCCTGAGATGAACTGCTACTGTTTTCAGACCTTCTCCAAGCACTTACCTGCAGTAGGGGAAAATCCCCTGGGTTACATGGAAAGCTTCCCAGGTCCTGCTTTGCCCAAGAAAATACACTAAGAACAATTTCATCGTTAATGCTCAGGTTTTCTCCTATGTGACTTTGGGAATTTTTTTTTTTTTTTTTTTTTTTTTTTTTTTTTTTTTTTTTTTTTGCTGCAGTTTTCCTCCCTGCTGAAAAGGTCTAGTTCTCTTCCTCTTACCAGCCTGCTGTGATGGACCTTGGAGGTCACCACATGAGCAGGGAGAGAAACACCCCTCTTTCAAGTGCTTTAAGAAAACAAAAAATAACAATTTACTTTTGATCAAGAGACTGCTATCAAAAAAACCTGTAAATACATTAGTTGTGCTCTTTCTGGCTGCTGCTCTACTGAGTTCAATCTTTTTGGCTGAAAGCTGCAGAAGTCCCATTGTGACAGCCATAGGGACTCTTAGCTGTAGCCATGGCTACACGATGGAAGAGACAATGCTGCAGGTATCGACATGGATCAGGAAAAAGGTACCATGGCAGCTCCTGAGAAAGCAGCAAACTGCATCTGAAAGCCTGTGAAAGAAGCAAGATGCATGCTGAAAGAAAGACATTTGATCATGCAAGAAAAGTAGACCTGACTCATCCAAGGGTGCTTTGGGACAGCCCCAAGCTGTACTCAAGTCATATGATGGCTTTGCTGTTTGTCAAAAATCAGGACAGCTCTATTTGCCTTGGGTTAACTGGTTCACATGTCCCTTGCCTACATGTGATCTCATGTAGCTGTTCATTAGGATGTCAACTTTGTAAGAAAAAAAAAGCAAAAAAAATTTACAGAAAGCGAAAACCCACAGGTTTAAGGATTTGGCAGGGGGGGAGGTAAAAAACAGAGACTTCATGGGTAATCAAAATCCTGGTTTCTTCAAACTTGCTTCCTAACTCAATAGACTGTGGATTACAGTATAAAGGTAATTCCAGATTCTGAAAAGATATTGAAAAATCAGTGGTTACTAAATAAATGTAGGCAGCAGAAGGATGCTCTTGATTTTGCACATAAAAGGAGAAAAATAGACACAGGAGAAGGCCTGACATTCCTCTTCCATGGACACTAAAACAGCACAGAATTATAGTTCCATCTCACCTGCTTCATGCTTCAAAGAATAATGCCTGTGAATGGAGGCAACCCTGTTCCAAATTCTTCTGTTTGCTTTCATCATCTGCAGTGTGCTCACTCAGGGGCTGACTAATGCTGCGTAATTGATGGATATTCACGCTCTGAAGCATCATGGCCTGGTAAGTAACAGCTGGGAAGAAAAAGATTCTTGTTAAATAAATAGAACCAGAATTAGAAGGCAAGGATTTTAACTAAAGCTAGGTCTTCTGATGCATATTTCTGACAGCTCTTTCACTTGCACTAAATGCTTCAAGATGTACAAAAATCTGCATTATTTGCGACAGCTGGTTTTCTTTGCCATCAAGTGTTTCTGAAGCTGCATTTTTACAGTTTGAAGGCTGCTATGCTAACTTGGTGCCATGTATTTGAAAATTACTTGCTAGAACAAACAAACAAAACCAAAAACCACACTATTTTCATTTACTGCCTTTTATTTTACAGGGCATTGCAAGGATTCTTGAAGGACAGAGAAAAAGGGGGCAGGAGCATTTTCTAAGGGAGATAAACATAGACCTAATTTGTCAGAGTTGTGAGAGCTGCCAACAGTAAGAACATCCTTGAGGCCAGGCATAAGGCAGCGTAAGGTAGAAATGCAGAAAACAGGTCAGGCTTGCTACAGGGTCTCAAGGGGAAATGAGGAACACTATTATGCTTTACCCTTTGGGTTCACGTAGTTGCCGCAGATTGGGTGTTTGTGGGGTTTCACCCATACGTGGCCAGACAACATTTGGCAGTTTCACTTCAAGATGGCTTGTAGTCAAATTTAGAGCCAAATATGGTGACATTCTCACATCAGATTCAAAAGCTTGATGTTCAGGCCCTGCTCAGAGGGTGAAGAATTGGGATAAAACAGTGCAAGCTCACAGGCACCAAATCAAAGATAATAAAAACTCTTTTGCATGGTTTTTTCTTCTTTCTCTTTTTTTTTATACTTTTTCTTGTCTTCTTTTTTCTTCTTTCAGACCTACTCTACTGGTTCTCTATGATGCACTTATCAGACTGAAATAAGAATTTCACAGAGATGGCTCTTGACATAAAACCAAGATCTTTGAGCTTATCTCTCTGGGCACAGCTCTGCATTCCCTCCTGCCTATTTCACTCCAGTGACTCTTTCCTTTCAAAGCTCTCCATACAGCATGTCTGGCTCTTACAGGGCTGATCAGCCTCAGTCACAGAGGTTTTCAAACACATGAGAGAAAAACACCGTGATGAATTTGGCTATTTGCACCACGGAACTAATCCTAAAGATACATCCATTTGGGTGACTCTGATAATCAGGCCAGTTTTAATCTCCTTGTCTTCCTTCTTCTGCTACACTTCCCTCTCACTGAACAGAGACACTAACTAGGTGAATGAGTGAGTGGGTGGGTGGTGGTGTGGAAAAAGTGCTAGCTCAGCTTGCTAATGACTTGAACTGCTCAACTAATGACAGATTTTGGCAGGTTCTGATAATCATGATAGTAGTAACTGGCCCATGTTATATTGTTTCCATCTAAGCTTCCTGGAATACGTTAAACTAAACCAGTTTCTAAAATAATATTATTTTTTCATGTAGTACTTGGAACAAAAGGGAACACAAGAAAAACTGTTATTTCACTTTCTACCAAGACAATGATAAAAATGGTTTATTAAGCAACACAGATGGTATAAATCACATTTTGGTTCTGTCTACTTCCTTTTCATACATTTGTAGAAAGCTAGGAGTTGAACATTCATAAATATATATTTTCTTATCAAATAGCAAAGTCTTTTATCAACTTCATTGAATGTCTTTTGATGGCAAATAATTACACTAAGAACAATGTAAATAAATGAGAAACAGATCATTTCAGTTCTCATTAGAAATAAGAGACCAGATTAATGCAAAGATTATACCAAAAACAATTGTGAGTGAATAAGAAATCTCTGTTTACTTACATAGACAGTATTTAAGCCTAGAACAAAATTTATTGTGCAGCAATTGTAAGGTGCATTTTGTTCTTCAAAATACTTTATAAACATATGATTTATATCCTAAAGCACTCTAAGGTTCTTCATTACTTTTTTCAAATTATTCAATTTAGGAAGCTACTTTAGAATCAGACTTTACAGACTTCTAAGAAAATAACTTGTTTCTTCTTCATGGATAAAGAGGACGTGAACATAAAGGCTAGCACTGGATGTCCAAAGCTCCAACCTTCCACCTGCTCAGATTTAGATCAGACTAACCACCTTCTCCGCTTGTTTGGCTATGTTTTTAGGATAATATTTCTTTAAAAGGGGGCTATCACTGTGAGTTTCCAACAGTCACTTAGTCTGGTTAAGAAAACCTGTCTTCAGCATGCAGAAGCAGCAGACTTTATCATGACTGGTGAAATTATAATTCATTATCAAATGCTCCAACAGAATCTATCTACCCATAGAATCATAGAATAGTTTGGATTAGAAGGGACCTAAAAAGATCACCCTGGTCCAATGCTCCCTGCAGCAAGCAGGGACACCTTCCACTAGATCAAGTTTCTCAGAGCCCTGTCCACCTGACCATGAATGTTTCCAGTGATGGAACATCTACCACCTCTCTGGGCAATTTGTTCTAGTGTTTCACCACCCACCTTGTAAAAAATTTCTTCCTTATATCTCGTCTATCTTCACCATGACATACATTGGTCCCCCATGTGCTAAGGACCAGCCAAAGGCATTTGTCCAATACTGCATTTTGTTCCTAAGGAAGAGGTCTGCTGGGAACAGGCGAAGCCACTGAGAATAAGTTACTCCTCCAGATTCAGTCATTTCATTGAGTCTGTTTTAAAGAAACCTGGGAATAAACCAGCATGGGTGGCTGAACCATCTGCTGTTGAGCCTGGAGGCAATCTTGAGCAATTGGGGCTATGAGTTCTCATTCAGAAAATGTTTACACCCCACTCCCTACTGTCCAGAGAAACATTTCAGAGATAGTTTCGAGGTACTTAGATCAGAGGCTGCAAGCAGAGAAATAGCCACCCCGTAAATCTCAAATGGTACTAAGTAGCTCAAATGTTTATTGAGATTCTCAGGTGGGAATCATAAGCTGTGTTGAGCATTATGAAAACACTGAAAGCAGTACTTGGGTTAGCTAACTTTTAAGTTACTTTGGAAAAGCCTTTGTTAACTGAAATGACTACAATATTGGCACATCCTTAGGTTGCAAGATTTTTCAAGAAAGAAAATACCCATTTGACAATACTCTGAGTAACTCACAGTATCTGTGCTAGCAAGAGCAATAGCACTCCAATGTCCAGCTGGGATTTTACTCACTAAGTTGGAAGTAAGTATTGTTAAAAATAGGATGTCAAATACTTTCAAAAAGATGATTTTTGAGTAAGCCCAGTAAAAAAATAGTTGTTTGGTTTTGACCAAGTGTTACTTTTGCTCATGTCACCATTAAAGCAGATAATTCTCAAGAAATGTAAAAGCATACATTTCAAACAAACCCCTCCCAAACTAAAACCGCAAGGTCTCACAGAAATCTCTCTATATACTGTACTTACTTTGCCATTTTTTGTTCTTATTTCTTCTTCCCTTTAATTATTTCTAACTTTCATTCTTGAAGTAACTTTTCATACATATTCATTCTCTACCCATCATTCGCCACCTACCTTCCTAAAATAATAATTAAGAGGAGATTTATGTCTAATTTGTTGGCATCATTGTATTCATTATTTTCCAGTGAAGAGTATAAAAAAATAAATAAAAATTAAGCAAAAGGTGATTTTCATTTTTTGTTTTTTTAATTAAAAGAATATGGGTTAGGGGTTTTTTTAATTCCTCAGGTCTCTATAACTTTTGTTGTCACAGACTCTGGGACTGTGACAGCATTTTTAAAAAGCATCTTCTAAATAAGTTAAAATCATGCCATACAGCAAACTGAAATGAAGCAATGAATCACATCTCCCATGGGTATAAATCTGCGAAATTCCTTTCGGGTCAGTTGTTTTATACTGATCTGCTGAGAAAGTGGTGGTGGGGAGGGCTTAATCCCCTTTTGCTTCATTCTTCCCCTCTCCCGCTACACTCCTATCCTCTTATCCCTTTTTGACTGGTAAGACTTAAAGTCAGAAATATTTTCAGGAAGTTTTCATAATGCTGGTGACACTTCAAACATGCTAGAGGGGGCCAAGAGAGAGAGATTAACTAAGTACCTATATTTGTATGCATTAGCTCAAAAAGCAATTAGCTCCTGTAACAGGAGACCTAACACATTGGTGCCTAGCGAGAGTATATATGACTAATTCTGTGTCACTGTATCAAGAAGAGCAGTTTGCCCACCAGAGAAGCTAACATGTTGCTATATAAGAATTAATTCATTTTGAATTGACATTTTTAAGCTTGCAGCTGCTCTCAGCATTTAGGGATATTTTTTAATTTTCTCCTTCCTTTTTTCCATGATTATTTTTGACAACTCCATCCTCCTACTCAGCCCAGTGCAAAGCAGTGCAGTGGAAAAAGCATCGTACTTCCACCAAGTAAATGAGTAGTTGTATAATTTCTTGTCTGTCTAACCCTTCTCCTCTTCCTCCTCCCCCAGGAAGCCCCAGATCCAAGATATAATAGAGGACAAAATCAGAAGATTCATTCCCCTAGAAAAGAACAGTAAAACTATATTCACTTCAGTGACAGAACATCTGGCTTTATGCTAAAGAATTTCTCACCTCTTACCCACCCCTAGATTCTCCCTGGTGCAAAGTGACCATTCCAGATGGATACATTTCACAGTTTCTCCTTACCATTACTTCGGACTGTAAGAATGGCTAAGCGCAGAATTATTTTGCATGTGGTCCAAACTAGGCCACATCTGAGCTTACTTTACAATGGTGTTTGTTGTGATGAGACTGCTTCTTGCTTCAGTGGTATCTGATATTGTGGTAACGCTGAGAAATCACTAGAGGCCTTGAGAGTTTGTCCTTGTAGGTTTCCTGAAGGCTGGGCCTCTGGTCCTTGCGAGGAGGGAGATGGAGGATGAGCGAAATCCTGCAGGGCTTCAGGTTGCACAGCTCAGCAGCAACCCAACCACCACAGCCGTAAGTTAAATATCTTTACCCTCCTGCTCAGTGGACCACCTTACCCATGTCTGAAGTCACCCATTTTGTACCAGCTTTACATTACCTTCCCAGAGACAGCCTTAGAACACAGATCCATGACTTCCTACCTAACTGAGGCTGGAGAAAATTACACAACTCCTCTTCTTCAGCTTCACTTTCAGTAATGCTATCAAATACTTTCAAGTCTTCTGTTGAAGCAAGCAAAAAACACTCGAGGCAAGGCCTAAGCTACTGATTGTTAGGTTTCCCTGTAACACAGCTTATAGGTTTCTCACAAGCTTAATTGTATCTTTTTTAAAAAAAGTACTACAGGAAAACCCCTGCTGTAACCTGACATATATTAAAGGAATGCAGGAATTGATAAACAATACAAAGGCTAAGGATCAATTGCTTTGAGAACAACTGATGAGGTCATTCACTTATGAAATAGCAGCCTTGACAACAGGGATCAGGTGTCCCTGAACTAGTTCCTGAAGTGTAACCATACCAGGTAATTAATATCAGCCCTGAGAGAGGCTAACATTTCTGTTCAAATCACATTGCCTTCTATCTGTGAGCTTTTCAGCAAGCTCGAGGCACAGTGGAGCAGAACAACAGGGAGTGCAGTTACTATACAGGCTTCATTGTCCGCAGAACATGCTGCTACCTAGTAGTAGAAAAGGCAACAAAAAGACTGCTGGACGGTCACTAGGGAATAAAAAAATGAAAATTAAAAAAAAAAAAAGAAGAAGCCAGAGCTGAAGCACTGGATGTGCTTGCTATTATGACTTGGCACAGAAAACAGAGAACTTTCCAGGGCCATTTCCAGCCTTTGCAGGAGACTGTGCTCTCTGGAACACAGAACAGGGTGGGCTGAGTGGGCTTGCCATGCCCTGTCACATTATTTGCAGCAATTTTGCCTGTTTTATCCTCTACTTTTCTGAAAGGAAGGGTAAAAAAAAGTGTCCCAAACACTCTTCAAAAATATAGAAAATGCCAACCCAAAACAGCAAAAGTAATTAAAACCTAAGGCCAGCTTAAAAACCATGTTGGAAGTCATACAGCTGCAGCCTTCAAAGGCTTGCTTTTTTCTGGAAAGGGGTGGAGAAGAAAGCTTTGATTTAAAAACCACCACCACCATCACCACAATGGATCATTTGATCTTTTGGTTCCTCCTGTTTTATTTTAATTAATGTTTCAAAGTACCGATTTACAGTCAATCCAACTTTATTAAAGGTTTATTGCAGGATTAAGAGAGATTTGAAACCAAGCCCAACACAGTCAGAAGAGACAAGCTCAAAATGGCCACTCAACAGATAAAAAGCAAAACATGCTGGTAGTGTTTTGAGCAATCGGCCAATAAAGTCAGGCAGCATTTATAAATACTGTGTAATTTTTTTTCCTCTGGCAATGAAAATCTTTTAAACTCCTAGTTAAAAGGCTTTTGTGCCACTTGTGAAACATTTCTTTTCATTTTCTTAAGAGAGCATTCATTCATTTTAGGTTATTATTAAATAGGATCCTGCATATATGTACCTCAAGTACGCTACGATTGCCCAAGCTAAATGCAACACGTTAGCAACATCATACCATTTGATTCCACTCTTTTGCCAGGTTTTCAGGTTCAGAAACATCATGATTTCCTACTTGAAAGGGGTGTCAAGGCTCTGAAATGTTCAAGACTGCACACTCCTCTCCACATGCACCATGTACAGGACACAGAAGGAGCAAGGCTTGTTAAGGCAATGAGCTCATTTTAAATCTTGCAGAAGCAGACATCTTTCTAACACTTCCAGATATATTGCATCCAGTTGACAGCCTGCCTTGGTGGTATTAGAACTTTTTCTAGGAACTTATTAGTATTTCAAATGGATTATGTGCCAACCTTTATTTTGTTCTCCATTAGAAGAGCAGTAAATCTGAGATCTTTTATGAAAAAAGCACTGTGTTTTGTTTGTCACAGTTATCAAAAATGTCCTTTTCTCCCTTCCAGAGGTAATGTTATCGAAGTCACAATGCTGAATTCCTCAGACCAGATCTAAAGTACATCTTCTGTTCAGTTCTTCTGGCTTTTGCTGGTTTTGAGAAGACAAGGTAGAGGCACATCAAAACTTCCCATGCAGTGTAACACCTTGGAAAGCATTATTCCCTTTCTACCATTTCTTCAATGGACATGTGGGAAAAGAGGAATTGCCCTGTGTGAGATCTGGATCCAGTGGTAAGGGAGCCAGGGTATCAGTGTGGGCACTGGGGCTGCTCTGCAGCAGGTCCAGGAGGCGCTCACAGCTCCACTGCTTCGTTTGGCACAGCTACTTCCTTCTTGTTCAAATGGACAGCAGTTCACAGCTGTGGATATATTACCCTCACCCACTTTTCCCCTGAGAGTGTGTCTACAGAGGCTATCAGGGGCCTCCTTTACATTAGTGCTGCTACTAAAGCAAGACACTACTTACAGAAATGTATTTCAATCCTGACTCCTGCAGACATGCTTTGGCTACTTTTGTCCACTTAATGAGAATATAATCTAGGGCCCAGCTGGTGTAAGTCAGCACAGAAGCAATGAGCCTAAGGAAACAGTGCCAATTTACCTCAGTGAGGATCTGGCCCAGGGGATTCATAATGGATGGAGTTGTCTAGTCAAGAAGAGGTTGGAACAGCTCGGAATGACTGCATTTCTCCCCCATTTTCACAGTTCAGACAGCTTCTGCCAAATGGTATGAGCAGCTGGACATCTCTTTCAAATCCATATTTAATTCCCTAAAGCTGCATTGAAATGAAGAATCCTACTCACACAAAAAGAAAAAATCAATATTTTGCACTGCTTTAGCTTCAAATTTTAATGAACAAGGAAGGTGCTGCTGTAGTGTAGGAAGAAACCACATAATCAAAGACACAGAGTCTCAAGGCTGAGGAAAACAAGAAAAAAAAAAAAAGCATTTTAAAACATTTCCTTTGTTTATTGTTTATGACATAAATTTATTTATTAAACAAATTTAACACCTTTTTTGCTCAAGAGTAGCAGTAGAAAAAAATTACGGTCTGAGAATTGAAATGACTGCACAAATTAAAAGAGAAAATATTAGTTATTGTCCTTTATGATATTGCCATCCATAGACAGAGATACTATAAATATATCAAACTGCTTGAATTGGGATCAGATTATTATTAAGATTAATCTCTCTACTTACCTTTTCTCTTTCAGCACAAAGCTAAACAAATTTCAAATCAGTGAATAAACATAACTATGGATGGAAAATAGAGGTCTTTTTAAATTCTGATTGAAATTTGCTTTTTCACCTTCTTAATTTAAGCAGAAGAAAGTCCTCTTCAATATTGTTTTGTGCTAAAAAATTAATCAAAAATAGCTGAAATGCACCTGAACATAGGGAGTGGAATACCGGAAAGAAATCATGATGTCAGGTAGTGTTATTGGTTTTGTTGGGACTATCTAAATTGTATGGGGGTACATTACATTATGGAGTGGAACAGAATCTATGTAAATATAGTGTCTTAAATTATATTTGTAAATTCTAGTCATAAGAATCCGTTTTGAGGTCTCTCAAGTTGAATTTTCACTCTTGTTAAAAAAGGCATTGTAAAGGTATGTCCCACTGGATTTTGTTTACAGACTTGAAAAAAAAAAACAACCTGAAACCCTCAGATTTCACCCAACTAGATTAAAGTCTGGTTTAACATACAGATATTTCTGAAAGTGTTGCTAGCACTGAATACAACAGTCCATCAAATGGACAGCTGTTCTTTACTAATGGGTCACATTCTAAAATTAACATCACTACATCTTTTTAATTTTCATTGATAATCTAAATCAGAATAAAAAAATTTGACCCCTTAACAGCAGAGATGTAAGCTTCCATACGCTCACCTGAAGCTATAAAAAACATTGAGACTTGTTTTACAGATGGATCAAACCCCAAAAGCCCAAATAACTCAATAGCCAAAGATAGATGATATGAATCTTACTTTCTGTTTTTGACATTTTAAAGCTTGAAAGTGGTATCTTTCCTCTTAAACCAGTAGTTCATCTCTAGAAATAAACACAGGGTAATAGTTTTTCAGAGAAAGAGGCTCAATTTCTCAATCAGATGCAACTACACTGATATTTTCTGCAGTGAAACAACATCATTTCAAACTCCACCACTAAATAAACTGAAGGTGCTTTCTGTTGTTAGGAAATAACTTTCACTAAAAACTATAATATATAAGATACACATACCTTATATACAGAACATATTTGAGCAAATGTGCCTGGGCACATCTTTCAGAACTTGTATTTTTCTGGTATACAAGGGATTCCTAAGACTGCCAGATCTGGTGTGGTTTTGAAAGGTAAAACTGCCAAACCATCAGGCAATGAGAAACCAGATTACCTGCTTGACACAGCTTCAAGGACGATGTGCATGCCCTGTTCCAAATTAAACTTCAAAAGAATACCATAATCAAACAAACTGAACATATGAGGTATCCAAGGACAGCACAACAAAAGGCTGCTTTGCAGAGACAGAAAGATAGAAAGAAAGGAATGGGAAGCAATATAGCCAACCCTCATGAGCAAAAGGAAGGAAGTGAAAATTGAGGTATCCAAGTGTATTTGAACAAGGTAAAAAGAGTAGGGTGGGTTTTCTAATTAATTGCATAAGCAAAAATTCTATACACCTCCAGACCAATGTGGACCAATCAGCTGCTCTTCTAAAGGCTTCCTTCACAGTTTAAAAAAAAGAGGAATGTCAGAGCTGTGAGTGACCTGTGTAGTAATCCAGTAACTGCAAATTCTGAACATTTTCCACCTCTGGTGACTGTTCACACCAATAGGAAACAGTCTTTTTCCATTACTGTCAGTAGGATAATATCCGTGCTAGATCTCTAGAGGATCTAGTCTTGCCGGGCAAGCATATTTCTCTATGAGTGAATTTTTGGGGGAAAAACAAAAAAGAAATCTAGAAAGCAGTGTCAGTGCAACTGCATCCAAAAATTATTTTTAATGCTGGTTGAGTCTAAGAAAATCCAATTTGGAAGAGTGATGGGTATTCTCTGTGTGTATCTGAGGTTGGTGAGTGCATGAGTAAACATGTTAGCTTTTGAAACCTAAGCATCTCAGTCAAACCAGATAAAACAATACCAAGAGTCTGAAAACTGCCCTTCAAAAGGGAAATATGTGGGTGGGGGTCAGGTGTATTTGATACAGGCCAGATACAGCACAGGAATGTGCAATATCCTGCTTCCTTCAACACCAGAAAAATCAAAGGGCTAGAGATCATCTCCCTGCTCACAGCTCCAATCCTTCCAGCCAAAAAGTTCTCCACAGAGGGGACCTATCTCAGGGGACTGCTCCAAGGCTGCACCTGGCCACCTGTGCATCTGCATTTTCTTTTTTTGTTGTTGTTGTTTTTCCTTGGGGGATTTGTTGTGTTGTTGTTGTTGTTGAAGTTTTCTCTCTCTGACTCCATATTCCACCACTCAATTAGCCCTGTGACAGTCCACCCTGTACATAGTCCTGAGAGGTGCTGGGCATAGCTTCAGTTTGGAGACCAGTCCCATGCCATAAAGCAATTTAAGTTTTTGCACTCACTGTGGTATTTATAATTACTTACTTCTGTCTGCCTAAGCCTTGATGCTGCTGGGGATGTACTGGGCATTTATCAAGCACTTGCACAGGTCCCTCCCTGGCTGCAGGGTACTGAACAAGCATGGCAGCTACCTCAGACCCCCATGAGCTGCCTCTGCAACCAACGTGAAGCTCTCTGACTAATTCTAACTGCATTCAGAGCACTCACAAAGATTGCACACATATAATCTTTAGCATTCTGCAGCTTTACACTCTACCTGTAAAGCAGCACTCATACCTCAAACTTCCAGAGGTTGTGGGACAGTAACTTAAATAATATTGGTGAAGTACACAGAAATGTTATTATCAGCAGCAGGGCCCACACAGAAATTAATATTTGTTTACTCAGAACAGGCTTAGCTCTGAATGTACAGCAAACAGAGGGCACTGAACACTGAAGGCTAGTGATAAAGGAAAAATAATTATGGCCACTTCCTCACCATCTCGTGCATTGAGGAATAAGGAGCAAAATATAAAGTGATGAATAATTCAAACATCTGTTATGTCATAGATATCCTAGGATAAATTCTAGACTGAATAGAGCCTATGTTCTTAAAATTCTTTTTTTTTCTTTTTTCTTAAATTTTCTTTCTTCCACAGTATTTAAATTTTGGAAATACTGTTTAAATACAATGCAAATAATACTTACAAAATATATGTTGCAAATTCAGTTACTTACTAATGGGGTATGATGCACTTCACCACCCAGACTGTCAACCAGTAGTCCAAAACTTGCAGACACCCTTTTGCATGAAAGTTGTACAAATGCTAGATAGTCATATTGCATTTCCTACATTTGCATTGTTAAGACTGAGCATAACCAAACATTCACTAATCTCAAGAAATGTAGAAGAGCTCAATGAAGAATAGAAGCAGCAAGCAAATGTCAGTGTCTGAGGGAGAAATTAGAGGAGAACACTGCAGGAGGATGGGGGGTACAAAATAAGCAAGCAAACAAGAAAGTCAGGTTTTTTCCCCTCCTCTGCCAGCTGCATGCCAGCTCTAATGAGAGCAGCAGCTAAGTAGTCCTGCCAGCTCTCCAGGATGGAGACAGATATGATGACAAGGAATGTGAGGAATGAAGCACTGCCGCTGCTGTTACATCTGCTTGAAAATCTGACATCAGCCTCCTTTCAAAGCTAACTAACCCAACAATTTCTGCAGCTATTAACAGAACACACTTGGTATTATTGAACTCAAGGTGCGGGAAGAATCAGACCCAAGTCCATCCAGTCTAACAGCTGGATTGTTTTTATTTTACCCCTTAAGATTTTGCTGTTCATACCTTTTAATAGAGGTGGTTATTTTGTTTTTTTTAAATTAAGTCCAGGTCACTAAAAAGGGTAGAAAACAACTATAAGCATGGTCTCCAAAAATGCTGGAAAATTAAAAAACCTTTGGGCTTCATAACAGATAGGGGGAAAAAAAAAGAATGAGGACAAAAAGTGGGAAACGAATGGCTGTGATTGGGAGTCCCCAGCTCAGTATGCCTGTCACTAGTAGGGCATTATGCCGTAACAAAAAAATCAGCAAACTGGAAATTCCTCCTGCTGTGCACAAATGAAGCCAGAAATGACTGTCCCTGCTGCCTGTACAGAAAACAGCAACCTCTATGTGATGCTTCATAAGCTGAGTATGTTTGGGTAGCTCTAGACTACAGAGCACGAGCAGCAAGTTTCATGATTCAGCAGCAAACTTAGGCACTATATGGTTTCATTTCCATTCTGATGTGGATCCTGTTAAAATATCTTTGTGCAACCACAGGAAGATCTGAGATAGCCAAGGTGAAAATAATAATAATAATTTTTGAATTTCCAGACAGAAAAGGGCTGAATGACATTCACTGATTTAGTGCAAAACACTAAGGAAAATTACCATTTTTATAATGCTCTTTTCCCCACCAGTTGTGCATATTTTTCCCAGGGCTTTTTAGAGGCAGAATGCTGCCTTTCTGGTCAACAATTCTACAACTTCCTAATCTGTACCTTTGTGTGAACAACTGTTATTAATATAACTGCAAAATATCACAGTCTTTTCTTATGATGTAATTAGTCATTAGGTGAGATAAGATTATTATTAAGGAAAATTTATTGCCTTCCAGTATGGTTGTCACAACTAAGGTTATTGAACTCTCATACTACCTGATTGTATAAAGTGCAACAGCAAGCTTTATATTTTGTACAGGATGCATAAAGGGTTAAACACAAAATTTAGACTATTGAGCAGAAATTGATATTGTAATGTTACCCACTCTGTGATTTTGTGTCAGACGATAATCTGGAAAAGAAATTTCAAAGACTTTTTCCTTGATCTAATTAGAAAGTAGACAGTTTTTGCTAGCTGAGAAGATTTCTCCCCAAATAAATCTCAAATAGAACCAAAAGAATGGCTGGGTGTAGAAACAAATGGAGACAACACCACTTTCTGTAAGCAAGTCAGAGGGTGTATCTTAAATAAGGGACAACAGGAGAAGCTTAAATAGAGCGGACCAAAAAATAAACAGTAATAAGTGACCAGGATTAAGATGATATTAACCCCAATAATTAACCCCATAAAGGACCTCAAAAAAACTGCTGGAAAAAAAATAACAGTTTGTAATCTCTCTTCTATTAGTCCTTTCATCTGATGAGTGAGAGGTGGCAAACCAGATATCAATTTTTTGAAGGATTTTCACAAGGGAGCTGCAGACTTCTAACTCTGGCCATATCTATTGTGGGAAAATTAGTAGAAATTATAGTAAATGGCAGAATTAGTAGGCATGTGGATAAAGATTATATATTTGGGGGGGAAAAGCAGGAGTTTTCACATGGTTCTGCCTAGCAAATTTATGGGAGTTCTTCACGGGGTCAACAAGTGCTTTCAGCTGGCATAAACTACCTGGCTTTCTAAAGGTGTGCTTTCTTAAAAGTGTGCCTTCAGCACATTTTCAAAAAACTAAATAGTTGTGGCACTGCATGGTGGATATCTCGTTAAAAGTCAGGAAACACAAAACAGGATAAAAATAGAACAGAACACGATCATTAAGATCGAGAAAAATCTTATGTTGATGATGCTCCACATAATGATGATCAACCAGAAAGGACGTGAGCAACAAGCTGAAAACACCTGCTGATGATATGAACTGATTCGGAGTAGGAACAGGAGAGAATGGTGGTGAAAGAGTGCAGAGGTGCTTTGCACAGGGCATAATGAAAAGACGGTTTTAGTTCAGTAGAGATAAATGTAAAGAAATGCAAAGAAATGCACAAAGGGAAGAAAAATCCTAAATTTATAGACAAAATCATGGGCTCTGAGCTGATTATTAAGGAAAAAATTGAGAACAAAATGTTCCACTGCAAGGAATCAGGGTTCCCTACACATTAAACTCAGTAATTCTGTCTCTGCATTTTAAAAGGGACACAGCAGAACCAGAATAAATGCATGAAAAAGATAATTAGAAATGTGAAAGGGCTTCCATAGAGGTGATGACTAAGTGGAGTAAGACTCTCATCTGGCTCAGAGGGAATCTTGGGGAATTAAGGGTCTCTAAAACCATAGGCAGCAGGAAGAAGGCACATAGAGATCAACCATTCATATTTTTTTCAACAGAAGTACTGAATGTCATTGAAAATACTGAAGGAGCAGACTTCAAGACAGAGGTAGTGCTTCACTTAGTTGTTAACTATTGGAATTCCTTGACAGAAAAGTTTATAGACCCAAAGTTTACTTGGCTTGAAGAGAATATTAGTCAAGTTCATACGAGGGAAATCCCTCAAGAATTACTATCCATACAGAAAGCACATCTAGCTCTTGTCTTTTTCAGGATATTCAAGGAATAAAAGTCCCTTTCCCTCTGCTACCTGTGTCAGACAACCTGGAACTTGATAATAGACAGATTTGTTTGAGAGGTCTCTCCAGAGACCAGCACCAGCCAAAAAAGTGTCTTTGGAGAGCAGCAGGAGAGTAAAGGGATTTTGATATATAATGCCCTAGGACTGAGGCAAGGATGTTAGAAATCTGCATTTGTGATAAAATAAGCTGAAAAAATTAATGAACTCTGGCAATACTAGGATTTTCTATGAGGTCAAGGGAAGATCAGGCACGTCCCTGGAGAAACAGCCTTACGTGCTTGTCCTGTCCTTATATTCTTAGCAGTAGATATCCATCAGTGGATATAGCAAACGGAGCTAAGACACAACTTTGGTCTGACCTGCTACAGGTATTTTGTTTGATCTGAACTCTGTTTTTATGGCATCGTGCAAGCACGCAGTCACATGGCTTAAAGCACAGCCCCCTGCTCCTGGGGCTTTGACTGCTGGGCTCAGAGCCAGCTTAGGGAGAGCACAGCTGCTGACTTTGAAAGCAAGAAACCCCAGCAGACACTGCCCCTCCTTCCCTTGGGAACAGCTTTTAGCTGCGTTGATGCCCTTCCCTCCCGCCTGAGCTATGTTGCAGTTGTGTTATGGCCATGCCTGCACCTGGCCATGTACCCCACTGATCAGAGTTTCTGCTCCTGGCCCACAGGCTGACTGCCCACTGCACCCTGGGTCCTGTCTTACCACCATGACTTCTCCTGGTGACCAGTGGCCTGCAGCTCTCCCTTGTCCTCTGCACAAGCCCTTCTCTGCTTAGCTTGCTGGGCATGCTGGGTCTGCACTCAGCCAGGGATGGCGCAGCCCCTGCGGCCTGGGGGCACCTACCATGCCCTGCCCATACCCCATGGCCCATGCTGTACCCCTACACAGAGCAGCAGTGCAGGAGTTTGATCAGTATCTTCTGCCAATATCTACCCTGGATCAGAAGAACGCATCGATAAAACATGAGGAATCTGAACAACCAGGAAGACTGCGACAGCATCTTTTGTCCTTAAAAGAAGTATCTCCTAGCACACAGTCACAATTCAGAAGATCTTCATTTATGGAAAGATACCTACTGTCAAATTCCATTGATTGCATAATACAGCATTTCCTTTCAGAATTGGCAGCTAAAATATATGAAGCCCTTTATTGTAGGAGACTTGTGTCCAAAGTTAGTGTAGAGGAAAAGTGGAAAGGAGGCTAAATACAGGCTGTTCTCTTTTTCTTTGCTGTGCTTTTAGAATAATGTTCCTCATTCCTGTGCATTTGTTCCTCCAGAAGCACTGTGAGAAATAACTGAAACTGTCTGCTCTAGTAGGATAGCAAAATTGCAAATCTCTGGCTCTGAACACAAGTGTAAAAGTACATTGAAAGCCAAGAAAAAAAGAGGGGAAGGGGAAAAAACCCAATTGACTTTTTTTTTCGTTTGGTTCATGGCAGTACATATTCCACTAAATAGTATATTACATTAAATTTTAAAATACTACAATTTTCAAAATGATGGATCCTTCATTCTGGTTTACATACCAGTACAGTTCATTTATTTGATTTTTTCCATACTTATGAAAATTTGAATTTTCCTTTTTAGCTTTATCATGGGAATCTTAACTCATTTAGTCACCTGATTCCAGGAACTGGGGTTTTAAAAGTAGAACATTAAACATTGAACAATTAGCAAGAAAGCTCTAAGAGTTGGCAGCAATTACAGCTGCAAGGACTTTCGGTTTTAGCTCTTAAAGTTTTATAGTTTGGAATCAGTATAGTTCCATTATCCATAGTATGATGGAAACGGTAGAAGGTTTTTGATACTGTCTCCTCCCAAAACCTCTCATCTTCAAACTTGGACTCCTATAAAATAGTGCCAAAAAATCAAAAAAAGGGCTTTTATTCAACATACCAGTTATGTGCACACGTACTTTAATCCTGATCAGATATTTCACCTTTCTTGCTTTCCCCATCCCTTTTGCTCATTTTTTTAATTGTCTGTTACCATTAAGTTTTTTCATGCCTTGGTAAAACATGTTGCTAGCATTCAGCCTGTGAGTCTAGAGTTCAAGAAGATTTTCCCTTTAAAGACAATTTAAAGTATTAATTCTATGAAGTCAGGTCTGCATATATTAAAAAGATTAGAAATTAAAAATAGACATGAACAGTTTCGTCTTCACCCAAAAATCTCTTTTGTGTTCAAGAAAGAAAAAAAGATGACTGACTATTAGGAAGAGAATCAGAGTAAAAGACAAAGTTCAGAATAGGCTTCATTTTAATACTTGCTATCATTAGAATTAATTCCACTTGAATCCTATCAAAACCAGAATGAGATTTCAGGTAAAGATTTCTGAAATAGAGTTATGTATGTAATTATGATAAACTGCACAAAAGGAAAAACAAAGGTTTTTATTAGTAAACCTTGCTCTCCTTCAGGCATTACTGCAGGTCAGAACTAAGATGTGTCTGGTCTCAGGAAAAGCTGCTGCTGCTAACTCAGATGAGGAACACAGGTTCCTTTCCAGTTACGTTTAGATACGAATTCACCTGTAGCAGCAACTTTCTGTTCTTTGCCTTTTGTCTTCTGTTGCTAAGTGATATTTGCCTCTTTCCTTCATCCTGCCTCTTGAGTTCAAATGAGAAAGGTAGACTCAACCTCTCATGAGCATAACTGTGAAAGGTGTTCAGCAGCTAAGGTTTCCTTGTCATTACCCTGCAAGGAGAAAATTCAGGTACCTGATTTTCCATTTACAATGCCAAAACCTAAACATTATACTCTCATATAGTCTCTCTCACTCACTATCTTTTAAACCACATATTAACAAAACTAAAAGTTTCTTTCCAAAGAAGCCTTGGAGCATTTTGGCTGGCTTACATAGGGGTTGATTTCTTCACATGCAACAGAAATACCATAGTAATCAATCCACTAAGGGAGAAAAATTAAATATTCCCCCAGCTACTCAACTTCTAAAGGATTCCAGCAGTTTCTGAATTTAATTACTGACAAGTTTAGATATGCTGGGAGATTCCAGGGCTGATTTTATGCACTTTCCCTTGAACCTCTCTTGTCAGACTTTCTCACAGTTCCTCATAAATGAAGGCTCCGATTGTTTAGACTAAATTGGAACATTGTGTTTATGTCCACACAATGTAATACTAAACATAAACAAAATCACATGAAAATTCTTGGTATGAGAAAAGAAGACATATCTGCAATGCAACTGTTTTATCAAAGAGCACATAATTTATCTTAACGTGCAGAAAACAATATCACTATTTAAATCCAAACAAATTATACTGCAATGTAAAAGAACATACAGATTTATTCTCAATAAAGCAAGTGAGCACTGATTTTTTCCACCAAGTATTTAGACAATTTACTGTGGTACAAATATGTTCAACACTAACCCAAAATTCAAGGTCGCTGCTGAGGCTCAGTTGCACATAACAAAGACCATTGAGCAAACTTGCACAAAGTCAGCTATATCAGTGCACGTATTTTCCAAGCTGGGGGATGTTTGTGTGTACACAGGACCTTTGAATTTGAAATCAGAGTTCCCAGCTACACAGAGCTGGCAACTCTTGGCTTTTGAGTACTGTAGCCTGAAGTCAAATAAATTGTTCAAAGACTATGTAGCTGCACATTCATGCTCAGTTACAAAGGTCACATGCTTGAGATGCAGAGATCCAAGAAAAAGACTGAACAAGAGTTTGTGGTTGGAAGGAAAGTTCTTGAAAATATTTTGTCTTTACATTCATAGCAGAATACTCTTGAGTATATATATATATATATATATATATATATATATATATATGCACCCTTTTACTTCATAATGAATCACCTGAAGTTTCTTAAAATTTTAAAGTAAGATCATTAAAATATTCTTTTTACCAGAAAAAATTAACATTTCTCTTCAGTCTTTCCAATATCATTATAGAGCAATCCTCTGTTCTTTTCCTTGTACTGAAATAAAAATGCTGAGCAGAGGAAGACCACAAACAAAGAGATACTCAACTGCAAAACTCAAGGAATGATTTCCTGATTCCTTCTCCATTCATCCTTCTGTTCTTACTACAACTGTGGTCCGCACATGACCAGTAATGACGTTTGTGGTCCACTGGTGTTTGAAACTCAAACAAGTGGCAGTGACACTCAGGAATCATAGACAGGCTGGGGTTGGATGTGTTAATCTTAGATACTTGCTAACTTGCTCTGTCTGGTTAATAAATTGTCAGCAATCACATTATTACCAATGAGTTACTGAAAATACTAGGAATAAGTGCAAAACTTTATGTAGCATAAACATAGGAGGATTTGCAGGTGTTACCCTTTGCTAATGCCTGTGTAGTGACATTTTCATTACCAAGAACAAGAAGTCTAAATGGATGTCTCTCCACGTCACCTGTGACTTGAACCAAACCATAATTAAACAAGCACTTTCAACTCTGAAGAATCAATGAAGCATGCAGACACACACCACAAGAGAGAAACCAAACCATATGTCTGTATTTTGGGGCATTTTTACAAGATGCTTGACATACCTACTATGGGGTTATTACAAGGAAACAAACAACTGAAACAAAAGGATTTTTTTGTTGTGAGAGTAAAACTCAAATCCTTTGCAATTGCATTCCCACGAATGAGAACTCATAAAGCATTGCTGTACTTCCAAAGACCTATATTTTCAGCCTATGACACTGTGTTTTACCCTCAATACACAAATACTCCTGTGAATCTATTTGGAGGCATTGGAAACACACTTATGCATGTGCAGGCATGTTTCAGAATTAATGAGCAGAGAAAAATTAAGTGACAATGATAACACTTCAATACAGTTTATAAAATGTATTCAGGAATGTACATGCACTGTAAGAGCAGTGCTACACTACTAATGGAAACAAAAATAAACAGCTTCAGTACATACTTCCCCACACAAAAATATCCCATTGACAGCCTTATTTAATGTTGTGTAAGAACACCGTATTTAGCAAACAGCAAGCAGCAGAGAACTGCTCTGCAGAGGCAGCTCCTCTGAGGACCTAACTTTAGATGCAAAAAGAAATTATTTTAGCTAGATCTTACCTTGCACCAGAATTCATTCTCTGTTGACAGGAAACAAAGATTAAGTTTCAGTTTCTTTATAAAGCTAAACTGCCTTCAGCAGGAAGACATGAGCAGGAGAGCAGACTCAAATTGGATGGAAAATCCCCATGTCACTAGTAACTGCTAGCTAGCTGGATTCTCAGACACATCCTAAGATAATTTTAATTTTTTAACACCATTAAAATTCAACCAGTATATGGCATGAACTCTCTTCACTGTGCTGTGCTAATGAGGCAAAAAAAAGTAGGAGCTTCTCCTCACAGACTCTCATCACATAGATTCCTTGACTAGGTTTGAGGCCACCAGGTGCCCTCTTAAAAAAAGGACTTTAAACAGGTGTTGTCATCATGAGGATGGAGTCAGACCAGAAGATGAAGTAACTTTGCTTGAAATACATTAATTTTGTATAAAGGAGGTGTAAAATTAAGAGAACCAGAGATGATACAGGTCACTGAGGTGGAAGTGGAAAAATACTATGGGATAAAAAAAAGTCCATCTGTTAAAGTTAAGAAACTGGGGAATGAAAGGAAAAAATAGTTCACAGATGAAAAAATGTGCATTCAAATGAAAGAGTTAACAAAAGGTTGGAAATAGGGAACTATGAAAGTATTTCCTACCGGGGATAGCTGGAGAGGATATTATTCTAATTCAGAGAAACATGATTATGTTCTCTTCTTCCTTTTTTTTTCAACCCATCATAAAACAAACCACTGGACCTTTGCATTGTACTCATATGTAAATAGAGAAAACCCCAATAAAAAAAGGGAACCAACTTGTATATTCTTTAGGGGGAATCCAAATTACCCTGGCTAGGTTGCTCAGTATGTATAGCAAAGAACAAGTAAGGTAGAATTGTTTCCTTAAACAAAAGAGTTTGGAACTCTGCATGATCCCAGTTTTCAAGCTGTAACTAGGAGACATGAGCTAGCATTTTAACTACACTCAGTAGCAATTTTCTTTAGTAGACTTCTCATGGACTGTGACAGAGAGGCAACCAGACAAAAACTGAGCACAATACAGCCTAAGAAATGGTGCATTGGGATCTTATTGTAAAACCTATATACCCAAGCACAGAGCAATAAAAGAAAATAATAAAAGTGCTGGATGAAAATGAGGTGGAATTCTCCAGTAGGCACGTACTACAGGAGATCTTAGCTAAAGAAATGGAAATGGGCATTTGCAAAGACTACAGAAAGCAAGGTGTTTGTACACACACCAACAGAAGGTTTCCTTGTACAAAACAAAAGTAAGAAACAGAGACAGGAAGGAAATCACAGGGAATAGCTTGAGTAACAGCCAAAATGCAGTTTCAGATCTGTGTAAATGTCAAGGCGGAGGACAGAAAGCAGGGAGATCTTACACAGAGTGCTAAAAATCAATTCTCTGATCAAACAAAATTGTGTGTGAAAGAGGGAAAAAGAGAGCGAAAGGAACAAGGACTTTGAATAAGAGTTTTGCTCCCAAAATTTATTCTTTCCACCTGTAAAAATAAAACCCAGAATCATAGCAGAGCTGGTAGATATGAATAACAAATTGCAAACGTTAGCTGAAAGAGCAAAAGTGTAATATGATAACTAAAACACAAGGCACAGGAAGAAGAATATTCAGAGTAAGATATAGTCAGATGGAGAACACTCCCAGATTAAAATTTTGTAATCTTTTTATATTGCAGTTCCCAGATGAAAATAGTTGACCAAAATATTAGAACAAAGAAGGAGGAAGAAACACTAACAAATACTCTAGTTTCCATTTTCACTAAAAGTAATGAAGACTAAAGAAAATGAAACGGCTGCCAAAGGCAGGAATTAATGCAAGTAGGAGAATTATTTTTAAAGGAACATAAATAATATTAGAAGGAAGCACACAGTGTGAAGCCTCTCAGGTGTCAGAGAGCCAGAGAGTGCAGTAGGTTCATTAATTTCCTGGGTTCCTTTTAAAACTTTGCTTAAAATTTTCAAGTTCTGAACTCTTTTGCATACAGAATTTGTCAGATGCCAGGAAAAAAACTAAACATCAAAAATGATAGCATCATCTATCATAAGAAACTTTTATTTTCCCATGACCAGAAAAATGAAGCCTTACTGCAAGGTGAGAGAAAGAGAAATTAGTAACTATAAAGTGAATATATATCATGTGACAATGGTGGCTCTGGTGCTGCCCTCACTAATAAACAAGACACATGGAAACAGCCGTTTCTACAAGATCAGGGTATGTATGTTGTACCAAAACATCATCCACAGAAATTCATGTGGAGTGCTAGTGTGGGAGTGCTGTGCTCAATGTATCTTTCTGATTCTGCATCCTTGCCCAATATATAGCTGCTGGCATGCTGAGGCAAAATCTAAATATGGAAAAGAGTTAAATGGGAAGTACTAGAAACAAGATCTAAATGGAGGCAGAAGATCTCTTGTACTAGGTCTGCCTTTTAGACTTTATTTCAGAGTTTAGCTTTCAGCACAGCTCAGAAGCTGAAGCTTATTGGAAAATCCTTCTCATTCATGGTTCATTCAAACCATAATCAACAAATATCATCATGAATTATATAATGCCAGTTTATGTTGCTTATCAGTAACCATGGTTGATATCGAACCAGACTACCTAAATCATTTTGAAGTCTAATTTGAGGAATAGATTCTCGACAGTGAACTCTTTGGATTAACAGTGAATGTTAAGGCCTTCACTCAGTATGCCTAGAGTTTCATCATTCTTACGTTGGAGTATGTATAGTATAGCTTTTTGTTCCCTTAGTTGCCATTTCACCATGTGATCCAAATGGTTTCCTTGCAGTGATCCACTGGGTTTCCAAATGGTATCAAAAGATTTAGAAAATAAGGATGACTTTTCACACTACCTTCAGAACTGAAGAAGGAGGTTGCCAGCCTGAGAGGAACATTTGGGATATCTACACATTGACCTAAATTAGGAGCTCTTTCTGACAGCTGGAAGAATATCTGTCAGGAAGCTGAAACATGTTCATTTCAAAACATTTGAAATGTAAGTGGAAAAAACACTATGTTTTCTCAAATAGGAATTTACATATTTATTATTTTCTTTACAAGTATAGGCTTAGAAATTGCCCAAGAACTAGGAACCCAGGAGATGGTTAAATCAGGACTTGAGGCTTCCAAGAAACAAATAATGACAAGAATAATCTGAAAGGTTTTCTTTTTTGTTGTTTGTTTGTTTTTTATTTTCTCCCTGAAATTACTACAGGTAGATTTTGGGGGCTTTTTAACCTAACAATCCCTTTTAGTTTTTAAAACTATTCTGCTTGCTTGCCCTTTTTTAAAAATTCATGCCAAGACCAATGAAGATGACTGTATAGATGGTTGCTTTTACTTTTGAAAGAAAAGACGGAGTTAAATTGCTCAGAAAATTCTACTGTGAAGCTCAGACAGCACGTGGGCATGTTCAAGCTTGGTTACTTACAGATTTTCTCAGTGAAGAAAGCAGATTGGGGCTCACCATAGGTTTCCTAGCATGATGCATTTCTGTGATTTGAGAAGGTTGACTCTGGCACCGCTTGAATGGCTGCATTGCAAACATAAGCCATGCCCCAGTAAAGCTCCGAGCCTGGCAATTTTTAAGGCAAAAGATAAAAGCATGCAATCCTTTCCTGGAAAAAAAAAAAAAAGAGTACAAGCTCTTTTGTCTATTAATGCAAGGAATAATTGACCTTAAAACCCCAAAAATGAGTTATAGATCCACTGACTGCCAAGTTTAATTACAGGTGGAACAAACATTATGCGGTGGAAAAGACTAGTTTCCTTTTCTGCTGCCTCTCCCTTCATACAGGCACCAAAAAATGAAATCAGAATATGATGCACTTTCTACATTTGCTTTTTTGCCAGTAAGAAGTAACATATATTCATACATCATGTAGAACAAACATGGGATAGAGATTTTCCACTCTAAACAAAAAAAAAAATCTTAAATCTTTTGTAAGCACATACAAAAGTTAAAATAAAAACACTCTGGAAGGTTCTTTTCCTAGAAAGGGCACACAGTGGTTGCTGCTACCACCATCCAGTGAAAGGCTGAATTGTGTCTCTACATGAACTGCTCTTTGCACTCTACATCTCTTCCCCTACTTCTCCTCAGCAAGAGGAAGAATGTACTAAACTTTCTCCAACACCTCTGACAAAGTTCGCTCGTTTACATGCAGGTGTCTCATCCTGATCTGTTTTACCTGAGCTTGCTGTCCTGAGAAGCATTACTCCAATGATTGATAACTGTACCACCCCAGAAATTCTGGCAATGGCTGAAATGGGTTAAATAGTGTTTTCTGAACCTTATATAATGAGGAAAGAAATTGTCAATGAGTCATGTCTGTCTGAGCATAATTTGATATTATACAAAAATGAGGATGCACGTTTATGGTACTGTTTTGGCTTTAATAGCAATTGAGCATCCCCAGGAAAAGGCAACCTACTATGGCAAATTAAGGATCACAGGACTTCAGTCTCTTTTTCATCTCTGGCTGACATGTTCCAAGTCATATGGCTTTATAAATTCTTACTGATCTCCATCAACATGTCTCTTTGATGTCTAATATCTCAGCTGGAGTCACATTTGTAAGCCAATAGCTCCTTTCAAAATATTTATGTCCTGTGACTCAAAGTTCAAAACAAGGCAAGATTCACTTTGCATAATCACTTTGAGCAAGCACAGTATTTCTTTTACAACAGTTTGAGGGACGAGCATGTTGTGTACTTTAAGATGCTATACCTCATGCAACTTTTGACACTGGTGCCAAAGAACTGTAACCTTTTAGTGAAGGAGAACAAAGTGCTCAGTTCTTTGCACAGTAAGCCAGTTTTTACTGTACTGAAATCAGCTTCAGTAGTCTGTAAGTTTTCCATGACAAGAACTATAACAACACTCTGAAAATGGAATTTGTGTACCTGTGTCTCCAATCTATACAAAAACTACCTATGAAAAAAATTTGATGCAAAGAGATGGTGATTAAGTTAATAGGGTTCATTAGGCATTAATCTCACTGAATTTAATAAATAATGACATCCTTTCTCCAGAATTTTTTAAGCCAGATGTACTTTCTCTAATAGGAAACGAAATGGTGAATTTCAGTTTATAGAGCTCTCTGCAGAATGTCGATTTTATGTATAACACCACAGGTTTTGCTTTGCAAGACTTTTAGATTTATGGTTCCAGTGCCCTTCTGCTTCCTAGGTATTCTTGGCAAGATGCTGAAACCCCCAACAGGATGTCAGTACTTTGGCTAGATGATCCAGTGAGGGTGTGAGACAGATAGAGAGGAGGAGTAGTTCCTTCATTTCTCATCGATTTGCATAGCTCATTCTGTCTGGGCTGCAGGGTTCAAACCAGCTGCTACACAAGAGATGGCAATTGCCACATAGAAAGACACACTCCAAATCATTCCATAACCCACATTCCAGATACCCCTGATCTCAAAGCCAGAGACAAATAGAGGATTATATTAAATATACGTGTCAGTTTCAACCTCTTTGCAGCTGAGCCCAAGTGGTGCTGCTGTCTTCTCTCTCTCATTTGCATTCTCCCATCTGTTCTTGCTTCATTTCCTGACACCCCTCACAAATTATTACACTCCTTTCTCAGTCCTCCTCCATCTCCTTCCTTCTCCCATTACAGCCTCTGTCACTGCCTTCTCACTTGCCCTTGTCTTTCCAGACTGTCATAATCCTTTCTCCTTCCCCAGCTTCAACCATCCCAAGTCCTTCCCTCCCTGGCTCTGTCTTGCTTCTCCCCATCAGCAGCTGTGCCAGGGCCCAAAGCTTCCTGAACCTGCCAACTTTATGACAAACCTGTACAAATACAGCAAAAAACATGGTAGGCTATAAGCCTTATGTGACAATACATTTCAGTTTCATCTCTCACCTAGCACACATATAACCTTGAAAACAGTGGTGTAGATAAAGGATGTGTCATTTAAATGAGATGTATATTTTCTTTATATTTCAGTTAATTATTTTTCCATGCATTGCAAAATGAAAGAAATATTTAGGTATTTTCCCAGGCCCAGAAATTTTGCAGAAAATTCTGGTGAATTTCTGGCTCGGCTATTTAAAGGGACATGGGAAATTACCAATTATCTTTCAATATTTTCAATTTTTTACATCTCAGAACAGTCTGACACACACAACAAAACTAATGGAACATAGCTGTTTCATAAAATAAGTACCTCCACATTGTCCTCCCTATATGAAATCCTTTAAAAGGTGAGCAGAAAATGCCTAGGCATTTTATGATGACCCAACAGAGAATATCATGACCACTGAGATGCCACAGCAGGTCCAGATGTACTACAAAGACTGCTTTACATTGAAACCATCAACTACTCTTACAAGGGGCTACCTTAGAAGACTGCCCAGGTTATTAAGGATTTACCCTGCCAGAATACAAGACAGAGCTTTTAACCACAGAGAAAACTGAGCTGACAACTAAAAAGCTGTGATCCTTACATATATATACCTTCATCCAACTGCAACAATCCTCAGAGAAATACACTTTTCAGGACCTGCTTCTGTTTCTCTCCTGTTGCATCCACATTCTTAATGTTTCTAAAGGAATGGCATGACACAAACCCACTGTGAAACCAATGGGAAATTTTGTCCTTAAGGTAATGTGGCAGAAGAGAATTTCATGAGGATGTACAAGATCTACTTGACTTACACATCTCTCTGTCATTCTCCAGCAAAGACAAGTCAATTCTGTGAGGAAAATTATAATTTAGACATAATTGCTGTCATGCAAATTGCCCCTGCTTTATTTCAGGAAGGCTTGTTTCTATCTTGTGACTGATCATATGAGAAGGGCCAGTGGATTGATGCTCTGTGGAACAGGTTGTAAAAATACAGAAAAGAAAAGTCTCTGCTTAAGAAATTTCTTCCCTCTGTGATCTGAAGCATCCCTGGTCTGCAGGGGCCAAAAGATTACTAGGAAAAGCTAATCAGCTTATGATATAGGAGTCCACTCCATACCAGGATTTTTACTGCTCACTGAAGAAGTTTGAAAATCACTGCTCTAGATCCCTTACAAGCAGGTTTTGTGTGTATGGTTGTATTCTGCCAGAACAGCTACGAAAGAGGAATTAACTACATTTTCACAGCTTGTTCCTCTGTACTGCCCTATATTTATGTGTCACTATTCTTACCTAATTTTACAATTAGCAAACCTTGGCTTCAGATAGGGCCCGATGAGAGTGTGCAGAGTCCACCCACAGAGAACTTCAGCAAGTTTGCTGGGATTTCCCACACTGAATCAGGAACAGAAAATGTTTGTGATGTTCACAGCTGGTTGTATTTATAGGTTATGACTCCTCTGACCAATAACACATTTGGGGATTTTGGTGTTACAGAAGATACTCAATTCACTTTGCTTTATATTAAGTGTGAAGGAAGAAAGTTGTAGTGGTTTGTAGAAATAAGATGGCATAAGCATCTAGACTGAAAGTACAAAAACAGATCCATTGTCATAGGGTTGCCTTGAATTAGGGCCTCAAAAAGTAGTTCTACTTTGGCATCTTGAATTTTTGCTTTGATTCCAAGTGAGGAAAAGGGGACTTACATGCATGACATAATTTGACTGTGAATGCCCAAAAAATAATTTATTCTGGCTATTTACCTTTTATGCAGCCTTGCATAGGTTTATTTTTATATCTGTGACATCTTTATTTGCTGCTGCTTCTTCCTAAAAACAATAAGCCCTTCCTGTGCTTTTGCAGACTATTGTAAGTAAACAATTCTCCTTTTGGTTTTAAAATTATCTTTTGCACAAGAAACATTTGTCCTACATAACAGCCAGTAAATTAAAGAGGACATTGGGTGGGAGATACATCTGTGTATAATATATTACAGAAAGTTTTATGACTTCCTACATAGTGACTTCTCTACTGTTTTACTGATGTAGACCACAAGCCATTCTGGAGTGAGCAAGAAGTCAGAAGCTTCTCAAGTGCCATATTTTTCAACGAAAATTACAACAGGCATCTTATGTTTTATGTGGATCTGGACTTTACCCTCTTCCCAACTGCTTCTTCCACATTGGTTTATGGCCAGGTTTTCAAAAGATGTTGAACACCGTAGTAGACCATTTTGAAGACCTGACCCAAAACCTATAAAATTCTTGGAAGCTTAGAAAACAAACCTCAGAGACATTGAAATCTAGTTTGTATCTAGTGCCTGACCTAATATTCTAGGCTATCTCTTTTTTGGAAGTTTTCAAAATCACTTGCAAGATCTCAAGGAAAATGTTGAAGCTGTTTCTGCACAAGTCCTACTCCATTCAAATATAAGGGATCCTTAGAATAGTTGGAGAAAATCAAATGGAGCATTTTTAGCCAAATAGATGTTTGTGAGTTATTGCTCCTTATAGTATTTCTCTTTCCTGCATCCCCACTACCACTCACTCAGTTTCATCCTTCTATTCTTCCACTTGCATCATTCCTCAGCTAAACTACATGCTGATCCTTCTTGTTTTCAGCCCACATTTCAGTAAGTCCTGTATTCATGTATTTTCTCCGATTTTAACAACTATCATTACAGTCTTTAATTTCCATCTATCAGGCATGAAAGTGACAATTCTGCTTGGTTGAATACGGTGAGAAAGAACTACTTGCTCTTCATCTTCCATTCTCCTTTCTGCCCATGTGGAAGTGGATAGACATCTCTGATCCATGCTTTTTGCTTGTTACAAATGCTGTCCCAGTTTTTCCATTTTGAATATGTGCAGGTTTTCTGTGCAGGAAGAGACAAGAAGGCAGCCCTGTGCTTAGAAGAGAGACAGAGGGTTGGGAGACCACTGGTGATCAGTTTTGTTCTGAATGACAAAAGTCTGAAAGAGAGACAGACTGTAAGCAAAGACAAGGCAAAGACAGGCTGAGAGAGGCAAGCAGGTTGTTGATCTACAGAAGCAATTATCAGAACGACTTTGTGAAGCATATAGAGCAAACAGAACATGCAGGACCGGGAATAGAGAAATCAGGCAGTGAGCCTGGATGAGAAGACAAGATGCTCTCTGGCGAATTCCACAGGTTTGTGCTGAGTGGTTGTCAGCACAGATACAGATCAGAAGTGACAACACAAACACTAGCCATGGAAACCTGACCTTCTAGTGGTACTATCAAAATCACAGTGGGTTTTTGCTGACTGCTGGAAAATAGCTTCTGAAAGGGCCATGCCCTCTCCTGCCAGCCAGCCTGAGCAGGGGGTGAGTCCTGGCAACATATCAGGAATTCAAACTGGCTGCTTTATACCTGTCTGTGACTTTTCAGTGCAAAAATATAGCTTAACATATCTGTCGTGGCTTATCACAGCATACCCTGCGATAACATACCAACAGTATAACAATAGTCAGTCAGCACCGGTATTTTATCAAGAACCCCTTTCAAACATTAATTAGGTGGGAAAAGGGAGAGGAGAGTTGCAATAAAATGATACATTTGAATTTTTTATTTTATTTTTGCTGTCTTTAAATACATTCATCAGCTTTTCATTTTTTTCAGTTTTGTCATTAATTGCAACATCCCTGGTACAAGTTATCACATATTGCGGTATGGAATCTAAAAGCTTTTGCAGAATTAGAAGCACAAACACAAGCAAGTCCAAAGCACACAAGCTAAAACTAGAGAGTTTTATGGGAAAAATTTATGAAACAAAGAGATGTGTGAGAAGGACATGCACCTTTTGAACAGCTGTTGGCTCTTTTCTATTGATAGTTCCTGAACTTCTGCAACACTGCCTGTGGTTTACTAACATAAAAGTAGAACGTCCACATCCATGTCACAGCTTAAAGAAAATAGTGGTCCAGCTTCAATTCTATTGAAACCAGCTTCATTTCTCCACAGAAGCCAACAGACTGACAAGAGGAACAGTCCTCTGCCCAGGTTAGTCAGCTGATCCATTTAGACTTCACCTATATAAGTAACTCAGACCAGTGCATGGCCTCTGGAACCAAGATGGCAAGTGGCACAATGTGACTCACCTTCAAATGGCTAAGCTTTCCCTTCCCAACACACAGCTGAATAGCCTCATCCATACCCCTTTCCAGGAAAAGACCTCAGCCTGTGGTCCTCCCCAAACCCTGCCGTGGGTCAAACAGGGACATGGACATGGTTATGCATTACCAAAGGCCAGTGCCTGAGCCTCAGCCCTTTCTAGGGGACGAGCATGTAGCCTGGCACTCCTTTTACAGAAGAGGAACAGGAGCCCAGCTGAAATGTGACACAAGGGAGGCAATACAAAAATTGGCAGAAATTGATTTGGCTCAATTTAAAAAAAACAGCTGTGAGAGAGGGGATGTTATTTCTATTTTTTCCTGTGATGGGCTGCTGTCATCATCCTACCACATGTACCAAGTTTCCAAAATAAAAAAAAAAAAAATCATAAATGCGAAAAGCATCACATACCTTGGATTGAGTGCACTTTTCCTATAAAAATTATTTTGCCTCGTGTAACTAACTTCTTTCCTCAAAGGGCTTCTGTTGCCTTTCCCCTGTCAAATGCATTCCATGAAAGTAAAATGAGGCCAAAGGGGAGAAACGAGCAAACAAAAATAATACAAAAACCTATTCAGGTCATTTGTCCTTCAGACTTTGTAGAAGTCCAAAGTAAAGGGCTTATTTGTCATTGAATACCTGCAAGCAGTAGGCCACTTACTTTCACATAGCATGGGGCTTTTAAGTGTTGAAAGCAACAATTCCCAAAACATTCCCCATTAATTTCATCTGATGAAAGTTTGAAGTTGTGGATGTCCCATCTCTGGAAGTATTTAAGAACACAGTGAATGGGGCTCTAAGCAACCAGGTCTAGTGGAAGGTGTCCCTGTCCACGACAGGAAAGTGGGAACAAGACAATCCATACCATTCTATGACTCTATTCTGTGATTATATCAAATGGGCCCTACATCAAGGAGAGCAAACCACCCTGGGATAAGTCTGGAATGAACTTGTAAAGCCTGCACACTAGTGCAAAACCCGGGTAATCTAGCTAATGGGGTTATCTAAGATGTAAACTGTTTGCTTTAAACAGCTGAAGATTTCAAGGGGAACAGAAGAGAGGGAATAGTGCAGGGGACAAAGTTTCAAGATTGTACCTGGTTTAGGCAACACCTTTTTATCTGCAACTTCTCAGTCAGAGTCAGTGCTCAGAAAATGTTCCCATGTTCTCATTCCATTTCATACACAGTAAACCTGGCTGCAATCCTCTCTTAGGTTTAGGCAGTGGTGTTACTAAACAAAACAGTAGCCCTAGGACCCAATAGCTTATTGCATTTGTGAAACAGCATCTGGACCTGGTCTACAATTACAGTGAAGGCAAACAAATAAGCAGGAGTGCATATATTGGAAATAAAAGTTATTAAAGTGCTATTATATTTAGAAGAAGGCTTTGTTTTACCCAAAGGTGCATGATCAGGTATCATAAAAATGCCCTTCCTCTTGAGGGTTTTTGGCCTCTGTCAAATCATATTTAGACTGCTGTAGTATATCTACACCCAAATATATTATGAACACATAAGAAAGATTTGTACCTATGAGTTATATTGATTTTATTTGGAACAAATTAGTTTAAGTGAAGAGAAACAGAACAAAAGGTTCTTGAGACATGGCAAGTTTTATCACTCCTTTGATTCAGCATCTTAAGTTTGACCATACAGATGCCGACAGAACTTCTTTGCTTTTTTCATGTGCACAACCAGCTCACGTAGTTTCCTTCAGTAATAGGGAAAGATTCTTTCCTTAAGGAATGACTACTCTCCAACTGATTTTTCAACACTAGCTAAAACAACAGATCCTATACTTTATACTAAAATCAATCCAAATATTTCTTTTAATAAATTTATTGTCATCAATTTTTATTATAATTGCCTTATTCACTCTTCTGTAATAATCTGCCCTGTTTTATATGTAACTTTGATGAATTAAGTATCACGGTATCCTGCAGTGGTAGGGAGGAGAAGAGAAATCCCGCAGGCAGTAATTGTGCAGCAAGATTCATTTATTTAATTATTTTACAACTCTTTTATAGACCTTTTTCTTCATAGTCTAATTGGTCAAAGGATCAGACACCCCTTGGCTAGAATCCTAAAACATCCATTGTCAAAATATTTTCCTACTGTACCATAAACAAGGCTTTGCAAGGTCGCAGGTGTTCATAGCTTATAGAACGCTACAAATATCTTCCGTGAGAGAGAAAAGTATCTCACGGGACTGGAAAGAAGCAAGAGAAATTCTTGCTAGCAGCATATTGTATCCACAATTAAGTTTTGGGGATAAAATTTTCTTTCTTGTTACTGGCTCAGTCTTAGTTTTTCCAAAGAGTTTTCCTTTAACCTTGTACGAGTTGCTTTTGAAAGACTAGGGACAGAAAAGCATAGGTGTTCTGTTTTAAAACAGTGATCTTTTCTTTTAAAGTTCCATTAAGGAGCAGAAACTATGAAAGAACAAGGCAATGGCCTTTGTACCAGCAAAATGTGCTTTGCAAATTTCCATTTAAAATGGATTGTGCTACAAGCCTTCCAATGCTGGGGGAATCATCCCATTTCCCATATGTACAGTAGAGGTTACCTTCCAGAGAGGGTTCAACAAGTAAAACTGGTGCCACACTTTTTCCAGGGATAAAGCAACACCTTCTTTGCCACACCAACTTCATCACATGTGCCAGATCCCAAGTAAGGAACAGGAATCTATCTGAGTCTTACACAAAAGAACAAAACAGGATAAGTAGTATGATATGGCAAGAAGAGGTGTCAGGAGGAAGAACAAAAAGGCAGCTAAAAGCAGCAAACCTGCAAACCAGTGGAAAGATGTCCTAAGGGACAGGTGAGACAGATTTGGTGAAGCATTGGGCATGGAGCTGACAGGGCAAAGATACCACAATACAAAATGGTGAGAGATTCAGAACAGAGCCAGGGGGATAAGGAACAAGTGACTAGAGGCCAGTCACAGAGTGAAGAGATGGAGAGGACAAAAAGGTGAGAGCAATACCGTCAGAACAGTGTAGAGTCCTTCCTAAGGATAAAATGCTCAACTTTGTGAGAGTGTTGAAGACCTTACACATGAAGGAAGGAAAAAAAAACGTGAATGTGGACCTGTTTTGACTATCTTTGCTTGTGCTTATGGACAATTACAGGAAATTCAAAATGATCTTACAGACAACAAAAATAATAAGCTAAAAGACAATATAGTCTAGTGCCTCAGCACACAGGCATTTAAAGAGAGAACACATAGGACTATTCAAATAAAGAAGGAAAACAACAGATTTTGTCATGATTCTAGAAAGTAGGGAAAGGAAAAAAACACAAGAGGAGCAGATTGGTACAGTTGTTACGGGTGAAGAGTGTCTTATACTTTGGTGACATCCCACTGCATCAACAGCAGGCAGGGATAAATCTTAATGCTCCTGAGCTTTTCAATTCATTAAAAAATCCTTACATGAAAGACTCCTTTTTGCATAAATCAAGAACCATCAATGCAGAACAATGGGTCAGAGATTTGGCAAACAATACAAAGATGACTGATTCATGCAATTACCAAGCTGTACAGGCTGAACTAATTGGTGATAGAATAATGACAGGACAAAAATCCAGGCACTCAAATGTGAATGCTTAGAGATCCCATTAACTCTACAGAGAACCAGAGACGTGCATGGCTAGTGAAAAAACTCACATCCAAATAGAGAACACAAATAAAGCAGTTACAAAGGTATTTAAGAAGGCAGAGCAAGGAAAACATGAAAATTTACTGAAAATTCAGCAAAGAAAGACATACGAATTCAAAGCAGAAGAGATTAAGAAAATCCAAAGACCTATGGTTATTGCAGAGGGAAAAATGATAATCATGAAATTCCCTTTACATGGAACCACATTCAAAATTTCTGATAAGTCATTATGCAAAGGACAGCAGACAAGAAAAAATGCCCCCATAGTGAGAAAGAAATCAGTGACTCAGAGATCTTTGTATGTATGTGACATCAATAAAGTGCAAAAGAGGAAAAAAAAATAAATGGACTGTGAAGTGCAGACTAGCACCAGATGCAAAGACAGGGCAGGACAGCAGAACAGAAAGAACAGAGTAAGAAAGAGAATGCAAATGAACACTGGCCATCAATGTGTGTGAAAGGAACAAATACCTCTTCAGAAGTGTACATAAAGAGACAGAAAAATAGCAGAACCAAATTTTTAGCTCTCTGATAACATAATCACAATACCATGAGGCCAAGTAAATTAAGATAGAATATCATGATAGAAGTAGATAAAGTGAAAGTTCAGGTAGAACATATATTAGGAACACATTTAGCAAAAATAAGAGAGTTATTACCCCAAAACATTAAAGCTAAATTACAGTTGATTCCTATGAGAAACACACCAATAAAAAACATACTCCATGTGGCCAATGCACTATTGCATCCATTCAATGAAGGACTTGACTTTTGAGGCAAGACATGAACTGAGATTCTTAGAGACAATAAATTATCAAGTAACCACTCTTAAGACAATAAAAAAAAATTATCTCTTTTTATTTGTTTTAATATCCCACATTAAATAGCAACATTTCAGAAGACAGCATATGATAGATATCAGAAAGCCAAACAAATACATTAAAAATTAAAGGAAAAAGAATAATTAAAAGAATAATTGCTCACAATTAAAGAACTGTTACATGATATGCTAAAGTAAAACTCTTCATAATAAAATCAGCACAAGTTACCAAGTGAGAACAGCCATCTATTTTGCAGTTACCACCATAGAAATTGACTAGTGCATGTTATACAGTGCATAAGTTCTGCTGTTTCACTTGGAAGCTCAGAAAGCGTGCAGGAATGAGTACGAATCAGTGACGGACCATAGGGCAAAAAGATCATGCTAGACCAGAGGAGTCTCTGTTTCTGAGAATCTCAGTCTCTGAGTGAAGGAATTGAGCCAGTATGAGGAGAGTTTGGGGAACACACAGCCTCCAAACCTGATGGTGGGGATACTTGGAGGAAAAAAGTGCAGAAAACAGGCAGAGAAAAAGATCAAAATAATTCATTTTTAACATGAAACAGTAAATCATGCCTTGTATCTTTTTCTCCTACATGACAATCTGTGATTACACACCCAGACAGCAGTGTTTGGATCCACATTTGCATTGGAGGGACATGGAAAAGTCATGGCCCAGGGAACAACAGCAGCCACCTAGAACCATCCCTGTGAGGGGTGCTGTGGCAAACCCACCAGCAGTGGGAGCTTAGAGGGGGGCATGGTTCCTGTTATGACCTGCCCCTGAAGGCGAGGGCAACCCAGGTTCTTGTTAATAGATTCCTTGGGGCAGATGAGAGTGAAATGCCACTGAATGGTTGGTGTTTATAAATAAATATATATATATGCATATATAGGGTTTACTTTGCCCAGCCATGATCCATGGCCTTGATGAGCCAGACCACTCTTGGGCCCATGTCCCAGGCTGGTCTTGGCCCATCCCAATCCTCAGGGAGGTGCCCAGTGCCAGGGCTCTGGCTGCCCCAGTGCCCTCAGTAGCCCGGTTCCTATCTGGAGAGGTGGGACAGGCCCTGCCTGCTTCTCTGCTATCACCCACCTGGGGAGGCCCTGCCACTCCCAACACTGATCTCCGGGGAGCCACCACTGGTAATGTGCTTGGGCCACGATTCAGGCAAAAGAAAATGTTATGGGTCCTGCATCCAGGTACCCACCAGGCTCTCTATACCAGCAAGTTAAGCAGAGTCAGGGGACAGCCTGGAGCCCTTGCACACAGGAGCCCAACTCTTGAGCTGCCATCCTTGACAACCCCATTTATGAGGGGTGGGAACAGCAGAAGGACAATTTTAACTATATGTAGGTGCACTGTAAGGCCTGGTTTATTTACCACTACCTGTGAAAGCCCATTTTGTGCCACTCAGGTGGGAAAAGTTCAAGCTGTGTGTTCAAGGAGAGGGAACTATTCAGGCAAAGTTTAAATACCCATGACTACAGACCATTTTTAAGGGCTGGTGCATGTTACTCAATCTGCAGTGTTAGGTATTTGATGCATGGTACACAACACAGGTAATGTGCTTACCAGGTTATGCAAAGCAGCGTCACACCACTAAATAAATAGCAACTAAGTCAGAGCATGAGATCTTCAGCCAGATAGTACTCTTTCTGTCCTTCTATAACACAGAAATATAAAATATAAGGCTAAGGGACTGTTTTACCATGCTGCCAGGGAAAGGGGATGGAAAGAGTCTAGTAACAAATCCTCCAGAACAAACATGAATACACGTTCACATTTGTTTGTTGGGCACTTTGCAGAGCGACTTCGCCTGTCTCTCCAAACATCAGACTTCACACAAGCCAGATGTGTAGTATTTTTTTTCCTATATTCTCATAGTGTAATATCCACACTAATGAAAGCAGAAAATCTCCTAAGAGATCAAAGCCACTCTGAAAAAAGGCAAGAGAGAAGGACCACAGAGAAGCCAACAGCGGAATTCATTTTCCCTAATTGTAGGCAAACAGAAGTTACACACGTCCTCTAAACTACTTGCTTATTCTGGTCTTAAAGTTATAGACAGCTGTCTCTGGATGAGGAAACTGTCCTGGAGGCCCCTGTTTCTTCCTAGTGATTTCAGGGAGAACCTTATAGCTAGTTTAGAGTACAGACTGGACTTTTTTCAAAATAAAGAAGAAGCAAAATTCAATTTTCCCAATGCCAGTCAGAAGAACAAGCCAATTAAAATTTATTATCTACTTCCAAATGAAAGGTGGAAAAGTAAAAATTTACAAGATCACAGAATGGTCAAGGTTGGAAGGGACCTCTGGAGGCGATTTGGTCCAGACCCTTGCTCAAGCAGGTCGCCCAGGACCGTGTGGCTGTGTAATATCTCCAAGGATAGAGACTCTGCCTGCTCTCTGGGAAACCAGTGCCACTGCTCAGTCACCCTCACAGCAAAACAGTATTTCCTGACATTCAGGTGGGAACATCATATGGCATCTTTCTTGTGTTCCAAGAGATAATCATAAAAAATCATGGGCCAACACATTTATGGTAAACTCCCTATAACAAATAATGACCTTGATGAAACAGGGTAGTATTTGATCAAGCCTCAATTCTTTTTCTTCACTGCCTACTGCACCAATGTATCACAGCTGATTGTTTGAAATGCTTGAGGCAACTTGTGGGGTTCATGGGGAGTTCATGCCACAGTAATTCATAAGAATGATTATGAAAGAAATTTTGCACTGAGCAAGAAGAGGTTGAGTAAAACAGGACAAATGGCCTGATTAAAGACAACAAATAAAACCCAGAGCAAACTCTCAGCGAAAGGAAAGAAACCACATTTACTGTACATTCTCTGTAAGAGAATGAATTTGATGGCAAGATCACTTGAACAGGAAAATCAGTACATTTATATTCACAAGGTCTCCTATATGGGACAACCCAGCATTAAATTTGTATTTTCATTGGCAAGCAAGACTGCAACGTGACTGAGAAGAATAGCAGGAAAAGAAAATAGTAGGGTTTAAGTTGTTTTTCTGACATTCATTTCCATTTAGTCTTCAGCAATAAGAAGGAACATTTTCAGAAAGTCATGATTAAGAAAGGGATCCAGAACTGTAAACTAATAAAAAACCCCACAATACCTCAGAAACTGTCTTCTCAGTAGGACTAACTTTTCAGAAAATACATTTCCGATCAAGTCGCCAAGTTTCAAAGGCTTGATGGAATACTTTCCCTTAATCTTTTGTAGGAATGAGATAGTTCTTAAAATGGCTCGCAAATTCCAGATATGACATTTTTTCCCCTAGCAAATAACTCTGCTTTGAGGAGAGCACAGATACACTCCTGAAACACTTCTGCCTTACAGGTCCATTTTGACAACCTACAAAGTAGAAGCACATGGCTTAGCGTGTGGTTGTAATGGTCAGCTTGAGTGATACTCAGATAGAGATCAGATCAGTACAGGGACAGCTCTTCCTTTGCTCTTTATGAAGCCCTTTGTCAAAAAGCAGCTGATAGGTGTTAGCTTATAACTTCATAAAAAAGCCCCAAACATCTAAGCCCAAAAACTGGATATCAAAGAACTCTTAACAACAGAAAATGGCCCCACAATTTAAGGAGGACAACAAAACTGATGAGAGGGATGGAAGGAATGTCTTCTGAGGAGCAGCTAAGGACTTTGGATTTGTGTAGTTTGAGGAGGAGGAGGCTGAGTGGCGAACATGTTGCTCTCAGCAGGTTCCTGAACGGGGCAAGGGGAGAGGAAGGTGCTGAGTTCTTTCCCTGGTATCCGGTGATAGAGGGGAAAGGTTCAAAGCTGTGCCAGGGGAGGTTTATACTGGACATAAGGAAGCATTTTTATTTTACTGAGAGGGTGCTCAACCACAGGAGCACACTTCCTAGATAAGTGGTTGATGCCCCAAGCCTGTCAGTGTTGAAGAGTCATTTGGACAATGCCCTTAATAATATGCTTAAACTTTTGATCAGGCCTGAACTGTTCAGGCAGTTGGACTAGATGAGCATTATAGATCACTCACAACTTAAAATATTCTATTATGTTCTATTATATTCTAAAATAAGCATTCTTCAGAAAATCCACCAGTCTGATGTGAATAGAACATGAGACAAAAAGCAATAGATGACAAAGTTTAACATACCCCAGCACTAGATGAAGCCAGTACGAAGCAAGTACAAAGCAATAGCCGGTGCTCAAAAGAAAGACTTGATGTTTTTTGCAGCATCTTACTAAATAAATAAAGGCTTTGTACCAAGACACAGAAGATATTCCCAAAACAAACCATTAAACTGTCATGGTTTAGGAATGGTATTCCCCAATGTAGTGTTCTTCCCCAATTTAATGTTCCCCTGAAAACACTCCAAACCACATGCTACCCATTAACTTCCTCTTCCCCCTCCCTCTCCCTCTGTAAAGGGCTGGAGTGGAGAGTTGGAGGCACAAAAGTTAAATGTCACTGGTTGTGATAGAAAAAATTTAGTATAAAGAACGAGATAAGAAATGAACAGTAACAACAACAGTATTAATAACAGAGTGTACAAGAGAGGTGAACAATTCACACACGAGATCACCATGCAGAATCTGGCACTACCCTAACCACTCACCCTTGTGAGCTGGATTAATTGGTCCCAGGGTCAAGAAGAACACCATGTATTCTGTGGAGTGGCACAAGGTTGAGCTTAAATCTTAATCTAGTTGGACAAGAGAGTTTTGTCATAGAATTCTAATAAAAGGAATCTGTCCCTTTCAGCTCAACACTTCCTGAAATTTTTCCAAATGTAGAAGCAAAACTAAACTAAACTAAAATAAAATATGTATGCAGTAGGACAGAAGATATCTGTGGGAAAATCTCATCCTCAGTTAAATGATCAAAGTGGAAGCAAAGCTTAGAGATGCTGAAGATTTAGACTAGTGTAATGAGAAAACAGCTTTTAATAGAGATGAAAATGTCAATTAAAATGTTTACAGTCACAGCATTTTGCTTTTCATTGCTGCATGACAACCCAATATTTGTTCAAATAGCAGGGATAAGCCAATTCCACAGCTTCAAAGAAGCACGAGTGAGCAAATTCAAATAACAATAGCATAGAAACAACCCTATGATCACCTCAGTTAAAGAAAATTGGATCCCCCTGGATCTCTCTATGTGTACACTCAAGGTGCTGACGTAGAAGTGCTAAAACTGATAGAACTGGTTTTAATGCATTGCTTTCATTTTTTTCCTGTAGTCATTATTTAATTAGAGATGGGATAAGTGAGTTTTCCCACCTTTCCCCACCTTTCTACACTGCACTTTCCCTTCATACCAGAATTCCCAGTAATTGATATGAACTGTTATCAGTTACAGCCTGGTGCAGTTCTGGTTTAAGTTCATAACAGTCTAATATACTTTTGCAGCACCAATCAACACCACTATTCAACTTGAAGGGTAAAAGGGAAAATATCAAGGTTATTGTTTCTGGCAAAAAAAGAACTTAAATATTTTCTCTCAAGATTAGATGAGCTCATATATGCTGGAGAGGAGGTGTGCAACATCGGAAATCCAGTGGTTCAAAACTGGAGGCAATCTGCAGGGGTCAGCAAAGAACAAATGTGAGGCTATCACATTTAAACACAAGTAGACTACAGCCAGCTTCTCTGTCATTTATGGAATTTGCCTTCCACCTGCATGCCTCAATGATCACAGCACCTTCCCTTTCCTCCTGTAGGAACCATGGTAAGATGAGGTAGCCCACTCACTTCCACCTAACTGAAGAGTCTGCCAAAAAACAGACCTGACCAGGGCTGACACATGTAGCCAATGTGCCATCTCAGAGCAGATAACTCAGCTGGACAGATGCTCATGATTGATTGTGTGCTTCACATACCAAAGTCAATAAAAGGCAAAATCAATGAGAAAACAAAACAAACCCTGAGATCAACTAAAACTTGTACTTCATAACAAAAGCAAAAGTTTTAAGATGTGAATCCAGCCTGGAAAGAAAACCTTTTGCTCATTCAGCATAACCACTTAATTTTGAAATAGACTTAGTTTGGTTGTATGTCTCCCCATCATGGTCCATAAATTTCCTGGCTTGACATGGATTTCTCTATACTATATAGGTATCTCCTTATTAGCAGCACTATAAAGAGTGTGATTATTGTCTCTGCAGTGCAAATCAAAACCTCATATTTACAGTGACAATACAATGTTAAAATCTTTGACTTCTAAAACCCATGTCTTTCATCCAAATTAGTGATTCTCTCTATCCAATAGGTCAAAGAAAGTATTACTCACAAAGAAAATTCAGATAACTGAAGAGGGATGCAGGTGTTCTTTAAATTAAATGACACTGATTTTACTTCTTGTCATGACTACAGGGGTTTAAAATCGCTGTTAGAAGAAGAGTCTTAAGATTATTCTCCTTTGCATAATTTTGTCCGTATTTACTGCGTAGCTGCGGCTGCTACTAATAAACATTCTTTCACCAATAGATATTTTAACTTATAAGCAAGTCAAGAAGTAAAAATATAGGTGTTTTGATAAAAGCCCAAACATTAGACATATTAAAATAACTTTTTATTCTTTAAAATTGAATATACCTTGATTAGAAGTTTGGGAGTTCAGTATTAGTTTATTTTATTGGCATTTCTAAAACTGATTTAGGAACATCAAAAAGCCTACCAAAATCTATCAAGTAACTAATGCAAATGGAGAAAGGAAAATTAATAAATATGCTATTTAGACACTTAACCAGCAGTTAAGTAGTTATTATAGCGCTCCCCCCCACCCCCCACAAAAAGAAGTTTAATATTCTATTGATAATGTAGAAATTTTTTCACTTTCCAAATTTAAGTGATCCTGTGACTGCTACACTATGTTAAAATACACACATTTTCAGCTCCAGTATGGCATTTACAAGGAACAGTAACAGACATTTGCAAAACAAACAAAAATTGCTGTCGTTACAATTAAAGAGATTTCACATTACAAATCTGCATTTCTAAGATATCAGACTATATTGTGCATTGTTTGTTACTGTCTTGATGCAACTTTTATAATCATGTGGGCTGGGCTCCTCACTGGAATCCACAGCCCCTAAAATTTACTGCTTCCTCCCATATTAAATTATTTTACCTCAGATGGTTTTGGATGGTCTGGTGGCCTTTTGAGAGAAGTTCCTGCAGAAAAAATCCAGCAAAACCACATTCTAATATGAAGTACAGTAACAATGTACGAAATATTTCTTACATAGAGGGAGGAAGCACTAGCAAAGAAGCAACATTTCACCTGAGATTCCAGCTGCTTGAAGAACTGTTCATGGTGAATGAGAGTTTAATTCCTTATAGAACTGTTCTCTCTCTTTTTTCCCCCACTCTTCCCAAGGTACCACCACAAACTCTTAAGTGTCTCCTATTTCTTCCAAGCTGAGACATGATAAACCGGAACATAAGGTTTAGAGAATATGGATTATTACCTGCCTATCAAAAACAAGATGCCCTTGGTGTTTTGATTGTGCAAGCTCATGCTCTCAAAATATGAAATTCAAACTCTTTTCTATATTCTCTTGATTTCCTACCATGAGTAGGTTAAAGAGTTTGTTTTCAACTGCTCTTCATGTCCTGTAGCAAATGTGTGTGACTTAGATCAGTAGAGTAATGATTCTTCTGCTCGGAGAAATTACTTCAATCTTTTCAGACCACCTCTGTCATCCAGAAACAAAGCCAGTGACTAAATAAAGAATATTAGTAACCCAAACTTGTGTTTTTTAAAGGAGGTGGTGGACCAAAACAGTTTTATAATGTTTGATATTAAAAAGAGATAGAAAATGTAAAAAGTACTAGTTTTCCCCAAAATATTTCTATTATGTAGTAAAAAATCAAGACAAAAAATTTTCCTTCTATCTATCTAGGAGCATTGTCTGAGTATTACTTCAGAAAAAAGACAGAATTTGCAAATTTCGTTCATTTTCAGTATAGAAGTGAGGTGCTGTCCTGCTGGCTCACATGGTACATCTGCAAAGGTATTGGGGGAGAGCATAAACCAAGCACAAGCCACCTTGTTATTCATTTAAAAATCAAAGAAATACTGACTTACACAAGGACAAAAATAATTAAATCTCAACTAATGGAACACAGAGAACTTTGGCAGTCTGCTTGGGTAACAGAAGACCACTAGAAATACTTTTATTATTTTTTTAAAAAAACTATTTTCCACTGGGAAAAGCTAATAACAGTTAATTAACTCCAAGATGTTTGGAAAACAAAATTTGCACTGCAATTCCACATATTGAAACTTAACATAGGAATCAGTATCCAGCTGATGTAATTTTGCAAGGAGGATAAGTACGTTGGAAAACAAAACAAATTCTCAAACAAATCTTTGAATGAAATCGTGGCTTTATTTCATCCATAAGTTTCAAAACATCTATATTTCCATCAATCAAGTCTTCTGAGGGCTCATCAGAGAAGGCAGAACTACCTTTCAGAAGTTTTAATGGGAACCTGGCAGAAATGAAAAGCTGTTGACCCATACACACACTTTAAAAAGCCATGATTGGTCAGCATTAACATATAAGCAGTTTTTTACTTAATTTAAATCAAATTTTACACAGAAGGTTGTGGTTTTCATCTTGGAACATGGTACTTTGCACCAGGTGACATTTTCTGGCTTAGGCTGAGTAAGAGATGAGATAAGCTTTTAAACTGACCGTTAATTCAAAGAGAGTTCTTGCGAATCACAGGCAACCATGAAATTGAGACCTGCTTTGAATTCATGGGAAAATACATTATCACAGAAAAAACTAGAAAATATGACTATGTAGAACTGCACTAAACACCACAAACACAATTAAATTTCTTGTTCTGTTTATCGATATCCTCTAAAAAAACAACAGCAACAGAACTGCTGGAACTGTTGCCAAAAGATGGAAAAAAATAAAAAAGATCATTATCTGAACATTTCAGGTGTTTCTCTTCTCTTTGTCAAAAGCAAGTACTTAAGCACTTTTCAGGCTGATACAATATTCTGAATTTACCAGCATTATTTTCCTATCAGAGAGAGAACATATTGATGAGAATATTTAAAACCCAAAATATTCTTAATGTTCTAACATCCAATTAGGAGTAAAACATCTAAGCTAGCTTCAAAGAAGGAGACTACTGCATATGACAGTGTTTTGGAAATTGCTTCACGTTGGAATGCTTAATGGTTAGCAGAGAAGGAGACTCTTGAGTATCATATTTGACTTTTGTCTGTTGCAAGAGATACACTTACTTCATTAAAAAGACTGCTGCCTGTAGACATGGCTAATAAAAATGAATTTACATCTGGTAAGGCTGTTGAATGTAGAACCCTCTCCCACCTGTACCTTGCTACAGAAATTGCACTGAATATATAGATATGTGCACATATGTACGTCAGCACAGATATATTTACTTACATATGAAATGCATGTGTTCACATATGAGCTGTGTGGCAGTTATTCCTCCCATTCTGGTTTTTTAACATGCAACAAATACTAAAATAATACAGAGGGGAAAAAACAGATGAACTTACGGAAATCTGAAAATGTGAAAATGTAAAAATGTATTATTCTGGAGATTTTCCTCTCTACAAAGCCAGGACTGAAGTATTTTTTCTATCCTTTCTACAATAAGATTTTCTTACAATTACATCTTCCAACTTTTACCTGTTTAGATTGAAGCATTTCTCATTCTTGTTTTTCAGAAGTAAATGAGTGATTCCCTCAGAATAAACAATATGGAGGAACCACCATGGTAGAGCTCTTTAAGGATATTTGTTTGGGCTCCTCTGTGCTTTTGAGCAGGAGCTTCACATGGATCACCTCCAATAATGAGGTTTCTTTTGTTCTGAATATCCACTCAAACTAGTTGATAGGCCCTGAATGTTTCCATTTGTATCTGCACAGTGGTTTGATAGCTAAACCTATAAAACTCTATCTTCTCTGCTCAGATCTCTACAAAACCTGAGGGACAAACAGGACTTTCCCTGGAATTGCATCTGCCATGGCATAATATCTGCTGCAGTGGCAGAACAACTAGGTGACTTCTCTAAAAAGACCCAGGAAACAAAGAGATGGCAAAAGAAGCATTTTATTTTAGAGCAAATAGGAAAAGCAGAAACTGAGATGCAAAACCAGAACAGATGCTGGTGGTGTATGGGACAATGTGATAAGAAAGTAAACAAGCAGCAAGGAGTTGCAGAGCTGAGAGATAAAAGCATTATGCCTCTGCACTGAATATGCTCTGTGACACTCAATATCCCACTGAGCCAAATATTTTTTCCAATAAAGATGATCAATGCACAGAGTCTTTTAAATATCTGTTTGCAAACTGACTTTCTCCACTCCCAGGCTCTGATCTGAAGAAGTGCAAAGTGCTTTATAACTACTGAGGGCCATGAGAGCTATGTTCTGAGCAGAAGATCTGCTTTCAGGAGAGCAGATGCCTAACTTCCACAACTTTGTTTTTCTGGGAACTGAGAATCTAAGCATCATTTTTGTGGATTTGTTGGGGGTTTTTGTTGTTGTTGTTGTTGTTCCAAAAAAATAAGAAATCGCCCCCAGTTCCATCTGTCAAATGGCCCAGACTTTATATCTAGGACTGGTCTCCAGGTATGCTGTATATTCTTCTCCATCTTTTTCACAAATCTTGTTAGTAAGTAATTTGTTCTTAGGAAGTGTTAAAACACAACCAGAAGGGAGAGATGAATATCTTGATCACACAAGGTTTTCTGAATCAGCAGTGAGATCCTTTGAATACATTATACAGGCTACCACCCTGAAAGTCCTTACTGTTGGAATGTGTTGTTTTGCTATTTCACAGTATGGAAGGCACATTGTACAAAATTCACCAGCTGTTTTAATTTGAGAAATGTATCCTATAATCACAGTATCAGTTTACTCATTTTTATAACAATTTTCTATTTCACATGCTTTACAATCTGATGTGACTGGATATGCTAGAAGAAAATATTCTTCCTCTACTTGTCAGCTTTGTTGTATCACTTCAGTTAAAAGAAAAAATAAAAAGAGGGGAACCTTGCTCTGACTTGGCATATCTAACTGCTGACCTTTATGCTATATATAATTTAAAAAAACAACCAAAAAAAACCCCCAAAAAACCCACCTGAACTGGAAATTTCCCTGTGACTTAATCACATACTTAATCACATAAATAGGCCCTAGAAGAAGGGTGAATATGAAGAACTAGTTATGTATATAATCATCAGTTCATCAGCTGAGACTGTAATCCTTGCAGGAGGGAAGAGGAAAAGAATAAATCACTGGATATCAATGCTTCACCTCTGGCACCTTTCCCTACAGAAATGACACTACCTCTAGCTTCCACCAAAGGACCTTTGCCCAGAACCTAAGCCATACAAGTGAACCTCTTTGTCCTACACCATCCTCCTTCTCTGGACCCCCACAGTCAGTTATTTTGTTGTAAACAGCTGTTTGGAGAAGCAGAACTCCAGGCAGGTAGCGTATAAAAAGGGCACTGACTTAAGCAAAATGCTCCAGCTAAAGGAAAAATCTTTATTTGATTATTTTGGAGTCTGCTCTTATCTCTGTGTAATAGAGACCTATCTAACTATAATAAAGACCTATCTAATTATATCACTGCAGTCAGAAGAACACAATAAATCTAATATCAGGAAGTACTGTAGCAAAAGCCTCTCAAAGCTTTCTCAACCCCTTCCTGAAACACTATTCAATCAAATAAAGCATTATTGTGACTTACCCTTCAAAGCAAAAACACTTCCTCTTTTACTCTCAGTAAGAAAGTATGTGAGCTTCATTATGAAACAATTAGCATTTGAGTTAAAGATGGAAGCTGCTAGCTGAAAGATGAACAAATATTGCAATGGGCTTTACTGAATAAGGCAACAGCTTTTGAGTGATGGTGTGGGATATTTGGAGGTTCTGATGTTGATATTGCATTTAATGACTATATACTTCCGTACAGATACTCCTAATTTAAATCTGAGCAGACCTGTATACTCCCTAACTTTCCCCTTACCCTGAGACATTTGCCTCTGACAAGGTGTTTGACACCTCCAAAATGGAAATATCCATATCCCTCCTTCTCAGGCCTACATATTCCTACTGTTACCTGTTTAATTTCAGACATCTAAATATTCCTCTGCTGTATACTAATCATTCAGCAAAAAGGACTCAAAGTGGTCTAATTGATCCAGAATATCTATCAAAGCTACCATATCAGAGAGACACATCATAATGTAGAACTTTTTCATATGATAGTTCCTGTAGATAAGATAACTTGTTTAGAAGAATGTGAGCTTATGTGGATATTCCTCTCTATTCCAAAAGTAATAGTGTACACATAAAACACATGTAGCTTCATACCCACTTTTATTCTTTCTCATTATTAGAATAGTGTTGATACGTTTCCATGTGCTTTTCAAGATAAGAGGCTAGCTCTGATTATTCGAAGGCTTCACTTAACTGATTTTCTGATATATAGCTAAATTCTCTTCTAACTCAAACTAGAACAGCAGCACTGCATTTGATACAGACATTTGTATGTCTGTATCAAAGGTCAGCAGACTTTATTGGTCAAATTCAGCTTTCAGTTGCTATAAATTGAGAGAGACTTAATTGATTTCAGCTAATGTATTGTAGAGTTGCACTTGTACCTTTGGGGGCCAAATTTAGGCCAAGGACAGTAAGGACTGCAGTGACAAAATGATTGTGACAGAGAAGTAGAATTTAAATTCAGCAGTTTAGGGGCAGGTAATAAGCAGATCAAGGCAACACCAGGCTGCGTAACTGACCTGTTAGAAAAAGCAACTACAGTTACCCTGCAGTTGGGTTATTGGTAGGTTGACCCCAGCTCTAAATTTCTAGCACTACCTAGTGTATTAAGCTGTTGGAGAGCATTTTGTGTTGTAACTGCAGCACAGGTATACCTCAAGTTATATGACTATGAAATAAAACCATTGATTGACCAGTCACCTACTGCTGATAACATTTTTTCAAATTAATTCCAAATAGTTTGTTACTACAGTTCCATTTTTAAAAGATTGCTTACCACTTTCCCATGGTGTCATTTACAAAACAGCATGAAAACAACAGCCTCCAGGTGCTGTGAATTTCAAGCTGTTCCCTGTGTGATAAGTACTATCAAGATTCCTTCATTTGGTTTTGGCAATCCCATATTTAACCATGTTGTTGAGTGTGCTGAAAGAAAAATCTGAAAGGGTTTTTCTCAGTGTTCATGTGAGTGTTGCTAGAGAGATTACAGAATGATTGTTTTTCAAATTTCCTTTGAAGTACACTTGTTATTTGGTCTCTTTTCTTACACAAGAGCTGTTTCTTGGTTGCATTTTAACCTTAGCTGAGAGCAGGGAAGGGCCTTCAAAAGTTGCACACCAAGTGTGTGCAGAATTTCTAAGCCTGAAATACTTTGAAGCTGGTTTCAGATTTATAAAGGGTATTGCAGTACAGTCATAACAAGGAAACATAATCCTGTACTTGGAAAACATGCTCAAATATAGTTCTATAGATGCAGACTCTGTGTTTAATATGAAATTATGTGTGATCCCACTCTGCATTAATGTCTGTTTTCATCTTGAATTAAAAAGATACAAGTATTAATGAGCCATGTAGAATCAAAATAAAAAATTATGTTTTTCCATTCATAACCGTAACAACGATCTTACCAAAATCTCAACACGATGCCCACTCCTTTTACTGGAGACTGATTGTGGTGTGCTGGATTCCAGGTACCCACCAAAGCCACTCCATCAGCTGCCTCCGCAACTGAACAGGGGAAGGAAAATATAGCAAAAGACTCATGAGCAGGGATAAGGAGAAGGAGAGATCACTCACCAGTTACTATCATGGGCAAAACAGACTTCACCTGGGGAAATTAATTTAATTTATTACCAATCAAATTCAGTGCAGGATAAGAAGTACAACAAATCTTAAAAAGACCTTCCCTCCAACCCCTCCTTTCTTTCCAGGCTCTGCCTTCACCACCCCAGCTGCACAGGGAGACAGAGAATGGGAGTTATGGTCAGTTTATCATAGGTTGTTTCTGATGCTGCTCAGGGAGGGCAGTCCTTCCCCTGTTCCTTTGTGGGGTCCATCCCAAGGGAGACAGTTCTTCATGAACCGGCTCAGCATGGGTCCCTTTCCATGGGTCTGCAGGTCCCTGACAGGACCCTGCTCCAGCACAGGCCTCCCACAGGTTCACGGCCTCCTCTCAAGCATCCACCTACTCAAGCATGAGTGCCCTCCTTGGGCTGCAGGTGGATCTCTGCACCTCTGTTTACTTCCAAGGGCTGCAGGGGCACAGCTGCCTCACCACGGTCTGCACCACGGGCAGCAGGGCAATCTCAGCTCCAGTGCCTGGAGCACCTCCTCCACTCCTTCTCCACTGGCCTTGGTGCTTGTAGAGTTGTCCCTCTCACATATTCTCACTCCTCCCTCGCTACAATTTCTTCTTCACAACAACCTTTTTCTTTCATTCTTAAATATGCTATCACCAAGGTAGTACTGCTGTTGTTGATGGGCTCGGCCTTGGCCAGCAGCCAGTCTGGCCTGGAGCTGGCTGGCATTGACTTTGTCAGACATGGAGGAACTTTCTGGCAGCTTCTCACAGAAACCACCGCTGTGGCCCCCCCCCCACCAAAACCTGACCGTGCAAACCCAATACACTGATGAAGAATATCAGCAAACACGGAAAACTCTGTGAAGCCATCTGGCTTTGGGTCAGTAAAAAGGGACACCTCTTTGGAGCAGAGAATGGGGGACAAGGCAAGACCTGCAGGCGATCCCATTACCAGCCATGCCCTTGATGAGGAGGAACCAACCTGTAGCACCTGAGAAGGACTGTGTTACAGTGGGGATACTGTAACACGCGTACCAAACCAGGAGTCCCGTGGAAAAGAAATATATATGGACAGATTCTTGATAGATGTTTCAGAGATGTTTATTTCCCCAGCTGCATGGCCGGGGCTCTGCCGAGGAGCTGTTCCAGTCACCGGACCAAGGGTCCTTCTGCCCGCGCAGGGAACACAAACCAACCCATGGGAACGAGGCTGAGCAGGGGCAGGGAAACCCCGTGTCTGTGCCCTCAGGGCCCCTCTGCCAGGGCTCCATGGCAGGGGAGGAGACACCAACACCTCACCCGTTTATTTTTAACAAAAGAGATGTAAAACTTAACATTGAAAACAACAAGGACAGTTTCAAAACAAAACAAGCCACCCTCCTGAGTCTTTAAATGTCCAAACAGATTCTCTGGAACATCTTAAGGCTGACAGAAGGGAGACAGGACTCTCTGAGCATGCTTTGTGGGGAAACTGAGGCAGGAGAGGGTTTAATTTCTTCTCTTCCCCTTTTCATCTCCCACTTGGCATTGGAAAGGGATTTTTGGGGAAACAATTGGCAAAGGCATGGTTTTGTGAGGGAAACCATGGATGAAAAAACGGATTAGGAATACACTGGGGGTAATAGGACATAGGGTAAAAGGGAAAGGTGGGATTAGGAAAGTGAGATTGTAGGGGGACTTATAATGGAGATACTGTCTAACATGACTACGATTTTTAGCATATATACTACCTTTTACAGAAACACTGTCAGGTCCAGTGACCTCCGCTGCCTGCAACCCCTTTCTACCTTGCACAATTTTGAATTCCACCACCTCTCCATCTCCTAAACTTGGGATGTATTTTTCAGGGTTATTCTTTTTAATAGCAGTTCTATGAGCAAATATGTCTTCCCGATTGTCACATCTTATTATAAATCCATAATTTTGTTTAACATTATACCACTTTATTATTCCTAAAACCTTAGCTACCATGATCTTTTTCTTTTTCCAAGTGGCTGCTGTTTTCTGTCTTGCTGCGTTCTTGCTTTCTCTTTTGCTTGCTCCCATGTTGGAATTGCCAGGGCTGCTAGTGCTGCCGGGGCCACAGGAGCTGCTCATGCCTGCACGCTCTTACCGGGGTCGCGTTCGGGGCTGCGCGGGCCAGGCCGTGCCGCTCAGTTCTCCGTGCGTCGCCTCCTCTGGTCGCAGCTTCGCTGTCGCTGCCAGGCGCTGCACCCACGTCTCGGCCGGGCCCCCGAGCGACAACTGCCCCGTGCCCTGCTCCAGCGCGCGTCTCAGCTGGGCGCGGCTCCGTTCCACCGCCATCGCCGCCCGCACGCCGCCCCTCTCGGTCGGGCGTTCCCGGGGCTCGCTCCACCACGCGCTGCGCGGGGCCGGGTGGGCACCGCTGGGTCCTGCCGCTCCCACCGCGCCTCATTCCACTGCCAACACTGCAGTTCACGTTGGTCTGCCCGCGTGCGGGAACTGCCTCGCTGCTGCTCGCAGAGCACTCGGTGCACATGGCCTGGGTTGCATGGTTCCTGAGCCAGGCTTCCCTTCGCCAGGACACAGCTGACATTGCTCAATAGTCTTGGTAATTAAATAATATTCACAAAAATATTCTTCCATCGGCATATATTTTGACTCAAATATTAACTGTGTCCAAACGGTTTTCCAAAAGCCCTTGGTAAGAATTAAATCCCAAGAAACATAGAAAAAGTTCTTAAACAGCCATGCCAGGAAGTGTTTCAGTTCTTTTTGAGCTTGAATTAAGCTAAAATTTACAAATTGTTGTTCAAGAATCTTTTTAAGTTTAAGATAAATGTCCATATGCGGCTCGGAGAGCCAAGAGTCTTCCCACCGTTCCTCCATAGTTTAGATATGGAATAGCAAAACAAAAACAGGAAGAGGAATCCAAAGTTTCCAGGGTTTACTCACACAAATCAGTCGTTTAGGGATTGGGGATCGTTCTGCTCTCACTTCTCTACCATTATGTTACAGTGGGGATACTGTAACACGATGTACCAAACTAGGAGGCCCGTAGAAAGAAATATACATGGAAAGATTCTTGATAGATGTTTCAGAGATGTTTATTTCTCCAGCCGCATGGCCGGGGCTCTGCCAAGGAACTCCTCTAGTCACGGGACCCGAGAGTCCTTGCCCACGCAGGGAAACACAAACCAACCAATGGGAATGAGGCTGACCAGGGGCAGGGAAACCCCGTCTCCCCCCAGGGCCTCTCTCCCAGGGCTACATGGCAGGGGGAGGAGATCCCAACAGGACTGGGCTATGACAGAGATGGTCTAGTGATCATCTAATAAATTCTGGTGGATGACTTCAGACAGGTCAGGGATCACCCCATGAAATCATAAAAATTCAAAATAACCCCCTGTGAAATAGCTCAGGGAAAAGCTTAAATGAGGTCCTGGGCAATCAGAATCATGCCCCAAGGCAGGCTAGGTAGGGACAGTCAGGGTTAATAGTGCCTTCAGATGTCATACAGCAGCCAAAATAATGAATGTCTTGGACATTTTAACTATTCTTATGCTGCGATTTTTGTGTTTGGTTTAGTGTTACCTAAGCCAGACTTTAGTCCTCCATTCCACGTCCAAATATTATTTTCATGCGCAAACCCTAAGTCCTAAAAGCTACCATTCACAGATATTTGAGAGAAGTGTTTAATCTACACATGGATTAAGTAAGAACAGATGCAGTTTGGTCCCTAAACTAAAAACATATCAAAAGTATTCCCCTTTATACAGTATACACTGTTACAACCACCTGTAACCTGCATCTCTTGCGCCTTAAACTTAGCATGTGAAATGAAAATTACTTGATCACAAAAAGTCTGCTTCTAGCAGACGGAAAACTGTACCTCACGTTTCTGAGCCAGTGAAGCTGGTGAAACCCAGTAAAAGCTATCTCAGCTAAAGAGCTGCCATTGAGAGCTTCCTCATTGCTTCTTTATTCGCTGTGCCCAGTTCAAGCATCATTTCCAAAAAGTGCTCCAATTAGGAGGTTTGGTAAAGTTTCCAAGTCAAATTTCTGTGGGATGAGGAAGTCCAGCATAATGACTGTCAGACACAGCACATCCATTGAGCTATGAATGCTGCTTCCTCTCCTGCTTTTCTTTGACCACTATTCATTTATTCAGCAAAGAAAGCATTAGTAAGTAGTATTAGCAACCGCTGTGCCTTCAGAATTTGCCACTCCATAGTTCCAGAGATGAAAATCCCCTTTCTCCATTCACACTGGGTAGGAAACCTGGTGTCTGTCTCCTCCTGCTCTGAGGTGGTTCTGTAAAGCCCAGATACAGCTGAGAAGTTGTTTCAGTAGCTTCAGGCACTGCACATTGAGATGGTGGTTGCCATACTCTCTTGTGCATGAAGGACACAGAAGGAGCTGCTCTAGTTGCATCCAAACCACCATCTATCACCCACAAACATCTGCAAATTATTTTGTTTTCTGTATAAATGTCCTCATGTCACTTACCCTTGGTTCTGGTACTGAGCTTCCACTAACCATGTGTGGCTTTATGTATATGTCTTAATGATATTTATTATATATTTATTATTTATTGTATCAGTTATTTATTAGTACTTATAGATTTTTTCCTGAGAGAACTACTGATATCCTTAGTTTTATTCAGCCTCTTTAAATAAATATAATTCAAATGTTTCTGAGCATCAAGTAGTGGTGATTCATCTGCAGCATTGTAAGTCACTGTGGTTCCCCAGAAAGGGAACAGCAGGGGAGTTGTGCATGCATTCCTAGGCTTTCCCAGTCTCATACTGTACACAAAACTTCCTCGACAATTTAAAAAGACAGAACTGTGATTTAGAGTAACATAGTCATGCTTCCCTTGCTACCAGAAGCATGAGAAAAGGACAAAGGACAGAGCAAAGAGAAAGTATGGGTGCATGAAGCCAGTCGTGTCTTAAGCTGTCATGGTTAAATTCAGGAGTATGAAGATCCAGTGCTCTTCCTAAATGAAATCTGATTTAATCAGCTTGATTAAAATTCCTGATTTGAATCCCTGAGGTAAATAGCTCAGCTCATGCATTAGAGCTAAACTTCCAACAAGAACATTCTAGTTTAGGAAATGGTTTGAGGTAAAAGAAAGCAAAGCAGTAAACCCAGCCTGGAGGAATGTCTCATCCTCACAGTGGTCTGGCAGGTTGCTTCCTGGGGGTAGAAGACATAAGCCAGAACTGCAGTACAGGCTTGTGAAATGGAAAATGGAAGGGAGAAACCAGATAACTTCATAGAAAGTTTCAATCTTAAAATAGAGCTGTTTTAAGCAAGCAGTATCCTGCAGAGAGCAGAGACTGTGTGTGTGCTTATTTCTGCTTCTAAGATTTCTCTGCTGCCCGTCACAGGAGATCTGTATGAACATGATTGCTAAGGGCTGTAATTTAAAACCTAGAACAATGCATTAATAAATCTGACAAAGAACACAATGAGCACAAGTCAGACTTGGGAACTGCAGCAAATGCTGGAAAGCTGATGTGGCTACAAAAACTTTGTCTCATGACCGCCTGGATTGCTTTTACATGAGTCACCCGACCTCAGAATGTGGTCCTGCAAGGGCTGGGCTTTCCGAATACCATTATTGGGTTTTTATTGTTTCTCAGGTTTCACACTGCAGGACTGTCATTCCAGAAAATGACAATGGATCTGATGGAAGCATCCCCCGAGGGTGACTAGTGATTCATTTTGAGTGCTGTGATAAAATTGCATGAATATTTTGGTTACTAGTTGAGCAGGATGCTAATGCAGTGATTACACTTACAGAGACCTCTAATGTGGTATTAAGAAAACCTAGTATATACTCGTGATCATGTATTCACTACATGTTAAACGTCTGCATCAGAACAGTAAAAGAGGTCCACAGAACCAAATCACTGTAAAATGGCTAAACTAAAACCAGAAAAACAATATACTAACTTAAGAGTCCCAATTCACTGAGAGACATGAAAAGATCACACTTGTTATAACTAACAAAAAATATCCCTTCAGAATATCAGTTCTACAACTGAAGTCAAATCCTAACTTACTCAATTGCTGGGTCATTAGACTTCAGATTTCTGCCTACACCATGAGGTTTGAATTCTGTAGCCTGCCTAAATCCAGATTTGGGAATTCAATTCTAATCCATCTCGACTTATTACCAGTTTCCCACCTACTTTTCTCCCCATAGACCCCAAGACTATATTTTCTTTAATGTCAGAAAGGAAATGTTCTCTTTGAAAATTTCAATCTTATTTCAATAGCTTCTAGCTGCTGAAATAGACAGGGCTGCATTTTAAGTTTCATTTTAATTTCTGTAGGTATTTAAGCAGTTCTCCTACTCCTATTTTTAAAATAAGATCTGTAATCCACTTCTCACTTTCAAATAGACCTATATTGGGTGAAGCAGGCTTTGGCATGGAGGTGACTACAATCCAGAGACCAACATTTTTATTAAATGTTGTTTTATATTTTTTTCCCACTTCTGGAACAGATACACTGTGAATCAAACCTTTAATCTGAGTGATTGATATGCCAATTTATGTCTTTGCTTTGATCTTTCAGTCCTACCACAGAGCAAATTTGGCCTCATACTTGGAAAATCCCATGGTTATAATGTCTGCTTTTTCTCACTTCCCATTCTGAAATAGTTGTCTTTTTTGTGGTTCCTTTGAGAAGTGTAGCCCAGCATCTCCTCTTGAACATTTTTTCCCTGTTATTTAGACAACTGAAGACCACTGCTTCAAGATTTTTCTTATTATTACATTGCAGCAAGTCACATGGTAGAGATCTTAATGAATTAAAAAAATTTAAGCATGCAATCAAAAAAATTGCAAATGTGCATGACTTTTAAGTACCTGCTAAAGTCTCATTAAGCTCATGCCTGAAGTAAAATCCACCTAAGTATTTTGCTGAACAGAGCCCTTTTGGATAAGATCCAAAGCACATTGCAGCCAGTCAAAAATTCCCATTGACTTCAGTGGGCTCCCGGCCGATTCCTGGGAGGTATTGTGTGTGTGAAGTTCAGCACTTCTGCCAAACTTCAGTTCTTGCTCTGACATGTGTTCTTTAGCTTTTTTACACTGTCTCCTCTCAGCAGAAAAATGTAAAAATGTTAAGGCCTCCCTGAAAGGTCAGAAGAGTTTTTCACCACCACTTTAAATGCACTCTGGTCAAAACTGAGGTATTTAAGAAACATTCCTTTCATCCTATGGGAACAATAAAAGTAAATAATTTCAGGTCTAATATATGATTTTAGGTCTGATAAATGTCATTGCAGCTTTAGAATTTTGAGGTTACCTTAGTATTTTTATACGAATACCATATCACGTTACAAATACTATATACATGTATAAACATGTATAGATTATTGTACATAATCACAATCTTCTAATGGTTTAAATAGTCAACAATTTTTTTTTTTTTTCAGAATTACGACTTTAAGTTTATATTCTGTTGGAAATTTTAAAATAGAAATATTTTCAGTTCAAATTAAAATCAAATTTCTGACTGTTCAATTTTCCATAGAAGAAAAGTTTGGTTTTTTCTGTTTATATCTTCTAGAGCATTTCAGATGATATAGGCTTCTATATTTACTTCTCACCGTAGCCTTTTATTAGTAAACATGGAAATCCACTATTCAACATCTTCCTTTATTAAAAACACTTCTTCGTTATGTATACAACCAGTACCAGAACACAGAACTCAGCTTGCACAAATGAGCCTTCCAAGAGCACAATGCATCAGACATCAATCTTAAATGGGGGCTCACTGTTAATCATAGTGTAGCTCAGACTTGGAGATTTATACTATGACTATTCTGTTAATTAGTGAGTACAAGTACACATGGCACTTTCACCTTGGCTTGCCTGTTGGAAGCAACTTAGAAGCACTAATAAATTCCTTCTAAAATAGCCTCTCAAATAAATGTACTCTGTATACAATGTGACAAGCTAAGCTAAATTCAGCAGAGGAGAGCTCTGGTTGCTGGGAACTGTGTTAATTTTGTAGCAGCTTCATTAAATATAAAAATTGAGGCTAAAATCTTAAGAAGTCTTAAGACCAATGAATGTCTGAAGTCTAATAAGCTATACTGGTCCAATGCAGCTGCAGAACCAGTCAGTTGAATATACAATTGAATAACAAGAATCTAATAAAAAGAAGCCTCTGCTTTATTAAGATAATACATGCAATTTCTTTTTTGTGGTCCCTGAATTTTCAAAGACCTTCTTTACTTTCTTGCTGTCTTCTTACTGAAGTTGTTGGATGGGTGCTTGATGGTGGAGATGGGGAGCCTGCCTTCAAGAAGCCCTCAAATACATTGAGTCATAGGTTATACGTGCTAGAGGGATCAGGAAAAAAAATTTAAAAACTCAAATTTATCACTTGCACTGCCTTTGCAGGACACATGGCTATGGCAACCACTATTAGCTGCTAGGCCAATCCTGGCTTGGTACAAACCTTGGCAGCCAAACGCTGCTTCCTTTGAAACACCTTGACTTACTAAAGTGCATTCTGTTCTTACCCCACCACTCTCACAGGGGAAGGAATCAAATATTTATCAGTTATTTGTATGAGAAGTCTTTCCTAAATGTTTAGAAATGCAGATGTGAAGGACTGTGTTTATTTTGTGTGACAACTGAGTTATGAAATGCTTTCCACACCTGGAACGCTACCTTAACTTAGTAGCAGATGAAAGAAAGAAAGAAAGAAAGAAAGAAAGAAAGAAAGAAAGAAAGAAAGAAAGAAAGAAAGAAAGAAAGAAAGAAAGAAAGAAAGAAAGAAAGAAAGAAAGAAAGAAAGAAAGAAAGAAAGAAAGAAAGAAAGAAAGAAAGAAAGAAAGAAAGAAAGAAAGAAAGAAAGAAAGAAAGAAAGAAAGAAAGAAAGAAAGAAAGAAAGAAAGAAAGAAAGAAAGAAAGAAAGAAAGAAAGAAAGAAAGAAAGAAAGAAAGAAAGAAAGAAAGAAAGAAAGAAAGAAAGAAAGAAAGAAAGAAAGAAAGAAAGAAAGGAAGAAAGGAAGGAAGAAAGAAAGGAAGAAAGAAAGGAAGAAAGAAAGAAAGAAAGAAAGAAAAAGAAAATCTCTATTTACACTGTATGCAAAAGATGAAAGGACTGAATTTTTTTCAAGGGAATTCAAGTCTCTCTTTCTGTGCCTGGGTAGTCACTGTACTGGCTTTGGATTGGCCTTTCACCATAACAACGATTCAAAGTGTGTTTTTCCTGTAAAGATAAAAATTAAAATCATTGTCAGTCATCTCCTTCAAACATTTTTCCTCCTCCATCTTCTCTGCCTCCCTGTTATTTATAGCAGTGACTCTTGCGAGCTGAAGAGAAAATCAGAGAAAATGGTAATTTGAAAAATCAGCAGCTGATACTACTTTGAATTTGTCCTCTCCCACACTAAAATCAGGGGTGGTGTAATTAATTCTTGCAGCATTTTGCACAAGCCAATGCTGGTTTTGCAAAGACCTTGTTCTGCAAGGACCTTGTTCTTCAATCATTACTAGTCAAAGCAAAATTTCCCTCAGCTTCATTCAGAACAAGATTAGGATACACATTCTCCTTTCTTTCTTCATCTTTTAACATGTGAAGCAGTCCTTGCTAGGATAAACAGAGATAAAGCAGAGAGGTTATTGGAACAAGCAAGTACAATGACTTCTTTTACTCAATAACAAAAATTACAGATTAATTGGGAACTTTGTTCCCCAAAGAGAAAGCAGTCATGCTCTTTCTGTCAAGATTTCAAAGTAGTTAAAAAACAACCAACCAAACAAACAAAAAACCAAAACCAAAACCAAAGAGAAATAAGAAAGCCTTTAAAGCAAATAAATCAGATCACTGCTGTAGACACATGGAAAGTGGGATGCTGGTACGTAAGAGAAAAAATGTCGATAATTTTTTTAGAGTATATTTGATAGATTCTTTAGAAGAAACAATGGTCAGGAGAGCTACAGAGTAAATCAAAACTCCACAACAGAATCTCTATACTTACAATATGTCAGTAGTGTCCACCTGCAGAGAATCATAGAACTATTGCAAAGGGAAAAGTGCCAAAAACTGCCGAGTCTGTAAGTAAAGAGAGAAAATGAATAGGAGAGAGCAGAGGAAGCCTCCACCCTTTGCGCTTTCCTGACCTCTTAAGTTTAGCTAGTGCTTTTAAATCCTCTCACTGACTGTTTCCCTGGTGCTTCTTTGGCAACTTACCCCTCTCATAGACTAGTTAAACCAAGAGACAGTAATTTATACTTCTATAATTCACATAATGACTCTTCATCGTCCCAGGATAATCCGAAACATTTCCTTTCTTAGTGGAGCATTAGTTTGTGTTGTACAGATATCTACATAAAGGCAGATTACCAAAATACCCAGTTGGAACAGCATTGTACACAGAGGTTTAATAAATCTCTATACTTTTGGATAATTTAATAGAGCTGGTATTATTAAAAATACATGAAACCATAAGCCGTTCAGCTTTGCATCTCACCAGCATTATTTCTCCCCCTGTTTTCTCAGCAGCTATACCAATGATACAGCAGAGCAGCCCCATCACCGTTTTTCCCCTCAGATTTTCCTGACAGTGCTTGGTCAGACTAGAATGTTTGGCTGCAAGTCCCCTGGACTCTGAGAGGAAAGGGAAGTGAGAGGAAAAGTGGGCTACGTGATTAACTAGCACATGCCTGATTCCAGCAGTTAATAAGGAGAAGCACAGATATCTTCTCCAGGACAAGGCTGTGTTGTTTTCGGTTTGGCTTTCCAAAATCAAAATGAGTCAGGCTGTCATTCTGTAATGCATGCTACTTCTTTACCTGCTACCTTACTGCTTAGGCACTTGAAGCCCAAACTAGGTGTGACTGCTTTACACTGATTCAAGCTTTGTTTCGGAGTGAGACCATTTTTTTAACCTTCTGTGTTATTTTCCCCTTCATTAAGAGTAGAGAATACATTTCAGAACATCTCAGAATGCTTCAGGCTCCAAAATCTTAAAAATAGAGCTGATCTCCTAAAAATAATTTGTATTAGTCAAGAAATTGCTAAGCGTGGCACAATAAGAAATCAATAATAATAAAAATATTTTCTTTCCCTGACATCCACTGCCTGCTTCAAGCCTCTAGTACCTCTAGGGAGCTGTTCTGATTATACTCTTAGGCAGTTGCTTTAAAACTAAGCAAATTGAGGGTACAAAGTTTTGAAAAATTGTTTTGTCTTTGTCCCAAGGTAGAAAAATGTGTCATTAAATATAAAGTCATGATAGAGCAGGGATATCTGTGACTGTCTGGGTTACCAGCCATAGCATGTGGCTATGCTTCACTGTATGAAATGACTGGGCCCACTGCAACAGCTATACGTAATGGGTATATACTCACTGCCATTTTTCTTCCACAGGGAAATCAATATATCAAAGTTACCTCATAGTCCGTGAGTGGAAAACGACAAAGTACCTGTTCTATAATTCCATTCATTTAATGAATAGAAATAGCATCACTTCTGAACAGTTAGTACAGACAATGAGCGTTATGAGCCATTGCAATCATTGTAATACCAAATACTTTACACATAGGAGAAGTTTGGAATGCTTCCCTAAAAGAAAATTATGAGAACTAGAAATACTGAAATTTTCCAGAGGGGGAAAAAAAAATAATTAAACCACAGTGCTATTTCATCTCTCTTAGATCTTTGTTAACCACATCAGGAAGAGAAAAAGGAGCTGTCTTCTTTTCATTAACCATGTTTAGCTTTGATACAATGGCGCAAGGAACATGGCTCTCCCCTTAGTTATTCAGTAACTTCTCACGGCGATTCCAATTGTACACTCTGTAAGAAACTCATGTTTCTTATTTGTAAAAGATAAAGCTGTTCAATAAAGATTAGGGACTTCGTGGGAGTATTATAAATAGGGACAGGCAAGTATGAAAACACTTCATGCCCGCCTGTATCTGCAAAGTGATAAAACAGGGGAGAAAATCTACGTGGTAACAGGGTAAGCCATCCACTGTTTCAGATACCAGGTGAGAGGAATCTTTGGGAACCACCCATGTACAAACAGTCCAGATTTTGTGGAAGGGCATGGCTGATTATTCAGCAATTACAGTTTTTCTTATGGAAAAGATGCATCTTGCCTACATGCAGGTGTGCCTGTTGAAAAATTTTTATTTTCTTTTTTTTATTTCATTCTAGTAGCTTTAATGATTATTTTAACAGCATAATTTTCCTGACTAAAATAATGGGAAGTTGAATGTGTAGTCTTGTCCCTAAACTCCCTGAAGTTTGGGAGAATTTTGACAAACTAAGATGGGAGGGGTGGGGGACATGTGAAATCTATGGTGGTTCCCAAAAATCCTGATATAAGCCCCAGAAGTTTCTGCAGATATTTTGCTCTGAAGCTTTTGTGTTGATGGATGCCAGAAGTCAAGACAAAGTTCAGAGGGAGAAGAACCCATGGAGCCTTCAACTGGAAAGAGTTTGAAAGAATTCTCAAAATTGTTAGTTCCTGTGTTTTAAATGGACCTAATTATTCTGACGCATATGGCTGAGTCACTTATGAGCAGCTTCTTGTGCCCAAACGTGGCTGTGTGGAGATGCAGGAGGGCTCAAGAGAGTCTGACCTAGCTTCAGTTTCTAATCTTGTTGCTCCCTCCCCACAACAAAAATGAAAGGCTCAGAAAATAATTTTCTCTTAAGGATAAAAAGACGGAATTTAAAATTTTGTGGTTTCCTCTGTGCCTATCCCAGCTCCGAATTAACTCAGTACTGGTATATCTATGCACAGCCCAGCACAAAGGAAAAAGCGCACAGAACAGCAATGATTGCTCAGCAGTCAGCACTGTACATGAGGCAGGGATTTTCCAGGTCTTTTTTATCCAGTTCATCACTACAATTTGATGATCCAATTCTGCCAAATCAGCAGAAGTACTTCTTGAAAGAAAGCCTCGCCCAGTTCTGCACAGGCAGCACTCTAGGAGTTCGCTGGGTTACTGGCACTTTTCATCAGAGATCCACTGTGAATTGCACTTTTAAATAAAGCACACAAAGATTAGAAAATTGTCACTCGTGCTGGACATATTCATATGCCCAAGGGGGTTTATAACAACTGATGATTTTGCCCAGTTGAAATAGCAATATGGTCCTTGCCTATAGCAGGCTGAGACATGAAGTGAAGAATGTGTGAGGAAGCTTGTGAACAAAACACATGCTGTTGTTTCTCATTTGTGGAGTGATTGATGTACACAGAAGAAAAGTAAACAGTTTTGCCTATTGATGGCCTGGTGGACAAAAGAATGGCTGGAATGAAACCGTGTAAGAGGAGGAGGGGAAAGTGAAGTAAAATTGAGAAATATTTAATTGCAGGCACTCAGACAACACTTCAAAAGTCCATGTAAAAGTACCTTGTACTGCCCTTAGTCCTGCTGAAGGCAATGTGGAATGAATTATTATTCCATGAAAGCAGATATAGTCTAACTCTTATTCAGATGAAGGAAAACAGTTGTTACTGGGACAACCTTTGGTAATCACAGAACCATAGAAAACTTGAAAGACTTTGACTTTCAAAGCCTTTTAGGGCTTTCCATTCCCCTGCCCTAAGGGAGAAGCAACCATATCCATGTAAATCCTGTCAAAGAGTTCTTCTTGCCATCCTTAAGCTCCCTCAAGGCAGTTCCATGGCCTCCCCAGATAATTTACTGTCCTCCAAGCCAAGCCCCTTCAGCAGGAGACTGGTGCAGCTACTTCCCAGGTGGAAGAAAGAGCAGCTGGAGGGCAGACAGAGTCAAGGAGTCCTGGTGAGCTGAATGTGGACAGCCCTTCTCACCCTCATGGTCAGTCCAGGCCTGGCAGCACACAAGAATGCCAGAGAAGTTGCTCATAAAATGACCTCACTGGGCTAACAGGACCATTGCTTTTTAAGAAAAATACTAAAACACCATGAATTTGCCTGTATCTTCCTAGTGATAAAACAGTGGAGAAAATCTACATGGTAAAAGGGTAGAGCATGTGATGGTTTCAGGTACCAGGTGAGCTGGTACATTTTTGTTTTGTACACGGTTCAAAGGGCAAGGTTGTACATGAACCCTTTAAAAAGCACAGGAGCTCTCTGGAAGGCATATGGTATGTATCATGTTCCTTTTAAATGGGTGCTTAGGCCACTTTAGGAAAATCCGGCCTGTCAACTAAAGCATGTACTGGGGACAAGAAAGAGATCCTGGAGAGGAAGGTTAGCCTGAAAGAGGAAGTAAGTATCAACATGACAGAGCTGGAGTGAAAGGAAGATTAAGAGTAGTGTGTGACTTTCTCTGTGCCTTCTCATGCAGGAAAACCCCTCTACTTTCTTTTTGCATGGTGTGGTTAACCTGCAGCCCAAGCTATCTAGACCAGACTGCCAGCTTGTGTCTTGTCTCCACATTCATTTAAAGAATTGCTCTGGAAATCATTGTCTTTGCCTTTCACACAGTCTGCAAACTTCTGCTGACAACCCCCAGCCACTGACTCCTTCCCAAATGATTCTCTGACCTTGTAATGTCTTTTCAGTCAGCTTCTCTTATCTACACATACCCTGTCACTGACTTGCAACAGATAGATTGATTCTCACTTGCAATGCCATCAAACTAATTCTAGGATTTTAAAACTGGACAGCAAGGTATAAAATCAATGGAAACAGCCATTCACACAAAAGTTGCTCCATTCAAAAATCCATATCTATGGTGAAGCATTATGACTAAAATTGACTGCAATTGGATCTGATTAATAGTAGCATTGGATCTGACAGTATCTCATTATACTGTAACTAAAACAGGAAATTCACTGAAAATTAGCTCTGATCACTGTTGCCACAGCTTTCATCCCAACCTCTCATCTTTATTAGAAACATTGCATGTATTCAGGGTGCTAGTGAGGAACTTGAACTTCACTGACATCACAGTTCATTTCTTTTTACACTCCTATATCCTGCTGTAGAAAGGTTTTATGGGTTTTACGATGCTGAAAAATTTCATGGAGTACACCAAAATGTATTTTATTGCATTTGTAATGTAAAATCAGTCTCAGGAATATAAATATCACACAAGAAACCTCTTTAAAGACATTTCAAATGTGATCTCTTCTATAAATACGATTGCAACAGTGGAAGTGCCTTTCTGGCAAACTAGATGCTTCTCCGATCATTACCAGTTTTGCTTTTGCCTAAAAGTGATATTTATTGTTGCACTAGCTACATTGTATTCAGCTTCCTCCTCTGCAGTACTATCTGTGGTCCCATTCCTAAGGTGCTGCTCTTCTTAGGAAACAGCCTGCATCTTTGTCAACTTAGTTCTACCATGAAGTTAAACATCACTTTTATGTTTATGCCAGCTCACAGGCTTTCAAACTCTTCCATTCTCTGCTTATCTTGATCAAGGAACTGAATAGCTTTTTTCCAAGTTTTCAGACTTTCAGATGAGAGAAACACCGTCCAGCCCAGGACTCTAGAATATATCAGCCACGTTTACTTTTGGGACATTTGGAAGAGAGGAAACAACACACATAAAAACCCTCTGACGTCTTTTCCTTGTCCCTGCCATTGGTACAGACACACCAAAGCCAGATGTAATGAGCTCAGATGGAACCCAGTAGCACAGAGCTAGTCCGAATGTTAAAGGTTCATCTGATAGTTTGGGTCATCATCTATTTAGATCTCCATTATTGTAGGCATCTTGGTCCTGGAAGATTAAACACGAAAAATTGATATAAAATTGGGGTAGGTATAGCTAGAAAAAGTGTCAATGCAGTGAAAAGTCTGGTCCAACATGTGTGTGATTTAGCTAAGGTAGAACACCAAGATACAGTGAATGGCAAAATGCAGGCCCAAGATAAGGGCAGCATGACACACCAGTTTAAATTTAACACTTACCAGGAAGTACAAACCACTTCTTCCTGTTAGCATTAATTTTTATTTTCATTTAGTTTCCATGTGCATGTGTAGAAATGTGCTAAACCTTATGTTGTCTCCTATGTCTTCCAGAAACACTCTGAATCATTCATAAAAACTGACTGCATAAAGTCTTGAATAAATCCTTTAAATGTGCCATTTAAAAACTTGTATTACTTTCCCAATTAGTATTCACACACTGCTTCAATTGAAATCCAAATCTGTCTGTTATTAGCTTATCACTTAGGTTAACAGTTTAATTCACTCGTATCAGACCATTCAATGCTACATAATATAATGTGACATTCTGTTGCTAATCCTTTTCTTTTAGTCTGTATGTAGTAACTGAAATAAAATTATTTTCATAGAGTTCAGTGGACTAAATTAATAATATTGCCAGCTGATGATCTGCCCTCCTATGTTCCAGGTTTTCTCAGCCTGCAATGTGTGGCCAGACACCATTAGTTTGTCCATTTACCCTCCATCAACAGTTATACTGTAGAAGTATGATTTTATGAATATGCCCTTGAAAAACTGGCTATCAGAACACTATTTAATATTTATGCTAAATAAAATGGTGGGACAGATTTCTAGGTAGTTTTAGAGCTTCTTTTACTGGGAAATGTTATTCAAGGTTTAATGGGATTGAAATTTTCTTTTGCAATATAGTCATGATATTCTGTTGTGTGCCTTTTGAAAAAGAAATGCTAACTTGGGAATGATGTCTTTTATTTAAAAATAAAAAAAAATGAAGTGTAGCTGACAAAGTTCAGATAATTGGACAGAGCAGCAGAGCTTAAACCAACAATGTATTCAGCATACTGACATGTGATATCTTTTGAAATGTCCATAGGGTCTTTTAGCTTACAGTGAGACATTGCAGAATCCTGGACTGTTGCAGAATAAAGGCTTTGCTTTTTCAGACATGTGCCAATTTCCAGTAACTTAATTATTTTTTCATCTTCTCCTTTCCACCAGATCAATGAATATTCTACTTAGTAAATGTAGAAGGCTTTACCACCTCAGTCCAGAATCTAGCAAGTAATGTCAGAACTCTACAAAAAAATTCAAAGCCAGAAAAATGTGGTTAGTGGAGCATCAGTATGGTCTGTCATTACTGCATGCTATTCTCATTAAGACATAATAAACCCAACACTGGTAGAAAGCCAATAAAACGAGGATGGGGAAAATGGGTGCTAAAAATGAGAGCCACTGGAACAGATAGAACAAAAGACAAGCAGCTGTTTTCCTGTCACACAGGGTACCTCTAGTAGCCCAGCTTCTCAGGGGTCTATGTAGTCTGTGTAGTGATTAAAACATATGCTATTCAGCTTTAAGGTTTAAAGTACTAACTGTAAAGTTTTAAAGACCATTTTGTGGCTAGGAAAACTTACAGTCTTGCTGCTATGAGGTTTGCCCCATACCCAAAGTGAAAAGACCAACTAAGGGCACACTTGTTTCACACCGGTTTTCTGAAGAGGATGGAACTGAATAAAGTTTAAAAAATTAATTCTATTACTTTCTATCTCCTAATGTGAGCAGCTCTATTTCTGTCCTTGAATTAAACCCAGTACAATTTGTTTAATTCTCAAGAGAGACTGAATGTCAGACTTTACCAAATGTTAATCTAAAATTACTGGGCAGCTGAACCAGCAGTGATGTTTAGCAGGCTATGCATTTTGCAGCAACCTGATGACATTACAAAAAACAGACTGATAGGACTTGTAGGAAGATTTCGCTGTAACCTCAGCAGGAATATCCTGTAAAGCCTTTGAATTTTTGCTTAGTAAGTGAAACAAATGTGTAACTCCATCAAATCTGCATCTCACTTGACTGAACAGTCTCAAAAAAATCATCTTGATCTAGCCAAGACACCAGGAAATTCAGTCAGCCTCCTGATGCAATAGGAGGCTCAAAGAGATGTCAGACTTACATAGTGGAGGGAAGACAAGCTAGAGACAATACACTTAAACAGCCATGAGAGTAAGAGCTGGAATTAATATTTATTGCCTAGACAAGCAAATATGTTAAAAGAGAAACAAGTATTCTGACAAGTTGGAAAGACTTGATAGCCTTGTGGTGGCCAATTAACATACAATAGTGTTGTCTCCAGGAAACAAAAGGATTGTGTCATATGTGTCCTAACTCCTGTGGCCATGTTTCAAAACATCCACTCCTTTTCTCTCTTCCCCAACAACAACAACAACAGAAAGCAAAAAAACCTCCTTCTGCTTACCTAACTCTGTAGCCAGATCTTGACCCCACCATGATAAATGCAGCAAGCAAAGCTCTCTGAGTCCTGGAGAAGACTCTTTCACAGCAGTGAAGGAAACCACAGGTACACTGCTGTTCATTTTGTTTGCTGTGTTTTTCCGATGGCTGGAGTGCCATGGTTTCTAAATCTGACCACTTATGAGCTGATATGGATTCATGTTGCATGAATTATGGCGGGGAGGTTAAATATAAAAGAGGATGTAAAAATTTTATATATATAAATAAGTAATTGAAAGGAAGAAAGTCAACCAAATCGCAGTCAAGATAAGTGTCAAGAGTTTAGTGTAGAAAAAAAAATCCCTCAATAAAACCAGCAAACCAGGTGATTACTATCTCAAAAATCTTGAAAAAGAGCTTTAAAGACTATGAATTACGTGCAACAACACACAATGAAAGCATAGCAGAAGATGTACTGAAGAAATGTATTGTAGCAAAATGCTTTATTGCAGCAGTGGCAACAAACCTGAGGCATTTCTTTGAGACACTCCCCTGTTTGGTTAAATAAGGATAAATTCACAGAAACATGATGTAGTGATAAGAAGCTGCTGAAGGAAGACTAATGGCTTGATTCACCCACTGATTCAGTAAACTTGCACCAAGTTGGATGAAGTTCATGCTGATCTGGAAAAGGCAGTGGTCAGGTGAGACAGAGATCAGACAGACCTCCTAGTTCAGTGCTGGGACAAAGGAAGCACCAGCAAAAATTCAGAAGTCACTGACTTTACGGTACTGGCAGCCACACGGACATGTGCCTGGAAGTGCTGTCACGTAGGGCACCAACACATCCTGTAATGTTTTATTGTACTATATCTTCAAGGAGGTGTCTATCCTGTACAGACACAGAAATTAAGTGTACAGAACCAAGGACAAGTGGTAGGCATTGCTTCTAGGAAGCCATTTCATTATGAATAATTTAACATAACTTTAGGGTTTTTTCCACCTCCAAAACTCATTATAAAAATAGTAGCAGGAACATTTCAACCACAGTTTAAAAAAAAGAAAAAGAAAAAGAAAAAGAATAAGGAAAAGGAAAAGGAAAAGGAAAAGGAAAAGGAAAAGGAAAAGGAAAAGGAAAAGGAAAAGAAAAGAAAAGAAAAGAAAAGAAAAGAAAAGAAAAGAAAAGAAAAGAAAAGAAAAGAAAAGAAAAGAAAAGAAAAGAAAAGAAAAGAAAAGAAAAGAAAAGAAAAGAAAAGAAAAGAAAAGAAAAGAAAAGAAAAGAGGTAAAGCTGCTGTATATTTAACAGCATCTGAGCTTCTCTTTGCTGTCCAAGTGCAAGCAAAGTATGAGCAAAGTCAATGGCACTGACCTTCCTATTGTTGAAGAGAAAGCAACAGATTCTTGACAGTCTCCAGGGCAAAACAAGGGAGACCTTGCAAACATGTCTCTGTGGGGGCTCTAAACAATAGCAAAGGTTCTTTCCCAGGGTTGTATTTCTCTATTCCTTTGGCAAACTTTCACAAAAGGGTTGGGTCCTTTGAGGTTATCTGCAATGTGCTTATGCTCAGAGCATTAACATGCCTGTTAGTTCTGTACCCTCAGCATACTTTTACTGTCATTAGAGAATTATTATTACTCAGAACGAAAGAGTACCTTGGAGATGAGACACTGGACTGCAGAAAAGCAGCCCTCTAGGCACTCACCTCTTCTCATGGCACTTCAGGCAAGCAACATGCATCACATTCGTATTAACCATACATGCCTAGTTCATGAGCTCTTTGAACAGAGATTATGTCTTTCCCTGAGTATGTAGGTATAGAAGAGAAGCATTTTGGAGCAGTGGCCTTGGCCAGAATGCCTTTTAGGCAGCAGTTATACACTAAGAATTTTAGCAACTATGAAAAAACTATTGTGCAGGCCTCTCTATTAACAAAAATATTTAAAACATCATATGGCAACTTTCCTTCTTTATTTTTTGAGAATACTGGACACTTTTAAGTGCACTGATCTTTGGCTGTGCTGCCTCTCAGTTTCCCAAACACAAGTGCATATTTCTTTGACCATGTTATTGATTTCCAGCCTTGTGGGGCACAACATTTCTTGGCAGCATTGACACTGTTGGGACGAAATTGCCATCAGCAAGCAGGTTGTGAGAACCTCAGCATGTGTGTTAAGTTTGTTGTCCACAGCTGCAGAGGCTGCTGGGTTTAGATACAGCTGTGGAACACAGGGGTATTTTTAATTACCTCAAAGAATTAAAGTAAGACTGCATTCAGCATCTTACCGACTTTGAGTATGCCAAATGAAAAATGCTCAGGGGAAAAAAAAAGGCATGTTTTGATTGTCAAACTACTTCAGTAATAAAGATTAGATGCTACTTTGAACATTATATTGAAAGTGAATCGGTGTGATATTGTTAGTAGGCAAATTCTCATACCATCCCAGTAAACAACTTACATACCTATTTTCCACTGGCAGCAACTTCCAGCCCAAAGGAGAACACAGATTTAGTCCCATCAGCTTCAGGGTGATTCAGTGCCACATCACCACTAAGTACCACAGGATTCCTGCACTCCTCCTTTCTATCCCGGCCTCATCTCATGCGAATTCATGCTGTGGTTGTGGACAGAGGTTCTCCCTTTCCAGGACACATCTATACTGGGAAACCAGGGCAGAGGGCTGTTACAGGTGTGCAGGAAAGCTGCAAACTTGGCTGTGCAAGGATGCTGTAAATTGTGACACCTAGAGATGCAAAAAGCTTGGTAAATTACTGCAAAAGTGTTATCTGCCTAACTCTGCACAATGCTTCAGCTGTGTAATATAAAAAATCCTGCCTTGTTTTTAAGCCAGAGTGTTTAGCTGACTTTTCTCTGTGCAAAAAATCCTCTTCGTTATAACGTGTTATGCATGAAATTGACTCCATCACATTAAGGATGCAAAATCTTGATGGTGGTGCGAGATGCCTGGAGGTGAATGACCTGATCTAAGCCCAACAGAATTACCCCTGCCTGTTCCAGTCAGCTTCTCCCGGGTGCACTCTGCATAAGAGTATTGCCAGCATGGTATAGGAAGCTTCTATTTCTGAAAAAAAATAGGATTAGTATTATGCAAGTCTGTAGAGTGAATCATCCTCACTGCATGGAGAGAAAGTATGTGAAATAATTTATACCATTTTAAAACACCATTTTCCTTATTTACTAAATACAAGCCTGCTCATCCTTTTGGTATGTGTACCAGCTGTGTTTCTATTTACCACTGCCCACTTCTATCAGAACTTCTGCTCTGCCTAAAAGTTTACGAATGGGCAGGCTAAATATGCTGCTTTAACCAGTTTTGTGAATCCTGGGCTCTGCACTGAAATCATTGTCCATATCCAGCAATGACACCACTCAGCAGAAACTGCAATTACTCAGCAGTTCTGTTGAATAAAAATGAGGCAAATAGTCAAAAGTAGTGAAAAATGTTAATGCTGGGCTAAACTCTGCTCAACTACACAAGATTATCCATATTTGAAATACACAGGACCAGCCTTTTGTGGCAGCTGTGGTTCATCTCCTACACAATAGTAATGGGGAAAAGAACAAAGTGTATCAGCACTAGAAATATTTTAATAGGACTAGGATTAAATTTAATTGCCTCATTTTAAAAGATCAGTTTATCAAATCTACTGCTAAAGTCCCAGTTAAAACCCAGTCAGCATGCCTGTGGCTCTTTAAAATAGCAAGAGAGCATTTTTTTTTCACATATTAAGACAGGAAAAGCCATTTCTACTTTGCCTGGGATAAAACATATAGGAGATGCGTTGCTCGTTGGCCGCTTCTTCCAACCTCACCTGGGAACACTTGTGGCTGTTGGATAGTTACTATTTATAGGAAAGTAAACAGCCCCAGACATTATACTTCTTCCCTAAGTGTAAGAACCTCCTTTGCCTAGTTCTCAAGTGGTATAAGTAAAGATTTAATCAGTCTTTACACTTATATATTTTTTAAATTATTTAACTTTTATTACTGTTGCACCATTTATACAATTACATATAATTTCAATGCATCCATTGTACATTTTGTTTTTTCATTTGTTTTCCAATGAGTGTGTGTTGGTGTCTGTGACACAGAATGGAAGAGAAACTGGAACTGCAATGAACGCAGACTTTTTCATTTCCACTGACCAATAAACAGAACTACAGGTGCACCCAACCACGGACATGCATTAACTCGTCATGAGAAATCTAGGTAGGCTAAGTAGGATGAGAATGCTTTTTACTCCCAAAAAATATTTGGAGAGGAAGAATTGGAGGATTGGCATTGAGAAATATGTGGACAGCTAAGTGGGTTTTGTCTGAAAGTTGGCATTCATCCACTGCATAAAAAAAATATCAAAATAAGAAAGGCTGTAAATAAAAAAAAAACACAGAAAATACTGCTTTCATAAAGATCTGATTGCCTTGGCACGAACCTAGTGGGCAGAATCAAACGCATCACTCCCAAACCCCATTACAGAACAAAAAGAAGATTTTGATACACTGGTGGAGTGCATTTACAGCAGTTCAGATACAAAATATGTGCTGTACTTTCAGACATCCATTTATTTAATTTTTTTTTTAATCCAGGACTTGTGTCAAGTTGGCAGAAAGTATATTAGATATTTCCCCACAAAAATACTATTTGGATTCTCCCCCCTCCCTCCCTCCCACTTGATGGGACATCCTTTTCATTTTTTCTCCTTTTTTTTTTTCTCCTTCTTTTCTGGGCAATACATATTTGCTATTTCAGATCTGAAACGAGTTAGTATAGCTGAAAAAATAAAAAAAAGACACAGGTTGTTTAAGTGGTTGTTTCAACAGGCTGTCCAATTTAATCTTGCACTGCTATGGTTTGATCCGAATTAGTCGCTGGAACTTCAGAAGGTTTCGCTTCCTCTGGAGGGGCTGCAGGGTCCGAGGCCTTAGCAGTCGAACTAGGTGTTGCTGTTGCCGCGGGCTCCTTGGAAGAAGGCGCAGCCTCGTTGCTGCTAGGTTTTGAGTCTGAAGCTGGGGCCACTTCACTTTTAGTTTCTTGGGCTGCAGGCGTTGCGGGAGCCTCAGTCTTTTTGGCTTCCCCTTCCTCTTTGCTCTTGTCATCTGCTTTACTGGGAGCTGTGGCTTCTGAAGGCTGGGAAGCTTTTGCATCGGTGCTAGGCTCAGAGGGTTTGGGTGCTTCGCTACTGGCAGCGGGAGCAGAGGCAGCAGTCGGCTCCTCTTGCTTGGCTGCCTGTTCGGTATTCTTCTGTGGCTCTACTTTTGCATCAACAACAGCCTCCGACTTCTCAGGTTCTGTTTTCTGGGTTTCTTCCTGGGTCACTGTTTTCTCCTTCTCCCCTTCTTTTTCTTCCGTCTTATTGGCAGCGACCTGAGTATCCTTTTCTCCCTTCTCCTCCTTGTTGTTCTCCTTCACTTCTGCAGTCTCTGTGGTTTTCTGGGCATCCTCAGCCTCCTTTGGAGTCTCCTCTTCCTCAGTTGCTGCTCCTTCAGCCTTCTTGTCTTTGTCTTTAGCTTTTTCATCATTGACACTGTATCCCTTCTTCTTCTTGCTCAGTTTGCCTCCCATGTTGGAGTTCTGTAACAGAAAAGAGAAAGAGTTGATTACCCAAAGCCCAGCATTCATCACTGAGAGAATCAAATTCAGATCAACTGAAGTGCAAAGGAAAAATTTATTCTAGCTCCTGAAAAGCAGACCACATGAGGTTTGATAAGATGTTCTTAGCTGAATTACCAATTCTGCAAAGCACCACCGCCACTGAGCTTACATCCTGCTCAGCCCTGCAGACTTTCAGTCAGCAAACCCCCTTCTGCCACATCCCTTATGAGCAGTCCTCTGAGCAGCGCTTACACTGGTTATAGTTCAGCAGGGAGGAAGGGGACAGAGTAGCAAGAAGTAGCAAGATGATGGAGCACTTACATACAACCACAATCTTTTGTGGCCTGAGAAAGAGTGGAAGAAGAAAAAAAACCACAGGTTTGGGAATATTCTGGTTTGGGAATGAACTGAATTTGACTGCCAATCTTGGCATCCACCACTGGTTAACACAAAGTCCACTATCACTTTAGCAAAGGCTCTGAACCACCTTGTCACTAAGGTCTAAAGAAACCAGAGAAGGCTAATGCAGAAGACTGCGTCTACTCCCCACATCTCACTGCCTGTTACCCCACAGCCAGTTTCGCTTGTATATACAGCCTCTGGAGAGGGCTGATGGTACCCAGAGGCCAGGAGCATGTGCTTTTCTCACCCAGAGGGATGTGGGCACCCACATCCAGCTGCCCCAGAGGCAGGAACAGCTCCCATGCACAGAGTGCCACCCAGCTTTGCAGCTTCCACAGGGACTGCCCACCCAAAGCCTGACAGGAACTCATCAGGATGGGAAACACGGACCCTGAAGCACAGCAAGACTGTGACCACTCCATAAGACAAAAGAAACAAATACAGGTACTTCTGACCACAAGCTTACATGTGCATGTGACATGATACAACAAAAAATGGGAGAAGAAGGGGACGTATTTGTGGCCTCTGCTCCTGGTTTCCAAACATGACAAGCAATCAGGTACACTGTTCAGTTATTTAAAAGAAGCTGAGCACATTTGTAACCATATCAGTATTTACACAGCCTTTATGTGGGAGTCTTAACTAAGACTATACAAAATCTTTCACAGTACTTCAAAGCAACTTTGTCTACAGAAACAGGAGATACAGACATATTGGGTCATTAATGAAAACAAAACCCTCTATGAATGGAGAAAAAAATTACAATTCTAGTATAAAAGCAAATATTTAATTCATGCTTAATGAAAGGTTAACAAAAAATATTTCTGTGTTTCCTACTATTTGAAAATAGAAGAAGGTGACTTTTTTCAAAGAACTGTCAAACAAATGTTTAATGTAAGGACTTCTCCAAGGGAGATGAATCATTCTAATTTTCTGTTTTGCACAGGTAGATTTAATTTTAGGTTGTATATTTTTCACACACTTGCTAAAGATGTGAATACAAATCAGTAAAAATTCATAGGATTGTTAATAGCAGGCTGAATATAAGGTAATATTACATACAACTAAGAACTAGCTGCCTCTCAGTAGATTTTCTGCTATCACAGATACAAGCCCCAGGCAGAGCCCAACAACCAGATATCCACACATCTTGGGCAAAAATGAGATATTATGGTCAGCAGAGATCTTTCTGACTTCAGCTTTCAAAAAGAGTAATTTGCAGCAATTTCAAAAACAGTAATTTGCAAATACTGTTGAAATGTTATCACACAGCCCTGTAAAATGGTAATGTGATGTTAGTGAAACATTGCTTTGTTGTCTGAAATTTTACAGGAACAGCAATAAAAGGATTAACTTCCACAGAGTCACAGTTGAGCAATCTAATCTCTACCTTCATGACAGAGTTATCAGGTTTTTAGGTATTTAGGGCAGGCTATGGACATTAGTTTGTTATCTGACAAATGTATGGTCTTCCTGATTACTCCATAAATATTTCCCTGATTACTGTTTATGTACAGCTACAACCAAATACTTTGAAAGGGCTTTTGCAAGTCAGCAGGATTGGAGATTTATATTGAAGCCTTGTGCATATTCCAATTTGTAATCCCTAATTAAGCCTTTATTTCCCAGCAAAGCATAAAGTACTGTGAGCCTAATTTCCTTTGTTGCATATTCTGTATTTTTCAAGATTTTGCTATTTCAAGGATAGTAGTAACTCACTACAATTTATATTTCCTTCCACAACAATCTTTTGACCTCAGATATTGTTAGATACAGAATGTCTATGCCAAAGGACCTTTAAAAAGTAGAGAAGCATGCATATGATAAATGTGCTCCCAAACGAAGAAAAGAAACATGCTCTGTCTTTGCTTGGAGGTACACTGTGAAATCTCTGTGTCTCAGTTTGCATCACAGCCAGCTGGCTCAAGATATGGGAGCAGAAGATGGGGAAGAGGTTGGAGACTATCGTTATGGTCTATTAGCAAATATTTACATTTACAAAGGGACTGCCATCTTCCAGCAGAGTTTCAACTACTTTGTAACAGAATAAATTCACTCTTTGTGACACTGAATATCATATCTCCCTGGTAAAAAGCTGCCTAAATCATTGCAATAGCAGCTGTGCCAGGCTATGATGCAAAAGCAGAGCAATCATCAGGGTCATTGCCCAGGTAACAATGCTACCATGTCCCTTTCCCCCATATCTGATTTACAAACATTCCTCCTCTCCCCAGACTTCTGGTAACACATCTGGGCTCCTCTGTCACCTTTTCCAAGAACAGCCCCATATGCTCCACGGCTTCAAACAGCTGCTGGTCTCGTTCCTGTCCCAGCCTGAAGCACACTTCTGAACCATTCAGTGCAGAGTCCCAGGGTGGGGCAGACACAAAGCAGGCCTTAAAAAGTATTTTAAAATTACAACCAGCTATACCCGTGAGAAGACCAACATGTGGACCACTACACCTAAACATCTCTGTGACTGTGCTGGATATTGCTGCAAGGTTAATCCTGCCTGGTACTAAACGAAAGTAGGTGTCAGTGAAATGTCTCCCAAGTGAAGCAAAGTGCAAAAAAGTCATTGAGATGTGAATTCATACAGTGTTAAATCCACTCTGTGTTACTGCCTACATGTTAACACTTGAAAGGGCACAGACCTCTTTCCCACCCCCCACCAAAGGACTAAATTATGAAGGAAAAAAAAGGGGATGCACTCTCTGTCCCAGGGAGACTGGGGGTCCTGGATTCATTGCTCAGCCTCTTCCACTACCCTGCCTCTTCCTAACCCCATAATCATTGCATTCATGTTGTGAATGACAGACCCAGAACCAAAATTTGCCTACGACTATTAACCATTATTTACGGGCTAAGCCCCAGTATATCTTCAGTTATTTGAACTTCCATTGACAGGTACAGGTTTTGAACTAGCTTCAGCAGCTGCCAAGTGAGCATAATGCTCTTTGTAGCAAGCATATCCCAAAGGAAGATCCTCAATAATTTTGCTGCTGAGCACCATTCCTATAAAATGGCACAGCATTTGATGGCTGTGCCTTCTTACTGTTGGAAAGAAAAGGGTCTAGAGACGGACAGTCCAGAAGCCAATTTTATATAAGAAGATGAAATATATCAGTAATTTTCAGGGAACTTCGGTGAACAAGTTTGCAGACCAATACTTCAGAAGAGCAAAGTAAAATATAACACTTGGGAGCTACAGTAGAGTTTATCTGCTTCCCAGGCCGCTCAGTATTCTTTATATTGCTCTTCTTATAGAAAAAGAAACAGATCCAGAGATTGCTGTGACTCACTGTAGAAGAGCTACTCCTTGCAACAAGAGCAAGGATTTCTTCAGTTTCTAGAGGCAGTTATATGCTTTGCTCATCCTGAAGTTTCCATTCTCCTGCAGGAAGCAGGAACAGAACAAGAGAGCTTGCATAGTTATCTTTCTTACTGTATAGTAGAAATAACCTCCAGAGTGGATTATTTGGATTAAAAAATACCATATGTTCGGTTCACTCGGAGAATGTTAAGCATTTTGAAATTTGCATATTTGTGATAATCAGGACTCAAAGATTCAAGGTCCATAAGACCATAATGCAAGAGGAAGAAGAACTCACAGAACACTTCAAATTTTCCATATGAAGACTCATAGACATGAGTACCTGGAACATGGGCAGCATACATCTGTACAGTTTGTAAAAATAATTATTATTTGGATGTTCTATACTTCAAATTATACTTCTATATTGAAAAAGTTCCTAGAATTAGCCTCTTACTATCTCTTTTGTCAGTAAAGATTTGTCTGCCTAATTAGTTTTCTTATGGGCTTGTAAACTTCTAAACATTTATTTTAGCATAGGCTTTCACATGCCATTACAGAGTCTGACTATTTCAAGAATGGACTTGCTATCACCCTCCCTCCCAGTACTGCGAGCAGGGCAACAGGAAAGGACAAACACACAGCTAGCACCCTTATGTTACCTCAGTCTGATTGCCAAAACTAAACTCCCAAAGCTCCTGTTCAACTGCATGCAAAGCAGTCCATCTCCAGAAAAACCAGTTCAGGAAGACAATAGGTACCTTCTGGAATTCCACTGCCTCCAGCGCAGGGTAGGCACATGTGGTGGGTCAGGCCAAAATAGCCCTTGCACAAGCCTGTTCCCAGGCATGAGTTATCTCACATTGCCTGCAGACAACTGCTGTAAAATGCACATCCCTTGCAAGGCAGGGTTTCAACACTCCAAATCAAATGAAATACCGATCTCAGAAACTGCCCCACCCCCCAGGTGCTGAAAAGAAATAGAAAGATCTTGAAGAAGCCATTTCATCTCTATGCCTCATTGATTCACCCTACACCTTCACTAAAAATAAATTTTTAAAAAACGCAAAAATTTTTTATTAAGGGACACATATGGGAACTGAAAGAAACAAGGGGTATGCAAACACAGTTTTTGAAAGATTTTCTGAAATTTTTCTGAAAGAAAAACACCCAAAATTTACTACTTCTCAAAATATGCAGTAGAATTTCATGCTGTCCATTACACCTACACATACACACATGCACGCACTCAGAGACATTCCTATCCTCACCAGGCCAGGTCAATCAGTTTTCCAGCTTAATGTTAGAAAATGTCTGTTAGCATACCCTTAGAATTAGACTTCCTAGCATTGCCTTTATAGCAGTAAAGCCATGTTTTTCTGTTCTTTCTCCATTATCTTCACATATCTTCCTTTTCGACTGATTTTACTTGGAATTAACAGAAGAGAAATGCTAGGTCTTGTTCAAGTTCAAGCCTCTTCAAACCTCAGTATCAGTGACCTCTTTTCTTTTCTTCTTTTCTTTTCTTTTCTTTTCTTTTCTTTTCTTTTCTTTTCTTTTCTTTTCTTTTCTTTTCTTTTCTTTTCTTTTCTTTTCTTTTCTTTTCTTTTCTTTTCTTTTCTTCTCTTTTCTTTTCTTTTCTTTTTTTCTTTTCTCTTTTCTCTCTTCTCCCTTCCCTTCCCTTCCCTTCCCTTCCCTTCCCTTCCCTTCCCTTCCCTTCCCTTCCCTTCCCTTCCCTTCCCTTCCCTTCCCTTCCCTTCCCTTCCCTTCCCTTCCCTTCCCTTCCCTTCCCTTCCCTTCCCTTCCCTTCCCTTCCCCTCTTTCTCCTAAATCTTTTCCCCTTAGCAGTTCCCTTCCCTTCCCTACCCCATCCTCTTGTTCTGCACTTCAGAGCAGTGATGGGAACCAGCTCTTCTACAGTCAGGCAGGCTGGCATGAGGGAGGCAGGAGGAAACACACCCTTGGCCACCTCTCCCTTCTGAGGAAATGCTGTGCTGTCACAGAGCTGTGCCAGGAGAGGCCCAGCACATTGTGGAAATCTGCACCTGCAGGGCAGTGAGCGTCACCTGCACACCTGCACAGACCCCAGAGCAGCAAGGTGCTCGGACATGAGCTGCACACAACAAAATATGACCTGGCTGTTCCTTAGCACTATACAATTTTGTGTGTTTAGTGCTGTGAGACACACAATAACAAACTGGGAACATCTCAGCTTGGCACCTGTACTGTTTTCTTCAGGGACCACCGAGAATCTTGAATCTCTCCCTCACCATGTGCACAGTCCTGTAGCTACTGCACCTCCTTTCCTTCTTCCAAAGCCTTGTGAATCTCAATATTTAGAAAAAGGGTATAGAGCAAAAGAACAGTGAATGCTTGAAACACAGAAATTGTCCTCACTTGATTTCCTAATCTTGATCTTTAAAAGGAGCCAATTCCAATTTTGGGACCTACCTGTTTTCTTTTAAAACCCAGACAATAAAGGAATTCTAGGAAGTAATATTGCCAAGTTTAGGTGTTTCATTCTCAGCCAGATTTCAGTTCTACTTTTCTCTGGTGAGAAGTGGAATACATTTAATACAAATTTCTTTTTTTTTAAAAAAGGAGAACTTCAATTTTTATATTATGCTTAAATTTCTCAGGGACATGTACACCACACAAAAATGGGAAGCATGATTTTTAATATAAGCCATTTGTTATTAATATATCTAAATTATTATTGTTGATATTAGACTTCAATTATGAGAGTTATAATAATTTAAGCACACAGCAGGCTGATATAAAATTATCTCTGTCTAAGACCTTGTCCATGAAAAACTGCTTCATTTGAGAAGCATAACTGCTAGTAATACAGCAAGTTATCAGAAATGTTAACAATCACCTGGCAATCTTTTTGAGAGCAAATTAAAAAGTTGTACCTGAGATATGGCTAAGATTTATGTGAAATACTTGAGCTCAGAAGTGTGTATTAATTAATCAATTAGGAACCAAATTTTCGAAGAACAAATGAAGGGCGGTGGTCAGCAGTTTAATAACAGGTAAAGGTTTTGCCAGAATTATCAATTCATAGAGCATCAACCTGAAGCCACAAGTACTTCACTCATATAATCCATTTTTGCACCCTGTATGTAAAAAAAGGTAGCTAGCTAGGCAGAATTCCTGAATAAAAGTAAAATTTGTCCATTATTTGATCAAAGAGTGATGAAGATTTTATGGGTTACATTGAAAGCCGCTGTTGGAGACTCTGGACTTGCATCCTTCTGACTTGGAGGACTCTACAGATGAAGAACCTGGATGCATAACAGTGACTGAAGATCCACTACTCAGCCTGACTGTGGGCAGAGACCTGCACTACCTTTGCTGTAGGAGGGTCTGCAGAAACAGGTACATGACAGCACTGCCTTATGCAGTCTGTGCGTGTGTCACTCCATGTGAAAGCCACTTGAATGAAGCACTGACCCGTGTGCCGCAGAGTCACTTTGTAGAAGCATGTTCCAAATGTAATACACCTCATTCCTACAACACACAAGTAGCCTCTCCGGCTACAGAGCCATCTTGCAGAACACATAAGCTGAACACAGGCCACTGTTGCCTTCCTGAGTCAATGAGCAGCACGGAAGAAATGCTCTGCCGTGTGCGAATTCCCTACTCACCCCAAGCAGGGCTGTGCTTTGTAGGCAGAGATAACATCTTTCATTAGACCACCTAATAGGGATGGAGATAACAGCACCCCTATTCTCCTTAGACAATTGCCTACAGCTAACACATTTTTGTGTTAGCTTTCTTCATTATTTTCTTACTGCTGGTTTCAAATCAGAACTGTAGTGTTTTGCCACATGTGGGGTTTTTTCACTGATCTAACACAGTGCTACTTTGCCCAGCAGTGCAGATACATCTGCGAGCATGTTCAGCTTCATCCCTGGCAGGAAATTCAAAGCTGTTTTGTTTGCATTGTGTATAACAAAAACAAGTCACATTAAAAACTGAGCAAAACAGAAGCAGCATAAAATATATTATTTTTACAGTGCAGTGTATGTATTGCTCGGCTTTGCATTCAGTTCATCTGATGCTCTGATTGCTTAAATGAAAAATGCTGCCATCAATTTCTACTTATTTGCCTCATGTGCTCCATTCTGTTTACCAGTCTTCCTACAGACTCAAGATGCAGCTCACATTCAAAGCATTTCTCCTATATTCAGATTAACTGCATATGTTCTCTTTGTGGAATAATAAAAGCAGCTTGCCGACATGCTCGTGCAGGCACACACATGCAGCCAAAAGTCAGCCTGCCCCAGAGTGAGATCTTAATCACACCATTGTCAGGCACATGGCTGGAAGAGGAAACTGCTGCAAACACCTGCTTTGCAGAGACTAACCTTACAAGAGCACCTTTTGTAGAAAAAGCTTGCAGGCTTCAAATAACCTGAAAGACTAAGCCAAAACATATAAGCATATGCCTTCTCTTTCTTGTTTCTAAATTGCCACATCATTTTGGGGTTTGTGCATGTCTCCTCAACAACCAGTTTAATAACTATTTCATACTAGCCAGAGTTTTCTAACCTGTATCCTAGAATTAAGTTCCTAAGTAGGAAATGATGCAAATTTCAGAGGTGGTTATTACCCACATCTTTGAGGCTGTTTAGGTCCCAGGACATGCACCACTGAGGGAGAGGCAAGATTCCACACATATTATTCCAATTATGGCCAGCCACTTTTTGCCTCCCTCAAATACTTAAGACACCACCACCATGTCTAATTACAAAAACACACAAGGTGATAAAAGCCTAAATAATGGGATTATTTCCCTTCAAATCGTATTTTGCTTGAATTCTGTCTCTCCAATGCAATCCCTGCCATGGATCTCAACACCACAAATATGTTCATGGCTTGTAAACCCATGAACGGTTCCTCCTTTGGGTGCCTCCAAAGGCTACATTAAAAATGCAACAGTCAGAAGCTAGCAAGCAATGAAAACATTCTCCTCCTCCACACTACAGTCCTGCGGAAGAGGAGAGGTGGGAAGACCTCATTCCTGGAAGGACTGCACACTGGAAAAGGGAATCAAGCTTAACACTTATAGCCTGTATTTCTCCAGCCTCCTCCTGAACAAAGAACAAACAGTACAGAGAACATGAAGATAGCTGAAACTCATGCTTTCTATACTAAAAAAAGAAATTATCATATGGTCCTCATTTACATGTTTTCTTCAATATTAAAAGTTCTCAGCTGCTGTTTGTATAAATAGTAAACTTACCTGTCATTTCTTATAATAGGCATGGAGAGCCACATTCACATTTGGAATGAGGCATTTGGGTATTTAACTAGGGAACTGTCACTAGAGACAGTTATTTATGGGGATATATATTTACTTTTTAATTGTCTAACATTCTACATTCAAAAACACCTCTATTACTTTAATGCCCATTTAAATGGTCAAACTAGTTTTAATCAAACTTGAAAGAGTCCTTAGAATATAAATTACAGTATGCTATAAGAAACAGGTGCATTGGCTTTGAAATCTAGGAACTACCAGTTTTGCTTTGAAAATGGATTCTCCAAATTATTGCTAAATTCTTCCTCATTTTTGTTTTCCATCTCATGGTGTTGCTTGCTGAAAACAGCAAGGGCTCTAAAAGAGCATTTTACATTCTGGCATACATTCTTGCATTCTTACATTCTGGCTGTAAGAAAGCATCCTATACCTAGGAACAGAACTTTTAACACACAGCTCAGACCTAGGATAGGTCATGGCAATCTTTAGACTATGTAATTTCCTTCTGTTTGCATGACACCCTCACCAAAAGGAATGAAACCCCATCTACAATTATAAACCAAATCCAGTTCTCAGTTTCGTTTTTCATTTTTAAGTACAAGGCACATGGACTGCAACACACCACTTCTGACTGCAGCACATGACTCCACAATTGCACCACTGAAAGGAGGAAAACAGGGAACCAAGACCAATCACCATCGACTTAACGCAGCACTTGATGCTGCTGTGCATATCATGGTGCTCATGAGAGCACTGCAAGCTGTTCCTTCCAAAATACACAGTATTTAATTTACCTAGCAAAAAAAAAAAAAAAAAAAGCAATTTAAATGAAGTATTTGTTGTTGTCTCCTTTATTCCATAAAATAACTAAGTATTTTAAGATAGAGTATCTAGTTAAAAAATTCTCTATCTGCTTCTACATGTTTTAGTTCTATATTAAGCTGCAGGAATAGCTTTCCTCTGTTTTTCCTCAAAAGGAAATGACTGCATGTCTACTTGATGCTCCTGGATGTACCACATTTTTGGGTTTAGACATTAGAAGAGGTTGGCTGATTTTGAAAGAACACTGGCAGCTCTTTTCTCCCAAAGAACATGCATCTACTTCAGTCACTGGTGATGTGCCCACCCTCCCGACAGCCTCAGCCCGGAACACAGCAACAACATTCCTCGCAAGTTAAGGCATATGCAAGAGTCAGAGGATAAAGCCAATTTCATCCTGCAGCTAATACACAATTGCTAATGACAGTTAAATTAGTAATTGAAACATTATTCCAAAAATACCTGTACGTCTAACATGGCATTAGAAAGCTGAGCATGCTTACGTCCTTAGGATAGTGTTACACATCATGCCTCTGGTGGAATTTAACCTCCTGTAAGCAACCAGCACAAAGCCTACTCACCACCTCAGCAGCAGTTAGAGGGTATTTTACACCAGCTCCCTGAAGAGCTGCTGCATTTCTCCTTGGAGTAACAACTTCTGACTTTCAGTCCTGTGTACAAAGTTTCATTTTAAACAAAAAATGTTGTACTGAAGTCAAAGTATTCAAGTCAAGTCATGACTTGTATAACATCAAAACTACCTATAATTAAACCTGTGAGACTTTGGGCTGAATTACAAGTATTTCTCCTGTTGCTAAGAAAAAATTCTTCCTCGTGATCACAGTATCAGTGTCAGCAGCTTATCAGCTCTCAGCTTCTCACGGCTCTGTTGTAATAATGTCTTCTTGTAAAAACGTGCTCAAAAGAAATCAGGGAAATGGAAGACTGAATGCTCAACACCTTGGAAAACTTTCTATGTTTGTGTGCCTGAGCACTTATTTTTGCCATATACATCTTCTACCAGACTGCAGCTTGGTCTATTATATTAAGTTTTTCACTTCAGTCTTTCTCACTTCCTGGTTCTCACACTAGCACAATATGTGTGGGTTTTTTTTTTTTTTTTTTTTAACCAGCATACATTAAGACAAAAGAAAATCTCATATTCCAGACTTTCTTTTTTGATCTTATTTAGAATGCATGTCTAATACTGCATTTTGACTTTTTTCCTTTCCGCCCTCCTTTTTTAAACAAAACATTACATTGAAACTGGTTTACCAGTTTCACCTTAGTCACTGGGGGAAAAAATAACATGGAATAGGTATTCAAAAATCACTGAAAGAAAAGAGCATTAACCAGCTAATTTTTATTTGTATCCTATCTCTCTCCATCGTTTCCATCACTACTCATTTGCACCCCTCTGATGGCTGTTCAAAATACCAAGACACCTTAGGCAATCTTTTATTAAGACTTGCAGTATTCTCCAAAGCTTGAGAAATGACAGCTGTATTTCTCGATACAGCTGGAGAACCCGAGGTCAATGAAGCCTTTTACACTCCTTCGGTGCCACATGATGGTAATAAGGTTAACATGTATTCTGAGGGTGCCAGAGGGTTGAAAGAACCACAGATTGTGTTTCGATTTCAGTAGTGCAAGACAACAGTAGGAACTGCAGAAAAAAACCAACATCTGTTAGAGAGTTTCATCTCCTGATCCAACAGGATAATGGTCAGCTTTAAAAAATTTTTGTTTGAAAACATAAAGTGTTTCTAATCATCCCAAAGTAAGAGCCATGCCAGGCAGTAAGATGTACCATGCCACGTTTTAAGCCATTAGATGTCAACTTGGATTCGAAACTGCCAGGCCTAGGGTGATTGCCTAAATTTCTTTCTGAAATCTTCACTGACTGTACTTTCTCTTTTCTTTTTGCTTGTTTTCGTTTGTGTTATATTGGGATGTCTGATCAGCTCTGCTAGAGGGAAGGTTACGTAAGACTGGAGGCTAACAAGTCCATTTGGCAAGATATGAAGTGAGCAGCTAGTGCAATCCATGAATTGCACTATGAGATTTATGTTCAAACCAGGAAAGGCAGACATCCAATTTAATAATTACTCAGCCAGAATCATTCCAAGCTAGCAGCTACCCAAAAAGGAGAAGAACAAACATTGCAGCAGCAATGAAAGCTGGAAATCAGGAAAGATGATCAGATGCATACCTCCTCAATAAAATAGCTTGGTTTACTTTTCCATTTAAGTATCAGTAGGAAATCCGCCCATAAGAGCTATGAAATTTAAACTCACTAAATGAAAGCAAAAACAACTTTGCAGAGATGGCTGTGGAAATGGATGTAGTCCCTTTTCCACCCCTCACCTGAGCACTAACTTGCATTTTATGTCAATGAATTTAGTTAATACTTAATATGGCCACAATTCAATTTTAGCAGTTCAGAACCCTTAGCAATTGTCTTTGATGATATAGCTCTTAGACAGACTTCCATCAAGGCTGAATGTATGCCAATTTGCAGTTTTGGTCACCTCATACCATATAACAGAAAAAAGCCTACTTTCCAAAGCCCATGTGCTATTTATAGAGAACTTTTACAGTCATTCCTTCATTTTAAGAAGCTTTCAGCCCAGGGCTATGTGAAAAATTATTTATTCTAACCAAAGAAGGTAAGCAGACATCAATATAAAGTATAACTGAGCTATTTCAGGCTTTATATGAGAGAAGTCTATCAAAGCAATGGAGACTTAAGAAATATGGAAAATTGGTTTTCATTTTTCAAGACAGAGCTATAAATAAAAAGAAAAATACCACTAGAAAGGTTCTGCTAGCTCTTTCAGCACTAATATATTTTAGTAATAGTCCATGTTTCAAACCAGCACTGGGGTTCCATTTTGCTGTCCCCCATACTAGCACATAAATGGAACCCATCTGTGTCCCAGGAAGCCCATGTTGTAGGAGTAAGAGGATATAAATGCATTTTAATTCTATTAACAGAACACAGCTGCTAGAACTCCCAACAGTGACTGGCTTTTCCAGAGGCTTTTTTTGTAATCAGTTCTCCTGGCTGGTGAGGTAGCAATGGTCAGACTGGCCAACACTTCAATTTGGGTTTTTTTCCCTTTCTCCTCTAGCAGGTGAGCTGGTGGGACAGGGCCCCTGTGTCCCCCTGTGAGATGTCATCAAGAAATGTGAACTGAGTGTCTCTGCCCTGCTGCCTCAGCTCTGGCTCACAGAGTTTGGCAATTCATTTGCTTGGGCGCCGGGGAGAGGGAGCTGCACTTCATAAACTTTAAGATGTTGACTGTCAGGAGCCAGGAGGCATTTAGCTGTGCAGAAATCATGTTCACAGTTCTGCTCACTGCAGTTTTAATCCCCCCCATACGCACAAGCTGGGCACTAAATTCACACATCCCAAACAAGGAGGTTGGGTTGAAATATGATTCAAGTGCATAAAAGTCTCATACCCATATTTGGAAATATTACTTTCAAAGGTCTCATGCTATCTCAGAAAATGCTAAGCGAGCCAGTTTCAAGAAATACATCACAAGAAACACCTAACTATTTCAAGAATATTTGCAACCCCAAATATATTAATTTAAGTCTCCTACGTACCACAACCTCTTACTTTCTGTATTTGTTTTATTTTTAATCACAGGTAACTGGCAAGCAATATCACAGGTAAGCTTATTCTATGATTTACACATAAACCAGAATAAAGTCTTTTTTTCTAGAAATGGCCAATTTCCCTGTCCACTCTCAGCTCAGCAATTCTTTACTATAAGTGGACAAATCTTCTATTTATTATTTATTAGCTTTTGCAACATAGTGATTAAAAAAAAAAAATTCAAATTCTGTTCTGTGTGAAAATATGAGTCTAAAAAGTGGGATTCTTTTATGTTGTTTGCCAATGACTGCAAACTTTGCTCATGTCACACACTTCTCACAGAATCTGACACAAGCCACTTTATTCCAAAACAGGAGTCAGATACAGAAGGAATTATCCTCCTTACTCAGGACGACTTAGATAACTAATACAAAACTACAACCACACCATCACATTTTCCCTAAAATCACAACACGCTCATTTGGAGTAGGAGGGATGTGATTCTCAAAGCGAAACAGCCATCATAGAGCAGTGAGACAATATTATTTAGTTTAAGCCTCTGGGACCTGTCATAGTACAAAAGTGTACCACGGTAAAAATGACAGATGAGATCTTTCCTTTCAAAGCAGACAAAAATCACTGCACTAAAATTGCAGCACATCACAAAATCATGAGACTACCTCTCTCTATTTTTAGGGATCCACAGCAGCCTAGGGTCGGAGAAGGCAAGAGCCCAAAACCTACTGAATCTTTTCCAGTTGCTGTTGTGTGGAAGGCCGTCTAATTTGCAGACCAACTTCCTCATTTCTAAAATGGGATAATATCACTTTTCATCCTCAGAAAAGTTCTGCCTGATGCCAACAGGTCCTATAAAGGCTTGGAGATATCACTCCTTGTTTTAGAAGTGAGCACATCCCGTATGACTCCTTCACCCCAATTCTCTGTTAGAGAAGGCTGTATTTCTGCACATTGGCACAGTACTGAATTGCTCTCTCTGAAGTTTCCCACTGCACACCACACATGAGAACAGCACAATAAGCAAGTCACTCATGGTGATTTTACAGTACTGTGTCAATACTGCAACAGGCAGTTGTAAAGCATCTCTGAACAATTTCAGGTATTGCTAAAAATCCCTCTGGAACCAAGCTCCTTCACATTTATGTCTCTAGGCTGAGAACATCTGTACATGGACATTTTGATTTATAGTTCCAAATATGCACATTTCACTCAGTTTTGGTCGACTTGCTGAGAAGGATTTTTTCTCAAGCTAAGAAAGCTCAGGTGTATCCAGCTGGATGAAGATGAAGCTACTGCTTGGCAGCCATCTTAGCATTTTATTGAAGACACATGTAAGAAAACAATGTCATTTTTTCTTAAACAGAAAACTTTGAATGCTTAAAAAACAAACAACCTTTTAACCTGCTTTTGTCAGGTTTCTGGGTGTTGGACACATTCTGGTCACTGCTCTATTTACTCTATGTTTTTCAATTAGAGGCATGTCTCTGTTAAAATGACATCCCTTTTAGGAGTGATTATTCAAATTTGAACAGACACAAGAGGAAGTTCTAAACTGGTTCACTAACTTTCCAAGACCTTTTTAAAGATTACACAAGTTTGAAAATTCTGAGTTATATTTGTCACATTCTGCAGAAGCTTCCTTTCCTACCTACAGAGCTGAGCTGTAGCGATTACATTATTACAGTCATAGAAAGTAATGAAAATTGGAAGTGTCTTCTTTAAAGTGTGATTAAGCATCAACTAGACATAGCAACACAGCACTGCTGGAGATGATATTCAACAGAGCAGGATATGAAAGGATCATCTGAAAGAAATGGCAGGAATTAGGGATTTGAAGGGTGACAAATTTAGGTACATTCTCCTCAATCACGGCATTTTCGAACTGTCTACTCAAACTAGTTTCTATTCTGGAATTTCAGAAGTCTTGGTAAGTAAATTAAGATCAGCAGTACAAATTTGACCAGGTCAGTGTCAGGAGAATGAAGAACAACACCACAGCTCTCAGCTCTCAGTACCTGCACTGAGGGACAAACAGCTACAAAGGACTGCAGGCCAGGCTCAGAGTCACAGACCGAATTTGTGAACTGCTAACTTTGTACATTTTTATTTCATTGGGTGTTTTTCTTTATGAGTAGATTATGTAGAGGGACATGGTTTAGTGCTGAACTTTGCAGTGATGGGTTAAGGGTTGGACTCAATGATCTTAGAGGTGTGTTCCAGCCTAAATGTTTCTATGATTCCATATTTCTGCAGGTTATGTGAGAACATTTACATTACATGAACACAAGGCTTTTGAAAACATACTTTCCATGTAAAAAGTTCAAAAGTTACAGAGGAAGAAAGAAAAGGTTAGGAGGTTTTTTTTTCCTTCAAAACTAAAAGAAAACTACTTTCATTATCATATTTGTCAGAGACCAGACAGGAAAAAATTTATGTATGCCAAAAAACATTAGAGATTCTAGCCTGAGAAAGAAGAGAGATTAAAGTAAATAAATAATATGGGATCATAACCATATGACACTCAGCTTCAAATTTACTCAGTTTCTATGAACTCTTGTATTTGTAAGTTGCCAGCTCATAATTTATCATAAACTCAAAGCATTTGGATTTTTTTAAAAGCATCTGCTCTAGTACTGATTACAAAAACAATCTAGATTTCATTTCTAATCTTTGATTAGGCAACAAAAGTCTCAAAAGAGTCCTAAACTAGAAGGCAATTTTTGTCTCATGATTTCTTACGTCATTCATTTTAAATGTTTATGCCTGGGAATACTGCGTGCTTGCAAGGAGACAAAGGTAAGTGAAACATTCATTTTAAAATGGATGTCAACTTATTTCAATCTTTCATACCTGTTAGGCTGGAATTCAGATAAGTTCAAGAAACACAAGAGTCCTTCAAATTTATTTTTAAATTTGTGTGTGTTCTTAGCATGCTTTGTTCTGACAAGTTAACCCTACATATTCAGAAGCCAAGATATGCAGCACCATTTGAAACAAACCTAATAAAGGACTGTATAACAAGGCCACAGAAAAGACAGAAGAATTCTGGATGGAAAGTAGAGAACTGGGTCTCTGGCGACTAGTATGTCAGGAGTACAGAGATGGCAGTCTGTCAAAGCACAGGTAGAGAAAGGAAGGATCTCTGACATTTCTTCCATTTCAAACCTACACGTAAAATCCAAAATTGTCCTAAAATTTAAATTAACTTTATAAAGTCGTGAACAATTTTGTCATCTACAAGCTAGATACAGTGAATGAGTGTAAGACAATCACTGTAAGACAATCTGTATGCCATTAACTCTCCAGCTACTGAGTGTTCTGACATAAGTTCCTTTGCTCGTTTGCACATAACTGACGTTTTTATTTTTGATGCTCTTGAGTGCTTTTCCAGCTGGAGCACTATAAAAATCATTGGATTTTATTTATATTATTTATAGAATTCAATTAATCCACAAATGAAAACATGGGAATTTTAACTGGCTTCCTATTAGACCATTTCAACTGTTTTGCCTGGATATTTTTGACCATCTTTTTTTGTAACTCATTCCTATTTTTAGAAACTGTAAAATAACTCTTTGCTATCAGACAAGATTAAAAGAGGAGTTCTAAAACTTGTTCAGAGTAATGTGGTAATTCCGATATAAATCAGCATACAATTTCTCTATTGCTGAAGAGATGGGGGTTTCCTCACTTCTTTTTAAGTTTCGGATTTTATTTTCATGAGTTACATTTTCAAAATCCAGTTGAGTGCTCTTGAGAGTTTTTCATTATGATCTTTTAGATAGATAATAGTGCAAAGCAAGAATTCAGTCTTTACAAAATACCATCATCATTAAGAATAATTTTACAGTTTGACTCAATGCCAAAATAATGCTTAGAAATGCCAAACAAAAGTAATCTGCAAGGACTGTAATTCAGTACTCAAATGAGTATTAAAAATTAAGTTTTATATCTAGGAAGGTGGAATTTAGCTGGGATCTTTGATCACATCTCCAGCATTTACCAGTACAATTCTCTTTCAGTAAAAAAAACCAGTAAGAGACAGAAAGACTCCAGCACTGTTTGCTTGTTCTATGAACGAAGTTAGAAGCTGGAGCAAAGAATACTGAACCAGAGACTCTGAAGCCAGTTGGCTTTGTTGAACCTCACATTCAACATTTTTTTTCAAAAATCAAGTGTTTTATATGCATCCCAACTGTATGACATCTACAGTAACTCAAATGCAATGCTCAGTTGCCAGAAATAGGCTCATACTAGCAAGCAGCAGCTGGAAAACACTAGTCTCAATGGTAAATCTGGGTGGATATCAGGATCTGCGAGCTAATAACCAAAGAAATATTGCAGCTATACACGACCACCTGCCCATACAGATTGAAAGCAATTAACTCTCTTCTCAGCTGATCATCACCCTCCTCAGATCATTGTAAGGACTTTCAGACAGTGTTTAGTGTTTGCAAGCTACAACACCATTCCTCCACTGCAAATTGCTGTGATTTTCAGCCTCCCCTTGACTAGTACCTCAGCACAATGCTGAGGAGCAGAATGCACCACACGGCCTATGAAGGTTTGTCACATGGGATTAAACATGTGGAACAAAAGACTTAATGTTCAGCTGCAAAAACATTCAACAATTAATTAAATATTTAACTGCAGAAGGATGAAATTAAAAGCCTGAGTTTCCATTAGCCCTGTGTAACTCTACCTTGGACTTATGTCTAAGAAAATATAAAGCCCTGTTGTCCCTCATGTGACATGATCAAGCACTTTACAGCTCTGTTAATAAGTAGACAGGAGAAGAGAGCAACAGGAGAACAACTTCGTGCACGTACCCATTCTTTGTGTTAAAAAAAGAGAGACATTAGAGCATGATTGCAATTAAATTTGCCAGGAAACAAAGTCTAGAGTTTGTGAAGAGGGAATAAGATCTGAGAAAAGAGTGTTCTTTCCCCTTCCCTTGGTACTGGAAAAGTACAGGGGAAAAAAAAAAAAAGAAAGAAAAAAAGAGTAAATGTTACCCCTCTTCATTCCCATTCAGATGTGGGGACTTCATTGAGCTCATCAGTCTGCACTTATTTTGAATCCATGGTTACACATAGAAAATGGGAATGCATCACTGAAATGTTTATTTTCCCTTTAACACCTCACATGGAAATCTTGCAGCTCTCAAAGGGTCCATGCTCCACTGCTGGTCTTGCTACGGTTTGAGAGACCACCAGCACTCCAGAGCACGGTGCAGATTTACAGGCACCTATGAGATAAATAAACAATCACAGCCTGAAACAATGATATCTACGTGAAGACACTTCCATAGAATTATTGTATTAACACCTCCAAGCCATAATTTTGTTCTTGGAGCATGATATTGCTGGGAGGTTTCTGTAGCACTAAGGAGACAGATTTCTTTCAGATGTTAGCATCAATTTGGTACTATATATTCATGGAGGTTACTATTCCTGTCCACCGAAATCCTCCTAAAGTTTCAACTCTACTTTAAATGCAAAAAGAAAATTAAATATACACTACCCTACCACATTTCTGCCCCTGAGCAGACACAGGGCTTTGTAACTCATCTGTATTTGGTATCATGGGGTCACACTGCATAGGAGACCTAGAAGTGTGAACAACCAATACTTGGCTAACGCATTCCACAGAAATGGGATATAACAATTGTTAAATAGTTCTTTCATTCCAGGCTATGTTTTAACTCTTTTCTACGGCAGTGTTTTAGATCTCAAAATTATTAAGGCATTAGGGCACTAATCTGGACATTACAAGCATAGTTGCAAAGAAAAGCTCCTATGTAGAATCTGCAAGTTAAAGGTACAGGGGAAAGTTAAACCCCAGATTTAAACTAAGACTACTAGCCAGAACATAAGGTACTGAAGCATGAGTTATTATTGTAATTCAGAAAAGTTACTCAATGCTATTGTCCATGCTGAGCATGGTCTAATAGGAAATGTTAGCCAGTAGCAAACAATGTCAGGAAAAGGTTACCAAACTGGTCCTTATGCTTTTCTGATCATTCAAATGTTGTGTAAGAATTTGACAAATGGCAGACATCCCTGCAGCCCCCAGGATTAACAGTCATTTTAGGATGCCACTGATTATTTTTGAGGTCACTCTGTGTAAATGTTAAAGAGTGAAATTGCTTTTACATCCAACAGAGTTTACAAAAGAAGGAGAAAGGACAAAAGGATGACCCTTTCCCCTCAGAACATTTCTGAAGAAAGGATGTCTTTTATCTGCTTTTAAGTGGATATTGCAAAATGGCAGGTCACCTCCCTCTCCCTGTCTTTTCTCTGATTTTTTACTGCAGTTCCTCACTGCAGAAATATCCATCAAATTATTCTAGCGTGCAAGATAGTGTGGGCAATCACACAGAGAAGGCAAGACGTTTTCTGTTCTAACCAAAAACCCAAATCAACTTGTATACAGGGTCACTATGGTTTGTATCAGTCTCTATTACAAAGACAGAAGACCTCAGCTCCAAGCTGTCCTATGCATGTTCAGCACAGGATGTGCCCCATTTTCCTTTTCCTCATGCCGTTTTGCATCATCTTCTTGCTTCCTCTGCACTGGCATGTAACAAAAGACCCCATGAAGGAAGCTGGAATTGCCAGAAATAAAACATACACTTTTACTCTGAGAGGGAGGGGAGGAGAAGAAAAAAAGAGAGAATAGAAAGCTGGACAAAAGGATATATAAGAAACCTATCCTTCTCATGTTCAAAAAGAGCAAGAATGCTAACACAAGATGAGCCTTCTTCTGTTTTTCCATGGGGTCTTTGCAAACAAAAAGTACTCCCCACCCATAACTGGAAGGTAGATACACTAGCTGTTGTACACTGGTGTAAGATGATGTCCTGGACTAGGTAAGAAAGGTACAGCATTAGCAAAACACCAAAACAAAAAAGTAAACCAGCAAAAAATGAAAGCTCTCTCAGACCAGTAGTAGCAACTCCAGCAATGGATCTCAGCATCTGTTTGAACACAAGGCTGGCTTGCCCAAGTGCTTGGTGTCACTGGAGGAGTGGCACAGTTTGAATGCACAAGGCTAGGCCCAGCAAGGCATCAAGTGAAATCTAACAGCAAAGTGTACAGAGAAAAGTGCTCTACGTAACCCATTCTTGGTAAACAGCTGTGCAGTGCACTTGGGTTGAGATGTAGGACTGACCCAGGAACCTAAGCAAACTACCTTTTCCACTGAATTCAGCAGAAAAGGGGCATAAAATTGTTAAATGGGTTGACAAAATCCTCACTTCCAATTTGATCCAGAGCGGATAGAAAATAGCAGGGTTACTTAGCAACATAATTCTTTATATTTTTATTTTAAGAGAGCTGAAATTAGAGGCAATAATCTACATCTCTAAAAGTACTTTTAAATTTTTTTACATTGCTATAGTTGTATAAAATTCATTTATATGCTGGAAGTGATTTCTGTGCATGTCCTCTGTGACAAGCAGGTATAATAAACAACAGTCTTCTGTTCTTCACCATCACCTTATGCTGCCTGTCACATTTTGGTCTGTACAGTACCTTTTGTAAATTACCCTCCCCTGTTACTTACAATGCCCCTTCACTTTTATGAAACACTGCTGTCAAGAACTTTGGTAACAAAAAAATTCTGAAACTCTCTCACTCTCAAGCATCTTCCTGTCTATTACACTGCTTACAATGTCAGAGGGGTATTCTGTGGAAAAAGAGTTCCACAGGACTTAAGAGTATAGCTGCCGCTATCTATTGACACAGGACACTTTCAAATGAGAATGTAGTAAGAGGCAGAGTTCAAGAATTGTGCACCCAGTCCAGCTGGAGAACATACAAACATCTTAGAACTGTCTCATTAAATGAGTTCAGGGAAAGGGCATTGCTAAAAATGAAGAACAAATGTCTTGATTTACAGATCTACAGAGCATTTGCTGCAGTACATTAAACAGCAACAGAAGTTGTTTTTAATTCAGCCTCTTTCTCTGAGAAGCACATAATGACACTGCTAAGGAAGAGCCCAGGAACAACAATGTACAGTGTAAGCCATTCATGCTACATGTACTTAAAGCCCATACCAGCAGAAGGTGATGATGGCAGAATGGTTATGTACAAAATATTGATGCAGTTGCTAAAATCAGGACCTTCAGTGCTTGCCCACCCTTTCTGACTACTGCCTGTCAGGCAGCCAGGAGATGTTCTCAGTGACCACCAAACTGCTCAATGCACTGTATGCCACCAAGTTTAAGGCACTGAAATTCATGCATATAAGCAATAGGATAGAAGATCAGAGATTGCCTGTTCATATTTTCACAGTAGGGACATACAAATCAGAATATTGATTTTACCATTTACCAGCAATAACTAACTGGTCCATAGCAATCATACTGGTTGTTGAATAAAGGCCATTTGCTGTCTGCAGTGTGCACATACCTCTGTGAAAGAGCTCTGTGTCAGGGCAATTGCTTCTGAACTGCTACTCCACTCTTCCCAAAGATGCCTAAGCAACTTCCCACACGTTTTATTTCTCTGTTACTGCAAAAGGCCATGCAGAGCAGGGCACATAGCCCAGATCCCACTTGGATGAATGTGAGGCACTGTCAAATGCATCTGCCATGGTGAAACCAGGTCAATATATCCGCAGTTAATTTAAAAGTGAGCTGCTTGGATTTGGGATTTTGGGACAGAGGCAGCAGCTCACTTCTTCTAGGCACAGCATTAGTTAACTTTCTGCAGCTAAGCAGACAATCAGAAAAAGACTCACAGGATTATAAGGATCATGTATCCATGGTGATTTTAATAAGAAATCTTACTTGCAGTAGAATAGATAGAAGCAAGAAACAGAATCAGGCTTCACGGATGATTTATTTTAGTTCATCTCCTAGGAAGTAGAATGTTACTGGTTTGATATGAAGCCAAAAATTGTAAGCCTGGATCAAGTTCCTGAGGTTCAAACTCAACTGTATTCTGCTCTCAAAAACCAGGACACTGTGGCTGTCTTTATCTTGAATATACCAGTTCTCTTTGGTAAATTGCTTATAATGTACTAAGCCAAGTTTTGACAGAGTCATGCTGTGAACATTAATTTCATCAACATAAGTATCTTACTTTAACTGTGCTGTTTCTTTTCCTGTAGCCTTCTGACAGAGCAATATTTATGGTACTTCTGTTCCTTCCTAAGGCCACCAACATTTAAGAGAGCTCAGGTAAAGTAGCCTAATATAGATATACCTAATTTTGTCAATTCTTCAGCCAGGAAAGAGCAGGAATTTTGCTGGATATGTCAGGATGCTGTGTAGAAAAAAAAAAGCACTGAACGGTTGCGACTTCCATTTGTATTTTTATTTAAATTACAGCATTATAACTCCTTGCAGCTGATTGCTACATTTTCTGAGACACAGTAAGTCCATTGTTACTGTATATTTTGACAAGCTTGTCTACAGAACATTTTTAAAATGCTCACCACCACCACATTCCCTGAGATCCGGCCGTACCAGAACATTTAGGCTCGCAATACCCATGGGATTCTGTGACTGAACCGTCCAACTGCAGGTGTGTCCTGAGCAGTGAAGCTATTTGTGATGTTATTCTATGCCCATTTGCTTTCCCTTGTTGTCTACAGCTATGTTATACTCAGTGTCCTCGCTCAGTCAACAAAGCAGTATTTGATAGAAAGACTTGTAACAAAGAGAAAAGAGACCTGTTTGCATTGAGACTGACTCTGTAGGAGGGAGATGCCACAGTTAGAATTTTAGGCTTGAATGAGCTAAGACCAGAATGGAAATTATGTTAAGACTTCTGAGAAAAGGACTCTGACAAATGGCAAGCCAGCAATGAAATGTTTGCATTCCTTTTGCAAGGTCCAATAGCTCTGTTCCCATAGCTACTGTATGTTGAGATGGATGATGTAGCTACAGAAACAGAGCCAACATCCATGTTCACTGTAAAATTCCTAAGTCATTACTTAATCCTTCTTTTACCTCCCTGCAAACTTCTAAAAGAGGAAAAAAATAGGATTATCTTGTTCTTTGAATGAATTAAAACTTTGCTAAAAATATTAGAATTAAAAGATCCACTGCAGACAAGTGGTGCTAGAACATGCTTCCCTGACACAAATTGCTTCATCCCATGATTCCCCTCTCCCCACTGACTGCAGACCATTGCTTTTTTTCTAAAAGAGAGCTATCTCTGCCTTCCTCTATGGCTGATGTTTGGCAGTCTGCAGCTCCTCCAGGTCCCACTACATTCAAGTGCAGCACACAGTCATTTATAAGCCAATCCTTCTATTTGGTATATTTGGTTGTTTCTTATCTCTCACCACCCACTACAGTTATGAAGATATACTTCTACTCAGAAAATCTGCACTTTTTCATAGCAATTATTTGCCTCCACTTAACAGTGCTAGGTACTGACATAATAAAAAGGGAAATATTACATCAAGCACAGAAATTGTTGTTTAAAGCCCAGTCTTTTAATCTTCAGCATGTTGTTTGCCATGTGATTGCCAGCTGGATAACATTTGGCAAGCCAAGGGCATATTTTGCTATGTGTATGTACAACTAAACAGAAAATAGTTTAAAGTTTAACCCAGTATAATGATTTCTGCTTCAACACTCCAAGCCTCACCAAAACCAAGGAGTTTCACCTAGAGGGATTTATATTGGGCCCTTAAGTGGAATAGACAGCACAAGCCTTGATTTCCTAAGGATCCCACAAAAAATATGCCTTGTCATTGCAAAATACCAATGTGAAAATACCAACAAAAGCCAGCAACCTGAGCTCTACTTAATTTTGCTTCAAAGTCCTATTTAAAACTGGGTTTTTTCTAAGCTACATAATCTTAGTCAAGTGGTCAGTCTTTACTGGAACTCTAAAAGGATGAAGCAACACTTAAGCCCTGATATAGCATAAATTAATCTGTAACTGTTGACTAGAAGAGCACTAAAGCAGTTTTATGTTAAAGTCAACCCTAGAATATTCTCAATAAAAAAAAAAATCCTCACTGCCAGAAATAATCTCACAAGAGTCCATAAGGCAGCAGACTCTCAGTGTAAATATTTAAACTTTTAATAACAAGATGTTTAGGCAAGCTCATAAATCCATGTGTGGCATAACTACCCAACATCTGCACTGACGTTACTAATTTTGGTTTGTGTGGACAGAAGGAAGGCTCAGGTAAATACTGCAGAGCATTTTATTCCATACCCTGTCTTTCTGTCAGGTCAGAATTGTTAAGCCTTGCAAGACACTCTGTTAATGTCAGAATTACTTTTTTGTTGTTTGAAAAAGTACAGCACAGGTAGCATGTATGCAAAGTTATTCCTTCAGCAGGTGTTATTAGTCAACAGTTTTCCATTAAAAGGTAAGTGAAAAAAATAATACAAACACAGCCCAAATTTCAGCATTTTCAGGGGTGAAGATGACCATGCAGGTTCTGAGAAATGACCATTTTGTAGATGAGGCTGGTGTGCTTTTTCCCTCCTCCCCACCATTACAACATATCTTTCCCACAGCCCGGGGCACAGCTTCTGAAAGAGGAAAGTTTCACAACAGACGCCGGCATACCACACACCGGCCCGGGACGGCAGAAATGATGCAGGAAGTGAAACTACTGCAAGTTCACAAGTTTTCTTATATACAGCTGAATATAGATACCATCTAGCTGGAAGAAAAGAAAAGTAGAGTTGATTGGGTTCATGCAATGCAATGAGAGACAGAAAAACTCTGAGCAAAGAATTTATAGGGTTTTAAATCACTTCACAGGTAGCCAAACGGGTTGATATTCCATGTGTATTACATTCTGTAAAGTGAATTTACAAATATTTCTTTTTTTCCTTTTTCTTTTTTTTTTTTTCTTTTTCCCCCTAACAAACTCTATGAGCTTTGGGCAATCTAACAAAATGAGAACCTTGTAGGTCACCAGGTCATCACTAACCCTGGTGCTGTAATACCTTTGAAGTACTGCAGCAAAACTCATTTAAACATCTAAGGCCAGCTATCAGGTTGCACTGCCAGGGTTCTCAATATCTACAAATTTAGGATGATTGTAGGCTCTGAACTAATTAACAGCAGAACTGGAAACAGGCTGCTCCATACAGGATCTGGATACAAGCAGGCACTCAGGCATGATTGGAATTTCAATCAGAACCAGAAAAGGCTTCCTAAGGCACAGAAATGTTTGCCACCACCCTGAAAGTAACAGTTCTGAGGCCAAAAGGGAAGAGTAGGAGATCACCAACATTTTCTTTCAACATTTGAGATTCTACCTGCATACCAGGGTAATGTGAAACATGTCTGGTACAAGCCTAAGCAAGGAGAAAAGAGGATTCAGAGGGCATTCTGCTCCTTCCAGACCTAAAACACAAACAGGTTTTCACCTCAATTTTAACAACAGATTCTCTAAGGATGAATGATCTGGACAACCAGGACTTCTTCAAGCTGTGTCTATTGTATGAAACCAACAACTGCACAGTATAAAAAACTGGGTCTACCTTATCTGGATTTGGCTTGCTTTATTGCATTAAAAAGAATTTGACACAAAGAATCCCTATATGACAGAATGCAAGCCACGGTTCCAGAGAAAGCTGTTTCCTTCCTGCACACCAGCCACTGCAAAGGGATAGGCAGGAACTCCAAATGAATATAACCTTTTCAATATAGTGACAAACCCCGTAAAAGTGAAGTGCAAAGCTGCAAAATGATTTGCTGCGGGATTGCCCTGGACATGCTAAAAGAAAGGAGTACCACTTCTTTCTGAAGGAGAGATGGAAACAACTTCACTAAACTGGATTTCAATGCCAGAATGTCAGTATGGAGACTAACAATAAGGAATAAATTGTAAACTGTCAGTTCCTCAAAACTCAACACTACCAAGATATTAGTTTTGTGTAATATAAAATAAATTTAGAAAAACAAATCCTCCAAATTAAGAGAACTTAAAGTGGCACTCTCTCATAGAGGCACCAATCTTATTATTAAAAGCAGTTGTGGTGTTTATTCCACTGTACACAATAAAAATACCTGATCCAGGATTACATTTCTTCTGTTCTTCATTAAATTTATTCCTTACTTTTATTCCTTATATTTTACACACTGATTCCTGGCATAGTTTGAAGGTGTCCCACCTATCTGAATTACTCATTCTGGTGTGTTCAGCATTAAGCAGGGTTTTCTCACAAGAGTGCAGTGGCCTTTTATTGCAGCAACAGAGACTCAGCACAATGATCTGAATGAAAAAGGAAGGAACACCTCACAGACACAGTCAAACCTATGACTTCCATCCTGAATTTATTTTAAGAAATGCAGTAACTTATTCTAGCCCACCTGTGGTAGGAAAAAGGTGTTTTGCACACAAACTCTTCAGTGCCACAGCATTATTCGATAAATATTTTCATAGCTTCTCAAGCAAGCAACTGTCACCCTCTGATCAGTGTGCCAAAAGTGAAGTTTACATAAATGGAAATGAAGATTCAAGTATAAACAGCAGGTGATCTGCACCCAGCCAGTAAAACCAACAAGAGAATTAATCAGTATTATTGAGGAATCTACAAGTGAGAGAGGCAGTATGGAAGGGCATCCTTGAGACCATCCCAGTAGCTCTAAAAGAGTTTGCGATTTTAAGTGATTCAGCCTTCATGTGACGTCAATAAAGAAAAGTAAGATTTCAGAAGTACAACACTGATGTGGACAATATTTAATCAGCATTATTTTAAAGGAATCAGCCATGTTGTCATGACAAAAAAAGAACTTTATTCAGACATCTCCCTTTCATATATTCTTCTTTTTGTGTGCACCAACAGATTAGACTAGAAAGTCTTTAAAGAGTCAAATAGATGCAAATAGAAGCTGTTTACAGTGAGTGGTCTGAAGTGACAGCAGGAAAACTCATTATTACTCAGTGTTGACAGTGGTAGCCATGAGGTGTTCCAGGAATGGAAAGGAAAAGAATTAGGATTTGCTGATATGGGTGAAGTCAGTCATGTATAAGAAAGTATTCCAAGAGGCAAGATGCAAAAGTGATAGCTGAAATTGTTCAATAGAGAGTGAAAAACATCCTAAGAAATGACAGTGGGAAAAGTTCATAACAGATCTAGAAGCTGTCATGAGATGGCTGGTCTGATATACTTTCTATGCTTAATCAGTATTTGCAAGGTAAAAACTGGAGAGCTTCAAGCAGCAGAGCAGGGCTGAGCAAATTCAGGTCTCCCCACAGGTCTGTGCAACTCTGTTACGCAAGTTCTTTCCATTTTATATGCCTCAGTTATTCACTACTTCCAACATACCAAGCACACAGGATATTTTCTCTGTATCCAAACGAATGTAGTTGCCAGCTAAAATTAATTATTTTCTCCAGCAAAGGAAGTAATCCAGAGATAGAGACTTCTGCTTTGAGGTATACATTTGCACCTCCCACTTGTTGGGGGAGGTTGTGGGGGTGTAAACTATCACAGAATTTCTTAACCCATGAGAGGATTTCAGCTGAGTGTGACTGAAGATGTGGTCAAGGAGCTAAAGCAGCTCCTTCCTCACGGATGTGCTGCACTTGGGCATTAAGCGTGTGCCTCCTGGGCTCCACCCATTCCTATAACCCACAATGGAAAAGCTGATGCCATAAAATTTAAGACATGTAAGAGAGGATTTAAAATAAACCATAAGTAAGGATGGACCATTATTTTTTGAGATGCTGCAAATACACAAAGAATCACTGCCAGCTGGCAGGCTGGTGACCATACAGCCTGCCAGGATAAACTATCCTGTGCCCTGGTGCAAGGCTTTGGCAAGCTTTGCAGTGTCTATTGGAAGTATATTTCCCAGGAGCCTTGGCAGCAGCAGGCAGTCTCTCACCTCATCTGCGTCCAGGCAGGAGTGAACACAGGGAGAGGGGATGAAGGAGAACAGATGAGCACAGAGGGAAGGCCATGGTCAGTCAGGGCTCTGGGACTACCTTGCAGCATGTGGGAAGACAAGAAGAACTTGGATGGGAACTGACTGCAAGAAAAGCCCTAAGATCCAAAGACATGCAGGATTTGGGAGAAGGTTGAGGAAATGGCACAAGAGGGATTCCTAATGGCAGAGATTCCTGTGCCAACAGTTCACCAGAGAGGCTTCAGCACAATAAATCAATGTATTTGAAAGAAGCTGTTGCTGTGATAAGGAATAGGACAATTGTGACAAATTGAAAGGGGGATGACCACAGAGCAGACACACAGAAGCCCCAGACAGGAAAATCACCCTGTTACAGATGAGAAGAGATGAAGTTCTGGCCTGACAGCCCCTGGGTGAGAGCAGTCTTACCTACCTTGTTTTAGTTTGGAAACTGGGGGCTGAAGAGGCTCGAGGGGAAAGAAGATAAAAGAGGGAGTAAACTGTTCAAAGTAGCAAGGCAGTTCTTGAGTCACACAAACAAATTTTTGTCTGTGTTCCAAACTCCATAGAGAACAAGAATAAGTGCTTGTGACTGCTTGCTGCCTTGCAAACATTCGGGAGGTCCTGGAAACAGCTAGACTGGGTCTGGTACTGAGCAGGAGTTAAAACCATGGAGTTTTGTACTATTGAACTTCTCTCTACCAAGCCTTTCTCATCTGTGGTTTTTTTCTTTCCCATTATCTGAGCTAATGAAGAATTGTCTATTATACTGGTCCAGTCCCAAAGCAGTTGCCCAAGAGGAACATAGGTGAAACAATCTCCAGTACTTCAAAAAAACACATATATTGGCAGACAGCAATGGATTAAATACAAGCACAGGGTTCATCTGTTTTTCCATTCACTCCAGTATTTAATTCTATTAAGGTTATTTTAAATACAAAGCTATCACTCACTGCCATAGCGGGATATTTTTTGAAGTAATTCCAGAATATTTTCACTGTACTGTTTTTTTGCTTTTTTTCACTCTAATGGGAAAGCCACACACACAAATACACATACACATGTCTCAGTTTTAAGAAAACATTTCCATTCTTTATGCCCTCAAGGACTTGGCAAACAGGCAGATTTTTCAAGCAGAGGAATGGCCAGGCAGCAGCTTTTAGGTTTATGGACACAAAGGCCAATGACATAAGGCACATACACTCTGTATCACAACTGCCTGCTACTGAATTTTCACAGTGGGTCAGTGACTTGGTTACATAAATAGTGGAAATAAGAGATCAAACAATTCCCAACACAGACAATCTATTAATAAAATAAAGTTTTGTTGTGTATGAAAAATCAGGAATTGGCAAAAAATAATCTAGGAAGGTTCTGGGCTTAAAAGACAGCACAAACCCAGATTTGAAGTTTCTGGCTCCAGTAAAGTTGGCTTAAATCAATTTTCATTATCTACAACTTTTTGAAATATGCCCAGCTTCACTGAACACCTGGTATTTAGTATGGTATCTGGCCATACAAAGAGGAAAGGCAGTAACTTAGAGAACTTGTTTCTAACTCACACTTCTCATTTTTACTTTGCTTCAAAGAAATCCTCACATCATTTTCATTGCTGTCATATCTGAGTTATGATAAACATGTCCAGGAACAGTCAGCTAATTATCTTCAGTGGGTAATTAGGAGCACTGACGAACGTGACTTTCACCACCAATGGTAGATGCCAAGGCTTCTAATTTAGGCATTTAAGTTTGCTTCTTAAGATACTTGGCAAGAACTGCAACACTATACTTTCAATATTTGTAAAACCTACAGAACAGAGCAAAATCTTTTATGCAACAATGATGTGTTTCAGAGCACTGCTAAGCCTTTGGTGCAAGGACCTTCACAGATGATGAGTCAAGGTTTCAAATACCCTCTGACCCAGGCATGTAACTGTAACTGAATCCAAATAGATGCTAACCACAACTAAGTTACCATCCCTTACCAAGGCCCAAGTCACACTGAAGGGATAAAAAGAAGCAACAAAAAGGTCGGAGTTAAAGCATCTTCTATAACAGTTAGCTGAATATCTGAATCAGATGGTTTGTAATGATTTATTGCTTAGCCTAGGTAATTCAACAAAAGTTGGGGTTTCATTTGCGGTCTAGGAAACAAAATTTCAGGTGTAAATATATAGCTACCTTAAAAGGTAATAACATGACACAGTTTTCCTGGAAGCATGGTAAGGGAATTGTAAATTGCCACCACACTGTCAGAGGGAATCCTTAGATAGTACCTGCGAGACACCCTGTGCAGTCTTGAAGTGCTCCACAATCGTTGATGTAGCAGCCGGATGAAAAACAAAACATACTCTGATCTTTGCTTTATTCTTCATGTGCATGATATCCTTCTTTAGGCTACTTTATGTGTTGTTCTGTGCAAAAAATTGGGCTATTTGTCTGAAACAGAAATACTCTGTAGAGCAAAAAAAATGTTTAATTTTTAATTTTCTTTTAAGATGATGTGAGGAAATTATTTCTGAAGCAGTACAAGTTACATGTACAGTTGGAATGGAAAATAGAAACATTGTTCCAAAAGAAAGAGGAAACAGCCTCAAAATACTTAATGAATTTTCCACACATTGCTCCATCTGACCAGTTGCATTACTCACACTATATGACATGCACTGCACCATCTCACCTCCCAAAACTGGGCATAATTTAGGCAAAGGAAAATCAAACACGTAAAGTTAAGAAATGGCAAGCCCCTGAAAACAGGTGATTAATGAGTCTTATCAATCACGCTTGCAGCAGTGCTAAATTTGGAGAAGATCTTGCTCTTAGCTTAAACAGACGTTAGTGAGTGATTTGTCTTTGACATTCAACATTATTTTATTATTTCACTGCTGGAGTACTTCATAGGAGAAATATCTGTACAAAAATTGTACTTGTTAGCTAGGACAACGCACACAAGCCAGTTGTTGAGGCCAACAATACCCCTGAAGCAATGCTTCAGCGCTAGACTGCAGAAATAGTAGAGCAACCCAAATGAACCCAGAATTTCAAGGGAGCACTCTTTATATCCCTCTAATTGGGTGGACACATCAATCCTTGTTAGAGCACCTCAGTGATTCATTTGTTGTTTACTGAGGCATGTGCTGGAAGAGTCCACTGGCATGCCTTTAAGGGTCACAGAGAAGCTTCCTCCATTGAAATTAAAAATCTAGTTGTCTTTAGCAGATTTTTAATAAACAGGATTTCCATTTGACCCACATTAGAAACTTGCTTTGTTGAGATTTAGAAAGAAATGTTTGTCCTTGCAAAAGAGCAGAGGGAGCTGTTAATATTCAGATTCGATTTTTGCAGTGATTTTGTATTCTTAGCACTTGAGTTTCAGATCAAAATTCATATGGTTTCTTCCCTGTCTCAAGCAGTTCTTCGCAAGGAGCCACCTTTCTTCCTCTCAGCTTTTATAGCCACTGAAGTCTTTTTAACAAACAGCTTTTCAATCAGACATGCTAATGCAGGTAAGGAGTTGGAGTGCTCCAAGGCCTCATCAGGCACAGGCTCGTACAAGACCGTGCTAATCATGCTGCCTGGTTTTAACACCAGCTACACCAGGTGGTGGTAGTCATGTGGCTACCCAAAGCACAGCGTGAACTAACTCTTTGTAACTAACTGTTTGCAGTCCTGCTTGCACGGTTTCTGCAGATTGCTGGGCTCTGTGCTGCCATGCAGCTCTAGCCGGTACCTTGAGCTAACTCAGAATTACTGGTGCATCACAGAGACATCCCAGCAGCACCAGCAGTTTAGATGTGCAAAAACATTCACAGGCAGAAGGAGAAGAAAGCAGGTTTTGATGCAACAGCACAGTTGTGCAGCTTGCCCAGCAGGACCAGTGAGTAAGCTCTCAGGCACAGTTCCTCACAACCCCAATGCTGGGAAGCTTTGAAGCCACGTGGCATCGCCCAGGGGTGGTCAGGTCAGAAAGCTTTGTGAGAACACAACTTCAAGTCAAAAACTGCTTTTTTTCATTCTGTTGTCCCTGACAGATTTCAGTATTTATATCAAGGATGATATGCTAGCCATACCCTTGTTATCTAAGTTACATCACATTTTATAGAAGCTTCATTCTTTCACTCAATGTGAGTTTGCTTTACAGAAGCAAAACCACTAGAAAACAGGGGTCAGTGTCCTGCTCCCTTTAGCAGAGGGAACACTGGTTTGCTTTAACCTGCGTTTATGCTGATTATCAGTGCTAAAGGAATGACACTGGATCCATTAACACTTGTAGGATTAATTCAGTCCCTGCAGTGCCATTCATTTGTAGAAGTGTGCAAACATAAGGCATCAGAATCTCCATCATTACTGTCATCTCCCATGTCACCATTTGGTAATTACTCAGATTCCTAAGACTGAAGAGGGCCTGTTAGATTTTACAAGCATTTCCGAAGAGCTGCGTGTACAAAAAAAGTTTTATAATGAAAGATAAAACTGATATGATTACCACTGATTTTTTAATATGTTGCTTTTATTCAATTTAATTCAAATGAAAAGAATGGAACTTATTCCAGGCAAAGCAATACTGAAATTGGTACTGAAACATGCAGTTGGAAGGCAGAACCATGGGGCACAGAGCAGTATAATGTATTGTGTCCACACTAGTGGAAGGAATAGGGCAAAATGCATGTGAAATTCTACAGGACGTGGTTAAAATTCACAGAAGGATAAAATTAGCTCCCACAGAGCTTCCTCATGAATGTGGCTATGGAGCTGCTGTAAACAGAGCCAACTCCTGCACTTCTAAAGCTACCGAATGCATGATGGACAGACTCCCACTTTTATGGCTGCAATATAAACAAGCAGAAAGCTGTAGATCTGATGGATGAGGCTGGTCCAACTATTATCCATTTCCAGATAAAATCAGAAAATAAATTTACTTGCAATTGGTTTCTCAAAATTCCCGTCAATAGGCCTTTCTTTTTACTGCATTGCCTCAGGACACGGTAAAAAAGACTTCTCTGGGAGTTTCGGTAGGCAGGAAGTGTCCAGTGAGTTACTGCATGAAAAGACAATATGATTGCTGGGCTCACCTCATAAAACACAGCTTTACAGAAGAATAGCACACTTACCTTTCTGTCCTGAGAAACTGTCTCATTTTTGGCTAAGAGTGCTAACTTCCCCTCCCTTGAGCAAGTGGTACTGTTTTCCTGCAGCCAAATGGCTGACACAGTAGACATAAATACAAAACCCCTGTACAAAATGAAGTGCAGATTTACAGCTGTTTCATAAATACGCTAAGTGAGAAATCATAAATTATGCTGAGCAGCTTTCCACAGGATAAGACATTTCAGAAAAAGTGCGAAGTTCCTGTTTACGATAAAAAGGATTTCTTAAACAGCACCGGTGTAGCAATTTGTTATGTGCAACACATTTTGATTGCTGCTTTACTGAACTAATTCTATCAAGAAGTACAGCCTGTAGTCTGAACTATCTGTTTTGTAGTGCGAATCAAGAATTACAGATGAAACCATCAAGCTTTATCTTTATCTTTTGAAGCAAACTATAAGTGACTCTTATATTTAAAAAAAAAAAAAAAGAAACAAAAATCCCACAACTCCTTTGAAGAGATCATAAATATATATTAGTAATTAAAATATAGGCCCCTTGATTAAAACTGATGGAAATCCCCCCAAACTTCCTCTAACCAGCATTAAGAAAACACTAAGAAACTTGAAAGTATGAACCCAAGTTTCCAGTTCAACATAATAGTTTTATAATAGCAACCTACTCACTATTTTAATTACTCAAATCAAAAGGCAACATAAAATAAGAGTTTAGTGAGCCTTCTGCAACTCTGTTGCAGTTCCAGGATCACAGTATCCCTTAAAGGTCTGGCTCCTGGACAAGACACTGAAGAGTCCTATGGTCAGAGGTATCCCTTTACTCACCAGACCAATTTACTCACACCTGAGTTTTACACATTGATCTTCACTCCATGTAAACAAAAGGATTGCATGATAAACCATAAGGGTTATAGCTTGCTTTAACAGGAAATTACTTTAAAAGACAAAAAAAAAAAAGAAAAAAGGAAAGCTTAAGATTTGAGTCAGTCTTCATTTACATAAAATAGATGTGGATGTAAGAGATGCAGACGGTCATTAAAGGTCACAGTCTGAGTTAACTCAGTTCTGATCTCCCACACTGGAATTCCCTTGCTAGACATTCAGTGGTCTTTGGGCATGTTTAGCCTTTCATGACTGAAGTAATTCACTTACTGTATTTTAAAACCAATGCATTTTATTGGAAGACCTCACAATTGGATTTAAAGTGCAATTATTTTTTAAATTTCGTAATGTGAAGTTTCCATATTCTAGTCATAAGATGAATCATCTTACAAACGTGGGTTTAGATGAAAAACATGCTTAGATGAAAAGCATTAAAAATCTTTAAAATCTTGGAATGAAGGTGTGTATAGGTGATAGAGCTAAGCCAAATGAAATAGCTTGCTGTCAAGTGGGACAGCCACTGCCAGCTCCTCTTCCCTTGCAGCTGGTCTGGCTCTTAGCTGAGCCTTGTGTGAGGTGATTCAGTTCACTGAGCTGTGAGGAAAGGAGCCCAGCCAGAAGAAAAACAAAACAAGCAGGGGAAAGCATGAAGCCAGCCCACCCTATGGAGCTGCTGATTCAGCTCAGCTGTCCTACCTGCACCCTTGAGGTCGAAGTATCTGACGCCATAGATGGGATAAGTTCTCAAATGAGGAAAGAAAACACACACATTGTCATGTAAATTTTAAATGCTCACACTATGTTTTTTGTCTCTAATGTAAAGTAGTGGGACCAGCTCTGTGGGTAAAATTCATGCCAGGCAGTTAATTGGCACTTGGGGACTTGAACATCTTCCCAGTAACTCCTACAAATAAAATACTGCAAAACAGCATAAGGAGTACATATTTAACTATGAAATCAAACAAAGAAATTGTCTTTATACTAGAACTACGAGGTAAAAACCTGTACAGTCCCCCAAAAGACTGGTATTTATGGCATTTTTATATAAGCTTTCACTGGTGAACAGGCAAAAAATTATCTGCCCTTTGCTTAAAGAGGCTCACTTTTTCTATAAAAGAGCATGTTCCAATTCTTCCCTGCCCATTTTAGACTTGAGCGTGAGCTTTCAACACCTCGGTGAGGGCTCAGAGCAGAGACATTCTCTTGCCAGTTGGTAGTTTGTATAGCATGGAGTATCCAGCTCCATCAGTAGAGGCTGAGCCTGACCCAACAAAAACAAGAAAATGGTCTTGTCTCGAGACAAGACTAACACCCCAGTTGAAGTCAGCCAGAGCAAAGGTTTGCATCCTGACTGTCCATGTTATATATGTTTTTCTTTAATTAACACTAATTAGTCCATAGGCTTTGTGAAATATTGCATGGTTTAGGTCTTAAACCTAGAAACTCTTATGAATTGTACTGTTTATTAAGTGGCTAGATACCTTAAAGTAGAAAATGGAAATGTTTTTACTATCATGGAATGGTTTGAGTTGGAAGAGACCTTAAAGATGATCTAGTTCCAAAGCCCCAGCCATGGGCAAGGACACCTTCCACTAGACAAAGTTGCTCAAAGCCTCAACCAACCTGGCCTCAAACATTTACAGGTCTGGGGCATCCACTGCTTTTCTGGGCAACCTGTTCTAGTGCCTCACCACCCTCACAGCAACGAATTTCTTCCTAATATCTAATCTAAATCAACCCTTTTAGTTTGAAGCCATTCCCCCTTGTCCTATCCCTACAAGCCCTTGTAAAAAGCCCCCTCTCCTGCTTTCTTGTAGGCCACTTCAGGTACTGGAATGTGCTCTAAGGTGTCCCCATAGCCTTCTCTTCTCCAGGCTGAACAACCCCAACTCTCTCATCTTGTCCTTATAGGAGAGGATGTTGCAGATAGTAGTCTCAAAGACATACTCTAATCTTGAAATACAAACTTGAGTGTTGATTTTAAAATTCATGTTTATTTTTCTCGGCCCGTCTGTTCGGTAGAAAAGGTTTCTGTAAAAGTGACTAATTATGTCAGCCATGTCTGACTGATACCTGTGAGATATTTCTCTGACAAATCAGACCAGCTCTGAGTTTAAGCATCAGCATGCACATAATACTTAAAGACGAAAACTATTTTCTAAGATTTATCAGCCTGTAAATGAAGTTACAACACGTCATTTTTAGCCCTTCATCTTGCTTACCTGTTGCTTGCACTGCAGGGCTCCATATGGCACCTGATGAAAGAGGCTTGGTTGAATTACTTGTGAAAAGTTTTTACCAAAACCAGATTGACCACCAAAACACAGCTGAAGGCAGCTCTGAGCAAGATGCTGACTCAAACCCAGGACAAGCAGTGAAACCCCCACAACTACTCTAACCCACAGCCCTCATTCAATAGATCCCACGCAGATCTCCTGCAGTGAAGAGGGCCCTGCCTGTGTGCATACACTACTACACACTCCCTACCTACCCTAGTACATGCTACTGCATGGTAGTACAAACTTGCAGAACCCAGTGTATCTAGGGCACATCCTTTTCTTCACTGCCATAATTACTAGGTGTGCTCTTTCTCATGTACAGGCCCAGGAAGTGAGAAGTAAAAAATCCCATTTTGCACTACTTTGCGCCAGTTTATATGAGCTTATTAATATTAACAAGACTTAATGACAGGGATTTTGTTTTCAACCAAAATAATCCTAACCTAAGGCATATCGTTTTCTGACGTATCTTCTCAATGTGAAAACTGCACTGCTACACACACTTACCTTACACAGATTAAAGAGATAATGCTTCTTCCTCTTCAGGCAGTAAAAAACTCGCCTTCAACATCGATACTATTCAAATTAACCTACCAGTGGTTTCTCAAAGAAGCAAGGAGAAACACAGGAAGAAAAGCATACAGATGACAGAACACTGGGATTTAATGTTCTGGTAAAGGCTTTTGTATTATGATTGCAACCACAAGCAGAGTTTTATATATTTATATAGATATATACCTGAACAGCAATCCCAATCATTGCTGCCCACTCAACCATTCAAATTACAGTGAAATTCTAGTGGCTCACAGCTCTGACTTTATTAGTGCAACTCAAGTAAATTCAAACCTGATACTCACTGATCAACATGAATAAAACCAGAATCAAGCCCACCACTCTATTTCTGCTGGTAAACATGCCTCCCTCTTGGAAAGGATCACTTTAAAAAGTGCCAACACACTGCTGTGCACAACTTGACATCCATACGTTTCTGAATAATCTAACAATTAGCTGCTAAATGAAGGTGAGCATTGCCTCACCTCTAATAATACCAAGATATGGGCAACTAGCCAAGAATCTGGTACATTAAACAGAAAAACACAGGCAAAATCTGCAAGTGCTTCTTGAGAGCACAACACTATTTCCAGTAAGCACATATGGAAACTAAATACCTCTTAGGTTGCCCTCAGGTAGGAAAACATTGATTGATTGATTGATTGATTTCAAACTCATAGTCCAAAGTAGCATGGATAGCCCCTGGTACTGAACCAGGAATTTCAATGGCCCACCTGCACACAAAAGATAGATTGCACAAAGACATTTGTTGAGCTAAACATTATTCAAAACCATTTATGAATACTCCAAGGATTTCTTTAGAAATTAGCCTAATTTATATCACCTTCCAAGCCATTGTTATTATACCATTAAGTTTCAGCCACCATGTGTTAAAAACGTGAGTATAGCCTTCTCCGCTCATCTGTGGAACAACCCAGCAAACGTTTCTGCAGCCTATAGATTAAGTAACAAAAGATATCCTAGTGTCATATCAATCAGAAGTACAAAACTGTTCTCAGATGCAGTCACAAAATTTCATTCTGGCTTGAAGAGTAAAATTTTCAAACATACACACATGATTACTTATCACTGTCTTGAAATAAAACTTTGGAACTGAAAAGCCTCAATCATTTTTGTAAGCTTTACTCCCCTTCTTGCACATCAGCCCCAATGTGAAGAATAGCCTCAAACTTACAGCCCATTTAAAGAATTCCATCAAAATTACTATGAGAAATCTCCATTTAACAACCTATGCTATTCAGCATCAATAAATTGAATAGCCTCTTGCCAGGTCTAGAAAAGCCTTGTTTGTGTATTTATTTCTAGCATACACCATGTCCATAAAGCATCTTAGCAGTGGGTTCATCTTTGGATCTCAATATTAACAGAGCTCAGACACACTGCCAATAAATCAGTACACAATAAATCAGGAAGGATTTTGTTTCAACTAAACTTACTTCTCTGCACTCAAGAACTAGCTCACTCCAAATGTTCCCCATGTCCCTGATCACACAAACCACAAGACTGAAAGATACCTCAAGAGAAGTTGAGATATTTCCTCTTCTTGCCCCAAGGCAAAATGAGTCACATTTAAGTAATCTCCCAATGGTCATTTCTTACCTAGTTTTAAAATAATCATTTGCTTCTTTACACTGCGCAAAACCAATGTGTTCATTTCTCCCTTTCATAGGTCCTGTTTGATCACTCTTACTGTTTACATGTGCATCCACTTGAATGGTAGCTCTCTTTTATGTGGCATATGACCCATGCAAGTAGTATCTTCAACTGTTCAAAGCACAATACATAAAAGGGAATTCTTCGATGTCCACTTTAGCATAGTTAAAAGGCAATTTATTCTATTCTGGTTCTAAACACTTAACTATGGAATGGACCTCTGTTATCCTTGTTTTCCCTTTCTCGTCAACAAGATCTTCTTTATGGTAATTCTGACCACATATTCCCAACAACTACCACATACTGTCTTTATTAGAAATTATTCCACAGACAAAGAATTTTTACTATGATTTATTCATTAAAAATTATTTAAATTATTTTAACTCAGCTTACTGACCACCTGTCATCTGTTACAGAGCAAAGAGCAACTATTTTCCTCATACAGTCCAAAGTTATCCACCTGAACAACAGTGGAAATCCCATTGCTTGTGTACAACTCAGTCACTTGCTAGTCCTTAGTGACAGAACACAGAAAGATGACTCCTTGTTTCCATGAAAGGCTTTAATGCGATTGTAAGCTGCGAGGTGTATCGCTAACATAAAAAAATATTCCACTGTGTTAGTTAAGATGAAGTCTCTGTATTTTTCATTTCATATGAAGGTATTCCTGGCTGTGTCTCTGTAACTTTTAAATACAGTCTCTTAGGAACTGTGAGCAGATTTAACCACAAATAGCTAAATGTGCCTAGCTACATGAAGTTATATTTAACTATCTCCCTAGCTAATTAGATCGGGGAACCAGGATCATATGGCTAGGTTAATTAAGATAAAACAGGGCATTTGTAATAATTAAATTAGCTATTTGGTCTTCTTTCCAGAGAAGGGAGTCAATGAACATCACTAGTGCAGCAGAGGATGGACTGACACTTCCAACTGCAGATGCAAACTCACCAAAGCCACTGGTTTTGCAAGACAGCCCAGAAAACTCTCTTGGACAGTCTGATTTTATTTGTTTGCCTTAAGAAGACCAGAGGAGCTCCTTCCCAGGAGGAATCCCTAAGACTGCTCAGAGGTGAGGTTTCCAGAGACAGCAGGATGAGACAGGCAAGAGATTCAAGCCAGGAACCTGAAGCTTAAAAAAAAAAAACCCTTAAAATGCTGAGGACCAGGCAGCAGACCCACAGTCAAATTCCAAGGGTGTTGAAAAGGAAGTTCGGGACTAGGGAGGACCGTGGTTTTCCATTCCAATGCAGAAAACTTCTGCGTTCGTGGAACAAACATTAGTATTCAGAACTTGAAAGGGCTTGTGGGGGGAGGTCAGGCTGTGAACAAACCTTATATTTATCTATTATTTTGGTTCTATCAGCACTGTAAGTTTTCTCTGTGTAAGGAGTCAATTAACTGAGATGACTAGCTGTAATTCCAATGAAAATAATGTCCTTTGAGGGGTTTTATTTGGGAGCACAATGTACAGCAGAGGGTCTAAATCAATACTCTTCAATTCCCTCGTCCCCTACCTGGGGACCCTCTACAGCAACCAAAGGCTATTTGGTGTCTTCACTCTGTAGCTACAAACTTGTCCTTCAGAATAAAAGGCATATATATCTGTCATCATGAACTCACTTGGCCTGAACACGGTCCTCACCTTGACGGCATCATACTCCATATCCACAGCCATCATGTTGTCGTCTCCATCATTTATGGATGTTATGCTTTAGTTAGACACAATTAAAATCTAGAGCAGTTAGAAGTGGATCCAAAGAAGGGTTCTCTATAAAAGAAACTCAGGCCAGTATGACTATGACAGCTACTGGCCTTTATGCAATATGCAACCCAGCACAGCCACAGCTTGACAGACAAGCTTTGTCTTTTATAATAGCAAATGTTTCCCCTAAAACTGTGATCTGGATGGTTTTTCAGCTCACTAATGCAGTTTAATTATGAGCTTGCAGCAATTTAATTTTCTACAGGAATCAAACAAATCTAGTTCTTCTTGAAAATAAGACTGGCAATTCAAGCTATCACAGAAGGTTTGGGTTTGCTGGTGGATTTTTTTCATTTAGTCAAGAGCCACTTTTGCTTAAAACTAAAACAGTGTGTAAAAAGGAAAAATTCTCTCCACTTTCAGTCAGCAGACAAAATCACATTAATATTTCTTCAACTGGTAAGAAGTTTAAAACTGTTGAATGCTTTCAGCTGGCAGAGCTCCAAGCTTTCCATATTGTTACAGGATTTGCACGAAACTTTGTTTAAGACCAAGTTCTCATGTTGATATGATCTCACTTCAGTGAACATCTAGATTTGGGAGCCATATGCATGCAAACCATTGTGGTCTAGTAGCATTAGTTATAGAGTTTAAAGTTTTACAAGAAGTGGTTCTGTACTTGGTACCTCCACCCATTGCATATGAATGCCAGGATGCAATCAAGCTGATGCCATAGATCTTCCTGTGTTCTGCATGTCTGCTAATGCACACATTGCATGTTACTGTGTGATTATCAAGGCGTTCCCTGACATAGGCTATGTTAGTTCATGGCTGAAAATATGGACTTCTAGAAAGGTCAAGTAAGAGAAATGGCAACATAGCTACTATGATAATTTAATTTAAATACAGATAAGTGAGCTACAGGAACATGGCAAGGAAGGGTATAGAGCCAAAGCTAGATGAAAAATCAGTTTGAAAACAACAATTTTTTTTTAATGGGACACATTTACAAATATGGACCAAGAAAATATGGTATATCCCAACAGGTTAGAATACAGTTTCTAACAAGAAGCTTTTGAAATAGTTTCTTCAGCCAGGAGAAAATGTGCCAAAAAACTTTTTTTTTTTTTTTAAGTAGAAAGGAAATAAAAGCTGCTAAGATAAATATTTCTATTCTCAGCCTGTAAATTTACTGTCATTGTTCCACAGAAAACTCCTGGACAGACTTTTTTTCTGAACCACAAATCTGTCAGTGCAGAATTTCCTTCATTCTCTATCACCTCTGTGTTTTAGATGAGGCACTCGGATGTTCCTCACAGGGTCAATGGCTGTGGGAGAGCATGAAATGCCAGCTCATTTCCCTCAACACCATTCTCCATATATCTCAGAACAGACAAGGCAAGTATTTAAAGACAATATTCACCCTGCTTCAAGCACTTATCATCTCTTAACTGATATGTTTGCTCTTCTCCATAATGTCTTGGTACCAGTGATGTTCCAAGAGATGTTTGCAGGAACACCTGTAGGTGATTTGCAGTCCAGTTTGAACCCTTGGTAACAGGAGGTACCTCAGCACTGAAGGCCACTTTCAATACATTGTGCCCTGGTGGATTGTCACTACAGTGTGTTGTTCAGTCAGGAATGAGACACCATAAGGAGTGCCATATTCCTATTGCTAGCAGCACCAATAATTTCTTCATGAATCTGTCAGTCACTGACTCATCCACAGAAGAGGATGACAGCTGAACTTTCAGTGACCTGATAGTCATTTTAGCGCTTATAAAAAAATACTGTAATATTAGTTTTCTTGAGCTCTGTTGAGGCTTCTACTCACTGTTACACGAACAGGAAAAGAGTGCACTCCGGTGAACTATCATATTTCAGCGCACATGGCAGCTCTGACTTTGCTTGGCTCTAAAAGTGTTATTCATTAAGGTAATGTCATCCGTTCAAGATGACTGGATGGAAAGCATGGGCCACTATGCAGAAAGCCAAATGTTCCTCTAGATAACACTAGGGAAACTAGCACTGAATAAATCATTAAAATGCACAATACTGGTGGAACATCAGATGGCTACAAGCAGCTTAAAAGGTTTCTGCTGATACCTCTTCACCGTAGGATGGCTTTTTTCCAGTTGAAGATCTCAGAGGGTAGGAAATGAGAAAAGGGAACAGCATACAGGAGCAGAGAATGGATAAATCCCTCTTACTAAAATTCTTTCCTGTGAGTAATACCAGATCCTTCAGAAAAAAAATATTTTCCAGGACAATTTGTCACTCTCCTTGAACTCTCACATCCTACATGGAGGATGCTATCAGAAAGCTCTTAGCTGTGATTGCTGGAGTTACATAGAGCAGGTGTGGACTGAAAACATGGAAAGGGTTTCCATATTTCCACATTTGCTTTATTCTGCTAATTTAAGCATTTGAATTACAGGCCTAGGGGCTATTCTGAGCACTCAGGTACCCTACAGACGTCTCACATGCTCTAGTGAAAGCTCCAAGTGAAATAAAGTTAAAAACCAACAGTACTCTCCTACATCTCAAGCAAAGCGTGGAATGGAAGAGCCTGGAAAATCTAGCCTGATTTTGAATTTTATGCTCTGGAGAACTTCTGTCTCCCTTGCTTCACATGGCTTGTAGATCTGAAAAGAAAAGCAATAGCCAACACACATCTTTCACCCTCTCTTCAGTGAGACCAGCTATTCCCATTGCGGACGATATATTCACTGGCGCAGGGTTTACATGCAAGGCTGAGTGATGCTGCTGGAGGAAAATGAGCCCCACTCCCTCAGCACATCTGGTAAGGAAACATGTTTGTTACAGCAGGTAGCACATCTCCCCATTTGCCTCAGTTTTTCTGGTGACAGCAAGATACCCAGAAGAACTGTTTTTACCACGCCAGACCTCACTGAATTTGCCTCCTCCCACCAGCTCAACACAATTAGCAGCAGAAGTCAATCATGCACTTACCAGCACTGGCCAAAATACAGCAACTTTGCGTTACTGGAAACTTAGTGTGTGAAAGGGAAATGCAGAAATAATCTGAACACCTCATCTAGTAGTGACAGGTTTCACCCTGTCCTTTTCCAGACTCTTAGTTTTATACCACCTCTAGCCTGTTTTTGTTTTTGTTTTCATTCTCCGCTAATGACGCGCTTCACTGCCTTGAGGAAGGATGATTACAGGAAGCTGATGTAGCAATTCTCTGGCTCCAGTCTATCTCGGACAAACACGTACCAAAGCATTTCTCATGGTGTAACTCTTCCATGTTGCTTATTGGGTTATTGCTTATTTGCAGTTGGGTTTTCACTGTTTTCTACATCCCGATTTGTGCACGTTTTGCATGTGTTTTTCTAAGGTAGGAAGATGAGAGAAACCTGCATCAGTTCTATCATTGTTGGTCCATTCTCTGTTTTTTCTAACTTTGCTCTATTTCTTCTCCATAGTTCAGCAATCATCTTAAATTTCTCTAGCAGATGCACATCTACAGGATCCCGCTATGTGACCATCTACTTCATCCTAAAATAGTTAATCACGTCAAGACCTAATTTTGAATATGAGTCCCTCCATCACCGACCAATCACACAAGGAAAAGAGTAACAGCAGAAAATAAGTTCAAAAACTATAACCAGGCTCTGTCCTTCTGCAGGGGTTATATGTTCTACATCCCACTGAGTATTTAAAGACTATTGAAACAGGAGATAGCCAGCAGCCCCCTGATTTTACTACTTGTACAGAACTAGCTTGCATTTGTCATGCAAAGTCATGATGACATAGATTTCTGTCATTAAAATTAATCCTTGAGAAACTCTGTCATTATAACTACTAGGTTTTTGCCTGTAGGAAAAGGTTATGCTTCAACACTGCATTCACATCCAACACTGCCAAGGCATCAGTAGTATTACAATCACCACCATGACATTATCCATCAAGTAGCAAAAGGTAGGTAGGTGGCTAAGGCCCAGTCTTATTACAGATTCGGTGTTGTATCCTCTGTAAGGACAGTAAGTCTCTAATCAAAATGAAGCTCCTGCCATCATTCCTACAGTTTACATGAAGTACCAGGTCATGCTGCTCTGAACAACTGCTAGGGCAGTGCACATGAAATAAAATCTTTTGAAAAGAAGTTCAAATTCCTAAAGGTTAAAAAATAAAACCCCTGGATCAGCAGATCATAATCATATGTGGCACCACTTACCAGGCTAAAATCTAAACTATGCAACATGTGACTAAAAAGCATGTGGCTTTCCCAACAGTACTGCACTGGTGGGGTACTTGGCAGTCTACACCCAACAAGTTAGGCAACTATACAGACTACTTCATTCTTATTCTGCAAAAGACAATAGCAAACACATCAAAAGAGATCAGTGTATGATATATATCCTGAGACAGAAGGTTTTTATTAATAAAACTGTTTCCTCAGAGTTAAATTTCATTAACCGTACTTAAGAGGGAATTACTACACATCTTGCTCCCAGGCAAAACCTGACCATTCCACATGTGTTACAAATCAGTATCTCTTTACATTTACTGGTGTGCAGAAGAAAGTCAAAGGATTTATTTTCATATTCTGGCAAGTCAGGAATCTTTCATGTTTGAGAAATCACATTGCTCTCAATCTATTTTTATTTTAAACTTATGAATTTTCATACCAAATAACCAATAGATACATTTTTATATTAACCACATTTCTCCATCTTGAAGTAAGAAGCGTCACGCTTTTAGGGAAGAGAACTGTGAGACACAAGATATTGTAAGGAAGACTTCAAAGTCCTTTCCATTCTGCACGAGGTTTCCCCCCTTCTTCCCCCTGCACATTTTTTTAATCTTGAAAGCATTTCCTACTAATGCATGAAACCCCCATTATGCTGCATATGGTTTCTATTATCAAGTCTATAACGCTTTCAGGAATTTCTTTGATTTCTCTAGTTGTTACCTCATTCTCTTCATTCCTGATTGACACAGAAGCAGCAACCCAAGTCATTCCAAAGTATCTTTCTTTAGTTAAAAATCAGTCTCCGTACTTCTGTAGCATACCTCAAAATGGCCTGCCTTTACTACCCTTGTATGAATGAAGGTAAGGCCTTGAATGTTAGTTGATTATTATACTCTTCATTAGATATTTGAAGAGTATCCATTTTTCTTACTTGAAGAACTTCAATTTGAACCATTAAATTTACATTGCACCCATGGACACTGTGCTTACACCTACTCACCTAAATCAAGACCTGGGATTTGTGCGCAAATCTGTACAAATGACTGCAGAATACTCTTCATACAGATCACACAAAAAAAAAACAAAAACAAAAACAAAACTCTCCAAAATTCTTGTTTTCAAAATAAGTGCAAGATCAGCTGTCCATGGCAGATCTCCAAATAATTACTAGCTCAATGGTAGCTGAGTGTCTGAAAATGTAGCCACAGAATTCTCCCAAGATTTCATGGGCAGGCCTGTTTCTACCCTGCAACCTGCTTTTGTCCCTCAGTGCATGCCATCGGACCATGGGTGGGTGCCGGCACAAGGTAAGAATTTAGCATTGTTCAGACAGAAGCCGTTGTGGACACAGAAGGTTCTGCTGAAGGACTTCATGGTTCACTGCATGGGGCACACATGGAACACAGCAGCAACAGAAGAAGCTTCACTTGGAAAATACTATTTATTCCACAGACTTAATTTTGAAAGATCAAACCACAAATACTTAAGGACTAGAGACAGATCTAGATATGGGTCAGAAATTATGGAGGTTGCATACGCTGTAGTCTCAGGGTAAGGGTATGCTCCAAAGGTATGCCACTTTCTGAAATAAATCAACCTTGTATCACCATGTTGCTTCAGAGGGCGTTGCATTTCAAATGCAAAGAAGCATGGAAGCGGTAGCGGGGGGAGAGAAAAAAATTTCACCTGATCATTGCTTCAAGCAATAACTTGAACAGTGATTTTACCAGTTTTACCCTTTCAATGTTAATTTTAACTGGATATGATATACTCAGAGATTCAAATCAACAGAAGAAACTGCTGCATGATTGCATTTTGGCAGCTACATACAATTTCCCTGTATTACACAATCAGCTATTTCATACAAGAAATATACAAGAACAGACAGAGCCACCATGGATTTCCCAACGTTTTGTGTTTATTCTGCCCACAGATCAGAGTTGGTGCTCCCTGGCTAAACTGAAACAGCCAGACAAAAAGAAAATACTCACTGCATACAATCCAGTAGCAAGGGAGATCACAAAACAAAGCTTCTCCCTCACGTGAAGTTCTGTGAGACAATGAGTAGACAGCAAGTGCAAAAATCTCTGGCCATGTCCTTGCTTCTTCTTTTTCCCTCACCCCTAAAGGTTGCCCAAAATTCTCAGAAACACCCTGAATACAAAAGGGTTGTGCGGGACAAGGTATCTCCCCTGGAGAGAGCAGTAGCAGCAGATGCCGCATCCTCCCTCAGTATGGCACTCCCACCCCACATTCTCCCTTCTTAATGGGGAACATCTACACAGGGAAAAAACCCTCAGTGTTTGAAGCCTGGCCACCAGTCTAGGTGGTGCCTGGCAAGCATCTGGCAAGCAGAGAGGGGACATTTAGACAGACTTTAGGGTTCTGATGGCTTCTTCAGAAGAGACCTTAATTGGAAACACTGGAAATACCAAGTAATTGCTATGCAAGGGGCCTTGGGGTGTATATTTTCTAGTGAATGTTCATCACCCTCGAGGGGAAGCAACAAAATCCACTGCCATCGCCTGTTTAGGAGCCCACTGGCAATATTCTTTTGTCAGCTTTAACTCCAGCCTGACTAACACACCAGTTGTCTTCTCTTCAGAAACTGCCATTAGCTTACAAAATTATCCATTTCAAACAGGCTTAAGCATGCTGCCTCTAAAGAGAAATATATATCCGAATTTTGGACAAGAGTCGGGAAAGAAAAGTAGCGAAGAAGGAACCGGCACCAATGCCAGCATCGAGACGCAACAATTCGAACAAAAGAGATTTCAAGATGTCGCAGTAACACGCACGCACACAATCTTCCTCTTGATAGATTGTTTCCCCTCGACAGAGGGAGATGCTCCAGGATACCGCCCGCCCGGGCAGGCAGAGCACGCGTGTTTCTCCCAGACGGAACCCGGCAGGGAGCACGTCCCTGCGGCGTGGCTGCTCCGCGGGGCTCCTACTGCGGCACGTACGCCGCACCCGCTTCGCCCTCTTTGCTCAAAGGGGCCCACGAACGACCCCGCGCTGCTGCAGAGGGACCCCCTGCCCCCCGTCTCCTGCCCCCCCAAGGCCGCTCAGAGGAGCGGGGCCGGGGGAGCTCTGGGGGCATCCGCGGCCGCTCGCCTGCCGCCGACCGAAACCCGCTGCGGGCGGGGAGGGGGCGGGCAGCAGGGCCGGCCTTTTCCCCTTCCTAAGTGCCAAATATTGTCTCGGTGAGGTGAGGGAAGACACGGGCGGGGGGGCACCGGTCCGCTCCGCCATCGCGCACAGCAGCAGGCGCCAAAGCTAAGCCGGGCGCAGCACGGGGCAGGAAGGGTGCCGGGGTACTGCTGGGTCACCCCGATGAAGCAGCCGGGGCTGGCGGAGGGCGGGCGGGGGGAAGCGCCCGGGGGTCGCTGCGCAGCGCGGAGCCTTTGTTCCGCCGCCGGCCCCATCCCCGCCGCCGCCTCCGCGCATGCGCCGGGCACAGACAAAGGCGCGGGCAGGGCGGCGGGGCTCCCTGCATCCCCCTCCGCTCCGCATCCGCCCTTTGCTCCGCATCCGCCCTTTGCTCCGCATCCCCCTCCACTCCTCATCCCCCTCCGCTCCGCATCCCCCTCCGCTCCGCATCCGCCCTTTGCTCCGCATCCCACTCCACTCCGCAACCCCCCGTCACCCTGCATCCCCCCTTTGCTCTGCATCCTCCCTCCACTCCGCATCCTCCCGCAGTCTCGCATCCCCCCCTCTGCTCCGCATCCCCCCGCGCGGCGCCCACCCGGCGTGGCAGGAGGGCGGGGGTGTCCCGGGGGTGTGCGTGTGTCCGCCCCCCCTTCTCCCGCGTGAGCCGCCACGCCCAGCTGAGGCGCGGGGAAAGCGCCCAGCGGGAGCCGCGTTTGAAAGACACGCGTGTGCGTGGGGGAGAGGCGACACGGCGGGTCGAGAGGGGAAAGAAAAAGAAAGGTCGAGGGGAGGTGTAGCTTGCTTTGGTGGGGGGGAAACGGAAAGCCGGAGGGTTGATGGGGACCTGTGAGAAGCGGGGGGCGGCAGTCGGTGAATATTCATAGCATAGGCGCATCGGGGCGTAGCGCGGCGGGCGGCAGCGGCGGTCCCACTCGTGTTTGCCGGCGGGCCCGTAGCCCCTGCTCGGGCAGGCGAGCCCCCCGAGCCCCGGCGTGCGCTGCCCCGCCGGGAGCGGCGCTTCAAACCCGCCGGGGCGTCCACGCGCACGCGTGACCGCGGAGGCAGCGCCGCTCCCGCGCCGGGGACAATCGCGTTCTCGCCGGCCACAATGGGCACGCGCCGCTTCCCCGCGCCTCGCCCGCCCCGACGCCCCCCCCGCCCCGCCGAGCCCCCCGCCCAGCCGCCCTGCCATCTTCCTGGCGCCGTGCGTGCTCTTCTCCCAGCGCTTCCTTTCATGGAGAGCTTGGGGCATCTTCCTTTTTTTTTTTTTTTTTTTTTTTTTTTTGTTCTTTTTTTTCTTTTTAAAAAAATTATTATTGTTATTTAAGCAGACTCTCTTTGGAAACAGGCTAAAAGCACCGAAAAGAAATTGTGCATAAACCGCTGTTATTCCCACCACACCCACCGCTACCCCCACCCTTCCCCAAGAGAGCCTTCCCGGGCATTTAAATCGCCTTCGGTCTGTTGTGTGCCTCGATCCCGCTCCCAGGTGGTCTCCTCTCGAGGAATAGAGCTCCTTGCAGTGATATCCCTAAAATGTGCCCGGGCAGGCGCCTCCCGGGCTGCTCCTCTCTCTCTGCTCTTACCGATTCACACGCACATCTGCTCTCCCCACAATCGAGACACAACGGAAGGAGGGAAAATTATAGAAATGGCAAAGCTCTCGCGGGCGGCTGTGTTAATGGCATAAGTGAGACACACCGCGTCTTACCTTTATATGTTTTTCCTCTGTCCCTGTCGGTGTGTTTGTGTGCTGGGGTGTCACAAAGAGAGTCCCAGGTAGCCCAGAGCCCCCTCGCCTCGCTCGGAGCGCGGTGGCTCTCGCCCGCTCGCTCGCCGGGACTGAAGTGCCTAGTGCCTGCTGGAGCACTGCCGCCGCTACCGCGGCTGCTGCCTCTGCATTTCTCACTCTCTCCCCCTCCCTCTTTCCCTCCCTCCCCCCTTCCCTGTGACAGTCTGTGGGCAGTTCAAAAGCCACACTCACTTATTTATTTATTTTCCGGGCTCGCGGGGCGGGGGATGCGCTGCGCGGCGCTCGCGCTTAGGGGGCGCACGGACCCCAGGTTTAAATATCAGCCGTGCAGGCGGCGGGGGGGGCTGGATCGCGGGTCCGCGAACGCACCTTGCAGCATTACCCCCCCACCCCCCCACCCCTCAAAAAAAGGGAAGGGAGCGGCCAACCTCCCTGCCCCGAGGAGAGCGGGCACGGCGCGGGGCCGCACGCCGAGGCACGGGGCTCTCCGCCACCCTCCGCGCCCGAACCGCGGCGGGTGCGGCTGTGCACCATGGGGCGGAGGGTCCGTCCCCGGCGGAGCTGGGATGCTGCGCGGCGGAGGGAGCGGGCAAGCCTGCCTACACCTGCAGCCCTCTCGGGGAGCGGGAAAGCCGCTTGCACGGCGGAGAGGGGCGGCACGGGCGGAAGAGCCTAAAAAATCCCGGGCGTGGATGCTGTTGGCACGCTTAAGGAGAGGGTCTGCCCGTTAAACACAAAGGCAGCAAAATAGAGGAAAGCAACACATTTCTCAGGAGAATGGATCTCCCCCGGGCGCTCCTGCAGGTGAAGAGCTGGCCTGAACGTCGCTGGGGCTTCAGGACTGGTATCCCTCCAGCCCTCCCCCTGTTCCAAAGCATCCCTGGGGCCGCCACAGCACAACCGAGGGTGCTGCCCGCACTTTCCTACCGCCCTCTTTTTAAAAGCTGGCTGCGGCGCGGGCCGGGTGCGCCCTGCTCGTCGCTCCGCGCCCGCTCCGCGCTGCAAGAGCCCGGCTGCGGCGGGCGATGCGCGGGGCTGGGGCGCCCTCTGCTCCCGAGAGGCGGCCGGGCAGGGGCGGCCGGGCTGGCCCGGGCCGAGCTCTGGTTCCGCCGGGTGACCGGCCCCGGGGCCCTGCAGCCCGGGCAGGCCGGTGAGCGGAGCCGCTGGGAGCGGACCGCGGTGGCGGCACGTCTTGGGGGAACCTCTGGCTCAGGGGCGCGATCCGGCTACGCCTGGGCTTCAAAGCCAGCAGCACCATCTTTCAGCGAGAACAATGGAAGCTATTTCTTATTTATCTGAGAACAAGGACCGAGTGAGAGACGCATAGTAGGCTCGTGATAAGGTTAAGTCCGGTTTGCATTTTCGATGGATATGGAGCGAAAAGAGAGCAGGGCACGTGGAGAGGGAAGGCGCGGCGGCCAGGGTGTTCTTCTGAGGGCCGTGATATGCGGTGTGATGTGCGGTGAGAGGAGTCACGCTTCCCGGACATTTCCCATGAAGGAAAACTATCGGGCAATAAAATGCATTTGAGTTTGTGTTTCACACGCCGCACCCTGCAACCTGTAGTTGTGCCGAGCATCCACCCAGCCGCTGCCCGGGCGGGGAGCTGGTCCGAGACGCCAGAGGAGAGGCTCGGGGACGACAGGACAGCGAGGCGGGAGCCCCCGTTGTCCCCCCGCGGTCACACAAAAGCCCCGGGCATGAAGGAAGGAAGGAAGGGAGGGAAGGAGGAGCACGGGTTCACCGGGCAGGAATAATGCCCTGTATTTTCGTGAAAGCGTTCGCAAGCCAGTCTTTTCCTCATATTTTTATTTTACAGAGTTTTATTTTCCTAGTCCTCCTTAGTATCTCCTCGTTTTCCCGGTGGTTTAACCCTCGTTCTGCAGCCGCCGGGGCGCAGAGCTCTCCATGCCACACCTGTCCCGATGCAGCATCCCACCCTCCTGAGGCGCGCTGCGGGGCTGGCTGCGTCCTGCCGCAGCTGGGGGAGGGGAGAGAGGGAGGGCAGGAGGGACCCCTTCCCCCCGCTCCCCCAGCCGCGATATCTCTGCGCTCACGATAACAGGCTTGGAGGGGCGGCTGCATCGCAGGGGTGAGGCAGGCAGCAGTCAGCGTCACATTGGGTAATCGAGGAAAAAGAGGAAAGGGAGGAGGACACGCCCTGACACGTCCTCGGCCGTCGGAGAAGAGGATAGCTTCTCCCCACGAGGGCGAGGCGCGTCCCGCCCCCGCGCTGCCTCCGCGTAGCCCGGGGGAGCAGGGGTCCGCCCGCCCCCTTTCCCGGGAGCATCCCTGTAGCGGGAGCAGTAACGCCGGCGCCTGCCCGGCGGTGGCCTGCTGCAAGGTCAAGGGAGAAAACCCCTCTCCTCAGTTTTATTTCTGAGCCAGGAGTACTTGTGAGGCAGGGCTGGAGAGAAGTGAGAGGCAAGGTGGGTCCAAAATTCAGCCATGGAGGAAGACAGAGGCGGGCAGAACACAGCAGCACATCCGCAGAATGGCTCAGTGAGGGACTGAGGGCCTGGGCTGGGCTGAAATCAGCCCTGGACCATCCGTAGGGCTCAGGGGGAGCCCCAGGTTAGGCTGGGCAGGGACAATAAATGCCCATGTGGCCATGACATTCAGACTGTCGAGATTGTCTTGTAAGATTGCTCAACCACTACAGAATTAGTGTGAAGCAATATTAGAGGTAAAGAAAGAGGCTGTTATTTAACCTTGTGTTTAAATGTGGGCTTAGGCAATGAATGCTCACCTGCATGAAATCGAGCAGGTGTAGCTGAATTACAAGTTACAGAGGGTTCACAATATATCTCAGAAATAAAATTCCTGAGTGTGTTCTGAGTCATTTGCTTGGAAAAGCCTGTACAACCAAAAACGGCACAGAAATAGTCATTGCTACTATCACTTTGTGAGGGGTTTTGATCTTTTTACTATTTTCAGCAGCTAGAGGGCTGAGATGGTAGCCACAGTTTATTCTTTTAAATACACCTACATGCTAAATTATGTATCTCAGAACAGCCAAGTTCAAAATTTGTCAAATGCTCACTTCAGTTACTCAGCTGCATCAAGGTATGATACATACCTGAATGCCTTATTTAATAAAAGTGATACTTTTAGGCAAATGGGTATTCTAAGCAGCCTTTGAATATCTTTGTCTTAACTAAGGGTGTGTAAGGTATCCTCACCTTTTCCTTCTGAAATGAGAAAATGGTATCTGGAAGAAGAAAAAGTGCAGAACATGGACACCTGCAAAAAGATGAACAACCGGGTCTGTTGTGGAAACACAGGCAGGTGTAGGCCCTTTTGTACAATTAACAGCTGCTTTTCTGAAATCCACACTGCTACTGTGCTTTGACAAATGCACAAGCTACCTTCATCTTCTTAGCCAGCTCTTCCTGTCACCTCTTGCCACTTACCGTATCTCAGCGTTCTTCCTTCCAGCTTCAACATTTCAGGCCCAGCCTTGTTCAGCCCTATCTGTCTTCCAGGTGTCACTCACTGTCATATTTCCATCTTCTCCAGAAGGAAACTAATCCAATCCTACATACGCTTTGCTCATCTTTAATTTTTACTGTTAGTTCTTCTGATTAATAAGTCTTTGCTTTCTGATTTTATTAGGTCTGACAAGAGCCACAAGCCATGACTCGTAGCCCAGCATTTCCACAACACAAGTCCAAAGTACTCACAAGGCCAACTCCCCTCTCCTTCCACCACTCTGCCTGTAATCCCTGTCACCCACAATTCCATTTTTGTGTCCAATTGCTGTTTGAACATTTTCCTCAGAAGACCCTAGGATCAGTAAGGAGTACCTATGCCGGGGTAGCAGGGGGGCGTTCCATTTTATTCCATAGGAAGAGAGAGATGACCAGCAAACAAGAATAAAAGATCAAGTCAAAACCCTCACCTGTGCCCCTCTTTCAGCCTTGCAAATGAAAGACCGCCTTACTCGCACTTACCATCACAACAGAATAGAAGCAAATCCAGGCTCCTCACAGCTCAGGGCTTCCCAAACCTGCCAGCTACGGCTGCAGCTGCAGGAACAGCCCGGCCCCCACGGCCTCTAGCTACTGCCCTGTGCTCCCCTATTCCCGAGTTTACACCACAAGAGGGAGCATTTTGTTCAGTTTATTGGCAAAACCTGGTTTTCCCGGTATCCAGGCGAGAGAATAACCGCAGTTTCCCGTATGTAGAGATTTTCCCAAGCCCGTTTACCCCATAAGCACTTTCGTAATAAAGGGGTTTTTTTTTCTTTCACCATGCTATGCAAATTTTAAGCATTTCGTAAGATTATTGTTCATATAAAGTAAATTTTACAAAGAATATCTGAACTGTAATTACAGTTTAATTCCTTGTTGATCTCTTGGTTATAGATTCATTTATTCTGGGGCAAATGCAAGATGCCAGCGTAAGACATATCTGGAACTTTCTATTTGCAGTGGGTATAATTCTCCTCACCTATATAAATACCAGCTACATAAATTTCAAAAATTGGCTGCAATGGCATAGGCAGAAATAAGGTATTATTTCATTTGCAGGAAAAGCGCATAAAATAAAGAGCTTTGATCAAATCCCAAAATAACAACTTCGATAAGTCACTACTGGAACACTTCAATCCAAATTTAAGTCCTGACATGAAGACAGATGCAAGCCTCTGATAACAGTTTAAATCTGGACAACCCAAAGTTATATGATACTAGGAATATCTGAGTCTAGTTTTACTAGACTGGTTCTTTTTATAGCAGAAGAAGTGGTGCTTCATGCCTATAGCCAGGTAGGGATATGTGGGTTGTGAACCCTGCTTTACCCCAGCGTTCCTGGCTTCAGCTCAATCTATAACACAAAGCATATGTGCCTCCCAGGAGGTCCTGCACTAGCCATCGATTTTAAAAAGCTTCTCTACTCCCCTGAAGTCTGCATGCAAGTTTTTCCAAAGATGGATATATTTGCTGTTCTGACAGTACAATTATCTGGGTTATTTCTGTCTCTTACACCAGTTACCCTAAACTGTTAGAGTTACTTATGTACAAAAGAAGAAAATGTGCTCAACTACCATAAGCTTCCCTTATGATTTATGCATGCCAGGCTTCTCCATGACCATCTATAGGTTAGATCTCGGACTCTTTGCTCCATTTTCACTGGCAAGTTCCACTGAAGCAACAGCTGAATAAGGTATTCACTGTTCGGCTTTTATGGCCACAAAAATGTCTTTCACTTAACAGCTGGAGCGACCATATCAACATCTTGATAGTGAGCAGAATTGGCTTCTCTTGCAGTATTTTATTCTGTTCTCATTCAGCTACAAGAACGTCAGTAATGCAGGATCAAATGCACACCTGACTGGATGATCAAACTGTGACTATTGCAAGCTACCTAGGATGTACCTCCTGAAAGGCCGCAGAAGCGAGTGCAAAGAAGAGTGTCTAATGCCCTCAGAGAAAAAAAACATAATTCTCTGCTCCAGTGCTTGGTGCTCTGATCTCTGCAATGAAGGACGCTTATATACTTTACTTATTGTACTAAAAAATTATTCCGTCTGAAACACAAGTTTTTGGATTCCTACCTTGAGAGAGAGCTTCTGGTTGTGAACCCCTGAGGTTCACAACCCTGAGGGCACTGTTAGCCCTGACTGTCCCTGCTAAGTCTCCCCTGGGACTTCCCCCACCCCTGCCCATGACCCAGTACCCCATTCCACCTCAGCCCAAGCCATCAGTCCCTGTCCCAGCTACACCATCCTTGTCCTTGATCCCATCCCTGTCTCTGACCCAATCTTCTGACTGAAATTTCCGGACGGACCCTGGATCTGGTTTATCTCCTTATCTTGCCCCTCCCTCAGCTCCTGGCTCCTCCTCCCTTGTGGATTAGCCCAGTGCTTGCTGCTCTGCAATATTCAGTTTGTCACGGGGGCCTGCTCGCACCTCAGTTAGCTGTGTAAAGACAGCACAATGTGCAGTTCCTTGGGGTAGCTCCAGCTTAAGCCATTTGGTTTACCTGGCACTCTGCTCCTTGGTGAAGGCACTTGTGATATTGGTACTACAGCTCAGCTTTTGGATTCAAGCTGGGTCACATGGGACCACTTGAGGCTCACCTACATCTGTACTTTCGCAAACACAGTCTTAAAACTCTCCTAACAGTGCCAGTGTTACTCCAGAGTCAAAGCAGAGAAAGGACAAGATGGACAAATTTTTATGACAGGGGCAAATATTCCTGAGACCTAGCTGTTGTTGCCACTGTTGGCACTACTCCCATCCTAGAAGCTGGCTGTGGGAAAGCCTGGGGACTCATTGTAGGAGATAAATTTATAGGATCATTTGGTTTTCTTTCTACTGTCTTTCTACTGTTTATAAACGTACTTTTGTATACCTTGCCTGTCCTTTCCCACCCTCTCACAATGAAGGGTATCTCTAGATCAGGAACTGACTGAAATGAGGTGTTCTGAGGATCTATGGTGATTGAAGTGGGTTTGGAAAAGAGTTTAAATCTGCATGAATGACATCAGCCCTAGTCCTATACCTATACAGCCACCTTTCTCAGTCCCCTTTATTCCTTCAGCTTGGAGGTACTAGATTTAAAACTGTTTCTTTACTGCACTGTTTGTGCTGAGAGCAAGCTGCAAATGACCTGTGGAGAGTCAAATTAAACAACTACAGTTGAGGAGACTAAAGCTAAAAATACTTGTAAATGCTGAGATTGAAGTGGCTCCCCCAGAAAAAGAGTCAGATTGTACTTATGCCTCAAACCCATTATTCCTCAACTAACAACATGTCTGTAGAGCTGTTGAGAACACTCCTATGTGCAAAAACACTCCGCTGCTTCCAATCAAGAGCCAGTTCTGGAGATTTATCTGAAATCAAAATGTCAGCAGTAGATGGTCACACAAAAGACCCAGTGCTTCAGACTACCAAAGCAAGTGTGAGCAGCCCCATGGTAAGTTATGCACCTCACAGCTAGAGGATCTGTCTTTTCATGCCAGAGATGGGTAGATTCTTGCAGCATGGGCCATACATTCAGCCACAGGAGTCTCCACATTGGAGCAAGACAGGCTGTCTGCTTCCTGAATGCTTCTTTGAAATGCTACACTACACTGATATTTTTATTTTCACATTTTTACGTGCCAAGTTTAGTTATAAGAAAGGATGGGTGAAAGTACTTGAGCTTTAAATAAGCCTTGTGCTGTGCACTACCAGCTGTTTGTAGCTGAATGACAGAGGGTCTGTAGCCAGGCTGTACCTTTTGCTTTTATTGGGTGAATCTCGTGGATGCTACAAATGAAAGAACATATGGGAATTCCTGACATATGGTAGGATCAAGGTTGTCACAGTACATAAATCTAACACTTACTTACACACACAAAATGGTTCAAGCTTTACTGAAAAACTTCTGAAGGAAAAAGATACAGGCCAGTGGGATCTGTGGAGATGCAGAAGCTGATAACTGACTGTATTGAGCACAGCAATATCAGACATTGCCTGCTTCATCAGCCACAGTTCATTGACCAGTGTAACCGGACAACTTCATGTAGTAGAAGCAGATGCTGCTTTTGCTTCCCCAGCAGCTCCTTTTGTTTAGGGCCTGGTAACAGCCTTGGTGACAGGCACGGCTGCTGTTGCCACCACACTGCCATTCTGTCCTTCACTGAAGATCAGTTAAGTTCAGTAACAACCATTCAGACCATGCAAACAGCATCTCCAGCTTCTATTTAGTGAGTTAAAAAGCTGATAACTTTCCAATGGAACAAGGAGGGCATCATCTTTTCTCATCAAAATCTCTAGAAGAGGCCTCACTGCTGGTAGGTCTGACACAAAACTCAGACAACAAGCCACCTGTTGGAATGGAAAGTTTTAACTTTCTGCAAGTATTTTCCAAGTGTTGTTCCTGGAACACCAGTCCCAAGTGCCTTCCAGAAGAGCTGTGACCAGCAGTCCGTGTTGTGACCTTCCAGTCTAGACTTCCTCAACATAGGATTTTTGTGAAGATGAATATGGTTTTACTTCTGGTCAGTCAAGTTCACAGATGCTGGCTTGTATTGACCCCATCTGCTCTTTGGTCTCAAGCAAACTAGTGTGTTTAAATTCATCAGTCAGGATAACAAGGCTAGTCCCACACCTGGAGGTAAGTGCCAGTTTAGTAAATGTGTTCTGGGTTCCATGAGCTCCATAAGCCTGAGGCTGAGCTGCTAATAAGAAAAGGTTACTGGTCAAATCATTTAAAGGGATTTTGCTCCAAATATGGTAGCCACTGCATTAGCAGGAAGTCTTTCAGGCAGCTATTTGTTTGAACTGAGAAAGTGAACTAGGAAATGAGAGAACAAAACAGTGGCCAGTGAACAATGAATTATTTAGAGATTAATAGAGATTAAGAGATGTTTTAGCTCTTCTTTGTACTCTCCCTCTCCACCCTCTCCCCTTCCTTCCCTTACAAACCAGCACTTTGGCTCCTTGGCAGAGGCAGGGGTTTATACCATTTTTCACCAATGCACAGGGAATGTAAGGGAGCTACATGAACTCATAATGTAAGTAAAATCAAGTCAAAATTGATTGAAAATTAGGTCCCAGTAATCTTGCTTTTCAGTCTTCCATGTGCGCAGTCTGTCCTGTTGCAGTGTGGGGCCGCTGTTCCTGGTCGTACACACCCGTGTGCTGCAGGTCCTAACCAAGGCCAGTCGAGCAGGAAGGCTGTGATGCTGGCTAGGCTGCTCTACGGTGTGAGGCTGATAAAAGCCTAAGCACGGGTTGTGGTGATGCGATGTTTTTATTGTGTTTTTATATGTTCTTCGTATATGCTTTGTACCCCAATGGTTCATCCCTACCTTCCCCACTTCTATTCCCACTTGGTTTGCCCCAGACCCAAGCCACTCCCCCGGTGCTCCCAATATGATTATCCCCTCCCCTTGTTCTGGCTCTTTCCCTATCAATCACCCAAACCCCTCCTGTTGGTCCCAAAAGTTCAGTGTCCATCACCTGAGCCCTCCCTAATTACCCTTGTATGGTCCCCGTCAATCCCCCGAGACCCTGCCCCCTCGGATACCTCCCCTCTCGGAAATCCCCTAAACCTCGAGGCCCCATTGGGGCCTGTGACCCCTTTCCCTCCACCCCTCGAGGCTATTGGCCCATGTGAATGTCTATCCCTGTCCATATCCCTCCCCTAAAGATCCCTATTGGTCCCCTGTCAAGCCATCCCCATGGGAATGCCTCCTCTTATAAGGTGTTGCCCAGGGCTGCTTGGGTCTTGTTCTCTGTGGATACTCTACAATAAGCTTGGGTTACCTCCCGTGGCAAGCCTCCCCGCTACTTTTTATCTCTCCCTTCCTGGAGGGCTGCTGACTGCTGCAGTGCCTGGAGCCTGTACTCCCCTGGGTAGAGCAGAGGCTTCAGAGGAGCAGCCTTAAAGCTCCGTGCCTCCGGCTGCTCCCCATTCCTGCCGCACACTGCTGGAGCTAGCCTGGGCAGTGGACAGCAGCGGTCACTGCGACAATGGGTGATACGCCTGTAGTGGGAATAAAAGATCCTAAGAGGCAGCAAGGCCAGATTTAGGGAGCTGTATCCCTCTGTTGTATTGGTAGCTAAAGGCGGTGATGTTGGCTCAGTTACCTCCTGCTGCTTGTCCCAACATAGCCAGATGACTGAAAGTATGCACCAGGGAGGAAATACTGTTGCCAGAACTGCACCTAGAGCAGATGATTTCCTCCTTGCAGAAGAGAAGAAGGGTATTGGAGGGATTATCATATCAGTTCAGGAAGAAGCCAACCTACACACAATTTTTGGTATGAAAGCCGCCAATACTAAGAATAAAAATGCTTACTGTTAACACACAGAAAGAAAAGCTGACCAAGGCGTTTTGGGCCAGTCATATTCTAAGAGAATACTGGTTTTCTGGAACAGATGTAACAGGCTTACTTTTGAGGATTTCATGGTGAATTTGCAGTGATGTGTAAGGAATGCGTAGGCATGTGCATGGTCTGAAGCTCCAATCTTGTTCAGTCTACAATCTACATCTGGTTTTCTTGTTCTGCCTCTTCTACTCAATGTCTCTTTCTTTTTTTGCTGTAGTTGGTCACATAACTTAAAGCAAATCCTCTTGCCTTCTTTCTTTGCATATTTTCTTAAAATCCTGTTGTTTTTAAGAAAAAGTATATTCTGGCCTGACTAATCAAGCCTCTGAGCACAGATGAAATTCAGTATTAGAGGACAAAATACAAGCTTTCCCATGTTGCTGAGTCCACTGCTTTCTTCTATCTATAGAAGCAAATACTTGCTAGCTTCTTCTGTAGTATTTTGGACATTTTGAAATTATTTGCAAAAATTATCAGTTAGAGAGTAGGCCTTTCTTATGGAGGAACAAGCCTGTAGCCAGCAATTTATTTTACAGCCATGAAGCAGTTTAGTCACAAGAGCCACAAGATGCCCCAACCAGGCAAAGAAATAGGAAGCTTGAAGGAAGGCTGTCTTCTCCTCCTGTTCCCTGTAACCACTGACATTTGTAAAGTTGCTTTCAGCTCAAAATGCAAAGGCACTTGAAGCTGGTACAGCTCATTCCCAATACCATGCAATGAATGAGAGATGTTGAAGGTTGGCCTCCACTTTCAGCCTTCTGCTGAAGACAGAACAAGATTTACTTTGGTTACTCAGTAAATAGCAGGAATGTTGCACTCACCACAAGGTAGTTGGCCAGTAAGGATTCATGGGAAGAATATACTGCAAGCTCCTGCACTGTTATGATACAAAGGCTGAACCAGACCATTTTTACCACAGTATGCTAAAGTTAATTTTGTAATATTGTGAACAAAAATTACAGCAGTTTGACTACAGGTTGGTTTCCATTTGATTGCTTAATTATCAGTTTCTCGATTTATGTGCAATCCAATTTTGTTGATTACTGAGACCTTTCAAAATAAAGTGCCTGAATATAATATATCCTCTTCTCTCAACAAACAAACAACTCTAAAAAATATCTGCTATGAGATAAAGGTGGGGGGAAAGCCATAAACTGAAATTACTTCCTTACCAAGAAGTTTTCCCTGATGATCTGAATTGTATATCATTCCCCGATACACAGCACAGGAGCAAAATAAACTCCTTGAAATGCCAGATTTCAAGACTACAGACACATCACAGCATATTACAAGAGCTGTTTTGAGGAGTTATATAGTTCCGTTTTCTGCTTAAATCAGGGCAATCATTCATTAGGCCTGTCATGGCTTCATCTCTAAAGTTCAAGACTTTACAGCATCTCTCATAGCTTCTTCCAGTGCTGCATTACAATCTTGGTGAATAATGTTTTCCTAAAATCTTCTTTGAACCTCCCAAGTCACAAAATGTGTCCCTTACTCTTGTCTGCTTTGTGCTTGCTACTCTAAAAAGAACTCTGACTTTGTCATCTTCATAACTTCACTTTGTGTAGTCATAGACTGTTCCACCTCCCTATTGTCTCTTCCTTACAAGACTACACAAGCCCAACTCCTTAAGTTTTACTTCACAGCTTATGTGTTCTGTATCCCTGTCCACCTTGGTAACTTTCTGCAAGACCATCTCCCTCTTGAAGTGTGTGTGTCCAACTGTGCCCTCCCAAGCAGCAGTTTAAAGCAAGGAATAACCCCCCTTGATCTGCTAGCCATGCTCCCCTAAGCTAATCCTTAGCCATTTGCTTTATTCATGATGGGAGCACACAAGGGCAGTATGTTGTTGTCACATATTCAGCCTGGCATCCACTGTCACACCAAGTAACGCCTGTAATCCCAGGTTTTTCCAGTGAGGCTGCTGTACTTCCAGGCAGTTCCCTGCTAGTACTGATACATTGTGTTATTCTGCCCCAGGTGTACTTGTAGTTACTGAGTCCCATTTTCTCAGGTCACTGTGAACCTGTGAAGAACTGTAAAGTTCTGCCATTTGAGGTGTCAGTAGCTGCCCCCCTAACTTAGCATCATCCACAAATTTGTGGGGGGTGTGTGCATCATCAAGACTGTGGATGAAACGCTGGATAATATGGGTTGTCATGTTACCCTTTGAAGAACTGCATTAGTTAGCATTCAGACCTCAAGCCATTGATTTCTATCCTTTGAGCCCAAATTTCTACTCAAGTCCAAACTTCTTGAGCTGCTACGTGACACTTGGGATACTGTAGGAGGTGGTGTCAAATGCTTTACTAAAGTCAGATACATTGTACCCATCACTCTCCCCCTGCCTTCATTGTCAGTCATTTTGTCATTGAAGGTAATATGCTAGCAAAGGATGATTTGCTCTTTGGAACTGTTGACTAGCCCTCATTACCTTCTTGTCCTTGGGTTTGGAAATGTCCAGAGGACACAGTCCTCAGCTACCTCTCCTGATGGTCATTATTTTCCATGGACAGAGGCACCACAATCACATCATCTGTCTCTGTCAGCATCCACCTCTTTCCACGAACTGAATATTTCCTCTAATGCATTGTGCCTCCCTACTCACCACGTCTTATCCAAATATATGGAGTAAACACAGGGCTCTGGGAACAGGTTTTGTATGTCAAGCAAGAATAATTTTATTACTTCAGTACTTCAGTCATTTTCATGTTTGTCACTAGACCATCTCCTCACTCATCTACTCATGTACCTTTTCTCTGAGCTTCCTTTTCCAGATAATGTTCCTGTAACATTTCATGTTGCCCTTTCTGCCCATGGCTCCAGACATACCTTCTGTTTTGACCATCCTGATTTTGTCTCTATGACATTTGTCCTAATGCATTGCTCAGCAATATTGTTACACACATTTCATTGCCTCTCTTTGTTCCTGCTTCTTGTGCACTCCTTTTTTGTGTGTTTTAGTTCATTGAGAAACTCCTGACTTAGCCAAACAGGCCTTCTGCCAGAATTCCCAGTCTTCCTGTCCAACAGGATGGTTTGTTCCTGAGCTCTCAAGAAGTTTTCTTTAAAAATTAGCCAGCTTTCCTGGGCATCTTTCCCCTTCATGGCTGCTTCCCAGGGCACTCTGCCTAGCAATTCCCTAAAAATAAGCCCCAGTCTGCTCTCCTGAGATACAAAATCCTAACCCTACTGCTTTCCTTCCCAGCTCTCCTTCAGATCCTGAGCTCAGTCATCCTGTGGCTACTGCAGCCCAAGCTGCCAACCATGACTGCATTTTCCACTAGCTTTAAACAGTCTGTGAGCAATAGGTCTGGTACGGCTCAACCTGTGGTTGAGCCTCTGACGTTTCTGTGTTGTGAAATTATCACCAATGGAATTTAGGGTTTTCCTGCAATGTTGCCATGTTGCTGGCATCTAGAGGGTCGGAAAACACGAGGATGAGAGCATAAAACCAAGAAACCTTTACTAGTCATTTTAGAAAGATTCATCTGCTATGTCCTCTTGGTCAGGTAGTTCTTACGGACTCAGCGTACCCTCCTCCTGGGCTCCTGACATAGGGTCGTGCTCAGTGAGCGTGTCCTCCAGCTTTATGCTGAAACAGTGGACAGTTTGACTCTAAATAAGCCTCCCTTCTCTTCTTCCTTGCTTGTCCCCTCTTTTCCCCTGCTCATCCTTCCAACAAGGTATGACTGTACTCCTGCCTGATCATGGCCTTCAGTTACTACTGTTCGGCAGTGATTTATGCTATACAAATGGGGAATATAGGATCCCCATTCAGGTTGTCTAGCCTTGAAGTGTGTTTCTACCTAGCTTATTGTTTACTTTCACAAGTTATGAAAAACCTGCTGTGTTATATGTTTTGTATTTTGGAGTGAATAGAAGTCTAGGACCTGTCCCTCTTACCCTTCTGCAATCTGGGGTAGATGAAGTTGTGATCCAAAAGGGGACAACACAGTTCTTCCCCGTGACATGTCTCACAAGCACAGACAAGGCGTGAAATGAGTCACCAGACAAGCCCCAGCACCCAGATTCAGTTTTCTACCCACACCTGCATTTGCACCCCTGAAAATGCAAGAATGGTTGAAATAACAATGACTTTGCTTACACTGTGATACTACAGTTATGCTGCACAGAAGAACATTCAGGCTGAGGAAGAGAAGAAAGAGAACATTGCTCTCAACTTCAAAGTAGTCAGCACATTCCTTTAACTCAGGAAACTCTCATAAAAATGTAAATATATCCTATTTCCTATTGTATTCAGTAGTGCCTATATACATACAGTGATACAGTTCACAGCAATCTTTTATAGAGCTCCAGCCAAGCTAAATGCTTTTGAAATGCTAATGAACACAGTGAAACAATTCTTCATAACCCAAAACATTGCCATGTACTCAATAAAAGGAAAGCATCCTTAGGGGCTGTCTGTCCCCCTTCACATGGGAAACACTGTACAGGTTTGGTCTGTAGAACTTTTGAGTGAGAATCCAGAGCCACCTTCAAGTGCCTGATTATTTATAAAGCAGCTATTTCTAACTGTGTTTCAGCTACAAATAAGGAGAATTATACTTGCAGTCCATGTAATAAGCTGTATGTAAGACTGTATGTGGCTTGTATACGCCTCTTGAATTTGTGATGCCAAACAAATTTCTTTATCAATGGACATAGGAATGCAGCATCCTAATAGGAAAGGTACAAATATATGTGTGAATAAGGAGATACCCCCTGAAGCATTAAGAATCACTAATGTCAATGAAAAGGCGTGTCAGATTACTTTGGATTTGTTGTCTCAATCTTAGGGCGAATGCCAGTTGTGAAGAGTTCATGTTTTCTGCCTTTGCTATTTGCTGACAAGACAAAGAGCTTTCTGGACTCCAGGTTAGAGGATAGTGTTGACAGTGCCACTGTTGATGTTCTATATGAAAGAAGGTATGGTAAATAAAATGTTTGCAAACAAAATGAAAAATCTAAACTTCTTTACCCCCTCCCCTTCACAGCTTTGAACCTATCGGGCAGTTTTATCCAACAGTGATAACAGAGATCTCACATTAAAAGCTTGCATATGTTCATTTCTGGAAGGACTCCAGTTTTGCTCCACTTTAGGGAAAGGTTTTAATGTCAACTTGCACCTCAAGAACATCAGAAAGCATCCTGAATGCCTTGGGTTTAGGAAAAAGTTTGGACACTTCTTTAGACAGAGAATTGAGTCAGGAGGCAAAAAGTTATTAAAGGCACATTTAAAAACGTTTCTCTTAAGGCACATGTACATAGCAAGTCAGCATCTCATAAACGAGACCAGATGTGCTGTGCAGATGTTGGATGGTCTGATTTTACTGCACACGTGCTTTGCAGTTGCTGTGTGCACATGCAGCACAACATGTGTGTGTGTGTGGTAGACACTGGACATCAGCCACAGGGATCTGGAAAACAATCTTCCACTTGTTACAGTAACTTAAATTGCTCACAGAGTTCCTTGTTGCCTTGCACAAAGATGTTTCTCTTGATACTTTAAATCTATCAAGGCCAGCAGGAGGATCACTTCCTCCAAATGCTGTGAAGCTCCATAGTGCATAATTCTCATAGCTTCCCAATCGGCTCCTGCCTTTTAGAAGGGATCACAGAGCACCACAAACTTGTGTACTACAAATATCACCCACTGCTGTCAAAGGAGTACAAGGCAATGTAGTTCTAAGTCCAGGATAGTGGGTGGTCTTCCTAGACTCTTGGCTTTCTGCAGTGTGTGAACCCTCTCCAGTAGTGTCTTAAGCAAAATTAATTATTTGTCATGTGTCTGGTCTCTGCTTTGAAAAATCAGGCATAGCTTTCAGACTGCCTCCCTGGGAACAAGGGAGCACACTTTGGTGCACTAGGGTGTTCTGCTCCATTAGATACTGGAGATCTACCCAGCTGATTTAATGTTGGTGACAAGTACCCTTGGAGAGAGTAGATCAGCACCATTCTATGCAGCAGGCATTTCTAGAAGTGGAATTATCAGAAAGCTTCATGCTTCTGCACATTTACCAATCCAAAAATCAAGCAGAATCCCCTTAGGGCCAGTTTTGATCAGAGGGGAAAGACTCATTTCAACTATTTACAATTTGAATGAACTTTTGAAGGAGTAGAATGTTTAATTTACCCTTCAGTTCTACAGAAACAGCAGATTTAATTAAAATCAGACTGTTGGAGCAAGAAATGGGCCATTTTTTAACAGTTAAAATTATTCAGTCTTTCCTAAAATGATTGCTGGCACTGCTATTGGAAGTGCATTTTATGTTACAGGAACATGGTGTTCATAGTCAGTCCCTCAACATCATTATAATTTCAACCCAATTAATAGCCACCAGAACTAAACAAGATCTGAGCAAGGTCATAATAGTACTTCCATTAATAGTACATGAGTCTATTTGAGAAATGTAAAATATCTGAGATTTCTCAATTATATTTAAAAATTGGAACATAGAGTGTTATTTTTGTTGACACTTGTTGCAGTTCTAGTGAACAAATAGGCTGGAAGGATACTAACAGGAAATTCTGTTCACAAGATAAGCAAATGCTAACCCCCAAAGCTTCAAAAGTTCATAAGAGCCAAAAAAATTTTCTTTCTGTGCCTGATTTAGTGAATAGTCAGCATTCCACACCAGCCAAAGGAAATGCTTTGGGGACAGTTTTTACAGAGGCAATCAAATCTTGTGTTTGTGTGAAGAAGGACAGAGCTTGCCATTTGTTTGTGAAATAAGTTTCAAAGGTTATGCTTTCACCACAAAAATCTTGAACTGTTGTTATTCCAAAATGTTTGAGAACCAGCCTATTCTGTAACTTATGTTTAGTTTCTGGAAACAGTCTTAGTGGAGAACATGTCGTTGTTTTCATATTGGAAACCCTCATGATTTTAATGCACTTTTCTTGAAAAGTGTTTTGTTCTGGCTTATAATCATTCACAAAGCAGATAACGGAGAACTGCTTCAGTCTTTTGGTCTTCTGCTTGTAGCCCACAGATGCTACAGCTTTCAAGTAAACCCATAAAGGAAAGGCTAAAAAAGTGCATGAGTAATAAATTGCATGATCTGTTAGTAAGGTCTTAAAATGGGGATGGTCTTCAGCACATTTCTCAGGGCTGTGTAGTAAGACATCTTCAGCTGATGTAGATCACATAACCTCATTTATTGCTGCTCTGCTTATTTATGTCAGTCAAAGTTTCAGACCTCTTGAGTCAGTGTTAACTCTGGGAAAATTCCATGTTTCTTTGGAAATATTTGCTCTTGGAAAAGTGGTGTTGGATTTTTATACATGAAACATGTTCAAGGACTGTCCTTGATAACAAAGAGGTGATAAATTTAACTTTAGACAGTATGATTTCGTATGAAATAATGAAATAAAGATGAAATGCAGCAAGTCAATGCAGGCCCTGTATGATCTATTTGTAGATGGGTGGTGACATTTTAGAACCCTGAATTCCTTCCAATGGAAAAAACGTGCTGCAAGGAACTTGGCATTCATGAAATCTTAATCCAAAAGGTAGTAAGCCGTGCTCATTGCAGGGAGATTGACATAATAACTTCAAACCTTTCACAAGCCCAATGACAGAAAACATGGTAGGCCTTCAGTCAAATTGCTCTTCAGTTCTTTCCAACATATAAGAAGATAAGTTATAACATTTGTGTTCTGCTAAAATTTAGTAATCTGACAATGGGGTCTGACAGCCTAGACGATAAAAAAATATGTACATAATGCAGCATTGATTGCTTTCACAAACACTATCATTGATAAACTGAGAATTGTCTCAAGGCTTATGGAATGAGGGAGCGGAGCCCCACACAGCTGCTCTGACCATGTTGCAATCAAGCTGCTTCTGGGCCATGGTCATTCCAAATTGACAGGCACTTAAGTATTCAGCTGGCTTGGACCAGAATGGATCCGGTAGGTCCAGCCATTCTCTCTGAAAGTAAGTAATAGATATTTTGAACCAAACCACTACACTTCCCTATCAGTAATGCAGCCTCAGAAGGTGCAGGTGTAACTCATTTTGAAAATGACACTGTGAAACGGGAATAAGAAATTTTTCAGAACCATCTTGCTTTCAACATGACAAATTATACTTTTTTTTTCTCTGTATGTAACATTCTGTTTTCTTAATAATGCCCAAAGTGCACAGAAGTAGAAACGAGTTGAGACATTCATAGACATTTATTCCTGTCTGCACATTTAAAAATGTACTTTCTCTGGAAAAAGTTGAACATTTAGTTTTTATTTTCTTCTTCTCTGTTGCTTTTTTCTTTTTCTTAAATATAAAATGTTTTTTTCAAAACAGAAATAGATGTTTCAGTTTTGTTTGAGCTTGAAAGCTTGATTTTTATTGGAAGAGAGGATGTTCTTTGAATTTTGTTATGTTTATGTGCATATGCATTTCATTATTGTGTGTTTATATAGAAAAGCTTTTATAAAATTTCACTAATTAAAATACACTGCATTGCTACAGAAATATATTTAAATGTCTAGTGTACAGGAAACTTGAATTTCACCTGAATCACATTTTAAATTAGTCATCTATATTTTTGAATAAGCACTCTTCAAGACTGAACCAGTGCACTAGATCATACCTCACCGAGCTTGGACAGAAATGACACCTTTTGCTTCATGCCTTGTTTTCCGACCTGGGATTTTGTGCTGCTTTCACTGCTTTCCTCAGAGTCAGTTCTTGGGTAAACTGAAGTTCCTGCCTTCCCATTGCTAAAAGCAGCCCTCTGGGTTTAGCTGAATGCTAGCACACGGCACCTTCTTGCAGCACTCTCACTGGATTTGGTCAGTAGGTGCTTGAGCTCTTATTTATAGTGTCCTTTTCATTTGTGTCACTACATAAAACATGCTGAGGGGTTTTGTCTGTATTAGTGGAAAAGATGAACTTCCCAAAGGTTCCTGTGGAAGTGATAAGACTCCTGCTTTGTTCAATGGGAAAATCCAGTCTGGCCTCTCTCTGTGACCCAAACACAAAGCTGAGCATATCACACTCAGCCGAGGTTCTGTCTGAGGCTGCCTGTCAGTGCTGTTCCAGAAAATGCTCAAATTCAGCTTTCCAAGCTGCCCTTCAAATTCATCCAGACAACTGCCAAGAAGCTTTTTAAAGCAATGGCAAGCCTGAGATTTCCTGAGACAGAAGGGGAAGGCAGCTGGTTTTAGTCATCAGAGATCATTTGAATGTGACCAGGTTTTGCCTGCTAGGTATAGAGAGACAAACCATCACAGGAACAAGGAGCAGCAGCTTTCACAGAGACATTAGTGCTTGCTTTGCTGTCACTAGGCACAGTTACCTGTGTTCACGCCAACCTTCTTCACACAGGGAATCCAGAATATTTTGAAGTGGCATGCTTCAGCCTATGCTGAAATACTCAGAAAAAAGTTGGCTTTGCCTCCCACTTGGTCATTCCTTCTCAAAAATCCATATGGCATTTTGTAGGGTAAATTTTCACTTCAGTATGGCATCATCCATGTACTGTTCCACGGACAGTCACTGAGCTAACCCATGCCGTGCCAAATCCTCAACCCTTGTTCCTCAGCAGACTTGGTAAATACAGTTATCTAGAGCATACCACTTCCTCCAGCTCATGAATAAACTTTCTGCTTATAAACTTTCTGCATCCACTTGTTAAGTCAACCATGTCAAAAGATTTGTTTTTCTCCTCTCCTCCTAAGTGGTTGGTTGCACACAAGCAAAATGCTGTCCGATGTTTTGATGTTTCAGACTGCTTTCATTTGCGACTTTGAAAACGCCTTCCTATGTTACCTACACAAATATGTGGTGTCCGTTCATGTGGAATTAGAACAGGAAAGCAGTTGTAGCTGTGAGGCTCTTTATGATGTAGTTAGAAATCCAGCTGCTCTCCTGCCTCCCTAAACCTTTTCCCATTGCTCATAATTCAAATTCCTTTTGGCTTCAATTTTCCACGCTCAGCCTCAGCCCAAAAGTGATTACATTGGACATCTGAGTAAAATCTGTTGAGCTATTTTTGAATGATTCAAGTGTGAAAAACCTCTTCCAAACCTCTGACCAAATATAAATAGAGGGAAAATTTAGAGCCTTTTTTTAATAGCTTGTAGAGGTCACTAAAGAAAGTTTCTCTAGCCTTTTCAGAAGGGGAAGTTTAGAATGGGAAATTTTGTCACCTTGTGTACAAAGCAGCAGCAGCTTCCTAACCCAGCCTCTTACCTCTTCTCCCCAGTTCTACAGCCACACAGCAGCACTGTACCCATGAGTGCATATGGGCCTACAAGTAAAGGGCTTCATTCTATCTGTGCTGTCTCTGCTGACAGCATCATAATTTAGGTTTCCTCTCTGCTTGATGGAAGTTTACCATTGTGCTAAAAAGGGAAACCCAAAGCAACATACTGCTTTGTGTTCCAACTGAACTTTGTTCATCCAAACAAAGTGTCTGAAGGGAACACAGGGCAAGGACACTACCTGGCAAAGCCTCCCTCTCAAGAACTATTTAGAGCTGTACCCCTGGAGATCAAGAGGAGATGCTTGATGTCTAAAGACAGGCAAAAGTCGTATGTATCTTAAACAGAAGAAAAGCCAAAAAGTCAACCCAAAGAACTACAGGCTAATCTGTCCCGCTTTCATGGTCCCTGGGGGGATAATTAAGCATGGATTTTCTAAGTGTAAATTAGGTCTGGCCCACCTGATTGCCTGCTGTGATGAGGATCTCCATTTCTGGACGAAGGCAGAGCACTGCATGTCATTTATCTTGATTTCACCAAGGCTTTCAGCACAGTCTGGCATAATATTCTTGTATCCAAGTCAGAATGTTATGGTTTTGATGAATGGACAATCATCCGTCTAAACACTTATTCATGAGGCTCATAAGGGTAGGGGTCAGTGGGTCATATTTTATCTGGAAGCCAGTAACAAATGGAGTACTCTGGGTCTTTTCTGGCAACCTGTCCTGCTTAACATCTTTATCAATGGCCTGACTGCACTTTCAGTCCAGAAATAACACCAGATTTGGGGGCAATTGTTGATACATTCAGGGTCTAGAATTTAGGGGTGTAATCCATAGAAACCTAGACAGGTTGGAGGAGTGGGACAGGAGGAACCAGCTGAATTTGTCAAGGACCAATACCAAGTGCTGCCCCTGGACAGGAAAGACAACCTGGTGCAAGGACACAGGGTGATGCCTGCCTGACTGCGAGCAGCTCTGCAAGACGGGACCTGGGGCCTTGGCCGGCACAAGCTGGGTCTAAGCCAGCAGTGCGCCCTGGCTGCGTGGACAGCCAGCTTCCCCCTCGGCTGTGCCAAAGGCCAGGACATCGAGGGGAGGGTTTGTTCTTCTCTTCTCAGCATGGCTTAGAGCACATCTCAAATACTGCACCCACTTTTGGCTTCCCAATACAAGAGCAACATTAACAAACTGGAGCAAGTTCAGCTGAGGACCCCAAGCTGTCCAGAGTCTTGCCTTGTGAGGGAAACTGAGGGTCCAGGGGTTGTTCAGCCTGGAGAAGAGATAGCTTTGGGGAAAAACCAGCAGTAGCCTGCCTGTACCTGCAAAGAGAGTATCAAGCAAGCTCTTCAAAGCAGAGTGTGAGAGGATACAGGCAATGAGCGTCATCTGAAATAAGAGATGTTCAGGATGAAAAAAGGAAAAAAAACAGGACAAAGGATGAAAAAAATTTTTTTTTCACTCTGAAGACAGTCAAGCACTGAAACAGGTTACCCAGAGAGGCTATACTGTCTCTGTTCATCCTTGGAGAATTTCAGGACCACACTGAATAAAGCCTTGTTGATTTGGTCTGATCTCACAGATGACCCTGCTTGTAACAGAAGATGGAAATATAGATCTCCTGAGATCCTCCCAGCCTGAATTATCCTATGATCCTGTGTTGCATTAAAGAGTAAATGTAGTCAGTTCTCCTGAGTCTGATGGTACAAACCTATTCTGCAGCCTGAGGGTACCAGTACTGTGGCCAATGTTGTGTCAGGAGGCAGAGAAAGAAACCATGAGAACACACTGTCTGCACTGTGGCATGTGCTGAACACCTGCCTTTGTCTTTAGTCCCTCCTACAATCCCACATGCAGGATTTGCATCATTTTTCAATTTTATGTATGAAAATCATTAAAGAAAACTATTTTGTAATCTGCTAGCAAGCCCTGTTAATTCCATGCGTAGGAGTAAGATCCAGCTACTTGGGACTCAGGGTATACATATTGGTGTTTGTTTCAAGAAGAGTAATTTAAGTCAGAACTGCTTATTTCTAAGACCTCTTCCCCTCAAGATCAGGAGGCCCAAAGAAGATTAATCAAATTCTGTGATACCACTCTCCCTTTTTTTCCTGAAGTCAGCAGTAACTATGTTAGTCTAAGAATCAAAATGGGACTTCTGGGATATGAAACATTAAGTATCATACAACATGAGGGCCGCTATTATTCTTATTTGAATAAAACAAATTTTAATATGTGAGCAAATGGTCATTTTCCAGACTCATTCAGAAGCTCAGTTAAGTAATTGGGTTTTCCCATCCACTGCCAGCTGGTACTGAATCAATGTGCAGTAGTGGAAGTAAGGCTGGTAGGTTTGAGTCATATTTCAGTCATGACAATAGGTCAGCTTGTATTGGAGAAGCAGTGGAAAGGTGAATTCCCAGGCATATAAAGTGGAAACATATAATGAAAGTGTAAAAATGAAGGGTTGTGAGAGAGTAAAAGGAAACCAAAGTTGCTGGAGGAGTGAGTGAATGCCATATCAGAGGTAGTCGGAACCTAACGTGGATGAATGTCTGGAAACAGCAATGTAAGATGGAAAAGCTGTGATCACAAGGTAGCAGGACAAGATCTTTTCCAAGAACTTGAGTCCAAAACTGGAAACTAACTAAGAATTTAGGTGGCTAACCAGGAAGACTAAGTATTTCAGTATTTAAAAATAGTGTTGGATCAATAATGTCACCTTCAAAATGAGGTTTGCAAAACATTATTTCAGCAAGAGGTATATTTGCAAATAGAAGTAACAAAACTTTTGATGTAACACACTCAGCAGAAAGCCATATACATAAAGCATGCAATAAGTTTTACTAGTTTCATGCAGTCCAAAACATTACTGCCTCATAATGGTGGTATGTGATGTAATGATTATGAGGTATTAGTCTCACTTTTCCATAACTCAGAAGATCACAGGACAATTAATAGAGTGATAAAATCTCTGTGGCTGGGATAGCAGTTTGTTTTATCTTAGTTCTTTCTGAGTTATCCTGTATTTAAACATAAGACTTTTTTATTATAAAAACAAGAAAAGTGAAAAAAGAAATTATCTGAATGTACCAGCAAGTGAAATATATGCTTCATTTCTGCATCTGACTATTAAAAGAGGCTTACTCTTAAATGAACTTGCTTTGTCCTTTAGGTCCTCCTCATTATCAGTAGTCATGCTGTATTAACAATGAACACACACATATTACAAAATAGTACAACTGAGAGAGCAAAACCCTAACAGGTAATACTATCTTGCTTTGGAGTGTGTTCTTGCCAGACCTGTTTAAATACTTTTCAAGAAGGAATTTTGGCTTGGGAAGTGGGACCTACATGCATGATTTGAAGTCTGAAAACCATGACTAGGAATGAGAAGAGTAGATTCAGTCTGTTCAGTGAATTTAAGTCTACAGAACTTTATCACTGTCCTGTGATATATAAATGAACTCCTCCAGTGTAACAGGACTTGCAAACAAAATTGCAAGAAGAGTAATTGGATATATTTTGCTTTGTGTCAGAATACACACTGATCATTTTCTGATGTTGTTCTTGACCCTGTTTTTGTTATGTTTTCTTCAGTTTTTTAGCAGTGGAATGAGGTTGAGCAAGGAAAAGCTGAACAGAAAATCAGTTTCACCCGAAATCAGCAAAAAACAGTCACTCAACTTGTCAATACATTAGCTTCAGGTACCCCAAAAGGGAACAAGAAGGGAATGAATGCTGCAGAGCTTCTGTACTTTATTGCTTAGCTTCATTTAAAGAATTTACTTATCACTCATATAACTGTGATATTAAAAGAAAGATGTTTTCTCCTGGGCATAAAGCCTTAAGGCATCTTACTGGCAAGGAGAACTAGAACTAAGCATACATTTTTGAAAGAAAAATGGCAAGTATTTGGGGGGAAAAAAAAGGAAAGACCTTGTGGACATTACTGGAAGTCATGACATTCTATCTAGTTCATGTTAAGGTTAATACAGTAGGTATTGATAGATCCAGTGCATGAAAAGGTATGATTGATGAACAGAATTCCTTGTACAAATATTGTAAGGGAGAGGATGACAGTTCATCTCATCTGGATGTATGCGACGTTCCCCAAAAGCTGAAGTATTCCTCTTTAAATGCTTATGTCCCTTAGCTGTCCCTGCTTTTTTCTGCGTGGTGAAGTTGGTTTTGTCTCTAACACAGAAAGCTGAACTGCCTTGTTCACTAGGAAGGAAAAGTAGCTCACAGTTCTGACTGAGAAGAGTGGCCTACAGTATAGTCTGTGCAGAAGGTGGCTTCAGACAAGGATTTGAGCTTTCAGTTGCCCACAGGTTCTTCAGGAAAGTGATCTGTCAGTGTTTGAGACCCACAGTGATCTAACACAGTGCATTAGCAGGGTCGTTGGGATTGAGCTCATTCCTGTGCTCCTCACATCCTCTTACACCAGTTTGTTTCCAGATGCAGAGACAGAAGCACAGAGATGCTCAGCCAGGTAAATGTGGAGTTGTCTTAAGGCTAAAGCCATTTTATATGTGAAGGAGTAGGTATCTACGTCCTTATTCACATGGTTATTTACATGAGCAGTTTCTTCAAGTACAGACAAAAATAATGTAAACTTGACAGCAAGTAAGTATATAATTTTGAAGGCCATCAAATGAAAGGATAATTTATACTGAATAAGTGTTTTCCTAGAAAATATGTTTACTTGTCTAGAAGCGTTGTAGGTGCCAAAAACTCATTTTCAAAAGACAGATTACTTTGTAGGAAAGCAGAAGGACTGTGCAGGCCATGCACTTCCCTTAAGCTATTACAATGATTGACTCAAATGGTTTGTTAGTTTAAGAGACTTCTAGCAGGAACTGGAGCATGCTGTATACTGTTTATGTTTTAAGAAAACATGGACTATGTTGATTTACAGTTCTCTTTTAAGCAAAAATACAGACTGCAGACGAATTCCTCAGAAGGAAAAAAAAAAAAGAAACACAAAATAAAAGAACCCAGAAAAAATTCATCATTCTAGAGTTAGAGAACATTATACTCAGGCAAGTAGCAGCATTCAGTTTCCTAGTTTCACCATCTGCTTTTCAATTTCACTCCCTATGTGCAAAGCTAAAAGTTTTAGAAGGGCAGAGGGTCACCATTACTTCAAATAATTGGTATTTTAAATATGTCAGAAATACCATGAGGGCTGGCAGGAAGCCATTAGCTACAGACAAGGAAGCAAAATTTGTCTTCTCAGATTTATAATGAAAAGTCTCTGTATTACACTAAATCCCCACAAAGGAAGAATCTTTAGAGATCAGTTCAATTCCTCAGAGTCTCACATTTTCATCAGACTATTCCTCTGCCTTGTGTATTTTAAAGAGCTGCTTGTGCAAAATAATTCATAACATAGAGGAACAGAGCTCACACTGCATGAACTCTGGTTTCATGCTTCTGAGAACATGAACTTAAATCCCTGGTTTCAAATGGCAATTGCATTGGGTTTTCATTTTGTTTTTTCTTTAAATTGTGTGAATCTTGTCATTCTCCCAGTTGTAGCACAAAAATTTCTTTAGGTTCATGAGCACAAAGGCTTCAATTTTGTTTCATTGTTAAGATACAATCTTAAAACCTTTAGCAACTGTATCAGAGTGTGACTAAGCCTCTGGAGTCGAATATGCCACACCAAGATACTTTTCCACAAAGAGCTTAGGATTCAAAGGGAAATCAAGCTAAGCCTTTCAACATGCAGCGCAGCCCAAGAGAGTCCAGTTAAGGAGAGACATGCACAAGCAACCCAACAGCAGGTCTTGGCTGACAAACATATTTCTACCCGTAGGCACTTCTGAGTGACAGCTAGTATAGCTTGACTGAAGGAAATAGGAGCTCCTGCACCCATTTAGTTTGAAGTGAAAATTCTGCACACATGAATGAGACTCATACCCTCTCCACCAAGTCACAAGTCAACGTCTATTTTGTTTTACTCTGGGGAGATCCCACGAACTTTTTAAAATTCAACATGACTTCTACTAGTCATTTTTCATTCACTGCTTCTTTCATGAAAATGGTACTTATTAGGTAAAATTTCATTTACCCCACGCAATTAATTTGAACTAATAATGCTTGCACAGTTCTTAGAAATGTGATATTAGTGTTGGCAGAGTTTTCTCTATTGTCTGCCATGTTCTCTAAAATTATGCCAAGCCACAAGCTAGGTCATCACTGCTTATATAGAGTCAAGTAAAGCTAGCTAGCTATAGTATGCTTTTGGCAATTTTGGAGTTGCTATTTTAAAGCTCCTTTGCCTGGAGCTATCTAGTCTCAAGGGTTACAAAAGGAATCCTAGACTTTCCAACATAGCATCCCAGACAAGGATGTATCCTGACTTTTCAGTAATTGAAAATAGCCGTAGGATTAGACCACCATTTGATACTGTGTTTGGATAAGACCCTCAGTTTAGATGTTATTAATATGAGATGTTTATTTTAAAGTGAGGCATATTTAGGGGTTTAGTAGCTCAAGCCAGATTCCACGTCAACTTTCTCCATGCTGTACATAGCCACCATCTGGCACAACTGCACCAGCACAATCCCCAAGGTTCCAAAGGGCAGCTCGCTGTGACACCAGAGAGCTTAGCACAGTTCCAGGCAGGTGCAAGTTCAACTAGAGCTGCACCTCAGCCTCTGCAGGACTAGCACTAGAGCAGATCAGAGGCTGCCAGCACCTGATGTGTGACATTGAGGCTTGCATCAGATGAAGCTCAGATATTTTTTCTCTGTTCACCTGAATTTGTCTAATTATGGACTGAAAAGCTTCAAATGGGCTGCCATCTTACTTAAATGAGCCTGCTGGACCTTTTTTCTAACATCACAGTGCTGAGCCAGCTTACTCATGAGCCAGGACTTGCCCATCAGGTCTCTAGAGAAACAGCCTGGTGTGTATGAGAACTGTGTTACAAGAATCCAGATAAGGAGAACAAACTTCAGGTATATGAAAATATTTCCTGGTCGGCAACTTAATCTGTATTCATTTTTTTTCTCTACTGACATCTCAGATTGATTCAGTGTATTGGCTAAACCCTTTAGGTGAGGTTGTTGATACTTCAAAAGCTCCGACCTTCAGTTCTTAGTATCTTTAGACCACTCTTGAATACATCCAGCTGCAGCTCTGATGTGATACCAAATATCTTATGTAACCACTAAAGATTAACTGTATATGCAAGATACACAGCAGTCTGTGCAAATATGCTTGAACTATCATTATATTTCTTTGAAGAAGCCATGATGAACTGCCGTTAAAAAAGTATGCATAAACTGTTTCTATTTCACACAGGGGAGCAACTTCTAGCCAAACCCCATAGAATGATGACTTAATTGGGCTGTTAGGTAGTCACCCCACGTGACCATATTTACCACTTTTTCTTTCTCTGTTTGCAAGGATAACTAATTAGAAGCATCTCATCCAAACATATTAGGAAAGAGCTGAACACGACACCTGCTGTGCATAGTTTGTGTGCTGCATACACAAACAGCACAGAATTGCACCCTGGAGAGAGCCAACGTGTGGCTAATGAGTGACTCTGCCGCTGCAAGGCAACAAAGCTTTTGGCATTTCACATGTAGTGAGGAAAGTGCAGGTTAAGGGTTTTCAAATTATCTATTTTATGCTAAAAGCTAAAACAGTAGCTTTCTTTTTGATTTGTGTTCTGCTCTTCATTGTGATACAAAACTGAAACGAAGGAATTAGAGTGGTAATCCTGTGTGATATCCTTAGAGAAATACTTCTAAGGGGCCAGGCTTCTGCCAGGGCAGAAGATGGTGTAAGAGCTCTGCAGGGTTATACCAAAGGTATGGCCAGCCTAACAGCTAATATCTGGAAAAGAGTGTGGCAGCGCACTCATGTTGTGATACATTCCCAGAATACTTTTCCATCCTCCAGCAATTTGCAGTTTGTTGGCTCCAGTGGCAGGTGTTGCAGGCTTTGTATGCGATGACCTTTGATATACTCTTCTGTGAATGCTTGGCTGCTTTCTGAATGTATGTACACCAGCAGTGTCCACACCACCCCTTGGCAAGGGATTTCTTGCAACCATTTAGCGTTACATTGGAGGAGGAGATACTTTATTTTCCTTTTATTTGAAGCCTTCCTACTTCTAATCTGGCATGCCGACCAATTCTTCTCTTGGGAGAACAGTCAAACAGCCAATACAACCTCACCATCTCCAGGGCACTCATGATTTTTAGGACTCAGTCTCTCTCCAGTTATCCCTTTTCCAAACTGAAGAGTCCTGGTCTTAGTGGGGAAGGTCTTCCACACATTGATACCTTTCTTTAGACCTCTTCTAGTTTTGTTTCATCCTTTTTGAGTTGAAGGAGCAGAAGAGCACACCATGTCTATAAGGGGGCTGTGCCATGGAAGTATTCAGGGACACACTGATATAGTCTGTCTTCTACATCTTTGCTAGTAACTCTCAACATCATCCTTGCTTTCTGGTCACTACTAATGTATCCACACATTAATAAGTAATTCTTATTTGTGAGTTATAATAGTTTGTTCGGAATCCATCAGCTAGTATTTAAATTTGGAGTGTGTATTTTCATGAACTCCACTTAATACTGAACTATAGTTGAATTTCAACCCTCATTTGAAGTTCCAGTCACTCAGTCCAATAAGGGCTACATGCAATTCATTCTTCCTATCCTCTAAAAACTGACACAATTGGAGAATTTTCTCACCTTGCTGCTTGTGCCCTTCCAATTTCTTTATGACTGTGCTGAACAGCCTATCTCATCACGTCAGCCATACCACATTTCACCATAATGTGCTGCTGATGTCCCTCTCCATAACTACAACCAACCTTTCTCCTATCCTTTATATTAACTAATTATCTATGGAGTTATCTTCCTTGTATGCAAAGGCTGCCTGCTTTCCTTAAGAGCTTTCTGGAATTCCAGGAAGACTAAATCAGACTGCACCTTCAAAAGTTACAAGAGATTTCTGAGATGTGACTTCCTTTACAAAAACATTGATCCTCTGAAGTGTGTCATTCATGCACGTGTTGGTTATATGAAGTAGCTCTGCAGCCACATCCAACTCACTGGTCGAGTTTCCTGAACCTTCCCTGGAATTTCTTTTTGCAAAAGCATCAAGGAAGTTTATCCAGATTATTTTAACAGGTTAGGAAGAATCTCCACACTAGCCCAAATATGAAGATATTTATAGGTTTCTTGTTGAAATCCTCTACAGATTGTATCAGGAAAGTCATACACTAGCATGCAAAATCTTCTGCATAATGCTTCATTAACTCAGAGCAGTAGTATAAGCAGAAGGGGAGAATTAAGAAAAATCTGATGGAGAGGGGATAAAAGACTCTTAGAGCCCAGTCTCAGGTTCAAGGGGGCCTATCTTTATCTATAGCAGTGATTACAGACACACATGTAATGTAGATATGTGTGTTCCTCCAGAATCAGTATATTCAAAAAGAGTGTATCAGTCGGAGATGAAAACTCCTATGTTACCTCACTTTCTCACTGTGAGAAAAAAAAAATCATTTTTGCTTGAGCCACATGGGTATCCTGTGATGCCCCAAGAGGGGATGCAAGGCACCAGAAAGTAGGAACTGAATGATAAAGCAGATATGTTTCATCTCATATTACAAGTTTAATATTAGAAAACAAAGTATTGAGGACATATTTTCAGAGGTCACAAGATCCCACCACTCCTGATCAAGTGGTATTTCAGATGCTGCCAGTACCCTGTGAATTGGGTTTTGTTAACATTTGCAAAAATGCTGACCAAACACTGTAAGGTCTTTTCTGGGCAATGTGTTTTGAAAACAGAATTATTGAGTCTCTACACTTTTCTTAAAGCACAGTGATTTGGACATTCTCCTTATTACTTAAATATTTCAATAAGGGTATTATTACTTGTTGTCACTGACAACAACTGGAAATAACTGCAACATAAAATGACACTTCATGTTATCTCAGACTTAGTGCAAACCCATAAAGTGTATTACAATTCGAAAAGAGAGTAATACATTTTGAAATTTGCATTCATCAGAATACTGCTGCAAAAGATGAATGTCAAGTGACTTCGGTGCTGCAGGGGTAGTTGATCAATGGGGCATAACTACATAAACTGTGGTGTGTAACTAATGTATAACTAACTTTCACCTTCCAGTAGGGATTACAGTGGGCAATGGAAGCTTTAATATTGGCAAGTTCTTTGCTGTACTCCTCTGATACGTGGGAACAATGAATATCTGCCATGGCTCTTCTGGGAATTAATATGGTAAAGGACAAATGCCAAATGTAAAACAACTCCAGGCAATCTAAAGGTATCACCTCACCATTACTGTTACCCACCGGCTTCTTAAGCTCCTGACTGAAACATATTCATCATGTGCTTATTCATCTTGCAAATTGCAGTGAAAATGTCAGTAACAAGAAGAAAAATAATTCTTCAATAGCAGTGATTTTCTAAAACAGGTTTAAAATCTTCCTGAAAAATCTGAAAGCATCTATGTAGTTACTGCCAAAGAGGCCTGGATGATAAACACACAGGGTTTACCATGCATGTATGCAAAAGCTTCTCTTACTTTGTGTGTGGGCACAGTTCAACTAATTCTGATAAAGCACCTCTTTGGACAAGCAAATGGAAAACAAATCCATCAAATTCCATTAAGTAAAAAGACACGTCTTCCTTCTCAGTGACTCTCTCAGCCACAAAATGCTGGAGGCTGGGAGAGCATTTAGAAGATGTGTCATTACATAATGGTCCCACTGTTGTATTTCCCCTGTGTCTGCTGTGGGTTATTGGTTTTCCCATAAGCACAGGAAAGAGTCTCCCCAAAATACTAAAGGAGGGTAGAGAAACACCAAAAGGGAGAGGTAGAGGCAGCAAGCTCAGGAAAAAACACTAGTGAATTCACAGAAGATGAGTGTTAAAAGGATGGGGTAAAGGATTAAAGAATCAGAAATGCAAAATAGCCAGAGGGTGCTTATCTGGGATCTCCAACAGTGCCCATTGCTCCATAAAATGTATGAGGAAGAAGTGGATTCTGCTCAGAGAACAAGGGAACAGAAATAGGATCTACAGTTGCTGAGATCTCCCCTTGTCATGCTGCTTTTTATGACTGCAGTGGGTGGTCAGTTCAGTCTGGACAAGGAGAGCAGGAATAGGGATGTCAGGTGCCAAAATCGAGGGGGACAAGTGCAGCCAAAACCTCAGCAACAGGGTTTGCATTCAAAGGAAAGACTATGGCCTGAGGCACTCGACAGACTCAATATACTCCCCTTTCCTAACTGGAGGCACAGCCGTTCCCATCACTCTACAGTTGAGTTTTCAGCTCCTCTGATCTGTAGGAAAACCTACATCAAATTTATGTCATTATTCTAGCACCCCAAATCACAAATCCAATAATGAGAAAGCTTTGGGTTATAACCTTGAAAAAATTGTCCTAGCTAATGTTCTTTACTATGTAGTGAACTTTCCAGTCACAGAAAAAAGAAGGAAGCTGTTCTGAAAGCTTGGTTACAGCACATTAAGAAATGCAGAGGGTATATTACTGGTGTGTAAGACATGACATTTGGGATATTTATGTCAGCTGTGAAGCTATCTTAAGGTTTCTGTGGCTAGGCACCCACTTAAAATAATTTAAGTTAAAATTCTTCCTGTAATGGTACTCCTGTGTCTCTCAGGAATGGTGACAGTTGTTTCATTACTATTTTTAGGGCACATCTGGACATCTTGATCAAAAAATTGAAATGATGGGTACTATTTTATTCCAATTCTTTGTTATTGAATGTGACTATAATGCTACAAGACCTAAATATTTTTTACTATACTAGAGAGCTTTCTCTTTCTTATTTGAAAGTGGCAATACTACCATAATTTATTTTTAGAAACAAGACTGCATTTGTTTAATTTTTGTGTGTTTAGCCTCCTTTTTTCTGCCAACGTCTCCACTGTTCTTCCCCTTTTTGGTAAATATGTGTCTGCATTTACACGGCAACACTGTAAGAAACAATAAAATTTGCGTCTTGGGAACTGCCATATATGGATGATATTTTTAGCTGTGCCCTTGGATGCAAATGATAGAATTAGCTGCTTCTTCAGCATATGGCTGAGAAATGCTTTCAGATAGTTGGTGGCTGAATATCGGTCTTAATTTAGGCCACTACATTTTAATTTAACATAACCTTTCTGATCGGCTGGAAAGAACAGCTAAAATAATATTGCCTCTCCAACATTACCAAAGGTATCACTGTCAGGAAATTACATCAAATTGAGAGGAATTAAAATTAAAACTGAATCTGAGTAGCTGCAAAGGTTGCAAATGTTGAGCATTCAGAATCCAAATTCGGCATCATCACTTACGTTTGACCTGGAATGTATGAGTTGGCATAAATGTGTTGGAGAACCACATCAATTCGAAAATCACCTCTCCTATTTCTCCTTTTGCCCAATCAAGACCTAGTGCCTGTTTCCTCTGCCTTCAAATGTGAATCCTGATGTCCATGTTACAGCAGCTGTGGCATGTCCTCACTTGGAAGCCTGGCCCCTGCAGTCCCTATATCCAGGGTGCAGAGGAGCAGATGTGTGAGATGGGAGCTGGACAGGCATTAGACCATATGATCATTCTCAGCCAGTGGCTCATATGAGCTCACTTTCCTTCTCTGCATGAATAAAGAGTGCTTTGTTTGTGCTGCAGAATCAAAGGCTACATGCAGGCAGTTCCCATGGTATAGTGGGGCTGCAGAAACTTGGCAGGAGGAGAATCCAGTGCCAAATACGCTGTGTGGCTCCAACCAGCCTGCACCCTGGTCTGCATCCCACAGCCACCCACTATTGCAGACCAGGAAAACTAGTGAGAATTTTCTTTCAAAGCAAAAGACCAGGGAAAGGAGCCCAAATTTACCTGTCTGCTCTGTGAGAACCTAATCAGCAGGAAAAAAACCAAACTGGAAAGGAGCCCATCCCAAGACAGCCAGCCTTCCTTCTCCAGGCTCTGCCATCCCACTGCTCTCCTCTGTCAGCCACATTGTCCTGCTTTCACATCTATCTTTTGTCTCCTAGGGTCACCACCATTTCTCTTCTTTAAGGCAGGGAATTAAAATCTCTCTTTCTGGCCAGTGTCTGACACGTGCTGCTGTTGCCAAGAGAGAGAAGCCCTTTTCAAACACTGCTCCTTCTTTTCTCTGTGCAAACACAGCACTTAATTGATTTTGCATACAGTTCAGTCTGCTTTTCTGAGGGTTATAGCAAACTGTAAAAGTTTGCACTTTGCACTAAAACTTAGTGGGGGAAATAAGAAAAAAATTGATCATTCTCAGGCCTTGAAGAGTTTCCACACTGGATGGCAAGAGCTGCCTGTGCTGACAGGAGCAAGCACTGCCAACTGTGTGTGTTGAAAGATGAGGAGTTGTCCCACGCCAAAGAGCAGGGAGTGCTTCTCTTCCCAAGGATGTACTTGTGTGTCAGTAAGTAGCAGCTTCTGTTAAAAGAAAACATATTACCAAAGTACATGATCCTAGCTGGGAGTAGGGACTGTTACCAATCATCCCTAAGTGCATAAACATTGCAAAGTGTTTGATATGAGCTGCCACATGTGGGTAGGACAAGACCATACAGTCTGAAATCATGGACCCATATTTAATGCAGAAGCTTGGGAGTTTTTAGGCTAATGAAATTTTTATAGCAATCCCTTGACAGAGGCTTTAGAGTCTGACTTTCTAAAGATGGAGACACTGTCAGTCATTTTTCAATTCAGAAATTAAAGGCAGGGTACATATTATTTTGAGAGCAGCTTGGATAGCCTAACCCAAACCCCTAGTTCATTTTTCTGCTTCTCAGCTCCAAATACAATTGTATTTCACTGCTGACTTCCGCTTGGCTGCATGATGATTCCCACCCAGATTTGGATCCTCTGAGAAGAAGTACCTAATCTTGTCTTTAAATGAGAAATCAATAAAAAACTTTTGTTGTGCAGAGCTTGCATGGATTATCTTAATCAGGTAAATTCAAAGTTTATAAGCCTTAAGAGGAATTAGAGAATCTTTTATACATATATTTTATTCCGTTTTAGTGAATGTCTTAATACTTTGGATTGCAGATAGGTATTTTGGTTTTTCTTCTAGATTATTTCATTAAAGCTGAGTTAGCAGAGGACAGCTGATAGCAAGTTTTCAGTACTAGAAGGCACTGAAGAAATGACATAAACTGCTTCCCTTTGATGAAAGCTTTAACACATGGCTGAAGTTTAAAGACATAAGAGACATTAGTGTTTACATTCTTTTCTTTTCTTTCTATATTTGTCCCTAGCTGGGAATATTAACTGATGATACATTGAAGTGAAAACAAGCTTGGTTTACAGAAGACCTGTCCTTGCCCCTCATAACATGTCTTCTCCGTCATTCATGTCTGGTGTATTTACAAAGTAGATAGTTTTAACAACAAGGTAAACCTTTGTCCAGAAGGCTTATAGCCAGGTTCCCCATCCTTTCCTCTTTGATTTGAATCTGTATTTCTTTGTGTATTAGAGACAACAGGATACTGCATCATTACCTTCCCGGAAAGCAGCTTGCTTTATTTTTTGGAAGCAGCCATAATTGCTACATCTCAGTAAACTGCTGCAACCAGCTCCTAATTGCCTTTCTTTAAAAATAAATATCACATACAATGTCTTTTTAACTTTTAAAGTTGACATAGCCACTGGAGTTAACACCACACTATCTGTGTGAGGTTATGAAAATATGGTTAAGGAGATTTGGGTTTGTAAATCTCGGGCTTTTCTTTGTTTAAACTAGCAATGTACCATGCCCATTTTATGAATGGCAAAAAATGGAAATTAACATTGACCACACCAGTATGTTGTTCTTTCCAGCATGGTGCACATTCTGTTCTGGCTTTTGGAGGTCCCATCACAAGTGCTCCTGTACTGCATCAGTGATAGATCCCTACTTCCTCCAAACTTTATATCTTCAAATAGATGAAAAAGAAAAGACACATTATATAGCATTTTCTTGGAATATATGTATAGGGAACCATTTCTTGGCAAATATTCCTAATAGGACCATAATTATAATCCCCAAAGGTTAATGCCAAAATCAATTATTAATTATATAAAGATCAAAATATAGAAATATTACATTTTTTTAATTAATTCTACTCCAGTATATTGTACCATGGTAACGCAATCTATTTTTTAATGCTCTCCTACTGGGGATGTAATAATTAGTATTCAACTTGTCATTTTTTAAAGTTGACAAGTCCATGATAGTCAGTGTCTGAGAATTACTAGAAACTAATTAAAATTACATCAAATTGCCTACTGTAGATGGATTCACTGTTTACTTGAAGAGGTAAGAGTTTGATGTCATGCCTGTGGCTGAAACCTCAGTGGCAACTCTTAGGACAAGCAGTGACTAAATAAACATTTGAGATGGGCACAAGTCCTTGCTAATGTACACGTGGGTTTGGCTGGGTGGGCCAGACCTGGTTTGCAGAAATGTTTGTGCTACAACTGCAAAATCTTAAAATTGGGCACTCTGCTATTCATGTTTGAAACCAGAGATGGATAACATATTTCCTGTGCCCAAACAGGGTTAAAACCTGCAGGGTGAGTGAGTCTAGGTCAGTTTATAAAATACAGAAGAGTCAAAGCTATAATTCCCCCTTCCCTCCACTACTTGGCACAGCTGAGCACTAACAGTTCTGTCACAGCTCATATGGCACTTTTGCAGAGGATTTTCCTCTTCCATTCTTAAATCCCAGAGGTCACACAGCACCACCAAGAACCTCCTCCTGCAGGAGGTGAAGAATTGGTGAAGAATTACTATTGAGCATGACTGAAGAGCAGCATATAATATACAGCTTAGCAAGAGGGATAGTCACACAAAAGCTTAAGAGAAGAGCTTGGCTTTACTGGGGTGCCCAGAGGCAGCAGTTTTACTGAATGTGTATTTGGATGTTGCTGGTTGTCACTGCTGCTCTCTGCCCAGTAAGGCTGTGTTCATGTCCAGATCTCACTTACCTTTCCAAGGGGCCAGCTGGCAGAGACCTGGCAACTGAGTGCTCAGCAGGAACCTCTGGAAATCAGGTCTGTTTTCTCTTACTCCAGTGCAGCACAAGGAATATCCTTCTTTCCTCTGGGGTGTAAGCAAAGAACATCTAATTTAATTTTGTTTGATTGCCTTTTAGCTTATAGTTCTACATGGAATCACAGAACCGTAGAATATGCTGAGTTGGAAGGGACCCTCAGGATCACTGAGTCCAACTCTTGACCCTGTGCAGGGCAACCCAAGAATCACAGCATGTGCCTGAAAGTGTTGTCCAAACACATCTTGGACTCAGACAGGCTTGATGCTGTGAACACTTCCCCAGTGAGCCTGTTCCAGTGCCCAAACACCCACTGGATGAAAAGTCTTTTCCTGATATCCAAACTAAACCTCCCCTGAGTCCTGTCACTGTCACCACAGAGAAGAAATCAGTGTCTGCCCCTCCCCTTCCCCTCATGAGGAAGTAGTTGACTGCAGAGAGGTCTCCCCTGAATCTCCTCCAGGCTGAACAGAGCAAGTGCCCTCAGCTGCTCCTCATACAGCTTCCCCTCAAGGCCCATCACCATCCTCATTGCCCTCCTTTGGATGCTCTCTAGTATCTTTTTATATTTTTTTTTATAATATATATATTTAGATATTATTTATATTTTATATATCTATATATATGTTTTTTTATATTGTGTCACCCAGACCTGCCCCCAGCACTCAAGGTGAGGCTGCCCCAGTGCAGAGCAGAGTGGGACAATCCCCTCCCTTGCCCGGCTGGTGATGCTGTGCCTGATGCCCCCCAGGACAGGGTTGGCCCTCCTGGCTGCCAGGGCACTGCTGACTCAGATTCAGCCACAGACCAGGACCCCCAGGTCCCTTTCCACAGTGCTGCTCTCCAGCAGCATTACCCAGTCTATACACTCAATGAGGCTTGCCCCATCCCACTTGCAGAATCCATCACTTTTCCTCTCTTTAACTTCATATGGTTGGTGGTTGCCCATCTCTCTAATTTGTTGAGGTCTCTCTGCAGGGCCTTTCTGCCCCTGAAGGAGTCAACAGATTCTCCCAATTTAGTGTCATTGGTAAACTTACTTAGTGTCCCTTCAAGTCCTGTTTCTAAGTGGTTGAAAATGTGGAAGAGAACTGGGTCAAGAACAGAGCCCTGTGGAACCCCACTAGCAAATGGATGCCAGCTAATATCACCCCATTCACTATTAGCCTTTGTGCCCAATCCACGATCCAGTTGCTTACCCATCACATGATGTGGTGTTTATCCAGCTGTGTGCTGGACATTTGGTCCAGAAGGATACTGTGAGAGACAGTATCAAAAGCTTTGCTGAAGTCCCAAAAGATTACATCTACTGGCTTCCCTTGGTCAGCTAGGTGGGTTACCCTATTGTGGAAGGAAATTTTCTCCCTACAGTGGCCTCCATACTATTAGTCTTCAGAAATCCACTTTTCTGCATCTATAGTGCACAGATAATTGAGGGAAAACACCCCCAAGAGATGCAAATATCTAACAAAAGTGACCAGGGAATTCTTAAAGCTAAAACATTCCCTTTTCAAGTTGAAGAAAATGTTTTCTTCAATCTGAAATCGCTCTTTTGGAAGAATTCTTGCAACTTCCAGATCTATCAAAAATGTTGCCCCTGAGCACCACAATGAAAAATCCACTGCTCAGAGCAAGATTAGGTAGCTGAAATGGAAGATACACTGAACCACTGTGATAATAAGCCAAAATGTCTTGTCTTCCTTCTACCCCAGGAACTATTAATATCATTAATTAGGAATTCCTCTGAAATGATGAGGGAAGTGATTAAACTGACAGTGAATTTGACAGTATACCTGAACAGCCAACATGCAAGCAGAATAGATGCAAAAATAGCCATAGGTAGCTCAAGTTTATATTTTCTTACTTTGCTTCTATGTACTTATCTTTTGGTCTGACTGCACCAGAATGCACATGAAATGAGTTCCTAGCCACAGAAATGGAAGCTAAGTGGAACACTAAACACCTGTTTTCATCACTGCTCATCCACACAGAGAGGAGATGAATATTTTCCTAGAGAATGAAATAAAGCAATAAAGCAGAGCAAATCCCTGAAGCTCAGCATCACTTGCCACATCATAAATAACAGCATCGTTACAGATGATCCTGTTGTTACAGGTGTAAAGACTCTGCATGACATTGTAGCCATAAGAAAACCAAATTTGGGTGCACCAAAATGAACAAAGTGAGGTGGAGAAATGGATTTCTTCTCCTTTTTTGAACAAGTCCCCCATCTGCTTGCTTTGCTGCTTCCAGGTCAGGAGAGATTCCCTGCCCTTTTCCTGCCAATTTAGCTGCTGCAGGGAAGCCTGCAGTGTTGTCCTGTTGCCTGTCTATCCCATGTGTGTTGCTCCAGAGAATGAGGGGCCACAGGAGAGCAGGAGGCCCACAACAGTTCCTATGGCATAAGTTCTCCAAGCAATCCCTACCTCACCAAACAGCAATTTTAATTGCTTTGTACCATTCATCCATCATCCACAGCACAAGGAATGTATCATACTTTTCTTGATGAGAAAGACTGGCACTAAGGCAGGTGAGCAGGCTTTACTGAAGGCCCTGGGGTAAGCTCAGCTGGTTAGACCACAGTGCTGATAATGCTGAGGTTGTGGGTTTGATCCCCATTCATTTAAGGGCTGGACTTGATGATCTCTATGGGTCCCTTCCAACTCAGAATATTCTGTGATTCTGTGACATCAGAGTAGGTGGGACTTAGTTTATCTTAATACAGACTGTGAAAATAGCTACTGACCATAAATGCAATAGTGGAGATAAAAGAATGTATAAACTGTTTAGTCTGAGAAAATGTGTGAGCTGGGGACTTCCAAGGTCTCTGAGGATGCAACTGTCAGGAAAAAAATTGCCAAACAACTTGAGTTCAAAGGTAGAATAACTCCTGCCTAACAGGATGACTCCTTACTGAGACTCAGGGGAGGCACAGCTGCCTCCCTTCGTACATCCCTGGGAGATGAGATGTTACACATTGGAGTGCTGTGAACAGCAGCTGCACAGAGCTAAAGGCTGATGGACTTGTTTATATGGAATGGAAAGGTGATGTTGAAATCAAGTTCAAATTTAAAAAAAAGTTTAAAAGTAATGAAGTATTGTGTTGGCCCTCATATTCAGGGTGGCTCAGGTGCTAGACTTGAAGTTCAGGGAGCAGCATCAGAGTTCTGTTTTCCAGCCCACACTTAATGGTTAGAAAGAAGAGTAAAAAGGTGAGTTTCACTGGAAATTTCTACACTGTGTTTGCCCTGTTACCTGGTCTTGTTCAGTGGAATAGGAGTTGTTTGATTTTCACCTGCTGTTCTGGTTGAAAGTGAGGTCATCCCACAATATCTGATACCTTTATTAATATGTTGGGAATGTGTGGTCCAGCCATAACATTCCTCCAAGAGAATAAACAAGTTTCACAGGTATGAAGAGCCAAACGATGGAAGGACCATTTCTTAGCCATGCTTGTGTGGGAAGAAAGTCATAGGAGAAGTGTAGACAAGCATTATTCCTCTAGTTATCATAAAAGTAAGTTGTGTTTGAGAGAGAATTTGACCTCATTCCAGTACATGGAAACTGGGGAGTTCAAGCAGGTCATAAATTGAATGTTTTGAGTACCTACTGTAATTCTTGCAAGGGGAAGAAAGCAACCTACTTTTCAGTAGCTTTTTGTGTTGAATAAATCCTAGTGTTTGTCCATCAGTTCCTTTGGGTAATTGAGTTGGGCAAGGAATAGCCAATGACCCTGAACTGATTGTTGGCCTGAAATTTGCACTGGGAAATGTTGGGAAATGTTTGGAGACATTCTTCCCAGAACTGAACAGCTTTAGGGTTACACCAGGAAAACCAGCCTTCCAGTATATATTCATTCATGAAGATTAATGTATAGAAACAGGTTCCAAAGTCTTTAATGAAAGGGATGAAAATATTTTACTCTTTAGTTAATAAGTCTCAAACCCTCAGATGTATAAAAGATATCCTTAGGCAGAATCAGGTCAGTGCTATGGCCCCAAAGGCACTACCAGTCCTGAATGACCCTGCCCAGCCTCTCCTGTGGTTACAGCCACACTACCCATAGCTCGGGACCTCATCTTAACCCTTCCTGAGGCACACAGACCTTGTTTGAGCTATGCCAGAGGAGTCCTGGTCTCCAGCCCTGCTTCATGGATGGAAGATCTATGCTGCAGCCTCATGTCCACCCCTGACTGTGTCTTTGTCCCTTTTTGCTCTCAAATGAACCTCCTGGATGGACCCTGAGTTGGTTCATCTTTTGCTTTGCTTGTGGCTGGCAATGGACCCTGACACCAGCCTGATGTGTTCAGATCCTGTGAGACAGGCATCGAGCAGCCCCACTTTCACTGCTTCCTGGCATTCTTGGATCATGTTTTGAGATTAAACAGCTCTGAGTTTGTACAGAACAGCCCTTCAGCAAAGTAATAACAGCAAGATGTACGAGTGAGCTTCACAGCACTAAGAGCTGTTTTTGCTAAACAGAAAATTACCTACCTTTTCAAAGCACTGTGTTGTGTTCTTTCATAAACAAATTCCTCATTTTAAGGCTTTTTCATAAGTCTTTCATTTTTAGTTACTTATTCCTGACTATGGGATTTTCCCAGTAAATTTATGCACATGCAACAATAACGTCCAAATGTTGTATATCCCACCCTGTCACAACAAAATCATTCTGGATTAAGCTGTCTCTGTTCAACCCATACTTGACACTTCCTACTGTTGCTGGACCAAGCAAATAGCTGAGGTGTTCATGTGTGCAGTTCAGATGCATTGTTCCATTTTTTCCTGTCTCTTGAAACTCGGTATTAAAATTCTCAGGTATGGCTTCTTAACAGAATAAATTTTTCCTATCGAGTTTTCAGGCAAGGATAAGGGAGAGACATTAATAATTCAAAGATTTCTGCTTTCAGAGTTTCAAAAAGCCAGGTGTGTTGTCTCATATTTTCCAAAAGGTCAAAGGCATGTTTTTACTGCCAGTGAAAGATTTCATATTTGGGTGTTATGACTGCACTTTACAGCAAGTGAGCAATAAAAATCTGACAGTCAATGCATGATTAGAAAGTTTGTGTCAACTTGAATGGTCCTCCTGCAGATGATTATTTCAGCTGTATATACTAATCATGTGGCCAAGGAAACTTTTTCTCCCAACTGTGAAACAGCTCAGGGAGAAGAGCAGCCTCAGGCCGACCTTTAGCAGTGTTTTCCAAGGACTTCTGCTACAAGAAAAAATATTCCAATACATTTTCAGAGTAGCTCTAAGGAAACATAGGTGGGCTTTTGTGGTATGATGGAAGTGTGGAGAACAAGAACCGGTGTTTGGTCTGCTGGTTTGTGTCCTACAAATTTATCTACCTCTATCAACCATCCAAAAGACAGCCAACTAACTAAAAATTGTTTCTTCTATGGAGACACAGAATATTAGTTTTTAAAAAAATAAAAATGGAATTATTTCTTGCAATCTGTAGCATTTTCTCCATAGCACTAAATTACTGCAAATTGATCACATGCTCAATTTTTTAAAAGAGATGATGCAATTCACAGATAAAATAATCTTTAATGTGGTATAACCATGATAGCCCGTGCACCTGAGCATGTAACCTCAGCTCAAAGCCATGAATTTTGGATAATAACGTGGCAGAGAACACAAAAATCTCTGCAGCCGTGGTTGCAGCTGGGTATTAAAAAAACCCCAATAAATTCTCTGCTTAGCAAAAACAGCGAAGAAAGTAAATCCCAACTGTAGGGTTGGGGTAGCTATAGGATGCTGACAAACTGTGGGAGTCAAGATCATTAAAAGTTGGTCTGTTGACTTTATCCAAGTCTAATTATGTTAGAAATCTTGAAAGATTTGGGTTTCTTGAAAGATATTCAGTAATATGTGATTTTTGGCTTGGGAGGAAATACCATGAGAACAGTCTTTTCATGGATATTTAAGTAGTAAACTTTGGTTGGAGCCAACCACACAGAACATGATGAGGTGTTTTCCAAAAGGCAATTGGAAAAGTTTAAAAACTTCAAACATTTTAGGCAGAAAAGTAGTGATGAAATGTAAGCATCAGGGAAAATTCAAACTAGTTTGTATATTACCAAAGTAAGTTTCCTCTCCTCTTAAGGGGATGGCAAGGTTCCTGTTGTCTTTGTTGTGCTTTGAATTGTATCTTTAGCATTAGCATGGTTCTAGTACAGTTGTTTGTTATTAATACTTTCAGTGAAAATTTTGAGGAAAAATATATTCAGCCCCTGCTTTTCTTCCATAACCCTTTTACATCTTCATCTCCACCTCATGCTTACTTTCTCTAGAGCTGTCTTGAGCATTTGATCACTCACTCATGAGCACAGCCATATCCTTAAAGTCATTACCAGGCTTAGCTGCACAACTCTGCCAGAAAATATCATGGATCTACATCCTAGCTTAGAATGACAGTTTTTGAAGGGAACCGGTAATTCTTTGGAGGGTGGGGATGTGTTGATGACATGTCACAGTGAAGTTTCCCTGAGCTTCTAGCAAGGCCTCAGATGGACTACCTTTTCTACTATTATTCTTGTGTGTTAGAAATCTGCTGCTTTATATATGTGATGGGCAAAAAAAGTATTGCTTCCCAGATCTTACTGCTGATCAAAAGTATGAAGTGGCTAAACTAGGTTAACAGAAATAATGGTGCATGGAGGTTCCATCTTTTAGACAGCAGTCCATTTGGCTGAGAGAGCTGAGAATGCAAAACCATAGAACTCTAGGTACAGTTTGCAAATTGTCTTGCAAATGAAGTTATTTTCAGACAAACACTTCTTGTCTCTGTCACAACATACATACATGATAATCTCTGAAAAATGTTATTTATTATTTTGGCTAAATGAGGGTAACTGTACTTCAGAGTTGTTTGAAATTTTCTTGGAATAAATATCTAGACAGAAAATACTGTAATCTATATAAATTCACTTTATTTTGAACCATGCTGTTGAACTAAGGACCATCATTTGCTTCTGTCAGATTATATACATACTCACACCCAGCTTTGCTCTCCTGGGTTTCCTTATCCACTAAGGAAAAGACAGTACTTTTAACAGCAAGATGAGATATATTTCCATCCAACCTATTCAGTATAGAAAAAAGAGTATAAAATATAAATTACATCAAAACTGAATCCTTGGGAAAAATATTTCTGGTTTAGAACAGTATTACAGAGTATCAGCCATGATCAGTTGTTTAAAGCACTGGGGAGATGGTATGTATGCTTTCATATGGCCAAATAATTTTCAGCTCCTTTTGTTATCTACTGATACCAGATAATTTTAGATTTTGGCTTATTGTATGAAAATATTTTATGTTTCAAAGTGCTTGGGGGAGGGAGAGCTCTTTTTTTTTTTTTTTTGGCTCATCTTCAGGAGTCTTTCTGTAATTGTGGAAATCAGATAAAGGTAGGTAGTTGAAACCAAAAGATTGCCAGCATGACAAGTCACAAAGTATCATCCTGTGCTTTCTGTCATTCTATTGGCTCAGGCCTGCCATGACTGCTCAACTCAACACTGATAATGTATTTCCTCACCTCCTGAAAGGGTGTCCTGTTTGATTCCCTGAGAGACTAAGCCACAGGTCCTTACACTGTCTTCAGCCACTAGTGGTCCTATTCACCCTCCAAGTCTTTGAAATATTCCAATCAAATTTACCACGGATGAAAACATCTACAGTAATTACTTTAAGCTTCATAAAAAAGTGTGACTCAAGAGTTTCTACTTGGATAACTACTACAGTTTCTCTTTTATTATTTCCTTACTAGGTATCAGGAACCCCATCCAGAAGAAGTGCTCAGAGCTGAGAGAACTAGGAGCTCTCCTGTAGGAAATCAGACTCCATTAGTGCTCACTGCCCCACTGATCCCTACGGTGCTCTGCAACAACTAGCAGTGGATTTCCTCTGGGTTTTCTGGGTCATATATATCTCATTACTCCCATAAGGCAAGAAAACAAAGAAACAAGCAGGGGGCAATACCCATTCACTTCTTGAGTAAGATCAGAGCTAGCAAGGAACAAGCAATACAGCTGAGGGGAGTTTCTCATCCTGCCCAGGAGAACCACAGTCATCATTCCGTGCCCTCTTAAATCTATACATAATGTGTAAAAAGGTCTGGATTTTCATAAATTTACCATTTACTTCAAAATAACATGAGCAAAAAGGTGAATTGTACACTCTTCAAGAGTGTAAAATGTTTTCCCTCTCACCAAAACTATTTTCATTTTGTGAGAGGTTACTGGATATGTTAATTCACATAGCCACAGAATTGTCAGGGCAGAAGACTCTGTCTTTACCTTTTCCTTCTTTTTTTTTCCAAAGTATGCAAGATTTCTAATTTTGGCTTTAGCAGAATAGCTTCCCCTAATGTCTTTGACACAATCCTAACACAAAAATAGTTTTCATCACTGTGCAGTCCAATATAAACAGCCATAGAAAACACCTTCCAGATTTCCAGCAGCTACTTGATATCCTCTTTGGATAACTGTTTGGCTGCAGTAGGGGTAAAGAGAACCTATGAATCTATCACTTACTTGTTTGGATTTTGCAATTGTACCTTCATCACTTCAAGTTATATTAGTCCTACTGCAAATGAGGTTAATGGTCTAAACACTACTTAAGCAAGCATGCTTTCCATTCCACTCCTTTCTTCTAGTGCTATGCAATTTTTACCTAGGGTATCCTAGATTTTGCCTTTTAGCTCTCTTAAACTAACTAACCCTTCACTGATATTATAATCCCAGGGTAAGCATAGATCCAAGCATTCTTGAACTGAGTGGGAATTCATATCCAAGTTTTGGTTTTGAACCAAACCGAAATCTTAGACAATAATCCAGTTCTCAGGAATAAAGTTAAAGTTGGCTAAACATCAAGCTCACAGATCATTAGACTGCTTTGTATAAGATTTGTATATGTTACATTGTAAATAGTTATTTTTTCCTTTTTTCCATCTATTTCCATTCTCATGATGCTTTTTGCAGTGTTGTAGCCCTAATGGCAGTTAATAAAAGGGAAATAAATATTAGTAAGAGAATCTGAAGTAAGTTCCATAGCTCTTAAATCAAATTAACTTCTGCAGTCATGAACTAATCAATTGCCTTTTTCTTTTGTATGATTCAAGCTGGAACTTGTGATTTAAGTTTTCTGTAATTTAGCTTTTTTTTGGTACAAAGCCTTTAGAAAGATATAAAATTAGCACATAATAAAATGAAGTGCTGAATTTATGCCATTGAGAAAAAGATCCATAAAACATTCATACATCTCATGTCTTATGCTGAAGAGAAAAAAAAACCCAACTATTCATGTCTAATATTGCTTGTCCATTATTCTTTCCCTGTAAAAAATGAATGCTAAATACCATTATTTCATATAGTTACGTTAGAGGATTTGGACAAAGATGTTGGAGCTGTTACTATCCTTGGAGGCAAATTATGTTTTAACACAAAACCAGCTAGAAGTCATCACAGGTAAAAATGGTGATGTCTAATCTGGAAATTAGCTGTAATCTGGAAAAAGGGGATGGGCTTTTAATACATACCTTCTCTTGGGTGCTATGTCAAGAAACGCTGATCACCCTGTAGATCATAGGTCTGAAAGCTTGTTAGCAAAATATTTCATAGCACATTTGGTGTTGGCACTGGGAGGGAGAACAAAAGAGATTTAGAAAACTCAGTCAATGTGGAGTTATACTGGGGAAATAAATCACCTCCAGAACAGCAGTTGGACCAGTGGCTGAGACAGAAACTGCTACCCAGCTCCCATTAACTTGATGTCAGGTTGCTGTAAGGTATGTTTAAATTCAAGAATCTGTCACCTGTCCTCAATTTAACAACTAACATTTCACCTGCTGAGATATTAAGAACAGTCTTTGGTGTTTTTAATTGTCATATCATTCCCAGCTAGCCAGGCATGCTGTCAGTGACTCCTAGCCCTTCTGTAATATAAAGCTTTTTTTTTTCCTCCAATATGCACTAGGGAATGGTGGGAGAACAACCATCAAAATGTTGGTGTCACGTTCTGGGGATATCTGAGAGAAGTTTTTTTGACTACCCTAGAATTGGCAGTTGTGCAAACCTGATGATCACAGTTTTATCTGATGGCCAGCAGACACAAGCACTGTCCTACAAAAACTTGAACTAACAAGAAACTTATATTAACACAGGTTCCAATCCTACATTTGAAAGAGTGGCTTGTCATGAACTTTGGAAAATAAAGGAATGTAACTACAAGTTACTAAGCTCCACAAGATGAGGCAGGCCTCATTTTCACTGGTGCTCTATTATACTCAGAATATTTCTGTTAAAGATGGCTGTATTTTAACCTTGGATGAACATTTATTTGTACCAGGAAGTCAAGCATGCTGCACTCTAAGGAGATCATGTAAGTCTGATATTGTGGACTAGAAGACAGTCTCAGAGTGTCAGAATCTAGATGAATTCAGTTTTTTAACATCTGCATTTTTGTGTGTTTCAGGGAAAATGGTCAAAGATGAGATGTGGCAAGGTCTTAATTCTAGATGTCTAGTTTCATGCTGCCAAAACCACAATGCAGAGGGCTCTTCTGTTTTGATGTGGCAGGTGAAGTTAATAGGGAGGTATTAGGCAAAATTGCCAACTGTTGGCAAGTACCTCCATGTAGATTTGAATAAGGTGTATTAAAAAAAATATAAGAATTACAAAATTTTCAATTTTGGTAATAACATATGTATTGACTTTGATATTCTCACATAGTAGCCCAAAAGAAAAAGTTATCATTCTTGACCTCATTAGTACAGGCAGCAGCCAAACGTGGGCTCCAGTTCTTCCAGCGTTTTTTCTTCCTCATACATTGAGATACACTCATCCTCCCAGAAAAGCTTTGTTCCTGTGCTTCTGTGACTTAGAAAATTTTTCAGTGGAAAACAGGTCCTGTTCAATCGCATATGTTTTTTGGTCTAAATTATGTTCTTTTGTGTCACAGACCAACACAAATGTTTATGGCCAGAATCACTGGCACTGCTGCAAGTCCCTCAGTAGTATTTGGATGGCAAAATCAGTGACACCAAGTGTCATACTGCAGGCCCTGGGTGGCCTGTCAACCACTGTAAGACAAACAAATTAAAATATTGGAGCTCTGCCAAACACAGTGCTTCAATAAGAATCTCAAATTCCTATGTTCTGGCATGGCAATCACGGCAGTCACTCTCAAACTGTACAAGTCAAAAAAAAAGTAGTGGAAAGGAATCTTCATCTAAGCTTTAAAGTACAGCACAAGGCAATTTAAGAGTGATCAACTACCATTGATACTGCACTGCTGTACTGTGGGGAAACTTAGAAAGAAGCTGTGGAAGACTTGCTGCTGTCTGTTTTGCAATGACCAAGCTGGAACTAGGCTGGGATGTAAGTCACAACATTGTCACCCCCGAGCGAGCTTGACCACATGAACTTGCCCATCAATAAATACAGTTCAACCACTTGTTTTCTCTTTCAGAAAATAAAGAAAATAATAAAGTAGATCTGGGCTGTGGAAACTCACAGAGTCTCTGTTGCATCATTTGTCAGTTCCTATTGCAGAAATATACAATCATAGAAGAATTGGTTGAGGTCAACACCAGGATGTCAGTCAGTCCATCCTTCTGTTTAAAACAACACTTACCATCATTCCTAGTTTATTATATCTATCACCAGGTATCACTGACTTTAAGCAACAGTAGAGCAATGGGTTTGCTTAGTTGAATATTGAAAAGCAGAAAAGTCCACCCTCTCTCTACCTAGCTGCTTTCAGTGTTGCACTGCCCTGCTGGTGAAGGAATTCATCTTAATGTCCCATCTGAAAACTCAAAGTCACAACTCATGTCCCTTGCCCCTTTTAGGTTCTCTGCTACTGTCATGAGAAGTCTGTGTTATCCCTGTAATACCTGTAATATCAAATTTGTGGACAACACTAAGCTGGGTCAGAGTGTTGATCTGCTGGATGGTAGCAAGGCCCTGCACAGGGCCTGGACAGGCTGGATAATGGGCCAAGGCCAACAGCATGACGTTCGACAAGGCAAAGTGGCAAGTCCTGCATTTTGGCCAAAACAGCCCCATGCAATGATACAGGCTGGGGATGGAATGGCTGGAAAGCTGCCCTATGGAAAAAGACCTGGGGGTGCTGATTGACAGCAGCTGAACATGATCCAGCTGTGTCCAGGTGGCCAAGAAGGCCAATGGCATCCTGGCCTGTATCAGCAATAGTGTGGCCAGCAGGAACAGGGCAGTGACCATCCCCCTGTATTTGGCACTGGTGACGGCATACCTCGAATCCTGCATCCAGTTCTGGGCCCCTCAATTCAGGAAGGTCATTGAGGTGCTGGAGCATGTCCAGAGGAGGGCAACCGAGCTGGTGAAGGGTTTGGAGCACATGTCCTGTGAGGAGCAGAGGTTGTTTAGCCTTGAGAAGAGGATGCTATGGGGAGACCTTATAACTCTCTGCAACTCCCTGAAAGGAGGTTGTAGCCAGGTGAGGTTTGGCATCTTCTCCCAGGCAACAAGCAACAGGAGGAGAGGACATAGTCTTAAGATGCACCAGGGGAGTTTTAAGTTGGACATCAGAAAGAAATTCTTCACAAAAGTGTGATTAGATATTGGAATGGGCTTCCCAGAGAGGTGATGGAGTCCCTGGAGGTGTTTAAGGAAAGACTGGATGTGGCACTTAATGCCACGGTCTAGTTGATATGGTGGTGTTAGGTCATAGGCTGGATTCAGTAATCTCAGAGTTCTTTTCCAACCTAATTGATTCTGTAGTTCTGTGATTCTCTGATCTCTTTGTGTAGCCAGTCTGCTACTCAATCTCCCTTTAGCCCTTCCTTTGCCAGACAGAAGAAAGAAGTACAGCTCCCTCAGGTTTTCCTCAAAGCTCATGCAATTTATGTACCTGGCCATCTTTGACAGACACTTCATAGACCCTCTCCAAATTTTAACATCTCTCTTGAATTGTGTGTGGGTTCCCAAAAGTGTACACAGTAGACCAGCTATGCCCCATTCCTCCAGCAGCATATTAAGCACAAAATAACCTCCCTTTATCTGCTATGCTCCCCCTAAGCTCTTAGTGGTTTGCTTTGCTCATGATGGGAGCACGTGGCTGGCACATGTTCAGCCTGGCATCAACTTTACTGATTGTTTAAAGAGATGTGTTATATCTGAATGCTTAGAGTTGATCCTAAGCTCTGCTCCTGGTTTGCAATGTAAAGTATCTCTCCTGAAGGGACTGGACCCTAGGTGAATAATGCTAAGAGAAGAAGGTGACATGTAATACTCACCAGATGGCTTCTTCCCACACTGTTTTTTAGAGGAGGGCTGTCCTGTGCTGCTTTCTTAAAAGCTGATCTACTTTAGCTGCTCAGAAAACAGCTGTGGTAGTTCTTAAGAACTGTTTACTGATTGAAACCATGTAATATTATTAGAAACATTTATAAGTATTGAAAACATAACAATGCTGAATGATCTAGCCTCTTCATGGAACAGCTGATATGCTGGTAACATTCTCTGAGATGTTTTACAGCTGTAAATTGTGATTAAAAGAGTGGGGGAAAATGAGCACAACAGTGGGAACTGTTCCAAGGGCGGTGATAAAGATCTCATTCCTTGTCTGGAATTGCCCTTTAAGCCCTAGACTCTTAATCAGCAGCAAAAGGAAGTAAAAGCTTCCTTCCCTGACTAGACCTGATTTCAACAAAGATGTGAGAGTGTCTTTCACAAAATGCTCCCGTCACAATCTGTGTAAGAGCTGCTTTAAAAATAAAAATTAAAATAGCTTGGTCTTTTGCTTCCTTCAGTTGTTAGACTAAATAATAAGAGACCAGCACCCTTTCTGATGGTCACTTTCATGAATACAAAGCTGCCCCTGTTCCACTGAGATAAAGCACTTCAGCAGTGTGTGTTCTGCTTCACCAGATACAGTTTATCTTGTTTAGATGATGACATTTATGTAAGTAATCTACATCCAAAAAGTGAAATATAAACATCTTTATAGGAAAAAAGTATCTAAAGTTTGCTGGGAGATGATTGTATTCTTCAAATCTTCCCATCAGTAGAAAAGTTTTCCAATTCCAGATCTGACAGGGAATTAGGACTGTTGTCCTAAAGTGTATTTCATACCATGTCATGTAAAGAGCATAAATTTCTGTCTTACTAGGTCAGGGCAGGGAAGGAACACGGCACAGACTGAAAAGCAGAGGCACATCTGTACCTCATTACTATGAAAGAGCCTCTGGCCTTTCCAATGCTAACATAGCCCAAAGACACTGAAACCTAATGGAATAATGGTGACTAAGCCTGAAGAATGATGAACCCATATGGAAACGGGCTTCATGAAACGAGCAAAGACTGACAGGAACTGGGGTCAGAAATAGCAGCAAAAGGTAGTCAGCTGCTGAGGAAGAATACACTCTATGTTTTGAGTGTGTGGCTTGGCAGGTTGCTTGAATACTCTCCTTTTATTGAACAGAGAAATGGAAAATTTGATAAATGTTTGTATTTAAGTGCTTAAAGAGCATCCACATGTCAATATTGAAGGGAATTTTTATTCCAGACATGGATAAGAATTTGGGTACTTTCAGAAAGTCCCATTAACCAGTTCTGTAAATCCTTAAATGACAAATGTCATAGTAAACCACTGGAGAAAGTCTTCCATTGTATAACCCAAGAGGAAAGCTGTTGTGTTTTATACAGGATAATCATTACTCCAAATACAATGAGTCAGGCTGTAGATCTGTCATGGAGAGCTTTGAACTCATAGCAAAAAGCCATAATTCATAGCAGCTACAGTTTGGAATATTTACTTAGGATTGCACGTGGCCTTGCCTTTACGGAGAATAGGAAATGTCACTAAATTTGCTTAGTCAAACTGACTGTATTGTAATAAGTGCTGCTCCCGCACTTCTTTTCCTTTTTCCCACCAGTCTCTCAGCTCAGAACTAGAGCCCTGAATCTGCCTTTCCATAGAGGAAAAACATCTTTTCCCTTTGTTTGCCTATCCTTGTTACTTTTATGACCTCTGGCAGCTTCTGAAAACTGCCTCATAGAAGACAAAAGAGCTATAGTTTCTGGTGTATGACTGATGAAGTAGGCATGTAGGCATGTGTGTAAGAGCTGGAGAATGGAGCTGTAACATACTCCAAGTGCTTCTATCTAGGGCACAGTTGAATATTATGCTAAATTAGGTTTGCAGACAAGTACCTCAGACCAGTCTGTGAAACCTCTTTTCCTGTTCAGGTTTACTAGCTTTGATGTTCTTATCTGCAGTACTTTCAAAATGCAAAGGCCACCCAGAGAAGTTCAACCTCTGAAGTTAAGTGTGAATTTAAACCAGTATAAATACCTACTTTTTATTTTAACAGCTCCCGTGGTCTTCAGTATAGTTATTTTGATCTTACAAATATTGGTGAAATTTGCGGATTTGTTTGCACAGTCTGCATTTTTGCTCCTGACAAGTTGTCTTAGTTTACAGCTGATATTCATGTTAAGTGCTGATGAAAACACTTTATTTAAATATTAATTGGAGAGAGTCCAAAAAATACGTTTCAACTAAAAAAAAGTTGACAGTTTAAAATCCTGACCCAATTAAAACTTTCAAATTAAGCATGTTGGTCAGTGTAATATGTTAATTCTCCCTGCCATGTTGTGTAAGATGCTTTAAGCAGGCTGTGCTTTTCAGCCTAGGCAGAGTGTAGACAGAGTATGCCCAACTCCAAGGAAACCTCTCCCATTTGTTTGTGGGGATTTTTTTTTTTTTGCCCTGCAGTTTTAAGCCGACTCCCAAATGACAGAAATGGGACATTTGACAGGCATTAGGAGTTTGTATGGAAAGAGCAGAGAAATAATGCGAGTGGGACTGTTTTCAGCTGAAAACTAGAAGGTGCAGGGTTTACAGGTGGCTGTGGGATATCCTTTGTTAGCTGGTCTAGCAAATTGGATCAATAGGAAAGAGCTGATAGTGGGGCTCTGAAGGGCAATGTGTTTCGGTGAGTACAGGAACAGGGCTGACAGTGATGCTTCCTTACACAAGGGTAGTGTTTTTGCTGCGGGTTTTAATCTGAGTTAGATGCATGAATACAGATGTCACTAGGAAAGAATTTGAAATGTTCAGGTTGCCAGAGGTTGTGAAAGAAATTAACAAGGGGTGATAATGTGATTGGTCACATGTTTGTTCTCAAAGTATTTTTTCCCAAGAAAGCTTTAGCCTGGGTCATTAATGCTGCACAGGGTGGAGGGTGCCCATGATGATTTTGACTACCCAATGTTCAATATCATGCAGTGCTCAGTTCAGAGTAATAATCATGAATTATGGAGTTTCTTATCATGTATCCAATTACCATTCATTAGCTTCGGGTTTGGGAAGGGGTTTATATGAAAATAGAAGCATATAAAAGAGAATGTGTGCCTCCAGGGTGCCACAGTTTGTCCTTGCCTTTTGAAACTTTCAGAAAAAAGTATGAAATTACTACTTTGTCCACAGAAGCTGATGCATTGCACAGCCACCACTGGGTAAAGGCAGAGCCAGGCTGCAGATATGGAAATGAAGGGGAGGGTTAGCTCCTAGATTTCATTTTTAATGATTGGATTCCAAGCTAAATTTAGAGGGCCTTCTTTATTACAGGCTCTTCTGACACTGTGAAAGGGTCAGTTAACTCCTACAGACAGCTTGGTAGCCAGGGTTTTATCTAAGCTCCTGTTTACCAAATGCTTCTACTTGTCAAATGCAATTGAGATTGAGCTTCCTTGGGGTAGTTGCCTAAGGAGAAGTGGATCTTGAGCACCAACTTAAATACTGAAGTTGTTTCTGTGACCAGTACCACAGAAAAAGACATAGTTCTGTTGATAGAAATTAAGTAAATTGGAGAAGATTAAGGGGACAAGAATAAAGAGGATAGTATGGGGTATCAACAGGGATCAGAGCAGGGAGAGAGGATAGTAAAGAAAAGGACAAGGAGTGGTGAGGATGTGGACAGACAGAAACAGAAAAGGTCTACAGAAGCAGGATAAAAGAAAAGATACAACTATCTGAAAAGGCTCAGCAAAAGCCACATGTGTCTCCTCCAGTGATTTGCCTGAGCAGAGAGGAGCAGTCTGCTGTGATTACTGTTGCCTCAAATGATAGAGCTCTGTGCCATGATATTAAAAATTCAGCTCTGATGATAGGCATTGCTAGAATTGTCTTTTATAAGATCTGGAAAAGGGCTTGAAAATTACTGCCTGTGAAAAATATTGACTGTAAAATCAAACTCTTGTCAACCATGCCAGAAATAGTTACCTGTACTGTTTAAGTTGATTGTAACTTGCATTATCATACTTTCTAAATAGAGAATAGTATGAATTTTTTTCCCCCCCAGAGTCTTCATGGTTTTGGCTTACATTAATCATGTCACCTTTCATGACTCTCAGGGCTTTGTTCAATACATTGAGAAGTGCTAATAGTACGTTTTGGAGGCACTGCAAGTATTTTTAGAGGACTCCTGATTTCTTATACTGTAACACAAATCTGAGCCAAATTTCTTTACTGAATAATGTCTTGAATTGAACCACAAGAAGATGTTATCTGTTTGAAATAAACTGGAATTCCTGTGTTTTTCTGAGAGGATTCAGCTTTTAAAAAGGCAAGTCATTCATAAAAAAAGTAAATGTATCTCATGATAATGACTCTTTCAAAAGTTAATTTGGTGTTTTAAAACTACCATGTTCTGCAGGCGTATCAAAAGACCTAGAGAGCTTGTAGGGATTTAGTAAAGTACCAGCTTAAAAACGAGCTAAAGAATGCTTAGTGTCTCCGCTTTCTCACTGATTAATGTGTATTTTTAGTGGCTCCTTGTCTTTTAACTAATTAAAACAATGTATTAAAGCTGTGTATGGTTGACATACACCAAATAACACATGTAACATATTAAAGTTAATAAAAGGGGACTTGCTGATTAAGAGTTTATAAATGACAAAAGGACACTGCTCTCAGTTATATGAATTATTCTTTAACTTGAAGGCCGCTAATGTTGCTAATATAGCCCATTGTTGAATGCCTGCTATGAAGTTTTTAGTACCTCTGACTTTCATTATTAGTACAAAATCCTTGAGTGGTTCTTAATCATGTTGCCAATTTTTAAGCAGCTTTGAGACACCAATAGAAATTACTCCTTTTAAACCCAGTAAGTCCTGATGTGTAGTTCTTAACCTGTCCCTTCTTAGACATAAGCAGTGTTTAATGTTTGATGGTGTACATGCAAGTTCTAAATTCAGCATCACTACCGAGAATGGTTTCATCCCCCACCATCAGTCTCACCCCCCGCCATCACTACCCCAGAGGTTCACAACTTCAAAAAGGGTAAATATGTGAAAGTTAGGTATTTGTTAAATTGAACCTAAAGCGAGTAAATCCTTGCAGGCTGCAAGAAGGTTAGTGCAGGACTGCATACTGGAAACCCAGCAATGCACCACCTGTTAAGAAGGCTTGAATAAGGGTGAAAAGGAAGCAAGCATGTCTAATCAAAACAATAACCAGATTATTAGAATAAGAAGACATCTTTCAAAAAGATGGAATTGTATCCAAAAAAAGAAAAGACAAAGGATTTTAAACCCTGGCAGATTAATTGTATAAGTGCAATAGTGCATGTCAAAATGGAGATCAAGGAACAATGAGCTAAAAGGATCAAATGAATATTAAATTTTCGTGCAGACATGTGAAGAGCAGGAAGCACAGTAGAGAGGCTGCAGAGCCAAATGGTGCTCATGGAATTGAAGGAGCACTGAGAGGGCAAGAACACTGCTGAGAAGCCAAATACATTCTTTGCTTCAGTTTTCATTGTGAACTAAATTGGAGATCCATGTTAGATCCCTTTGGAGAGACAAGATGCTCCTCAGAGAGTATGTCTGACACTTAAGTGGCTAGAAAGGTCATGGAAACATTGACAATGGAAATACTAACTAATGATGGACAGTGGTTATCCATGGGCTTTAGAGAAGTCAAGGATGAAATTGTTGAATTGATACTGATAATGTGTAGCCACTTCATTTAAAACTATTTTGGTGCATGATGACTGGAACGATGGCAGATATTATACCAGTCTTTAAACAAGGTACCAGGGAGAAAGAAGGAAACTACACATCTGTAGCACAAGATTTAAACCAAAGAAGTTAGCAAAACTCTGAGAAATAATTTACTAGATGGATGTGTGAACATATGGGATTTGTGTGGGAAGATGGCTGGTTCATAATAATTAGTCAAGTCAGTTTCCTTCAAAAGCTCTTGGGAATCCAAAAAGCCATGGTGTAAGACATGGTTCAGCTATGAGATGGAATGCAAGAGATGAAGGAAAATGTTAATTACAGCCTTTCAGAAAAGTCAGCAAAGTCTGTGGGGGTCCATGCTCAAATCCGTTCTACCTAAGTGACAGGGGAGGAAGAAGACAAGGAAGACATTGAGTAGGAAGTGAAAGGATTTAGAGAGGATTTGTGTTCTTTCGGATAGTAAGGATAAGGAAGAAGAATAGTAGAACTTTTTGAAACTAGTGACTGGACAATATAATGTTAGATGAAATTCAACGCAGGTAAAGGTAAGGTGGAAAAATTCCTTTTTGCATGGATAATGGATTCTGCACTGACCAGTGACATTCAGGAGGGAAGCCTTTGGATTATGAACAGCAATTCAATGGAAAATGTCAATTCAATGTCTATTCAATAGAGTTCAAAAAAAGGCAAAAATTAAGTTAGGCATGATTTAGAAAGGAACGAAGGGCCAATAAATAGCATTATTTTGCATGCATAAATGCATTGTTTGCCCTCAGCATTCATACTGCATGCAGTTCTGCTTCTCTTATCATAAAAAAAAACAACAATAACAACAAAAACAACAACAACAAACAACCAAATAAAAACCCAACATGAAATCATAGAACATGCTGAGTTGGAAGGGACCCATCAGGATAATTAAGTCCAACTCCTGTCCCTCTGCAAGACACCACAAGAATCCCACTGTGTGCCCAAGACCATTGTCCAAATGCTCCTTGAACTCTGTCAGGCTTGGTGCTGTGACCACTTTTCTGGGGAACCCGTTCCAGTGCCCAAACACCCTCTGGGTGGAAAACCTCGTCCTAATATGTAACCTAATCCTCCCTTGACTTAGCTTCATGCTTTTTCTTCAAGTCTGTCACTGGTCATGAGAGTAAAGAAATCGGTGCCTGCTCCTCCTCTTCCCCACAGGAAGTTGCAAACAGCAATGAGATGCCCCCTCAGTCTCATCCAGGCTCAACAGACCAAGTGACCTCAGTCATTCCTCATATGGCTTCCCCTTAAGGCCCTTCACCATCTCCACTGCCCTCCTTAAGATGCAGTCTTAAGAGCTCAATATCTTTTTTATATTGTGGTGCTCAAAACCTTATACTGTACTCAGGGTAGGCTGCAAAAAAAAAAAACGTTGACTAAAACTGGAAAATCTTATCAAAGACGACAAACAAGGATGACTGAATGCGTGCCATAGCCAGTGTAGGATTTCCCAATTTGAAAAATAAACTGTTTATAAGGAAATGTGATAAAGGTTTCCAGAATCATGCATTGTGGAGACATAATGGTAAAGATGACAAACTCGCTGTCTCTTGCAGTCTACAACAGGCTTCTAGTAGGAACTGAATGCAAAGGAAATTGAAGAAGGCGGGTTTTGGCACAGTAGGTGGCAGACTTGAAGAACTCCTTTACAAAGAATGTTGTGGATATTTAAAATTTGTGTGAGTTGAAAAGGACAGCCACTTGGAAAAAAGATCAGTTTAGGATTTTTAAATGGACCAATCATGTCAGGCCTAGGCTGTGTCGATCTGAAAATATGTGGTGGTTAGGATAATATTTGAGATAAGTCTAGTGCCCTATACTTACTCTTCATTGCCATCTGTTCGTTGTCATTGTTGAAGAGAGGTTATGAAAAAGGATATTTGGTCTGTATTGGATTCTCAATGAGCATGCCTCACTGTAGGCTTTCCACTGGGATTATTCTAGGGGGATAAAATATATCATTGTGATAAACCTCACTTGTTGGGAGATTTGAGTGAATGATCTGTGCTGAAACAAATTTAATCTGTGGTTTATGAAGGATAGTCTTAAAATTAGAGAATCATTCAGGCAAAATGAGTTATTGGGGTCAAGGCTGCCTAGGGTTTGAAAAAGTTAGATGTGCTTAGTACTCCAAAATATAAATGGTACTCATTATTTAACCCTTGCACAATGCCTACTGTTGCCAAAACAACCATCATTCTCCAACCACAGGTGAAATTGGATCAACTACATGGTGACAGACAGCTTTATTTGATTCAGGATTTGATTGAGAACATAAGGAGAAACAACATTGATTGATACTAAATGTCCATCTAATATCTTGTCTATGACAGAGGCCAATAGTGAAAGAAGATAATAAAGCATAAGGGATACCTTCCTTAAATATCTAGGTCTGCCCTTAGGCAACTTCCTCTATGGAAACTGCTGCATGTGTATTCCCTTCTCTACACCTCTTTCAGGTCTCCTGCATATATTTTGAACAATAATGGATCTATATGAAGTATTTTAACTGTATGGGTACATTTAGCAGGAGTATTTAAACATAGGGGTTTATATAGTGGCATGATATCTTCTGCCTTGTTCGCCATTCCATACTTAGAATTTCCTAATATGTGGTTGGTTTTGTGCTTGTTATTGGACACAGAGTCAAAGTTTTCAGGGAAGTATAACCTCTACGTCATGCTACTGCATAGAAACATTGATTTCAGATCCTGTAGTAATGGGTATATAAATTTAGGATTGCTCTAAATTTATCTGAATTTCATCTGCTATTTTGCAACCTAGTAAACCTCATAACATCTTTCAGCTAGACATTTGTCTTCATTATCCTCAACAAATTACCTCATAATGCAATTTTCTTGTCTTATCCTCTGTGTGTCCCTTCACAGTGACCTGCAATGAAAGGTACCTCCAAAGAGAATACATGTTTAGAGTCCTGCTTTATTTAATTTAGCCCTGGCTTTGCTGTTAATCCCATGCTTTTATAGTGGACTCTGTCAGAGGTATTTCCTCTTTGGACATTATGCTATGAAACAATAGGCACACATGTAATGTAAAACAATGCCATTTATCATAGGTTTCATGCTATGCTTTTCTGCAGCAGACCAGAAAATGCTCTGAAATAGTTTATTTGTGGGAACTCAAGGGCTATATTACTTAGAGTTATTAAGATTGTGACTGCTGTATTAAGGAAGGAAAAGCTTCAATGGAAGCCTGTGACATTTTCTACAAAGGGTAAATACATTTTATAACAGCATTGTTGGGCAAATCCCTTCAGGATCACAACACAATCAAAAGTAACTGGGTGCTGCTCGATACTGTGTTTCTCACTGCACGATAACATGCCATTGTAGTGAACTATGAGAAGAAAACAGTATTTAATGTGTTTGTGACTCTCCTCCATAAACTTTTATGATAAATGGCATTTGACACCATCAGAGGAAAATAAGTGCTGGTGCAAAGAAGAATCAAATGGGAATCAGAAGCTAAGACAGTATACAGTCGAAACACTGTCCCATATGGTTGGCATATTAGCCACAGCCTCTAGGCAGCCCAAATTTATTGAAATGAGCACTGCTACAATCCCCTACAGCCCCCCCCCATCGACAATATTGATTAGGTGACTTCTTGGTGAAAGGATTGTAGGGCATGAAACACCAACCTGGTAAAAAACTTCAAAATTTATTCTCTTTTTACAATGGGCTTTTTACTGGCAGACCAAACTGGAATAAGTTTGTGTAGGAAGGGGACTGGCAACATGTGGCTGGAGAAGGGGGCACCCATAGCAGCTGACATCTCTAAGTTCTCTCTATGTATGCACTTTCTTTTCTCAACATATTTTTGACGTATACTTCATAATTGCAGAAGTATTTTCACTTAGGTACTTCTCTTCCTTCTGCCAATAATTTGAAATCAGCAGGACATAATTGCAGAAGTATTTTCACTTAGGTACTTCTCTTCCTTCTGCCAATAATTTGAAATCAGCAGGACATAATTTCTTATTTTGTGAATAGATAACAGCACTAAGTCTACTAAATTTATTTCTCTGACAAAGGAGTTTTTCAAATTTGCATGTTAACAAGGGGAAAATACTGTACTTTTCCACTTGTAAATGTTAAAGAACTTCATAAGCCTTATGTATTTTCCTTTTTGCTACTCACTTTTTGTAAGCAATATATAATATGAATTTTAGAGAATAGTAATTACCAGCAGCCTAGCAGTCCCATTCTGATGGTTTTGCATTGCAGAGGTATCACTTGCAAATAACAGGAGAGAAATTTTACTCGTGAAACTGCATTCTCAGATCAGTGATGATGTATAAGAAAGAAAAGGATAGGTCTACCTTGGTTAAAAGCCCAGTTTAACTGTAGCCAGAGCTGAAACACAATGCCATCTGTTTGTTTCACTCTTCCTGTCATTGAACTTTTTGAATTTGTCATAAATACCTGCAAAAAGCATAGGCAAAAATTAATTTAGATGATTCATTATATGGTCACACTCTTTAGCCTCTTTTTTTCCAGGGCTATAGAACTTTGCTTCTCTGTACCTGCTGCCTGGGCTTATATCCTGACATCATAGGCATTGTGAAATTGTAAAATGGAAGTTTTTCGTTAAAGGTGACTGTTTAACTGTTGTGTCATGAGCATTTAAGTAACCCAGGAATAAGGTTTGTGTAGTAGCTGTGCTGTGAGAAGTTCTGATAGCAAGTATAGTAAAGACTGGCTTCTTTCATCAATCCATGAAAGATAAATGTAATCCCTATTAAAAAAATAATTATAGGCTTGACATCAAAAAGAAAAACTAAAGAAAGTATAGTTTCACAATATAAAGAAAGTATAGTTTCACAATATAAATATAGTTTCACAGTGAGGGAATTGGAATTTCTATTTGTCTTCTGCTTCTGCCAATGGTTTTTGGTCTCACATTGGATGAATGGCTCACCGTACAGAGAAGCTGTACACGATAGTGGGACAGTGATAGAATCGGAAAATGGTTTGGGTTGGTCAGGGCCCTAAAGATCATTTAGCTCCAACCCCACCACCATGGACCTGCACGTCTGCTGCACCAAATTGCTCAAAGCCTCATCCAGCCTGGATAGTCTTAGTCTCATGTGTTTCTTTACCCTCATTCTTTTCACTTGTTGCTCCGTTTTCCCTCTCCTTTAGGTTAGTCTTCAGGTCTTGCTTTGAAAAGTATCTCTTGATCCTTATCCTTGTCCTCATGCTCTCCATACCCCAAGCAACACTGCCCCAGCCTCCCAGTGTGGCTTCAGCAGCACTCCCTCAGGACTGCCCACCATACTTTCACCCACAGGAGGAAGTTCCTATGTTGAACTCATTTGTTAAGTACTGGAATGTATTTGCTGATGAACAAAACATACCTGAGGCAAGCTGTGTTTCACTGACCTGTCTAAAATAAGTTTTCCATAAAGAGCAGAGTCATTGCTAAAGGAGCTCCATGTTCCCTATATCTCACTGATAACAGTGTCCTGGTTTTCTGGACAGAGATCCCTAGAGTGCACCAGGTAGGATGCACTGTGGCCAGCCTGGAACTACAAAGCTGCTCTCCTGCTTGAAACTGTCCAGCTGGCAGGAGGTTCAGCCTCAGCTTCTCTCCCTGGGGACCCTATTTTCAATCAGTTGAAAGGCTTGAGGAAAGAAAACATTTATAGAAATCTGTCCACAGATACTGTTTTAAAATGTTATTTTTTAAAAAAATGCTATTTATTTAAAATGTTATTTTTTAAGTTTTCCCTCTTAAAACTCACACACATAAAAGTAAAATTGCTTACTGAAAAAAAATGTATTTTGGTTCTTTTTTGCCACGTGAGAGTGAATAAGTCTTGGGACTTACTACCTATATCATTCTAGAAGAAATTAAAGGTTTTAATTTTCTTCCTGTAAAGGATGGTTGATTTCCTACATCATAGGAATGGTGCTAATTACATGGTTTGCAGTGGGGGTGCCACTGTACCAGACATTTTGAACAGAGTCCCTTTTCAGAACTGCTGCCTATCTGATAGGTGCAAAATGAAATGAGGGAAATTATCTCTCCCCCAAGGAGTCTGTGTAGCCTCCTGACTTGGTATCTGAAAATTTCTCATTTGCCATATGTAGTTTTATAGAGGTGAATGTAAGGAATGGGAAGGGACTCAAACAGGACTGTATGGATTAAACCTGGTAAGCAAGACAGGACTTTGCCTAGTCAGGATTTACTGTCTTCTGTATTCTCTGTTCAGCAGAGGCCATGCAACTTCCTCACCAAGCCATTTCCATCCAGCATGGTAAGTTATGTAAACTGTAACATACTATAAAACATCGCATTCTGAAAGGAAAACAATGTCTCTGTGTAAACATTGCGAACAGCCAAACTTACTCTAAAGTTTGTATCTAATTTGTGGAGTGAACTTAGCCTCTGTGAACTTCATTTCTGGCCACTGAATCTTGGAACTTCTTTCTTTCATGAGCTCTCTATCAAATCTTTACCACAGCATTTTTGACTCTTAACCTTGCTGTAAATAAGCAAACACAGAGATCATCATTTTATCCCTCTGGCCTCTACTTGTTTGACCTCTCTTTTTTCATCCTTAGCAGCTTCTTCCAGATCTTATGACTTTTGTGTCATCATTCTTAATTTAGCTCATAAACTCCAATCAGGAACCTTTTTTACCTGTTGCCATGCATTAACACTGCTGTCTAAAATTAGAATAAATTGTGTTGCATAATCCAACAATAATTCTAATACTAGGGTTCTGTTATTAGCCTAAATAAAAATTCTGAGTGGTTTTTCCAAGCTTGCCACAACAGTTCAGGCTTTTTTTTTAGCAGTCGTGTTCTCTGATTTTTAGTCCTGAAGTGCAGGTCTTTTCTATGAACTTTCATAATGCTAAATTAAATATGTATATGAACTTTATCTCCAAACCTGAAGTCAATGAGGTCGAGGAATACATTTATTTACTTAATACCCAGGAAGTGAAAGAAGAACCAGTGCTTTCCTGTAGTTGTGCCTCTGTATGACTTGGTCCTTTCCAAAACTGATGAATCATATTTGCTCAAGTTTTGTATTGGAACTATTGATGATGGCAAATTTTTCAGTCTTTCCAGTGAAGCCTTTTAGAGGTCAAAGTACATCATCACCTGAGGGTGAGGGAAGTGTGTTCTTAACCATGTATTTTGTAAAATGGTAAAATTGTGTGAAGTTTCTATAAACTGCAATTTGTGCTTGCATTAGGAAGTTAAGGTTAAAATTACTGATTAGAGCACTTGTTTTACTAAAACTGACAAGAAGTATTTTAGATATGGCATTACTTTCGACAATGTTAACAGCAGAATATAATCCAGCATTTTTTCTCACCTAGTTACTGGATACAGATCCTATAAATCATTTACCAGCTGTTGATAGCATAGGTGAGTTCTTTTTGATAGGAAAGTTAACTCAAATGTCATTAATATCAGAGAATTATTGGGAAGCCACTAACTTCAGATGCTGAACATGTGCCTACATCTAGGTCTATAAAAGTTTATGAGAGTTTTTTCCTCCAGTCCTGTTCGTGTAGTGTTCTTACTCAAATTTTGAATGATAGAAGGAAAAGTACACATCATTTATGCCTTCTTAGGGCTCCTTTGTGACAAGCTGTCTGTGTTGAAACCAATTGTGTGGAGACAGTATGATGTAGACCTGACTGAACCACCTATAAACTGGTGAGTATGGCACGTGTGTAGCACAGCAGTGTAGAACTGCACTAGGCAGAAAACACATTAAATGTTCCATTACTTGGATAGCTTTCCAAGTGCATGTTTCAACACAGGTCACATCTTATAGTTCCTCTTGACCAGGCTAGCATAGAAGGTTGCAGCAGTATTCCCGGTGAAGATGGGAATCTTCTTCGATTATTGAGTTGAGCAATTCCAAGTCTAAAACTTTTGTGTGTTAAGCCCACTGGTCCTGAACACAGGGCTAATGTCATCATCAGGCACTGAAGTATGGTGCAAGGAGCCAGAAAAAAACTTGGGCAGACTGGTGTATCCACACAATGCAGTGAAGCACTGTGGAAGCAATGTAACTCCTCTGGAATGGCACTGACAGGAAGAAAAGCAAACCTGCCTCTTGAACATGAAGCCCCTTGGACTTCAAGCACGGAAGTGCTCTGACCCATAAGCACCTGCTTCCTTTTCTGGAGACTTCTTCTAGGATACACATACCTTACTGCATCACACACTTGCACGCCCTAGGAGAGCTTCTGTACAAAATTCCAGTCCCCTCAGTCCATGCCTTGCATGGACTTAAAGGCATAAAAATCACAAATATAAATTTCCTGCAGATCCTTGTCAAGTATAATAGAAGAACATCTCAACGGACATTTCCCATTTCCCATAGTAAAGGAAATCGGATACAATATGAACCTCTTATCTACCTTCTGCAAAACTTCATTATAAATACTTCTTGTCATGTTGCCCTAATAGTCTTAAATAGTATTAACATTCATTCCTAGAAGTGTTTTTCAGCCTTCCAGTTGTGTAGCATTCTTTTTGAGAGAGGATGACCACGTGAGGCTGCACCCCCAGTTTAAGGAGATCTCTCTGGCTCTATTTGCCCTGTCCCTTGTCTATCTGACTGCTCTGCCAATAGCTTTGCATCACTGGTCTGTCATCACGGGCTGTCATCATGGTGTCCTTGAAGTACAAGTGGCAGCCAGCTCCCTTTCCTGAAATGATTTACAAAGCTGGAGGCAGGAGTCTGGCTGTGGAAGCTGCACGGGATAGGGACCAGGGCAGTCTCCTGCCCTGCAGGACAGAGATAGCTGGGTTTCAGCTTGAACATTAGAGAGGGAAAACTCGTGTTTCCCAAATCTAGCTCAGGCAGTGGTTTCTGGAGGAAGGGGGGCTGTGGCAGCATCAGGGAGCAAAGTATGCCCTATGAAGTGCTTGAATGATTATTCTTCTGTGTCTTGCCCTTGCAGAACCCATAAGGCAGGTGTGACTAGTGTAAACTTTGCCTACCAGTCAGTGCTAAAATTAATTTCTCAGCATTCACTTACTGATGCCATCCCAAATTTTCTCACATCTCTTGTCATGACTTTCACGTTACTTGAAAAATGCTGCTATCCTTTCCTTGTTTTCTCCTCTCTGCTTACACAGTGATACTAAGCACTGGAACAGACTGCCCAGGGAAATGGTGGAGTCACCATCCCTGAAGGCATTTAAAAGATGTGTAGATGTGGCACTTGGGCACATGGTTTAGTGGTGGGCTTGGCAGTGCTGGGTTAACAGTTGTGCTGGCTGATCTTAAAGGTCCTTTCCAACCTAAATAATTCTATGATTCATGACAGACCTCTATTGCAAAATGGCCACATACAGGAGTCAGAAACAGGGCCAGACTACAAAAGAGGGCTTTAGAAATATTGGCCAGACATGCAGAGGTAGGGTTAAGAAAGCCAAAGCTCAGCTTGAACTGGCAAGGCCATCAAGGGCAAGACAAAGAGCTTCAGCATCTGCATGAGCAAAAAAAGGCCAAACAAGTAGATGTGGGCTCACTGCTAAGCAGAGTTCTTGATTTCATGGCCGCAAACATGGAAATTTGCGAATTTCTTCTATATCCTGAATTATAAAAACAAATCTTAACCCATTAAATCTCAATAATATACAGAGGTGAAGAAGTCCTTTAGGACTGGATAGCTGTATGTTCACTTGCTGACATTCGGCACACATGTTTTCAGCTCATGACTCTTTCCTGACTGGAATTTAAATTCTTAAGGTCACACAGCTTATAGTACTAACATTTGGTTAATCCTGTTTTATTATCAAGGATAGGCAAAGTAATAGGTGTTTTTTAAAGACAACACTAGAAATGAAATAATATAATATGTTTTCAAATTAAGTATTGCATGTCTTTGTTGCTACAGAAAAAACACTTGAAAAAACTTTTAAAAAAATGACAAGTAGGAGGCTGAAAGAAAAAAGAGTCCAAATTATTACTCAATTCTTGAAAGGTAAGCTCATCACCTGGATTTTGAGGATCAAACGAATATTTTTGATTAATGCTTTGAATTGCCTGATACAAAGCTGGATTATATCAATGAACAAGCTCTCATTAGTTGTTGGGACATCTGCTGCCAAAGGAAAATTACAAAGTAAAAGTATCTTTGCTAGGGCACCATTAAGAATGTTCTGTTGAAGTGTTTTCTGATTCCCTTTTGGTATTGGGCAACATGTCATATTTGTGGTTATGACTTCAACATATTGAAATATAAAATATCTGCATGTGTGGCAACAAATAGCATAATTTCTTTCTTCATAATGAAGTAGAACTGACAGTTATTGTGAAATGTATGGAAGCTTTAGTTCCTTTTAAATACAATATAACTGTTTCATGGCACTGTGTCCCAAGGCAAGGTCAGACATGAATTCAACAGTATTACAGGGAGTGGACCCCCAGTTCTGCATCATAACTACAGTAATCCCTTCTGGGTTGCTTAAAAAAAGTAGGAGAGTGCTTTGACATTTATAAAGTTGATGTTAGAAGAGTTGATGATCTAAAAAAAGTTATCAGTGATTTATTGCCACAGTTCTGTGAAGCGATGAATTTGTAATGTGTTGGTTAATGAGAAAGACAGACTTAACCATCCTCTCATCTCCAGCCAGTGTTGCAGGAGGTTAACACCCTTTGATGGTTTACAGCAGCAGTTCATGCAGAATTGGGTGACTAACAGCACGGAGCAGATCCAGATTCAATGGACATGATGCACATTTCCTTCAGCCGCTGCAGCTCTTTGCCAGTACACTTCAATTATGATTTACATCCTCACTGCAAGTCCTGCCTTTCATGTTTCCTGAATAAAAACAGTCATTGTTTGACACGTGTACAAAGGGCTGGAAACAAGGCCCCTAATATTATTTTTGATACTGTTCTGTTGAGAACGAGAGTAGCCTTGTTTATTCAGTAAGAGATTTGATTTTCAAAACAAGACTGGAACCTTTCTTCTGACTCACCTGTTTTGTGCTGTGTATCTCCCATCTTAAGTGCTTCCTTTGAGTTCCCTTTACAAATACCATCTGTTCTAAATAAAAAATAAGTCAGGATGCTGTGTTTATATTCAAGTTCTTGAGTGCATGTAGATACTACCATATGGTTTTATTTAATTTCTAAAAGGAAATTCCTTCAAGGTCCACCTGTGCAACAGCTGAATAGGAAACCTGCAGAGCTATTACAGTTCCCAAATAAGTTACTTCCTGCCCAGATTTCCACATAGAAGTCTTCCAAACCTGCAGAGAGGGTGTGCTTTTGACCAGTTGCTGATTTTCCACTGTCTCCCAGCTTATCCACTTAAAAAAAAAAACAAAAACAAACAAGCCAAAACCAAACCCCAAAACATAAATGAAGTCATAAGTACTGGTAGATGTACATGAAGGAGGAAGTTCTTCAGACTGGGACCTTCTTTTCATGGCATCATTGGCTAGGACAGCAGGATTGTACCTGGCATCAGAGCTCCTGGGCATTACTCCTATACAAATGCAGTAGTGGGCGAAGAAAACCAGTATCAAACGTATAGTTTAAACATTCCCTGAACAGTTTCTTCTGCAGATGCAGAAGAGAACTTATAAAGGGTTAGAACCAATTTATAGTAATCTCCACACAGGAAAAGGTTTTAATCTAACTTTATGGTTGCCCAGGTTCAGAGGCCTGGCAGCCAGATGAGCTTTTGGTGCAACTCCATGTAGCCATGGAGTTTTACCTATACCACACTAATTTGTGTGTTAAAAACTGTTTCAAATCCACCAAGATGATGAAGGAAGTTGTCTCAGAATAGCTAATGTTTCTGGGTGATCCTCTAGTTACTCAGGGTAACTCCTTGCTCTGGTGCCTTCATTTATACTGAGATAAGTTACCCCTCGCAGGGTGACTGTTCTTGGAAAGAGGAGAATTGGGCAGGATATTTCCATTTCTCTCTTTGAAGCTTTTCTGTGTTAATCATTAAATATTTTGTCAAGCCCAGCCATGAGGACTGTAACTTGTGTTAGTGGAAACTAAGGTTCCTTGCTCCACAGAACATGATGAAATCCATGAGAAATGGGCCATTCTAACAGCAGAAACAGGGAAATCTGCTTGGCGTTCACCTGTAGTCTGGTGTCTGTGTTGTGGAGCTGAATCAGAGCAAGGAGTAATTTAAACCATAGCCTGGCTTATTGGCTATTTTAATGTATATAAGTGGGATCAGGAGTCTCCCCAAATGAAATTTCCATTGATATTAACACATTCCCACAACCTTTTCTTATTCATTGGTATCTTCTGTCAGTTTGGTCGGAGAATTCCCCATCATCTTTACTGGATGTTGACTATGGCGTGGTATAAAAATGGCCAAAGATTCACAGGACCAGCTGAGATTCAGAAGAGCTTGAGGGAAAGAGATGTGCTAGTCCTGGACCTGCTGACAGGGAGAACTAGCAGAGGATCACACAGGTAGCTTTCCATCTCTTACAGTATCCCTTTCCTGTAAGGTGAACTCAGCACAAGGAAACACAGGAAATACCATAGTATAAACTTAAGAGAAGGATATGATGGTATGGAGATCAGAAAATGATAGTGGGATAACAACTTGGTTTATGTGAAAAGTAATTGTAGGACAGCTATGTTCAAAATAATTTCACTTATGCCAACAGATAATAAAATATCTAGAAAGTCACTGCCAAAGAGAATGGATAAATAGAGAGGTTTTTCCAGAGGGAGAAGTCAGAGCTATTTTAATTGTTAATGTATTCAGAATGCATATCAGTGATGTTTATTTACCTTATCAGAATATTTTGTGTGGCTCAGGATAGTTTTACATTATTAATAACACATTAAAAGAAGAGATACCTTCCTAGACATTGCTAATCTGTATTTTGACCTGCTGCTGCCTTCAAATCTTGTTTGAAAAACACTCTGAATTTACATAAGAAAATCTTTCCTATTTTATAGAATGGGTTTGCTACTTCTTTTGTTTAATTATGTTCTAGTTTTTGAGTGAACTTTCTGTTCACTCAATTACTAAACTTACACGTGTAGCATTGCTGTAAATCTGTATTAGTATAAATCTCTCATGATACATCATTTTGTATTATTTTTTATCTGATGTGCATATTTGAAAATTTTATTTCTCTTTTAAAAAAATATATTGTTATGACAGCTTAATTTTTGGGAGAGGGCTTCACTGAACTCACAAAACATTTGTGGGTTTTAGTTTTATTTATTGTTCATCTGTTCACTATTTACAAAAGACAATTTTTTTTTTGTGAATGGCAAAATATTGGTGGGTGATGTATATACTCTCCTTCATATGGTATCACAATCCAGACACTTTTACAAGTATTAGAAACTATAGCCATTTTACAGGTCTTACTGGAATATTAAATCTCTCATTTCATAATCCCATTAATTAGATAATTTTAGCAGGGCAGGCTGACTACCTAATCCCAATAGAATTTTTCTCTGACTAAGGCATGAGTCCAGGATGTCTGGGTTACATGTCCCTTTTTGCCAGATTACTCAGCCTCTTTGTGTGTCACTGTTTCCTTAGAGTGGAAATAGCATGTGGAGTATTTAAGCACACTTAATATTAGAAAGGGCCTTGAGATGTTTGCATAAAAGATGCCATAGAAAATTATAAACATTAGACTCCATAGGTTCTTATCCATGAGGACTTTATTTCCAAAACTGATATAAAGTTGCAGTTAACTGTGCATATGAAAGGGTTTCAGCATGTTCTACAAACTGAAATTAAAAATTCTAAATCTCCTTGAACATATTGGCTTTAGCCAAGCTTATGCCAAATTTGGTTTTGGATTAAAAGGGTTTTGAATTAAAATTATTTTGAATTAAAGGGATTTTTTTTCCCAGATATATGGCTAGAGATGTAGAGATAAGTGAACTGATGTCAGGCACTGGGAAGTCCATGTAAATTAGCCCAGACAAAGAGCCCCAGGGATGAGCTCACACAGTTTCCCACAGCTCAGAGTGCATTCTTGCAGTGTGCACAGGCAGGTATTTGGTGAGCTGCTCACAGAGGTGATCTCGCTGGGTCACCACTGGCATTTAATTCCTGTTGTTGCCAGTGGGGGTTTTGGAAATGGGGATGAGTGCTGGCTCTTTCAGTTCCTGCCTTCAAGCCATTGTGTTACACTTAATTTAAAATCCTAGCTGATTTTAGGGGGGATTTGTATCAAAGCTGTTCTGAAAAATGCTGAGATATGTACATCATACCACTGAAAATCACCTTATTTTTACAAGCAGTACTCCAGTATGTTAGTTGTAAACCAATAAAAGTGCCTTATATTACCATTACGCTTTAATTTAAATTTGGACAATTCTTTAGGGAATAGAAGAAGTATGAAAACAACAATAAGCAACTGTAACACCAAGGATAATGGAGACTACAAAGTGTTGATGACTTCAAATGCTGACCCAAAGAACAAGCTCAGATCAAGAAACTGAAAGAGCAGAGGAGATGGCCCTATCAAAACCATTTATCAAAATACATTAATGATATAATGCATAAAATATCTAAATTATTGCTACAGTTTTATTTCCCCACGGGCTAAATCCCATTGCTATTTTCACAATAAAGAAAGAAAAAAATGTGTTTTTACCTGAATGGGAATAGTAGGATTACTGCATTCTCATGGGGAAATTAGAAGAATGCAGAAACACAAATGCTGGTTATGCTTATGGATGTAAATTTGATGGTGAGTATAACTCACTTTCCCATGTTCTTCTTTGCCATTTGGTATCTGGTGAATATTATTCAAGCCCTTATAGCCCTAGAAAAATGTGGGCAGAATTATTAATTGTCAGGAAATAATTTCTCATGGTTTTGAATTGATCTATTTCCAAGCAGGTCAAATCCAAAGTTGGTTACCTAATATAAATGTAGATTATCCCCCCCAAACCATCTTTTTTTTCTAGTCTTTTTTATTAACATTATGCACTATAAATAATTCAGACCATTTGCAAGAACATGAAGTGAATTTTGACCTCCCAAGAGTGAATTTAAATTTGCTCCTGGCATGAATAAGAAAACAATTAAATTAATAGCAAGAAAATCACATTCCCTAACTTCAAGTGGGATCTGGACTTTATTATCCCACACAGCAGATGAGCTGCCTTAACCACCAAACTGTTCATTCTTCTGGCATGTCTTCCTCATTTCCAACAATACTTTATTCTGGACTGAAAATACAATTAAATACCTTACACTTTTTCCTTTAGTGAATATTTTAGAAAAAACAATTTGTCCAAACAAAATTTTTAAAGCCTCTTGCACGTTTCTAATCTGCTGAATAGAACTATTGAAGTGAATCTGTATTTTAAACCTTTTGGTTACAACATGCCCGGCTTGTGCCTTTGTCCCAAATGCGCGTTTCTTTTCACATTCACTGCTGCTCACCACTGCCTGGGAGAAAAGCTGGGGGCGTGGAGTAGAAGATGCACAACTTCCCCCGACTTCATTCTGCTCCTGGACATGGATTGAGTCAGCTGGATCCAACTACCTGCATCTTCCTGAGCAGACCTCAGAAGTAGGGTAGCTGAGGTTTTGGGTGACTTTGGGTACAATCTGATGGTTGCTTGATTTTTTGTGTTTAATGCCAGTTCTCTAGCACTTCTTTGCACTTAACAAGAAGTGCCAGAAGTACCAGCAGGGGTGCCAAGCCTGAGGAGAAAAGGTGGGCATCTGCAACAGCCCCACTCCTGACACTGTAGGGCAGGAGAAACACTACGAGCAGTGCCAGACCCACCCTGGGGAAACTTGACCAGAAGCTTTTTCCACTCCCTTCCCATCTATGAGCCCCTCATATCATCCCCTCAAGTCAACCCATAGCATAATAGCAAAGGAGAAAAAGTAAAAGCAGAGAGTTGAGAAAGACCTCCATCCTCCCTGTGTTACTGGAGAACTTAGAAACCAACACCACAAAACCAACACTGCAGCCCCCGTTCCATTGTTTTTGTTACATGGATGGAATATCTTTGGACTGGACTGAAGTTTTCAGCTGATTTTAAACTCCACACAGAAATTCTTATTTCAAAGCAGCAAGATTATATGTGCCCTTGGGTACAAAAGCCTTTGGGTCCTGTTGAAATGGAAGAAAAACTAGGAAATAGGGATTGTAATAAATACTTCTCAAATTCTGACTAATAACCTGATTTTCATTTTGAGGCCAGCATGCTACATTTTAAGGAGATCTGTTGCAAGGGATAAGAGACACCAGAAGAAACAAGAGGGATTATTAACGGATGCTCATGATCTGCTTGCCTCGTTCTTCAGAGGAATTTTCCAGGTGTTGCAGTAGCTGCACATCAGCTTGCAAGGTTCTTAAATTAATTTCATGCTGATTTATTGCTACTTCATATTTTCATTTTTGTTTATTACTGTTGTTTGTGTACTTTCATATTTTCTTTCTACAGAGGATACCCTAGACTCATTTTTCAAATGCAATCCTTTTGCTTGCTTCAACAGTAACAGATCACTTGCCTTTTGAGATAAACACTAATTTCTGCTTTAGAACTTTGGTCCATCTATAACTGAAAAATAGTGAATCTGACACTAGAGCCCTTGTATTCACGAATAAATAATAGGGTGTTTTATCACTCAGCCAGTATCCAGTAAATGCTGCAATTTAAGCAATATGGGTAGTCTGTTTTTTTAACTCTGTACCATCTCTATTTCTGTAATTTCATGTGGAAGCATTTATAGTGGATAAATTAATAGCCAATTGGATCTTTCCTACCTAATATTTCATAAATGTTAATGCAGATATTTCTCAATTGTCCTAGAAGCTCTTCTTAGTCTGATTACTAGCTCCACTAGCTAGAGAGAAGAGGATTATTATTTATGGTTTTTGTACAGGGGGAAACCCCAGTTGCCAATCTCAACACAAAATCCTAGCATAGCTAATCCAGTGGGGGTGGGGATAACAATCTTACTGCATTTCCAGCTGGGATATCTCTATAAAATTGCAAAATCAGCAACTGTGTTTGCTATAAACAGCCACTATATAAGCAGTGTAACAGTTACTGTTCCTCTTTTGCCTTCACATTTGTGAGAGTTCCAGGGAAAGCTTTGCCCAAAAGGGACTTTATGAGAAATTGGATCTTTCAAAATGTTTTATATTGAAAAATATTTTACGGTGTGTTGAAAAATAATTTTTTAATATAATGATATTTTTTCCCATTTATGTAAACAAATGTTTGTTTGAAAAATAAATTTGATGGCTAGGAAACCTTGAGAAACAGCTTGGTAGTGATCCAAATCGAACTTCTAGCAACATATCTGCTTTTAGAGGTACTGAAGAATTAGATAAACTCTCATCAATATCCTAGAAGTATCATTTCTATGTAAGATGGACTTCTCATGCAGTTTTTTGTACTTCCTTTCCCTCAGTTTTCCCCACTTGTCATACAAGAGAAAACAGAATACATAGAAACTACAGGGGTTTTGTCTGAGCTGAAAGATCCGCACATTTCCATGTGGGCTTTACCACTGGTTTTTTGTTATTTTTCCAGCACAGACCATCTAGATATCTTAAACTTGGTGGTTGCTGGTGCTGCTCTAAACATCTGGCAGAGAAGTCTGCCGAAGGAGAATTGTTACCGTGTGATGACAAAATTAAAGACTGCACAAATGGAGAAAATTAAGGTTGCCGGGGTTACCTTAAGGCATTTCCTGTCTGCTCCGTGCTTCACCATGCAGGATCATTGTTTGCTCATTTTGATATGGCATCTGTATGTAAGTAAGCTCCAGGACTTTAAAATTGCAAACAGAACTATGTCCTAAAGTGAAAGGTCCCAAAGATAATTCTCCTGCTCTTTTTCCATGCAACAGTTCCCCAGCTGTTCTCAGCACGGGTGAGGGGCCGGTGCTGCAGAAAACAGCTGCCTGGGGAAACTTGCTCTGTCAAGAAGATTCAAAAAAAGGATTAGGGCCTGTTGGTGAAAGAAGTTGCTTTTCTCTGCCTTTCATTGTTTAGGATGAGCTGAAGGAATAGAATATCTGCTAAAATTTTAGGTCTTACACTTTTGTCAGAGATACCTTTTCATATAAGGCAATCTTTCCTTTGAGGATCCAGCTATGGAAATGAATGCAGGGACACGGCATTGAAGGCCTAATCCTTCCACAAGTTTACAAAGTCCCACGGGAGTCAAGTGTGCCTGGCAGTGGGCCAGTAGACCTTTCTAGTGAGTTGCCCAAGGTCAAGAGGAAAATCACTGACAAACTCACACGCAGAATTCAGGTGTACATATCCCACATCAGGTAGGCATGTTTCATTTTACTGATGTGGATACACTATTAGGGTTAGGCAGTTCAAAAAGCACAGCAGGTCTCTGATCTTGATAAAAATGCATGCATTATGCTCAATTAGGCATGTTGTAAATTATATTAGAACAATGTATAACATTGAACACAGGCATAAATCCCTGCAGTGTCATAGAAAACTGAAGATTTTAACTGCACACAATTAACAACTTAAATACCTTTCAATACAAATTTTTATCATGACCTGAAGATCACTTTTCCTATTCATGCATATTTTTAGACATCTTTGCAATGTTTGAAGTCAGTAAGTGAGAAGAAGGCTTAAAGATTATTTTCCCAACGTGCACATTTTAAAATGTTACCATAATTTGCATTTAGCAGAGTGCCCTGGCACACTGGCCACTCAAATGGGTTTTGTCTTGTCTGTGCCAGTCCATGATTCTTTTTGATAGATGCAGTTTCCACATTTTTTTCCTCAATTTCTTTCTCTTGAAGAGATAGGATTAGTATTGTATTAGTACTAAATCAAAAACAAAGTCCCTTTAACAACAACCATTTTGGTAGAAGCTGTACTACTGCATTATCTGATTTGATTTTAGGTGGTTTCTTTAATAACAAGTTAGTCTAGGTTTTGTATATCAGACATCAACAATATCCTTTTAAAAAATCTGAATCTTCAAAATCTCTGAATCTTAAAAAAAAATAACATTTTTCCTCGTTGTTGCAAATGCTCAACAAAAATTGGACCATAATTCATTTTTTAATTTTCTATTGACATAAATGGTATTGTTCATGTGTTTACCACCAAATCTGAAAAATCAAAGATTAAAAATTGATATGGCTTTTTTTGCATTGATTTATTTTCCCCTGACCAATTACACTTCAAAGGAACTAATACACTGAAATTAGGTTGTACCCTCCTGCCAGTTTATATTCTTTCTCCTAGAAAATCATCTGCAGATAAGCTGGTGGTGAAAAGGTGCTCTATCAGTATGGGGAAATTATCTGAGCTTTGTTAATCCACTTTGACCAAGGTGCTACATCCAACAAGCCATTTGTTTTATGGATGTTTATAGTCTCAATAAGTGCTTACTATGAAAGGTTAAAATCAGGTCGATCTAGCTTCCATTTTAAAATGGAAGCCTGCAGGTTTTTTTAAATACTTTTCCACATCAGACTTCGAAATGGGGTCCCAGATCTTCTGGTCTGCAGAGATTTTCCCCACTGCCTAATTACAGCTAATGACACCAAAACATAGCAGTGCCATGAGCATTATTTCACTCTGTGAAATCCTGGACTTGCAAGCACAGACTTTGATGATGTGCAGTGTCCCTGCACTAATTGCAAGGGAATTTCAAGAACAATTTTAATTCGGTCCTTGGCTATGATCATACACAGCTGTCATATTTCTGCACCTGTACAATCTGCTTTCTATTGCCAAATTCTGCAAGTCCTGGCTTTTTGCAGCTCTGAATTCCAGGTTTTATTTGCTAGCTATTAGGCTTCTTTAACCCTTGCTAGCTATTAGGTTTTCTTAACCTTTTCAATATCACCTGATCTGCAATGCTTCCAGAAAGCTACAACACCTTAAACTGTGAGCACTGGAGAAGACAAGGCGAGGTGTAGCTCTTCGAGGTGTAAATTACGCAAACCATATCTTTTTATTTTTTAACATTTCAATATGGCGTGGGCAGGTGTTAGGTGACATGACTGAGTCCCAGTGACAAGGGCTTGGTGCTGCATTGTGCTTTGAAACCACTCGGTGGCTGGCCCCGTGCGTCCTGGAGCCCTGGTGACTCCCTGGCCCTTGGCTGCACCTACCAGTGGACTGGCTGGGGACATGGAAGAGGTTCTTCCTCTGGTTTCCAAGTCCCCTGACTCTACATAAATAAAAAATGTAGTATATGAAATATCTTTTCTTTCACTGTTAGAACTGGAATGAACCACATGTCTGTATCTGTCAAACACAAGCGACTGAGTCGTGGCCAGCCTGGATGTCACAGCCATAATGCAGGTGAACCTGCCAGACTGATACATCCTCACAGAGGTAAAATTCCCTTCTGTTCTGTGCCACACATTACAAACTGGGCAGGAAAATGCAAACTGGATCATCAAAAGACCGACTTTTAGGAACGACTTGGCTTGCCTGCTCCTTTAAAGAAGGTGGAAATCCTTACACCCTGGGATGTGCTGACCAAGGTGGGACAGACTGACAGTGTGTTCCAGGCATCTGTGTCAATGTAAGTATCAGGACAGGGGTTATGCCACACCCCAGGTACACCATTTCTCCACCAGGAAGGTAGCACAGACACTTTCACTGATGGATTAAGCCCATTCACTGGCCTGTAGACTTGTGTGCACCATGAATTGTCCCATATTTGCTTCTGCTGACTTTTCTGCAGAGGGCAATCCAGTGTTAATGCAAAGTAGAATAGACAGAGATTAGGACTCGTGATCCTTAAAATTGCAGCTGAGACAGTGACTGTAGCTGCCACGCAAAGCAACATGCCCATGGATGTGAGGAGTCACAAAAAAGAGGGAATAATGAAGCAGGAGGAGTTGAGAGAAGGGAATCTAGGCAAGGAGGTGTATATGCATCAGTATCTCCTCACTTAGAGTTTGTATGTAAAACTGCAAATAAGATGAAGTTACAGATCTGTACTTCCATTGGAATTTTAGTGAATCAGGCTTCTCTCCTGTGGTTTATGACATTACCTGAAGCTTTTGATAGAACTGCAACCTGGTAATTCACAGCTGGTTGTAATTCATGCATTATATAAATCTGTCAAGGGCTTTCAATGATACCATAAATGATGATACCATAAATTTAAAATGTAAGGTAAAAATCTTTATATTGCTTATAATTGGACAAGGTACTGGCATCCATTAATTTTAATAGTACATGAGGAGCATGAAAATTTGTATTTAGATGTTAGATGCACATGTAAACATCCACACCCAGTGTATTCCTTTGATGGTGAGTACCTTTTACAAAGATCATTTGTGCTAGAAAAGACAATCTTCAACTTCTTTTTCAGATCTGTATCTGTTCATTTCATTGCACATATTGTTGCTCTTCATCTGTGCACCATGAGATTCTAAACCATGACATATGTATTCCAGCAAACTAGAATATTTATATACAACAAACATAAAGCTAGCTGTCATCTAGCAGTAAGGAAAAGCAGTAAATATCTGATCTGGGAGTGGGTCAGTGGGTATTTCATTGTCCTCGAGACAGATCAATAATAGCTTGTTTGCTGTATCTCTTGTCATCTTCCCTGCAGTCGATGGTGTGCTTTATTGACCTTAATAACTACTATAATAAATCCAGTAGAAATGAAAAAACTCTTCTCTGTAATGAAAATCTGATAGCTTATCTGTCAAGCTGTCCTATGCAAAGAGCTATGTCCATTCTGCCCCATCCCCCAGGACATTGCCATTAGATATGTAGCAAGATTATGAACTACCACGGAATTTTACATGAGGTTCATCTTGCAACTTCTCTATACAATGGTATTTCTCCCAATCTCAGTTTTATCTTCCATAAATTGAATCCTGTTTCTTTCTGTCTTTTATTCTTATGACTGCTTTAAATGAAGGGATTTATCATCCAGGAAAAGGAGGGTAAGTGAAAGAAAACTAGGCCCATAACGTACATCATCACCTTTCTGTTTAAATTAAAATAGATTATTATAAAAAGTTGTATTCAGAGACCAAATCTCCCACTATCATTGCTTGAGATGTGAATGTTTAAGGGCTGTTTCATAATTTCTGTATTGGCAGTATTTTCTTCATTTAACTCTAGTTCTGCAGAAACAGAGACTTTGCTGGCTTTATGTAAAGTCTTTACCTGCATACTTTAGAGATCTGATGTTGTTCGACTGTCACTAATTGGATGACCTACTCATGCCTGCAGATCTCGCTCTAATTGCCATCCTTGTGGACTGTGATGTTCCTGACCAAGCACAGCTTTAGCACAGCTAAAGAGACACCAGCTGTTTCAAAAGCTACCTATGTGCTTATGTGCTGCTATCAAGAATATTCAGTACCGGTGCTGACCCTTCGTGGCAGGCTTCCAGGCAGACCAGGATATATTTAGAAGCTGAATTGCACCTGGTTAAGTGAAAAAGCTTCATAAATACTTTTATTTTGAAAGATTTCAAAAGCTGAAAACTGCCAGCAGTTAAGAAAACGTTTGCTGATTTTTAATTGTCCATTGCAAAGCGTCCAAGTTTGAGTGAGGGTAATTAGACATAATGTGCCCTTTTTGGCTGCTGTTTTATCATGGTGAGCATAAAGACCGACCACAAAAGATGTCATGAGATTACTGTACCGGGAGCACTGATGCCGTTCTGTCAGCATTTCAAATTTTGCTTCTGAGAAACATATAGATAAGTCTAAAGCTGAGGTCAAAGCAATTTGACAATAAACTTCTACAAAATGAAGACAATATTCTCTTTGTTGGCCTGTTTCTCAAGATGGGAATGCTTCAGTCTCCATTCTGTTTCCTGTTGGCATTATTTTTTGGAATCTCAATTCTGCCTTTGTGAATTTTTTAGGAATAGTGTAAGACTGGAAGAAGAAAACCTCATGAATGGATCTGATGTATTTTGGACAAAAGATGCTGGGGGAGGACTACAGAGCAAAAAGTGGTCACTGTGAGTGTCCTGATCATGCCACCCATTTTATAGTCTGGGTAATTTAAGGTCACTCAGAAAAAAAATCTCCCACTCCCCCAACACTAAAAAGAAACCCATTTTGACTGACAGTTTTAAAGCAGTAGAGACATCTTAATTAGAAAATACTCTTGATCTGTATGAACTGGGAAGCCTCACATCAAATTTGTGCTCTTACAAACCGACCCAATCCCTTGCTGTGCCAACACTTGCATCATGCTTTGCAGTGGGACTGCACTGCCACATGGCACAGGTGAGGGGCAGCTCCCAGAGCTCAGACAAGTGCAGAAGAACACCAGAATACCCACAGGACCTCAGGATGTAGCACAGAGCCTTCCTCTTCAAGGGTTACACTCTGCAGCACAGAGGTCTGGCATGGCTTAGCCGCAGGTGGAACACTTACAGATTTGCCCTGTCCATGCAGCAGCATGTGCCAACTGCAGCTGCAGATTGAGGCCTGAGCAGCATTTACTCAACTGAAACTGGAGCTACCTTCTCACTGCATCACTGTTCAGAATGTAGTCCAACCACTTGAATGTTATTTGTCTGTAAATCCCAGCACATTTCCAATAGACCGTGGGAGTAACTTGCAACTAGATAAAAATAACATTGGGTGTATTTCATAAACATTGTTATCGACTGTAAATGTTTAAAACAGGAAGGATTTAAAAATTAGCATTTAAAATAGCTCACACGTCACTTCAGGTTCCCAGGTTTTGTTGCTGAAGAGTAGTTGTGTGTTTTAAGGACCACCTTACAAAGAGTACTGTCCCTTGGTGCAGTTCAGTGATGACTGAAGCACAAGCTCATCTTCACACAGTTGAGACACCGTGGCAAACCTGACATGTAGTTTGAAGGGAGTCTGTGAACTGCTGACTGCTGCCACTTATGAACAGGACTCCCTGCCTTAGCCAGAGCTCCAGGCAGTTCCAAAAACCCACTCACACGGCAATAATTTGGAAACAAAAGGTACCTAATAGCAACAGAAACAAACAGGAAGAGGTGAATAAGTGAGGAATGAGAACAAAACCCTAGGAGGGCTTCAGCAGGTTCCTAGCTTTGTGAGCATCTTGAAGGCATCTTTTCACTGCATGCATAACTAACTTGCTCAGCAGAACCCTGCCCAGATTTTTCAAACTGTGTTAGCACCTCACATCTAAGTATGGAAATCTTGTTGGTTTTAAAGTTTCCTCAGCTTGGGTGCTTCTATAAAACATATAGACTACTAAAAATAATTAACTGTAAAATCATAAATACATTTTCTGTAGGAATAGCTATGGATTGCTATCTTGCTGCGGTTAGGTCAAGTGTTGGGAAAACATACAACGACAATTCTGCAATTCTGACTGAAATATACTGACAATGAGAATCCTTTATCATCTTACCACTGGGAAGGTCCATTTCTTACATGCCATGTGTTTAGTGAAGCATGACAGCAAAATTGCTGCTCCCTTCAACAGTGGCAGCATCAGAGAGTAGAGGCATTACAACGATTATGACTGCCAGAAAGTCTTGGTAAACAGCTAGTACAGTGGGAGAAGAAGTTGACTTTCTGTATGATGTTTGAATTATTTATCTCTTTCCCCTAAAAGCAGATGCTTTCCACAGCAGTAATCCTGACACTTGAGTAATAGGAACAGTTGAATTTCTAATCAGGCTAAAACACCCAAGTATAAACACAGTGCTGTGTCAGAGATGTGCAGCCCTTTAATCTATCTCTTCCTGGGAACAACAGAAAAACAACTGGAAGTGTGTTAGAGTTGTGCAAAGAGAAGGCACAGGAATTTCCATCAGAGAGAGGCTCTGAAGGCAGACTAAATAGATGAGAAGAAATCACCCTGGTTGGGTCCTTAGGTCTCTTCCTCAGACTACAGTTGTGGTCTGTCTGTGTCCATAGCTGGCAAAGCCCTCCTTGCCAGGACATGGTGAATGGATGACTTGCAAAACCAACCCCTGTTCTGACTGAGTGGGAAAAAAACAGTACTCAAAGGCTGATGAATCCTGATTGTTCCCTGTTAGAAAACCTCACCAGTAGCTGGGTAACCTCACAAGAAGATAACTTGTTCCCTTTTAGAGGGCCTTACTTGAGTGCTTTGCTGCCTGTATTTCTTGATATTGAAGCACATGACAATTGTATCTGGAAGCTTCCTTACCATAAGAAAAGGGAAGAGCTTCCCTAGTTTTAGGATGAGCAGCTCAGGATGGGTCCCAAGCCACAAGCACTTCCGTCATCCAGTGAGTCAGTATCCTCTGAGGATGACATTAATAAAAAGCAAAACATACAACCCTAATTTAGCACACATTTTGTTCTTAATGAAACTCATCTCCATCTTTTGATGTTTATCTTTTAATGTTGACTTTTTCCCTGAGAAGGAATTCACCTATTTTTCTGAAGATAAGGGGAAATCTTCTCTCAATGCTTCTAGGCAAAAGTTGATTCACTAAATGCACCTACAAAGTTGATCTACCTGTCTCTTTCAACTAGTAAAGCTTATTCAGGTCAGTCAGTAGCAAAGGCTGCCCTGAATTCAACCAGGCATTTTTATTTTTAGTCAGGATAAAATATCCTTCAGATTTGTTGCCAACAAGAAATTTGGTCTAGGTCAGAATTTAAAGATTCCAGCTCAGGCAGAGACCTGCTGCCAGATTAGTCTTCAGTAGATGAACATTGGCTGCAGAGTTTTACCTGTGCCCAGAGCAAGGGTGTGATTTCCTGCAGTTTTTACACTGACAACTGTGACTGGGAGGAATGGCACTATTCTGCTCACCCTCCAGATGATTTCTCTCCATCTGACTTGATTCTGCTGGGATTGTCCCACAAATACAACGGTCTTGGCTTCCTCCCTGAAGAGATTTACACTTGCTTTTGAAGTCTTTAAACTTGAAGGCGAATTTGTGCTAGATGCAGAAGGGATTAGCTGTGTTGCAGGGCTCCTAAAAGGGTTTAGAATGCTTTTGAGCAAAAAAAAAAAAACAAACCTCTAGCAAAGATTCAGTAGTTTTCCAATGGAAAAAATTACCAACATAACTGAAGGGCAGGTCCCATACACACCACACTGTTGTACTCAAACTTCTGCCCACAAATAAAAAGAAAATAAATCTTTCCAGTTGTGGAATTCTGAACCAGTTGGGGGGGGGGGGGGGGAGAAAAGGGTTCATTGGTCAATATATTCCATTGTATCCTCTTTGCAGCAACTGGGCAGAAAAGGAAAAAGGGAATCAAGTTCTGGTGGTGCACACACAGGTGTTTTCTGTCTCAAGAAAGAATTTGCAAAGATCCAAATGCAAGTCATTTCCCAGTTTCCGGTTGAAAGCCCATTGGAATTAGAAGGCTTGCTACTGTCAGTTTGTTGAAAAATACCATGTCTGCTACCATGTTTGTTACTCAAATGTTAACAATGGTATTTATGGAATTGTTTTCTACTTCATTTTCTGTTTACAGCTTGCTGCTGCATCCTGTGCAAATCCTGTAATTCACTGACTAAGAAAAGAATGAGCATTGCTACAGTTTTATGGGTGTTAGGGGACTTGTATAAGGTAAAACAGTTGGGATAAGAATCAAGGGAAACAGAAGATGAAGTCTCATATATCCTTTAACAAGCCTGGTACTAAACATCACTACCATGTCTTTCCAGTCTACTAATTGTCATATGTGGCAAGTAAACAGAAACACCAAGTACTGCTACAGGCAGACTGCATGCCAAGAACGTAGCTAGTACTGGGCTTGCTCACCCCCAGCTTCCTCTAACATCTCACGCTGGAGTGCTTAGTGCCTGTGTACACAAAACAAAGGTTTTCCTATTTCTAAATAGGGACCTAAACTACCTCAGCAGCCTTTGATTCTATTCTTGGACAACAAACTGATGTAAGCCAGGAACTTTGCTTTTGCTTATAACAAAGAAATGGCATGTTTATTCACTTGAAAGTATTCAGTAAATAGGCAAAGCTATATAGTTACAGTTTGACTGAGACCTAAACACATCCTAAAATTATGCACAATAATGTACTAAAGCAAAACAAGTGTATTTGGGCAACAATTTAAGCTACCAAAATTGAACTTACCACATTAGAGCAATACCAGAGAAGGTTTTGAGGTAATTTCAGACAAGATTCATTAAGTTGTAAACGTGATTATGAAAAGATACAATCATCACATTTCATTTTTGAATTACTAAATACTGTTTTTAACAAACTTCTAAAGAACATTCTCCTCTATAATGTGTAGGTTCTCAGTATTCTGTCTCACTAAGGCTGTGTGGTTGTCATTTAAGCCCTCACAGACTTAGTGGGAAACTCTGTCTCCTTTGAAATGAATATTTAGCTCTCCTGTGCTACGATGGGATTTCTTGATTTCAAACACAGGAAGGAATCTAGGGGCAAAGGGGAAGAATATTTCTTACCATAGCAGATGCATGGAAAGAAACTTCTAACAGAAGAGCACTGACAGAAAGTATCAGTTATCCCTCAGGCTGATAAAGCCTTAAATATGCAAAACAGATAAGCTTTCTCTGAAGCACAAGAGACTGTGAAGGTTGTTCCTCCCGGCTCTTTGAAGCTGTGACCTGGTCCAAGAAACAAATGCTAGCAGCAATGCAAAGCACCCTTGTTCTTGTACTTCTCCACGTTGGAACAATATTTGTTTGCAAGGTATTTATATGAACCTGCTCAGGTAATTGATCCGAACCAAAGCTTTTTTCTGGAAAGTTTTTGTTTTAAGAAAACAGACACAAAACCAGAACTCAGACCAAAAGAAAATTTTGGATCAGTTGTTCTATCCCCCATTTGCTGCACTGACCCATAGAGATAAAACAGCTATGCTACACAAGCAAGGAGTGCAGGAAAATAAGAGCACATCTGTAGAATGAAATACCACGCTGGGGGCCCACTGCCCGTCCTAGGTGCACTTCAGAGGCTGCATTTCACACAAGCACTAATCTGGTCCTATGTCCTGATCCTTATTTACCAAGATTGTTTCCGAAGCATGTCTTTTAGATTGATTTTCCACAGAGGCCACACAGTTTGCATACTCTGGGACTGCTCCCCAACACGAATCCAAGCATGAGAAGCGGGAGACACCTGGAAAATAATTTGTAAGGTGCCAAGCTACAGCACTGAGGTAGGCTTACCCTTCACATGCCACAGCTGAGGAAACAATAAATGGTGGGGAGAGAGCATGGGCATGGTTTAAACTGGCCTGACACCACAAGTGGGAAGGCAGCCTTTGATTTATATTTGCTGGCTGAACAGTGGCAATTGCTTAAGGTATGACTGGCCCTTACTGGGCTTTGATGCCCTTTTACTGAAAATTTTTCCTTCCACAGCATTGCCAGTGGTAAGGAAAGTGTGGGTGTTGCTTGTTTGCCTCAGCAGAACAAGGATGACCTAGTTTAAACTGCTAGGGGAAGTGTTTTCAACTAACCTGGCTTACACGGCACTGAAGCAGCAAAAGGTGCCCTCGTGGGCTCCCCTCTGGGCCCTGCTCCGTGGGTGGTGACCTTCTGAGAGATGCTGAGAGGTTTGCACAGGTCTGACTACCTGATAAATGAACATGCCATAAACTGTGACTTCAGGGTGTGCAACTACAAGTTGCCTTCACACACTTGTCTTCATACAGGCTTCCTGGGTGAAGGCAAGGAAAATGTGTTCACAATCTGATCGAGAAGAAGATGAGAAAAGCTTTCATTTATTTTTATGTTTTTTCTTACATTTTACTACTGTCTTTATCCCTCGACTGATTCTAAGCTTTTTGATAGCTTTTGTCTGTCACTTCATTGTTTTTCTTCCAGTGGGTCTCTTCATGTGATAAACCAAAGCTCTTGTACCATACAACTCTCTCTTTGTTGGCAACTTCTGTAAAAACTATACTCCAAGCTGATAAACAGAATTTAAATGAATAGGTTGCAAGTAAGATTGTAAGAGAAGACTAGCTGGATTAAAAGATGCTGGTGACAACGAAGTGCAGCAGCAGTCTTAAATGAAATGAAGGGCCAATGAAGCTCAGACCACCAGGATGTGACAGAAGCTGCACATAGGGGACAGGCTGCCACCATGAGCAGTGGTGCTGCCTGAGGGACCCAGAAGGAAGCAGGTCACTTCGTGATACGAAGGATGGAGGGAAGAGGCAGACAAAGGGTTGTAAGCAATGAGGAGAAAGGCTCTGCTAAGGGGCTGAGTAGAATTCAGGAAACAGGAAAAAACATGGAGAGTTAGACAGCTGTCTGTCTTCATATGTGTGCTGCCAGATGTTGAATGAGGAGGTGGCTCTGTATCACTGGGGAAAAAAGTCTGGACTCTGTGAAATCATATGTTGAAATCTCGTTATAGAGAACATCTTCTTATGTGGAAAATAAAACTTAGAATGTCCCAGGTGGAGGTTCTGGTCAGAAACTGAGTACAACAGCACAAACTTAATGGCCTTCGCCAGACACCAAGCTGGCAGTGCAAAATGCGCTGTCGTGTGACAATCCAGCTCCATGGTAAGAGTTTTGGATCTGTATATCCCAAACAAGAAATAGGCATCCTTTAAAACTTGCATGGCAGAAAATTGTGGTTTTTGTCAAGCAGTCTGCCTGTACACTGTCACCCATTACAGAAGCATTTGTCAACGCCCAACATCTTGTCTACCAAAAGTTAGTTAGCTAAAACCTGACAGGAGCTCACAAGTGCAATAGCAGTCCCACGGTGGGGGTAAAACTCCCCTTTTGGAGTAAGTTTAAAGAAACAGAAATTCTCATCAGAAATGTAGACCATAAGCAAGCCCACTCTAAAAATGATGTGTGCTGTTGACAAAGACACCAAGGGGAAAAGTCTGAGAGCAGATTTTACAAATAACACTGGATGGAATGAGGCCTTGAGCCGTGAACAAAGAAACACACTGCCTCATTTTGGTGAGTAGAGAATGTTAATTTAGGCTCCTTTTAATCAATAAGATTGAATTAACTGAATATATCATTTAATTCTCTGACTGAAATCAATCCACATGCCTTACAGAAAGGATAGTAGCCCTGTGGGTAAGGCAGACAACCTACCTCAGTGCCATCAGCAGGGAAAAGAAAACTCCTCCAGAGGGTGAAAAAAACTTTCGTGCAATAAACCAGTCAGACATGCAAAAGCTAAAATCACTCAGTTCCATGATACCACTGTGGAAAAACGGCAACTAAAAATAAGGTAAGCTAAGGAGGAGCAAAGCATCACATGCATGCAATGAAAATTCATCAGCCTTTCCAAAAAATCATTGAGTAGAATGCTTTTAGCATAAAGTTGCCCACCCCAGATCTTGTGTTAAGGTTGGGGCAACAGAACAAGTTTTTGCTAATTGAAAAGATAGCAGGATTTGTGAAATGCATAGAAACATCACCAGGGACAATCAGACGCAGTGAAGACAAGGACTTGCTACCACCCAACTTGTTTGGTTTCAAACACATTTACTGTTAAAACCCTGAGGGCAGCACCAGTCCTGACCATCTCTGCCCACTCCCAAGGGCTCCCCCTACCTCCCCATGGGTTCATGCCCTTGGCTGGGGCAGTAGGATGGACCCTGGATGCCAGGCTCTGCCATCACCCACCTAGGATGCCCCCAACACTCCCAGCCCTCGTGTTGCCCTGACAGTTTTGGTAGATGAAAACTGGGAGAAAAACTACTTTTAAAAAGGGGCATCTAGAATATGACCAAGTGTGCTCAAAGTACTGAATGAGTTAATGGTTTGTTGGGATGCAATCATGTCTACGAACTTTGTAATATAGGCAATAAATCTTCAAAAAAGGCCCTACAAATCTGGTCTGCGGAAATTCTCTGTGAAGAAACACAGCTCAGGTGAAGCATATGATTTATAGATAACTGGGCTTTAGTCAGTAAGTTGGTTTTGCCTCCAGAGCAGAAATGGAAATCTGCATGCAATGGGATAGAGTTGTTGACTGAAACAGGAGTAATTTAAATCTGTTTTAAGAGTCCAGAGTTTTACAAAAGTTCCAGCTGCTAAGAATACTTTGGGATCTAAGAAAGGAAGAGATGTCTGTTTTAGTCAGACATTTTGGTCAGATATGGACTTTAGCAACTACTGGGGGAGGGAAGAAAGGTCAGAAAAAGTGGGTGAAGACGAGTCCTGGCCCATGTAATGCAGCAAATATAACTGAGGGATACTAAAATAGCCTCACAGACCAGCTGAGAGCAAAGCCAACCTAGCAAATGCCAAAGCTGTGCTGCATGGAGTGAAAGAGGCTGGGGGACAGGGGCCCAAGGACCAGCCACCTCACCACCGACCACCTGCATGAAGGGGTAAGATCTTCACAGCCTGTGAGTTGTCTCATCAGAGAGGTGGAACCGAGCTTTTGGTCCATTCCTGGTCCTCACTCGAGCTGAAAGCTGAGCCGGCATGCATGTGAGCAGCTTCAAAAGGAAGTAATTTACCTTAGGCACACAATCAGTGAAGGAATTTCTACGGATTAAAAAAAATTGGAGCTGTTCAGAACTGGCCAAGTCTCCAGATGTTCATGGAGCTTTGTACACTGTGTCTGTGGGGTTTTCCAAATTCCAAAACAATTGCATAAAATGAGTAAGAAACTAGTTTGGGGTCATTTTCAGAGCGGGAAAAGGAAACACCATGTTTCAAACCCCCTTTCCTATGAAACACAGATGCTAGTCCCTACAAACTGTGAGCAGAACTGACAGAAGAAGACATAGAAGGAGAAAAGGAAGAAGCTTGTTCCCCTCTGCTCCCAAAACCCCTTTTCCTAGATCCTTCCTGTAGCTTTTCAGTTGTTCTAAATCTTAACAAAGTCTTAGGAGTTTTACAACTCTTTTGCAATGCTTCCCCACCACAAGAGAATACCCATTCTTTCTGCAATGTATTTTTAGGCTGCATAAAACTGGTCCTATTCTATTGGTAATGTTTTCTTGTAATTTACTGAAATTCTCATTTAAAAAAACATAGGCTGCTCTTATTGGATGGTTGATTCTAAGTTTTCATGAATTCCTATTTCAGTAGTGTTTCACAGACCTGAGTACAATGCAGTAGCCAGACATGCACGCTACATTCCAATAACAAGGTGTCAAAGTATTCAATCAGAAGTCAAAATAATTTAACAAATACCTCCAATCTGACTCAGCCCTCGCCAAACTAGGGATTGTATCAGAGGGGAAGCTTTTTGGCACAGTGATCGTGGAAAAAAACCTGTTTCCCTGGAGTAACTTTGGAAGTGCAGTAGTATGGAATAGAGTTACCGAGTTTACACATTGGAATTTATACCTTACAATCTGCAGCAGAGTAATGATTTTGGCTAACTTCTGTGTAAGCTGGTATTGTGTAGACAGGTGAATTCAGGTGAAATCCTTTGCAAATCTTGAGTTTCAGAGCAACTGCAGGAAGGTCCAACCTGTTTACCTGGGCGTAGAGATTAGGGGGGTGACAAGAGAAGTGATCCCCCGGCAGCCCCCAGGATGCTGCAGGGTGTCCAAGCAGGATGTCTCCCAGCTGGGCTTGGCAAGCTGCAACAGGGATGCCGCCCAAGGGACTCTGGTCTGTGCTACAAGCAAGCTCGGAAGTGTTTCTGCTTTTCCTGCCAGAAGCCACGGTTGCTGGCCATGGCAAGGTGAGCTGCAGAGAGATGCTGGTCTCTAGCAGCTGGCCATGTCCAAGGCAGTTGCTCCCTGCCTGAAAACTTCCCACCACCTTGTTTCTGTGTGATGGGACAGGCAGCCACAGCCCCCATGTAGGCTCTAACAGGTACCTGTTTGGCAGAAAGTCTCTCTTGTGCTGGTTTGTCCCAGTGCTAACCTGGATGGCAGATCAGTTTTCATGGATGTCACTGTGTGATTCTCCAAGACCAGCACAACCTCATTTTGGACATGACCTATCTCAAAGCCAAACATATTTTACCTGCTCTCCTACTCTCCTACTACTGTCTCCTAATTCAGATAATTTTTTTTTGATGCAAAGGTGAAATGAGAAAATTTTTCCTTGTGTAGTGTATGTATTCTCAAACTTGCTTTTTTTAGTGGTCTTTGTGCTCTACGTGTTGGCCGTGACACCTTAAAAATGAGAGTTGCACACTCATGATTATTTCTGCTATCAAGGGCTTGTTATCCCATATCTCTGCTCACATGCTCAAGGTCCCAAACCAATATTAGGGTGCTGCCTGCAACTGAAAGACAGAATGCTGTATTCCCTTTCTTTACGGCTGTGACTTATTTTTTGGTACATTTCTTTCTGCAATGTGAAAGAAATAGGCCAGTATCTGCAAGATTTGATTCTCCTTTGCTGCGTTTCTTGTGCTGTTAGTTCCTACAGGGTCAGAGCAAAACTACGAACAAGATAGTCTCCAAAACCTGAACACTTTAAATCTGCTTTGCAAGAAGGTAAGGGAGTGAAAAACTGTATACAGGAGGGCTATTTTCATTTGCAGTGATGTCTCAGTGAGTGGCTGTTGCAAGATGTGTTTAGCAAAGGAACACGGATACGGCTGAGGAGAGCTGGTACACAAGTTTGCTACACGTTTACCTAAGGGCTGCCTGTCCGCAGCGGAACCCTGCAGGTACGCGTTCTTTAACCACCTCGGGCAGCACCTCTCGCCGGCTGGCGGAGCTTTGCACGGCTGTGTGATGCCGAGCACGGGAGCGGAGCCGCCCCCACACCGGGCGAGCCTCCGCTCCCCCTCCAGCGCCCGCGCTCCTCACACTCCGCATTCCAACGCGCGTTTCCGCGCCCCGAGCAGCCGGACACGCGTCCCCAGGACTCCCGTGGACGACGCACCGCGGGCAGCAGCGGGACGGGACGGGACGGGACGGGACGGGACGGGACGGGACGGGACGGGACGGGACGGGACGGGACGGGACGGGACGGGACGAGCGGAGAGGCCGTGCGGCGCTGCCCGCGCTCCGGCCAGGGCCGGGCGGGGCGGGGCGGGGGCGAGGCTGAGCGCGGCGCAGGGAGCGGCGCGGCCCCGGCTCCGCCTCTGCTCCTGCCCCGCCTGGACGGGACGGGGCGGCCTCGGGCAGGAGCGTGCGGCGGCGGGAGCTTTCCTTGTCCTCCTCCTCCTCCGCGTCACCCCCGCTGCCGGCTCCCCGCGGCGGCTATGCGCTGCCGGGACCGCCCGGCCGAGCGGCGCTGAGGGGGCGGGCGGACGGACAAAGGCTGCGAGCTGGTGCCGGCGCTGGGGCGCGATGGAGCGGCGCGGTGGCTGAGGCGGCTCGGTGGGGCGAGCAGAGCCGAGCCGAGCCGGGCCGGGCCGGGCCGGACGAGAGCGGCACATGGTGCGCGGCTGGTGCCCGGCGCTGCGCACCCGCGGGCGGGCTGAGGGGCCACCATGGACAACTTCTTGGCGGAGGTGAGCGCGGGCCGGTGGGATCCTCCTCCTTCTCCTCCAACGTGGGGTTGCTTTTGTGGGGCAGGATACCGGCAGCAAAGCGGCGGGAGGCTCGCGGAAAGTGTTCGTTCCCTCGAGTGGTTCGGTTTGCAGGGCGTTCGCAGGAGCAGCGCCGGGGGAGCGGGAAGGAGGGAGCTGCGCCCCTCAAATTCCTGGCCTCCGTGGCCGTGACCGGGACGGAACTCGTGGCCGCCGAGCTGGAGCGGTGCTGCCCCGGGCTGTCCGCAGCTGGGTGGGTGCTCGGCGCTAAAATGGGCTCATTAGAGCGGCGGGGGATGGAGGCTCCGATGCCGCGGCTCTGCCCCCCAGCCCCGCGCCCACCGGCGGCACCTCCCCCGCGGCGGGGACCCTGCGGGACGCGGGCTGTGGCGGGCGCCGGTGCGGACCCTGCTCCTCTTCCTGCTGCCGGCGGCGGGGCAGCCTCTGAAACCGTGCCGAGGTGGGAGTGGGGGTCCTTCCTTGGGGGTTCCCTGCGTGCAAGCCGGGGGAGTGCGCTTTGTCCGCCTTGCACGGGCATGAGAGGCTTCAAAACGATGGAGGCTTCAGAGGCAGGGCTGCCGTTGGGCACTCTTTTTGAAAGGTTTGTTTATTAAGTTCATGTTATGAAGTACAGACGAAATCTTTTTGTACAGAATGCGAGGAGGGGGGCTGAAGTCTTTAAAGTCGTTTGAGCTTTACCGTGGTCTTGTGAATCTTGACAACTTCAGTATGCCGGGTGAAGAAACCAAATCAAAGGTGCTTTGCTACTGACGCAGGGTATTTGATTAAACTCAGAACCTGGGTCCTCTTCTGGTCCAAGCTAGCTGAATTTTGCACAACAATACTTTACTGGATCAGTTTAGCCCGCCTGGTGTCGACACAACGTTATGAACATACGGTGTGAAGGATCAATGGCACGTGTGTGTTGTGCCTGTAGTTTGCTGGCAAAGCCCATGACTGGGTTGTGACTTCTGGTGACTGCCTGCGCACTTGCTTTAATTGCACCTCTTGCCGAAGCAGTTACTGTCAGGGTTGTAAATACAGGCCAGACATCTGTTTTACAGGGCTGTGATTAAACTGCAAAACTGTCCTTTGCCCTCATGAAACAACGTCCCTCGTGTTCTTGGTGCTGCTGTTGATGCTTCCACAAGAAAAATAGGTGATCTGTTTACCGAAATAGTAATTAGTCAAATAAAAGAAGGTCATACACTTTATTGCTTGTTGGCTTTTCATTTGTCAGACAACAAAAGTTCTGTCAAGTGCAATAAGAAGGAAGAAATGCAGGATTAGCTTTGATGAAGTCTGAGTTAAGTAGTAATACTGCCTTTTTTTTTTTTTTTTTTCCTGTAGAGGATGTAGTCCTCACCTCTCAAAAGCTCGTAAGCCATGAGCAATATGGTAGTATTATCCTAGCCTTGCAGAATTAGTCTGAAGAGTCATCCTCCCCAACACAAAGTACTGTAGTGTGCCCTACATACAGGTGAAGAAGAGTTTTCATGGTTTTGACTCCCCTATTAGGAAGAATTACTTGCTCCAGGGAAAATACAAATAAATTTTGCCAGTCTGTGTTAGCATTTCAGCATGTATTTATGTTAATCTGTGGTTGCTTCATGTGGACTTTGATCTTTCTTAAGAACTTTGACTCCCTTTCAACATGTTGATATTACTTTAAAAGATCAGTAAATATAGCACCTTGACTTTAATCTGCATCCAAAGTCCCACCCACAAGTATAAACATTTTCCTTCCCTCACTCTGGAGCAGAGCACATGTAAATGGCAATCAGGGAGCTTGAGGCACAATAGCAGAAATGCACTGAGTCTGACCCAGCTACCACAGAAGAATGTCTGTTGAAGGCACTGGATTGAGCCACTAGGTAATTTAATTTGTGTGAGGCAGACATCCTGCAGCTGCTCTTTACAAAAATATTTGCTGACTTATCTAGGGAATTACTGTTCTCGTTAAAATAAGTTATAGTGTGTGGAAGAAGGAGGAAGCTGGATGAAAGGCACAGGTGAAAAGCCCAATCTGCTCTGCTCTTCTTTGTCAGAGACGTAAGCCTGCTGATGTGATTATATTGTGGGAGAAAAGCTGATAGTGGGAAGGGAGTGTATCTACTGGCACTTCACAGGGGTTGTTCCTCAGCATTACCAAGCAGCTCCTGTTTGCTGCACTGGAGGCAGAACTGTCTTCAGTCTGGCTGTTACAGAAAATACTGTACAACTTAAGAGTTAATAGGAAAAAAAACCAACCCTGCATTACTATTTCTCCCATATTTTTCCATAGCTAGATGGTAAATGTAACATTCTCTCGGTATAGGGTGATGCTTACTGGAACAAAACGAGGCAACTGAGTGAGACACCTCCGGAGAGCAGGAGGTGCATTGCAAGGGAGGGACTGCTGCTGGGACTTGCTGCCTTAAGTGAGATGTGGGATAACGCCATGCTCCTGCCAATCACCTGACGCTGCCATCATCTGTGACTTAGCAGCTCTTTGACTTCTCCATCCTGCTGCCCAGTTTCCTTTCTTTACTATTTCTTAGTATTTTTAACTCTCGTTCTTAAAGGACAACAAGTGGCTGTACTTGTCTCCACGGAAGCCATGATTTCCATCCCTGTCCCAGTTTTCTAGCTCAACCAATTTAAAAAAACCCATGGCTTTAAGTAAATAATTAGGCAAGAAGAGTTTGCCCTGTAACTTACTCCCCAGTATGCTTTAATTGCTTCAAGGTAGTAACATAATAACAAAGTTGCGTTCTAAATACAGAGGAAAAGTGTTTTCTGAGGCTTTTTTAAAGTCTGTTGATTGGTCTATGCTACCTTACAGTTTTTGGAGGAAAGATGGAGGTTAAAAAATTTTAATTTTTTTTGATATATTTATGTAGTCATATTTGCTTATCTATAGTAATAAAACCTGTAGAAATTCTGTATGGATCTGTGCAATAGAGCCATTTGGCTGTGTTTCTTAAAACAGACTGAAAAAATTGTTCCCATATGTTTTACTGACAGCCACTGTGCTCTCAAGGGAGCAGGCTCCTGTGGTAGCTGAGGTCAGACTATTTTCCAGTGAGAATGCATCCCTGCAGAAAGGGGATGTATGCTGTAAGGGAAGGAAGAAAGTAATTTCCAGATGAGGCAGAAGACAAGGAAATTTATCACAAAAAATGGCAGGAGAGTGGAGCTCAGACTGCCTCTTCAGCATGTAAAGTTCCCAAGCAGTGCTTATCAGGGCAGCAGAGGAAGAGGATGCAGAAGTTAGGTTTGTCTTCTTCCTCTTACATGGTAGTTACTTTGTCCAGTGCGTACGGGGTGTTGCACTGAGCCATGGTTGCTGTCCTTGTCACAGCAGTGTGGCATTTGCTGACCCAACAGAGGTCAGAAAGGGCTTGAGGTTGGGAGGAACTTCTGTAGGTCATGTCCAAACCTGCCCTCCAAGCTGGTGCTCAGCTCCTGGGGAACTTGCAGCACAGTGTGCACAGTGGTGGCTGCAGGGATTGTTTGGATTTAGCTGTTGCCAACCTTCAAGGATTCCCCCCACCCTTGCAATTGTGGAAATTGAGAAGGGAGGAGAACTGTGTGTCCTGCCTTCTGTGTAGCATGTCTGGGTAGATGATGTTGGAAGAATTCATTATAAAAGCATCACTATCATAGAGGTCCTGCTCACGTTTCTCCAACGCTGCACAGGAGTTTATTTGGAACTGCAGGGTACCCTCCCAGTGCCCTTTGAGGCACAGCAGATACTCTGTGTCTACCCTGGTTTTATTTGCAGCAGTACCACTGGTACCTCGAGTTCAGAATGGTTTCCTTCATTTGTGCTCTCCACAGCTGCACATAATTGCCTGTGTACTCTGTTTTAAGGAGAGGGCTCCCAGCATGTATTCTGAAGGAGCAAGTGTTGAACCTCCCTCTGTGGGAAGGATATGGGACAGAAATTTAGCTTCAGAAAGCTGTCAGAGGAGGTATCTGCTTGAACCTGGAAGCTCTTAATTCAGTTATGCAGCTTGCAGCAAACTTTTCCTTGGTTCTCCCTTGTTGCAGTCGCAGATCACAGCCTCACAGGACTGAGTCCTTTGAGGAATTCATCATCTCCTGCAAACAAGTGGCCTTGGCACCACCAGGGTTATTTGCCTAAAGAGAAAACCTGGTTATGCAAATAAATACGAGCATCAATATACATGGCTTCTGGCTGTGCCGTGCAGCTCAGAGGATGGGTTTGGGATGACCTTGGAAGTCTCCCAAGTTTTCGTTTACAAGTGTTTTGACGATAACACAAGCATGGGTTTGATGTTTCAGCTTTTGGTATTGGTGTAAGCTGTGTAGCTTACACCAGCAAAGTTGTCTTTTAGACTGGTAGGGCGAAACCATCATCCCGTGAGTGATGGCATAAAGGTGTATCTGGAGACCTTCTGACTGCCAAAGCCATGCCAAGCAGAAACTGTGCCTCTTTTGGCTGTTGACATTGGCTGTGTTCTCTGAAGTTTCTGAGCTGTGACTTCTCATTTTTAGGTTTTTTGAAAGCTGATGGTTGTTTTGTCTACAGTTATTTTTAGGTTAATTAGAGAGCACTGTGTTTTGAATAGAAGATGTTTCAAGGGAGCTTAGGACTACCTATCAAGTCAGAAAGATAAAGTTTTTTTCAGGTTTATTTCTCCAAGCTGGAAATCACATTCGCTCATCAGTATCATGTAATGGTCACTGCCCACCACAGATACTTCACATGTGCCTTTCATAAGACAAATTTGTGCAACTGAAGCATTGTCGTCGCTGGGCTAGAGCCTAGCAACCCTGCTGGCACTGCACATACTGTAAAATGACACTAGAATTCTCTTAAAGCTGCAAAATATGTAAGTTTTGAAGTTGGCAGTGGAGGCTCTACATTCTGCAGGTCTGCTTGTGGTTTTTTTGGTATGTTCAGTCAGACTCCAACCAAAGAAAAGCTGTGAAACCCACTATTACAGAAGAGTTGGCTGCTTCTGAGTCTGGGATTTTTTTTACCTTCCGGTGGCACCTCACTGAAATGTTACCTTTTTCTTTTTTTGGTCTTTTCCCTAATTGTATGTTTGTGTTAGCACTTCGTGTGCAAGCTGTTTTGCTCTAACAAGATACTCTTCTTTATATGTATTTTCATTTGGTGAGCACTGTGTATGGGTGATATTGGTGGTTGTGAGCCTCTTCAGGTTTTTTTTTTGTTTCAGAGCTGTCGTGCAGCCTGCTGGCTGGTAAAAGGGAATAGTGTTTGAAAGCATGGCTAGTCCCAACTTATTTTTGATGCCAGGTGGGACGGGCTTTTATCAGAAATGTTCCTCATTTTTTTCCATGATTCTGTGATGGCAGGAGAGGGCCACTTTGGGGGAGAGAGGGAAGCAAAAAAGAAGGGTAGCTTCAGCTTTCAGTGTTGTGTGGGGAGTTTAGTGTGCTGGTCCAATGAGTAACCTGAGAAACCTTGCAACCTTTCAGTGCTCTTGTTGCCCCATTGTGCCTCAAAAGATAGAAGAAAAGTTTGGGGCCCCATATAAATAATTATGCATGGTGGTACCACATTTGGCTTCTGTGGTGGTTTCAGCATGGTAAGACCAATATAGTCTCATGAATCTGTTTTTTGACTTTAGAAAATAGCTGAAGAAAAGCTGGTAGGTTCCTGGCTCTGTGTGCTGGTGCATATGTGTATCTGTATACAGTGTCACTGTGCTAACCAACCCCTAGCAAGTGAATAATGTGCCTCCCTTTTTTTTCTTTCAGTATGAATTGTTAATATTGGTATTACTTTTAAAAAAATTCTAGCAAGACAAATGCCTTTTTCTGTCTCTTGCATGGGTGCAGACCCAGTGGAAGGTGCAGCAGCCTCCATCTAGGAGCAGGAGCAGCAGCTCCACCCCTGGAGCATCCAGCGTCTTGACTGCAGTGCCGTCTCAGTTCTGAAGGGAAGCATGTCCTCTGGGTAGTTTGATCTCACCAACCTTTTTGGCTGCAGGGCTAGTGTGTTTCCTTAGTGAATCACCATCTCCAGATGTGGTCAGAGCCAGGAACATAGTTTTGGGTGGAGTGTGGGTAGAAGGGCAGGAGGTAAAAGTCACTCTGTATTAAGACTTCTGCTGAAGGGACAAAAAAAAAGGAATTATCAGCCTTAAGTCACTAATTGTAACAACTTTACAAGTTTTAGGATGTGACCTCAAAACTTGCTAGATTGATTATAACTTCAGGCTTATATCAGAGGGTCATGGCTTAGGCGTTCTCATTTCTCTTCATTTTTCCTGCTGTTTATCATTATGCAACATTTTAAACCATTAGTGAGACGTAAATGAGGATGATTTGGTGTTGGGACCACAGCTAATGGCAAATTACTGGTTTTTGGGTATTATGGTTCAAATTTTGCATGGTGGTTTCTGGGGTTTTTTTCTCTAATTATTTAAGATTATCTAAGATGTCCTATGTCTGAAATATGAGCATTATCCATTGGCCATATTTACTGTAATGCAACTTTGTTCTGGACAGCCCCTTGATAAAGAAAGGTTAAGTGGATTATCCTTTTCTTAAGAAGTCTGTTAAGTAGCTCAAACACTCCATTCTTTTAAAGGCAGAACTTTTCAAAGTTTGGATTCGGAATGGGAACTGATATTGACTATGCTCCAGATCTGCCTTTTGAAGTAAACTACATCCATGCCAAGGAAGAAACTACAGCTTTGCTACATGGAAAAGATGAGTGTTATATTGGGAAAATATACTGGGAAAGATTCATTAGGAGAGAAGGAATGAGTAAAGATTGCTTGTATTTCTAAATGTTCCTGTAACAAGAAAGGGGATGTTGGGAGAGAATATACTGTCTACTCCTAGGCCACGTTGGTGATTAATAATGTGATCTCAGGTAGGTCCACATGCCCTTTATGCTTGTTCCTGGTATCCTCAGCCAGGACAGCCAGCATAGGGATGTCTGGCAGCTTTTCTGGAAGGTCTTTTTCTGTGGGCATTGTGACTGGATGGACACTCTCCTACTGCAGACCAGTGACTGACTGGGGAAGGCTGCTGAGCTGATCCAGCTGTAAACACGTCATGCCCATGCTGGTTTTACTCATTCATGTAAATACCTGTAAATATTTAGCTGCTGTTTTCCTTTCGGCCAGGTGACCTTTTTTCAGTTCAGCCTGTGAAAGCCTTCTTATTTGGTGGAAAGTTTAGGGAGTTGGGGTTTCTTTTTTATCGAAACTGTAAACATAAGTGATGTTGGAGTAACTTAATAATATATGGGGTTTTTTTGTCGAATCGGTTACTTAGGAACAGACACAATTTTGGTTCACATTGGAAGCATGGCAGAAATTGGGGTGTGTTCGGTTTTGCCAGCCAAAGTTAACATTTCTGTTTTCTGTAGACTCTTTTGTAGAGGGGTTTAACACACAATTTCTATATGAGATCTTGTAGTTTTTCTTAGTGTGTAGTTGTGCTTAGGTATTTTTCACTAAGGGGTAGCCACAGTCAGTAACTGGAAAAAAAAACCACAAGGCACACTTCAGCCTTTTTAAGGCTCTGAGGAACATTGTATCCAACAAGCTGGTACCCTGGTATATGGAAGGAAGTCTTCAAAAGTGAAAGGTACTAGTCACTTGTATGGTTTGCTAAACCTGCGCTGAAATTTCAGATGCAATACACATTAAGCTGGATTTCTTATGTGTCTCAACGACCCTGTCCCCAGTGGCTAAATGTAAGCATGTTGGAGCAGGGCCTAAATATGGGAGTCAGTGTAACACCTTTTACTCCTTCTAGGATTAATGGCATTCTGAAGGAAAACTTTCTAGAGGACAGACTTTACTCCTGTACAATCCAGTGTCCTGCCAGACTTTAGAGCTGAACAGGGTTCCTGTATTTGTATGTTAATACATTATAGCAGGCACATACATTGTTTCAGGAGGGCATTTTGCCTGGTTTATGGTATCAGACTTTCTTTTCTTTGAGAGTGTGTTGTCATCATCTTGCAGCAAGCCTTGCTAGACTTCTGAGTTAATATTAAGCTGAGGTGAATGTTCAAGAAATCAATATTCTTTCTAATCCATCTCTTAGATGGATTAAATGTTTCTATGACATTTTTGGGGGTTTGGTTTTGTTTTGTTCCAAATGAGGGAAGGAGGAAGAAAGAGAGGGTAGCTCAGCAGCAGACTTCAGGGACCAAGCTGTGCCATCACATGGGATCCTGGCTGATGGCATGCACAGGGTGGAGGGCTGTGTTAGAGGACTCAGGAAGTAAAAGACTAACTGCCCTTTGATGTGTTAGTGTTGCCCTTTCCTATATATTCTTGGGAAACTATTCATAATCCTTTATTATAGGTCAGTGATACAATAGTGTGTTAATACAAGTCTGTTTTGTTTTGGAGAATGCCCTTAAGGGAGTTGCTGTAAGGACACCTTAGCAGAGGAAGATGTTTGCTTGTTGCTGTTTCCGCTGGGGGGGGCAAAACTATATTCCCACTCTGAGCAGGTTTACCTAAGGGCATTTTATCATGGCACACCTGGCTCTATACTGGGGTTGTCTCTAAAAGTATTGAGGGTCTTCTGGGTTGTGTTCTCTGTTCTTAACTTCTTGGCATGGTAATGCTGGTAGAGTGGCACCCTGCTACCCGAGTCTGCTATCATGGTCTCAAAGTCAGGACTGATTGTGGTGCTTGTAGCATAACCTCAGGTAGAGACCTGAGGCTCAATGGTTGCTGAGTGCCAGCTGTCAGCTGGAATTACAAAGCAGGGTGTTACTGAAAGTTGTCATCAAAGTTAACACCCCAAATCCCTTGGCCCTCTTTCTCTTACAGACTTTCAGAAGGCTTTAGAAAACTCGTTTTGATGAACTTCCCAGCATCTCGAGAAAACATTTCTGTAGTTCTTGAAATGATTTTGAACTGTGAAAGTGGAGCTACTGGCAAAGCCTTGTGTGGTTTTGGTGTTGTGTGCTGTATGTGTCTGTTGATCTTGCTGAGAGAAGTGTAGGATTTCTCTGAAAGGTTCTCACGCCTTCTCTTTTGCTTTCAGCCAAACTGGCCCTGCTTTTGGGGACAGTAGATAAGAGAAGTTTTTTCCTTGTTTTGAAAAAGTATTGATGTTTATCACATTATCGGAAATGGATTATTTGTTTCTACTTTAGTTACTGTTGTTTAGAGTGACATTAAAATGTTTTCTCAGATTAAGTTAAATATATTTGTTAAGAGAATGGGATTGTTTTTCTTATGAAGTTGTTTATCTTGAGGAGAAGTCAAATCCTTTTGTTTAATGTACGCATCTGGTTACAGAGCCACTGGCCATCATTTCTATTTGACCATTTTAGTGGACCAAACCCAGCTTTGTATCTTGGTTAGGTTATATTTTTATTTGCTTCAGAAAGGAGCCAAGTTGGCAGGACACGAGTCATGTCAGGAGTCACACTGGAGTTCATGTCAGGACAAGGAGTAGATGCTCATTCTGTAGGTCAGACTTCTTTCTTGGTCGTTTTCTTGGATCTCTTCCCCTTATTAAATATAGACTGGGTTTGTGATTAGGGTTTATCCCCTCATTACAGCTTTCTGGTGATGGGTATGATGAATAGGTTTGTTTGGTGTGTCCAATCAATTAGTATATTCCCCAGAAGAAAATAAGAGCAACGTTTACAGCAGGGCTTTGAAGGGTGGCATTTCCTGCTGCCTTTCAGACCGTGTACCGGGAGGAGTGTCCCATGAAGTGAGCTCTTTGTTCTAAAAACTCCGGTTGGATTCTACCATGTGATACTTGATAAGCTATTTCAAGGAATAAAAATACACAGCAAATCTGTGCTAGAAAGTGTAATTTTTGCAGCAGCCCCTTTTTTTCCTCCTTGCAATAACATTTCTAATAATGTGTGCACCAAATCTGAGAAGTTTTAACAGATGATACATGGGATTTTGGCATAATGTTTCACAGCACTTAAGGCAAAAGGCTGTTTCTGTTTTCTGTTTTAGGAGTCTCTACTCCAAATTTCTGTTTCTATCATGCCATTTTTCCCATAATTTTGCTCTGGTGATCTAGTACCTTAAATGACTAGGACTCTGGTGCAGTAGTTAACACCCCAAGTTTCTTTTGTACAGAAGCCCATGAATAAACTTAATTGCAATGTGATAAAATAGTTGTATTAAACTTTTACTGTGTAGTTGCACCTCTGTCAGTAGGATGCCTTTGTACCATGTAGTTAAGGTGGAGATGCCATCAGTTCCTGGTGGAGGACAGAAAGTGGTATGGAAATCTGTGCATTTTCTTATGAGCATCCAGTGGTGCTTTGCTGGTGGCTTGTTCTTAGCAGTCCTTACTGAGTGCAAAAGGAAATCATGGAATCCTTTTCCTTCAGACAGGGATTCAGCAGTTACTGTATTCCAAGTGCTTCTGGACTCAGGCAAATAAAGGCTGTAATTCTGAATTTTGATTTCTTGAACTAGTGTGTCACTTAGAGAAACACTTCTTTATATTGCTTGGAAACATTTGATTTGAAAAGTGCTCAGTTGCTTTATGCGATGAGAAAGGCCATAAAAGCTTTGCTGTTTTCCTGGGATTTTTTTTTCTTTTCCTGCTGGAAGTCATCAGAGGTTTTGGTAGGCAGTATGAGCTGTGACTGTCCAAGAGCACAGGGATGTGCCTCCCGCTCTGCATGTAGACCTTAGGCAAGAAGAGTGGCTGCACATAAATCTGTGGCTAAATTGAAGGGACAAGAAAGGCTTAAGGCAGCAAAGGCCCAGACACCTTCAGCAACAGATCATGGGTCATGCTGCTGCAGGGATGGCCCCAGGGAGTCCTGAGGAGGTGAGGAGAGGAGCTAGCATCAGGCTCTGAGCAGGAGCAGATGCTTTAGCAGGGTGGCTCCTCCAAGGGGGCTCCTTGTTGGATACAATGTCTGATAGCTGTTGCTTTAAAATGCACGAATTAAGCTTTTTTTGCTTTGTAGTTCCTTTAAAATTCGTAGAATAATCTTCTGTTGTTGTCCTCTGACCAGCTGGAGTTTTCCTAACTGTAGGTTTTGAGTGTGTATTTGCTGGTTGTCTTTGGTATTATAGAATCATAGAATATCTTAAGTTGGAAGAGGCCCACAAGAATCACTTAAGTCCAACTCCTGGCCCTGCACAGGACACGCCAAGAATCATACCATGTGCCTGACAGCATTGTCCAAATGCTTCTTGAACTCTGTCAGGCTTGGTGCTGTGACCACTTTCCTGAGGAGCCTGTTGCAGTGTCCAACCACCCTCTGGGTGAAGAGCATTTTCCTGATATCCAGCCTAAACCTTCCCTGACACAACTTCATGCCATTCCCTCAGCTTCTGTCACTGGTCACCACAGAGAAGAGATCAGTGTCTGCCCCTCTGCTTCCCCTCAGAAGGAAGTTGTAGACAGTGATGAGGTCTCCTCTTACTCTGCTCTTCTCCAGGCTGAACAGACCAAGTTACCACAGCCGCTCCTTGTATGGCTTCCTCTCCGGATTCTTCACCCTATTTGTGGCCCTCCTTTGGATGCTCACTAATGGCTTATACCTTTCTTACAGTGTGGCACCCAAAACTGCCCCCAGCACTCGAGGTGAGGCTGCCCCAGTGCAGAGCAGAGTGGGACAGTCCCCTCCCTTGCCCAGCTGGTGATGCTGTGCCTGATGCCCCCGAGGACACACTTGACTCTCCTGGCTGCCAGGGCACTGCTGACTCATATTCAACTTGCCATTGACCGAGAGTCTCAGGTCCCTTTCCACAGTGCTGGTCTCCAGCCTCTTGCTTCCAAGCCTGCACGTGTATCCAGGGCTCCCCCATCCCAGGTGCAGAATCCAGCACTTTCCCTTGTTGAACTTCATATGATTGGTGTTTGCCCAGCCCTCTGATTTGTCTAGGTCTCTCTGCAGGGCCTCTCTTCCTTTGAGGGAGTCCTTCCATTATAAAATTTTGCCAAAATTTTGGAAAGCCTTGCATTTTATAGTGGTCTTTTTAAATATCTTTTTTTTAGTGGTATTGAGCAATGATGTGCTTCTGGATAGTGTGGTGTAGGCATATTGGAGAAATCTGGTTTTTTTCCTCAAGAAAGCTGCAATAAAATATCTTTCAAAAAATAGGACTTTGGCATTTGTTAGTAGTGCTCCGTGGGTGGCAAAAATTACTTTAGTAAAATTTGCCCTTTGTGGTTTTATTGACACTGAAGTTCCTAATTTTTGTTACCATGTGATCATCTTTTCCACTCATTTTGTTCCAGACACTCTACCGGAGGAACTAATAGTCAGCAAGTGGCTCTTTCTCTCCAGAAGTCCAATCGTGGTACTAGCACTTGATTTTTCAGGAAAGAGGTGGATTTTTATCAGATCTTTGTAACTGTTAGGGAAAAATTTCAAGAGATCTCTGTCACCTGCCAGATGCTTTGCTGCTGAGGCTGCTGAAGGTAGTCTGTACTTAAGACCATTGGGATGTTTGCTCTTTACATCTTCACTTGTGGAAGGGTCTGAGACCACCGGGAAGGTCCTTGTATGTACTTTGAAAAAGAAAAGGTTGTGTCAGTAAGCTCAAAGGTGTGACTGTGTAAGGTGCTGGTTCCTTTGTGGGTGTGTATATTTATTTAGCTGGTCATATTTTATTGTACTCCAGCTGCAATGCTGTGCTGTTCCTTCCTTTCCCTATGTACCAATGAAGAGGAAAGGCGTGGGGGAAGAGAATACCTTGTATTGTTTGCTGGTGTAGATGTAAAACAGGATATTTGTGCCTTCTGTTAACCTGTTGTTCCTTGCTAATGCTGATGTTACTTACCATTCTTGTATATTGCATGTGTTTTTTTCCATTTCTTAAATTTAAGTAAATGATTTGGCACAGCTGCTGTGTCTGCACAGGAGGAAATATATGGCAATGAATTGCTTCGAGGTTATTTAGAAGCAAAAAAATGTGATTGGTTTGTGTATCTTCTCCCTCTTTCTGACCTTTGCAGCTGGAATTAACTGAAGCAGTAAAAAAAAAAAAAAAAAAAAAAAAAAGCTGTTTGTTTGTTTATTTTTCCCAGTGACCTGGGAGGTTTGTTCACAGCTCAAAAGCCATACTGGGCAAGAATAACAGAAATGACTGAATTGCTGAAAGATTAAATTCCCTGATGGAAAGGTGGTTTTTTGAGGAGAAAAAATAAGGTCAGAAGTAGTAGCCATTAGTGGCTGTAAATAAAGTTACTCATTTAGGCCCTCAGACGGATAAAAGAGAGAGGTTGTTCCAGTTTTTCATCTTTACCATGTGGTAAAAAGTTAAGGTATGTCATGCCCTGCCATTATTTAGATGGCTTTAAAAATAGCTCCACTTGTGCTGTTTTCTGCTCAGAGGAAAGTTTTCAAGCATACTTGCGTAAGTGACGACAGCTGTTTGGCCCCAGTCTGAAATAAATACATGAGTTTATGAATCATTTCACTTTTAGTAAGTTGTGTTCCCTGCAGGGCAGTGTCTATTCTGTCAGTACATTTACAGTTCTGATAAAACTCTGAATTTAGTTTTTAACCGTATCTGTGGTCATGTGAGCAGTATGGAAATGGTGTAGGGAGTAGCTAGTGGGTACCTGTGGGTCAATTGGCCTTGTCTTTTGCAAAATGAAACCTGATTTGCAACCTCGTGAAGGAGCAGGCTGATTTTCTTCCTTGGGGACAACAGCCATGGAAGTGAGGAGGATGCAACAAACCAGCCTGAAGTAGCAATGCACTGAGACTGCCCTGCGGACCCTGGCAGAGTCTTGAAGACTCCAGGGGCTCCGTGCTGAGCTTGGGTGAGACTTCAGACAGAAGGCTGTTTTTTCTAGGCTCCAGGTGTTGGGATTAACCTTATTCAGAAGTGCACCAAGTACAGTCTGGGTCTTTCTGTGTCTTTGTTGCACTGTGTACAGTACTGATCCCACAAATTACATTTTTAGTTTAAAAGTCTTTGTTTAAAAAGCAGCTCCCTTGTACACTTAGCTGTGTTTTGGCCCAATTAAGTGAAGGATTTGGGGGCTTGCCTGAATAGCCAAGTAATAATTAACCTCTCTTTGACTTAGTGGTGCAGAACTAGAATGTTCATCTTCAGACCTAGGTTTCTTCTGCCTTGGTGTTGGCTGACTGAGCAGTGGCACATGTCATGTCCTCTTTCCCCTTTAATGCCAAGTGTGTTTGTGGACGTGTTACATTTTTCAGGCTTCTTTGGAAAGTAATAATAAAGATGCGATGCTCTTGGGCTTATCCTGAGTCCAAAGCTTAGCATGGAGTGTCCTACTTGTTGTGGCTCCCAGCTCCCTGTGTGCATTTTGCCCAGCAGCTCTTCTGAGGCTGAGGGGACTGTTATTAAGCTCTCTGCCGAGCCATGGGGGATGCAGGTGAGTAGCCTGTTCCCAGTCTGTGAGTTTTGCTTCTGTTATCAGCAGATGTTGGCAGTTCCCAAACAAGCGGCTACAATAGCGGATTCTGACTGGGCAGGAGCAGGAAGTTGCTGGCTAAGCAAAGGCTTGTGGGTGGGTAGGTTTAAAGGCACAGAAGAGTTCTAGGGTTTTGGTGATCTATAGCTAAGCTATGTGATCATGTCTAAAGGTAACGAACCCAAAACAAGCAGTGGGAGTTAGTGTTGAGGCTTGGGTTTCTAAAATTTGGCGCCTTGACCTGCACAGTACTGGATTGTGTAATTTTTTCCATGGAAATTTAGCTCCTGATGTTGCTCTACTTAAAATAAGTAAAGACATGGTAATCCCAGGATGAATATGGGGCACAGTTCCACCTGAGTAAGAGTGGGGTCATAATGTGTTTAAAATCAAGCATTTTCTGAAATACCTCCTGGTTTTCATTTCTAGCTGGGTGCAAGTGCCTTTGTACACGTCACAGTCCAAGCTTGCCGTGGGAGAGTTAATGAACATTTAGGGAAAGATGTCCCTAACTGTGACAGGGAAGGTCGAACTAGATAATCTTTAAAGGTCCCTTCCAACATAAACCTGTCTGTGAGTCTGTGAACACTGTATCTGTTGGAACTCAGGAAACTCCCAAAAATCCACTTAACAGTAACCAGGAAAAAATGATTAAAATCCATGAGGTAACTACTGCTGATCTTGGTACAAGTTATATTCAAGTAGCAGGGACCATGGTCCAAGCACAGCTTCTGCAAACCTGCTGTCCCACTCACTGCAGTGCACATTGCGGGGCCCCTGTGCGTTGCTGCCGTGGCTCCCAGGTGGGCAGCAGTGGGTGGCGTGGCCTCCTGTCAGGGATGAGGGCAGGAGGCCTCTGCCACAATCATGTCTCTGTTAGCAGGTGACTTGTCTAACTTACCACTGCTTTTTAACCCATCTCAGGATCGTTGTTGCATTCATTTGTACATTGACTGTAGAGCTGCTTTTATTGCAGACATGTCCTTGGAAAGACAGAAATCAGTTTTTTATTTCTACTCTATTTCTTTTAATGAAGCTGCCACCCTGTCTCCTTACCGATACAGGGCATGGCATGTACTGATGGAAAAACATTTACCTGTGGTGCCTTTTGTAGGGAAAATGTTCAAAACTGACCTACAAGACCCAGAGGAGATTTTTTGGCTTTTCAGGAAACTGTCCAAAAGAGTACAAATACTGCTACCATGCTGTCGCAGAGAACACCGAGTTCAATTATGTTTCCTAATTTATTGGAGAGGGAGCAGAGTAGTGTATGAAGTTGGGAGTAAAGGAGAGGGTGCCATGTAGTTCGTACCTCTACCAGTGAAATAGAATTGCCTCAGGGCTGGATAGGAGTAATTACACATCAGCCTTTGTCCTTCAGGGACAGATGGTATCATGAGAGCTGCTGTTAGGAGTAAAAATCCCAAGTTGGAAACATGGTACAGAAAATAGACTTAAAAAAGAATTGGACATTGCTCTTTCCTCCAGATGAGCAGGAAGAAGTTGCATGTGACGTTACACATTACTGTGTAAAGCAGTAACTGTGCTTTACAGGGCAAGCAGTGCTCCACGCCTGTGGCGCAGCACGGTCTGTGTTACTCATGCAGCTGCCTCGGGAACAGCGGGTGTGGATGTGTGTGCACTCGGGGTGATCCATCACCAGCCCATGCTCAGTCTTGAGTATTCGAGAATCAACTTGCTGGGGAAAACTCCTGCTGGAAGCTTTTTTTTCGCAAGAGAAGAACCACTGAATGATTCACATCTTCTATTTCTGTAAGCGTGTCCATAAATCATTTTTAGACAAAAAGTTTTATCTGAGGGAAAGACTTGTACAGCGTATTAGGCTAAAATCCCCGAACAAGCTTCTTCCAAATTGTCTGAAGCTGTGTATCACCTCTGGAAGTTGGATATGTTTGAGGTGGGTCTTAATGTGATCTGGAGGAATGAAAATGGAGCATGTGTCTCTTCATACTTTTAGCTATGGGCCTAGATCCTGTATTTATCCTGTACAAATGGGATCTTGCTTATGTGAACATGAGGTGTGGATTTAACTCCTACGAGAAAAGAACATTGTGAAACCATGTGTATATCTGAAAATATACACAGGTTCTGAAGGTCACATTTATGCATAAACAAATACTCTCGTGTCTGTCTGAAGATGAAAGGGAGCTGAAAATGTGAGCAAAACAATGTTGTGTCGGCGCTCTCTTCAAAAGACACATGTTCAGTGATAAAGACGCTGCCAGAATTGAGCTGTGCTCATCTTACTAGCAAGCAGCTAGAATTATGATGAAATTATATTGATTTCTTCAAAATAAAGACAAGTTGGTACTTGGAACAACAGTGAAATTGTAGGAAGAGTGATTTGTGAGCAAAGCGGGGGGGGGGGGGGGGAGGTGACGTCATGTGAATGCCGTCGTGGGATTTGAGTGATTTAAACTGCATTGCTGCACGTGCCAAAGTCCTGCAGCCCTCAACAAAAGCTTCACTCTGCTTTTGTCATGGTTGTCCAGTCACTACAACATTTTCCATTTCCAATATGTTTTTTCCCTTTCACTGGGTGGAGAGGTGTAGTATATAAATCAGGCTCTTGCCCTCCCTGGGAGTTTGCACCCATTCAAATAAAACCAGATCTACCGCCTGTGCTAAGCAGGGGGCCAAGGTCTGGGTGACTTGCTTGGAGGAGGAGCAGGCACATAGTCCCTGCGGCTTGCAGTATTTTCCACTGCGCACATGAAAATGGTATGGAGCTCCAAGGACGCAAAATTAATTTCCTTAGAGGTGAGGAAATCTCTGTTCCTGTCTGCAGAATGCAGTATTTCATATGCTGCATCGTGGGTTAGAGGTAGTATGTGCGGTAAGCAGAAAGTTATTGCTCCACTTTGAGATGATGATTTATGACTTCTTTAAAAAGAAAATTGGTTCTGTTTAAGGCCAAGTCTTTTTGACCAGCCAAGTAAAAGCTTGGAGGAAGCTAATACTGAGCTGGCAGTGGAGGGATGGAATGCATTGCTACTGCAACATTTATTTGGAATAAAGCCTAAGCGGCTTTTGGTGTTTCCTACTTCCTAGAGTTCAGGAGTGCTTGAGCCACCAGCTTCAGCAGAACTGTCTTGTGAGGCTGGGTTTTTTGGTAATCATGAGCAAGATGCTTCTCAGTTGTTTTGCAGCTGAGATTAGTGGTAACAGACTGTTGTGTTTATTTTTTGAAGAGTAAAAATAAAATTTTGGCTAAAGCAGTATGAATAATTAGTAACATGCTTGAAAATACTCACCTTTTTTTGAAATTACATTTCTGAGAGTAATTCAGTAGGGATGAGTGCCCCTCCAGGTGACCAAATTGGAGCATTTTTCCCAGAGGAGGTCTGGGCTGAAGAAGCAATCATTCATTCTTGGGTGTATGTCGCATTCACATCAGCTGAAATCAAGCATGTGCTCTTTCTGACCAAGGAGGTTTTCCTGAATTCTCTTCTGTTCTACGCTAATTAGCCAAAAATGCTTCTCTTTGCACAATTCCATGCTTCAGCATTTGTGGGAAAGCTGTTTTTTTAGTAGTGTTTAGGTCACTTTACCTTAGAGTTATTAAAAAATCCCAACAAAACAAGACAAAAACCCACCACCCAAAGAGAACAAATAGCTGGTTGTTTTTTTTGTTCACAGCATAGTAATATGAGGAGTGACTTTATTATTAGCATGAAAAGTAGTAAAAGATACTGCTTGTGTATAGGCAGAGGAAGGCATTTATGTTTGTTTTAGACTTGCATTCTTTTGTGCCATAAAAATCTGATTATGAGTATGTACAACTAAATACATTTTTATAGCACTGTGTAAAGCAGTCATGGAAAATTCCCAGTTTGAGCTTCTGCAGGCATACGATGAAGCTCATTTGCTTAGAGTTTTGTTTGGGTTATTTCTTCTGCTTTTAGGGTTTGGGTTTTTTTTTGGTTTGGTTTTTGGTTTTTGTTTGGTTTTTTTGTTGTGTGTTGTTTGGTTTTTTTTCTTTTGGTGGATTTTTTTGCTTTGGTTTAGGGTTTTTTGTGTTGTTTTTTTTTTTTTTTTTTTTAACTTTATTTTATTTTTATTTAAGAAAAAGCACCTCTCTGGGCAGGGAAGAATCAGTAATACTGCATTTTGAGTGCTGCACTTGCTCTTTAATTTAGGCACACTGATAATTTGACTTGAAATTATTGTGCAGTCAGCTTCTTTATAGATAATTTTAAAGCATCATCCTTGTGCTGGAAAGCTTGCAAAGTCCTCCCAGGTCTCACAGACTTGGGGAACTGCACCACGCTGTGAGAAGCAGATATTTATTGAATTGTCTAGGCTGATGTTTACAGAGGAGTTGGTTGATGTAATTCATTGCAAAGTAAAATGAATTGCCATGTAAAGGTTTGTGCTGCTGAGTAGACACACTTTCAGAGGTAACTAAAGAGAAAAGTCATGGTTCCCTGAGATTTAGGGCCAATGAGGTTTGCTCGTGAGAACCTGCTGTCCAGTGTGTTGACTCATAGCTTCCAGCATACCTTTTGGGTAGCAGGGTGGGGGGGGAAGCTGGGAGAGTTATAGCAGGGATGTGTAAATCTACTGGACCAGTGACCTTGTAGGAGAAAATTATGCTTTTGTCAGACTGAAAGTTGCTCTGTGATCTGTGTGTGTTTTCTGTGGGTTGCCTGATAGAGGTGTCTCTCTACAACTACCCTTGAGGAGGTGGTAGCTGGGTAGGGTTGGTCTCTCCTCACAAGTAACAAATGATGGGACGAGAGGACACAGCCTCAAGTTGCACCTGGGAAGGTCTAGATTGGAAATTAGCAAAAACTTCTTCACCAAGAGTGTTGTCGAGTTTTGGATCAGGATGCCAAGGCAGGTGATGGAATCACCATCCCTGGAGGTATTTAAAATATGTGTAGACGTGACACTTAGGGATGTGCTTGAGTGATCAATGATCTCAGAGGTCTTTCCCCAGCTAAATGATTCTGTAATTTTATGTTAGTCTGTGGGTAGTCTGAGGTATTGGATAATGTATATTGGAATACAACTACTTCTTGAAGACAAGATGTCTAGAGTGGAAAGAGAAGCTTGCTCTTGGCTATGTTCTTGCTAGCTCTTGCCAGCAGCTTGATCCCATGCCTGTTGGTACATGCTGGGCTCACCAGAAAGATACTTCTGCTTCATATGCAAATGTGTCACACCCCCTACATCTCTACTTTCGTTTCGTTACTTTCACCAGCCTTAAAGACTGCTGAATTTCGGTTTTGAATATCATAGAGTCATAGAATTTTCTGGGATGGAATGGACCTTAAAAATCATTTAATTCCCACCATCCTCTGCATGTGCCATTCGCTTCCCCAGGCAGAGACATCTTTCACTAGACCAGATTGCTTGGAGTCCCATCCAACCCATCCTTGAACACCTCCAGGCAGGGGGCATCCACAGGTTCTCTGGACAACCTTACAGTAAAGAATTCCTTCCTTACATTTAATGTAAACATGCCCTCTCAGTTTAAAGCCATTCCTCCTTGTGCTTACACTACATGCTCTTTTAAAAAGTCTTTTTCCATCTTTCTTGTAGGCCCCCTTTGGGTACTGGAAGACCATAAAAAGGTCTTCCTGGAGCCTTCTCTTCTCCAGCCTAAACAGCCTCAACTCTCTGTCTTCATTGGAGAGTTGCTCCATACTCCCAGTCATCTTCATGGCCGTTCTTTGTCTCATATATCTCTGTCTCAAAGCAGCTGTGTTCTTGTCAGCCCTTCCTCTGGTCTTGCATCAGTTTTTCTAATCTGGGGAAGCATAGCTTTCCACAGCTGGCACTTGCAGACTGTTCCAGGCTGGGCAAAATGGAACTGTCAGTCACAGCTGGCAGGTGTTTGTGTGAAGGGAGTGGGATCTCCTCCCTGCTTGAGTTTGGTGTCTTGACCCAAGTAGGTCACATCCGTTGGTAAAGGGTGTGATCTTATTTCAGACCTGATCCTGGAGAAATGGGGGGAGAAAATTCTTCCTCTCTGTTGCAGCAATCCTTCACTGCTTGCTTGAGCTAATCCCCTTGGCTAATGGGAAGAGCTTAGCTGCAAAGGGTTCCCACCTTGATGTATGAATGGTGCATCTCTAGGAGATTACAGTGTATAGTCAAAATCATTTGGCTAAGGAGGTCCTTTGCCTGCTGACAGGCATGTAGCTGTTCAGCCCTGGGTTTTTTATGCTTTTGCATGCTGGACGTAGTAAACTAGAAGAGAGTCTGGACCCAGATGCATTTCCTTACTCCTGGTTATCTCTGAGATAAATGCCTATTTTGTCAGGGGGTAATGCTTTAAATCACTTCTGTTTGGTTAAGCTCTTCTAATTGCTTTGTGGTTTAGTTTTGGATTAAATCTTCTGCAACCTGCTGCACAGGAAAACACGCATGTGAGCAAACAAAATTACAGAAGCAACTTCTCTGTGTTTCTGCTTCTCCTGCTCCTGACACAAGCACTAGGTTGCGGTAGTCATTTTTCCTTTAGACAATTACCAGCTTTTGTAAACATGCATTGAAGAAAGAAAGAAAGAAAAAAAACCATTCAAATACAGAGTCATACCGTAGATGTCTGTCCCTGTCATGGAAACAAGGATGCAGAAGGGGAATGCGTCAGATCTCTAGGTGTGCCTGCAAATGAGGAAACGTGCCGCACCTTTCTGTTGAAAGGTGGGGTGTACAGTTTAAGCTGCTTTGGAAAGGTGCTGCAAGCCATGAGGAAAGGTGTGTCACTGCACATCCAAGGAACCTGTGAGCTGCTTTGTATGACCTGCCTTGGGGGTTTGTCTATGGATGAGACAGGACAATAGACAATTACAGGGTTCCGTCCAGCGTGTGATGTGCAAGTGTCTGTGACAGGAGGAAAGAAGGTTTGCTCATATAAAATACATGCTCCGTTTCTGTGTTTCCTACTAAAGGTGTTCCCTTCTGACAGTTCAGTAGTGAATGAGCTTCAAAGGAGTAAATTTTTTTAAAATTACTATGTAGGAAAAATGCCAGTTAAAGCAATAATGACTTGCCATAGTGACTCTGCTGACTTGCCCTGTAGATGTTTCATTTTATAGTTGCACAAGTGCAGAAGAGTCTAAACAGATACCCTAATAAGGGTAGTATTACTGCAAGGAAATGTATCTGGTCAGGGAGAAGTGGAGTAAGCAAAAAAGCAGGAGATTGCTTTCCAGAGGGTTGTGACCTTGAGCGGCTGACTATAATGAATGCAGTGTTCCAGGCTGCCTTTTTACCTTGCAACTGCTGCATACCATTGGTATTCATCAGCAGTGACCAGGGTCTGCAGTGAGAAGCCTTGCAAAGCATCATCTTGTTTCTGAGAGAAGTTTAAAGTTGATAAAATGCGGAAGTGTTCAAAGTGCATGCAGGAAATGCTGCCTTTTATCTGAACTTCATGAATTTCTAACTTTACCCACTATATGAACTTTATTGCTAAATTTTCCTTCAATATGAATCCCAAACTCTCTTTTGTACTAAGTTGCACCTTCTGCTTGTATTACAGTGGTGTGAAATGCCACCTGTGCAGCCTGCTTTGGTATCACATTGCCTCTGGGAAAGTGGAGATTAGGCCTGATTGACAGTCTTCTACTTATACTGTGCAACAGCTGAGAAAGAGACTGGGCTGGGATTAAATTTCTCTTCCACTACTGCCACCTAATTTTCCTTGTCCTGTGTGTTGGTGAAGTGAATTAGGTGTTTTTTAACTGCCTGTTGCAATTTATTTTTGTTTAAAAACATATGATCATAGGTTTGAGAAGTAACTCATAAGAAGCTATTTCATATTTACTGACACCTTTGTGTTTGTTTTAGGGTCGGTAGGGTAGATCCTATTTATAGACTACTTAGAAATAATGAATTTTGAATTAAATAGCAAGTTATTTAAGGTTATAGGCTTGTGTCCTTTGCAATTTGACACATTCTCTTCATATTTCAAGAGAAAATTGAAATACATTGAAAGACAACAGTAATCAAATCTTATGTGTTTTACATCTCTGTTCATGGCTGGGTTCTAAAATTTGTTGGGAGTCTTTTTTGGGTTCCTGACCTGGGAAGGAAGGGAAGGAGGTAATCACTGGAGAAGGAGGAGATGGGAAGAGATAGCAGTTCTCCTGTCTGCTCCAGGCCCAACAGAAGTGTCCACCAAAGTCTCAGGGAGTGTTTCCTCCCAGGCATCCCAAAATGCTGATCAGGATAGGCAGGAGAAAACAAAAGATGATTTAGGTAAGTGGAAGAAAAGACACTCTTCAGGACTGTAGGTAGGTGCAATAATTTCAGAGAGTCCTCTTAGCATCTTTTTTCCAGATGCTGGAAGTGTGAATTAATTCTAAAATAAATGGAAAGTGGAATAAACTTTCATATGTGTGTGGAATTGTGTGTCTCCTCACAGGTGTGCTGGGGACTCTAAGTGAGGGTCACCCTTCAACTCGTTTCCCACCACTCCCTCTCTTCTAAAAACAGAGAAAATCTATTTAAACAGTGTTTCCCAGATTACTCTTTTACTGAGGTACCTAGTTCTGTTCTGTTGACTAAAGCTTCCATAACCCTCCAGCAAACAATCTTGCCTTTTTCTGTGTAGAAGTACAATACCCATTAGTTAGTGTGTTGTGAACGCTTTCATAAACTGCTGGGATTTCATTAAAACTCTGTTGCCTGCTTGCTTTTGGTTTTTAAGATGTGCATTTCATTGCTACATGCAAGGCAATGAGCTCCAGAAAGTCAGAGGGCAAAAGGCATCAGGTATTACGCACCATAAAAAGTGCACATGTCCTTCTGAGTTACAAAACCTTTCCCACAGTGAGGCTGGTCACACCTGTTCTGTGTGAGGAGCCAGGCTGAGCCCAGGCAGTGCTCAGCACGCACGGCAATGCACCTCTGCATCCCCCGTGCGAGTGCGCTGCGCTCGCCAGCCTTTCTGCCTCGGGTGCATGGGAATAAGCCAGTGCTCTGCCCTCTAATGATAAAGTGTGCCATTATGTTTTGCTTAATTGGTTGTGTTTTCGTCAGGTGATCTCCAGGCAGGCAATTTGGAGTTCCTCAGTGATTATTGTGGTTTGCAGTGTACAAATTAGTGTGGGAAGTTGCTAACATTAGCCTTCCAGCTTAGGACTTTGGTGGCAGTGTTGGCTCTTTCAGTGTTCATCTGAAGCATGAAAGGCAAGGAGGGAGAGCACAGAGGACGCTGTGTTGCCTACCATTCACTTGGACATCCATGCCCTGGCAAAGGTGTCTTCCTATTTTCCAAACCTGCTTCTAGAAGTCAGGCAGCACAGTGGGCTTCAGATGTAGAGGAGTGTGATTCCCCTCCTGCTTACCTGCTGGATTTTTAGTTTTTAAATTTATTTAATTTTTAAGGATGATTAGGTCCTGAGAATGTGGTCCTGGTTCCCCACCACCTCAAGTTGTTTCATAACCCATGTTGGACCCGTTCTGTATGATGCTTCAAGCCTGATTATTTCTACCCAAGGCTTGATAATGTCTGCCCAAGCTTCCCAAATGAGCCTCAGTGCTGCTGCTACCCACTTGCTGCAGGCCAGAAACCCACATTTTCCTGGCTAGGTGTAGACATGACGTGTTTAATCTTCAGCAAGCTTCCCTGGGCTGCTGATCGTGCCTTTGAGCTGTGGGGTGCTGCCTTGTGCCTGCCCTGAGAGACCACACGTGTGTGGGGCAGGCTGCTGTGCTGCCCAAGTGTCTCACCTGTTGGAGCTGTTGTTGTGAAGAGGTGCTTGTCCTGAATCCTGCCCCTGGTTTGTAGCAGGGTGTATAAACAGGATGGAACAGGAAGCTGCTCGGTGAGTCGCTGTGGCTCGTGGGAATGGAGGACCTGAGCTCCAGCTGCTAAGGTCTGAGCAGCCCAAACCTCTCAACTGCCTGCGGTCAAAGTGTAGCTGGGATTTGTTCCTCAGCAAGAGGTCAGAGCGGTCACATGGGCTTCAGAAAGGCAAGGCTGAAATGCTTGTTGAAAAGGCTACTGTACAGGTCCAACAGCACATCCTAATTTACCAACTGTGTTTTCATCTGTTTCTCCTGGTTTCTGTACTCTATTGGGTATTAACCATAGTAAGTCCTTGTTCTACAGATGTTTGCCTATATTCAGGGTCCTATTGACATCTGAAGGACATCACAGGTAGGCAAAGTTAGCAAAGGGTTCTGGTTTTTGTAGGGCAAACTCCATATAGATTGCCAAAATTTGATTTGAAAAAAACCAATAAAAACAACCGAACAACAACAAAAAAACAGAATAAACCCAACAAAAAAACCCTACCAAACAAAAAAAACCCAAAAAACCCCAAAACCCCACCCAAACTGAAGCATGAACTACCAATGTAAAGAAATAATTCAGTGTAAATACATACTTTTAATACTTGTGTCCCTGTGGCAAGAGAGAGAGATATGTAGTGATCATATTGTGAAAGCAAAGCTGCCAAGTGAGATGAAGCATACTGAATCATCAATTGTAAATTCAATGTAGGGGACCAATACAACTTTGCAAAAAAACTTACAACCTGACATTTAAGATTCTCCCATTTTCAATAATCGGTGTTACTATTAATAAAAGAATGAAAGAACTGTGGTCCATTATTCTCTTTTCTCACTCCTTTTCACACTTACTTTCTTAATCTTGGAATAAAGTTTTGCTAAGTCTTATCACACCAAAGTGTGAACTGTGTCTCTCCAAAATTCCTGAGTTTTAATTTCAAGCAAATATGGAGCTTGGAAGAAGAGAGGAGGGAAAATACCCCAACCCACTTACAAAGAATGTGGTCTGGGTGGGTCAGTTTGCTTTTGTCTTCTGGCTCAGATCTTACAGCTGTTTTTTGCAACAGTTGAGTCTGGAAATACTTTCCTTGCTTGCCCATCCCTACTTCAACCCACAAAAATTATTCATGTGTAAACTGATATTTTTGAGTTACAGGGAGACATAAACAAACTACAAAAAATCCCTCTAATGTTTTCAGACCTGTAAAAGGATCATGAAAACTGACAATATGGAATATAAAACTAAAGTGGAACCTTTTGTGCTTCTATGACAGTAAATTGAGAAGTGAAAGCTGTGGTACTATTCTTGGGAATAATTTTTAAGTATGCTTGTTACTTTACACAGTCTGCTGTTTAATATGGATTTGTTTTTTCACACCAGAATCCCACTTGAGTAAAGGTATACTTTCCTGGAATTGGCTGCTGCTTTGGCATGAGAAAGGAAAAAAAGAAAAAGGGAACACTGAGCTTCCTAGAAGCCAGGAATAGTCCTTGCCTTGCTAAATGCAATTCCTCCTGCTTGCTTTTAGGTGCAACACTGGTGTTGTATCAGTGATGCTTCTTGATGCAAGAAGCCTTTGGTAAATACTACCAGAATAAAATGAGATAGTTGACAAAGAGTGTTCAAAGGTAGAAAATGTATATTGATCAGAAATTTCATCTGCTTTGCAAATTCAAATCAGGCTGAATCACAATACTGCCCTCCTAGACAAGGGCATGTCCAGGCTTGTGTAGCACAACTAGCATCTGTGCAAGAGCTAGTACTACTATATAGTTGTTTCGTACTGGATCTTCTAAATTCCATATCCAGGTACGTAGAGAACAGTGTTAGGAACTGAACAGTGCTTGACCAATGAACCTAATGAAAATCCTAATGTCTCATGAAGGTAAATGGTAAATGCTTCTCTTCAGAACAAATGTGCCAAAACGAATGTTTTTTCTTTTTCCACTTAATCAGATTTGAAGTACTCAGGATGTTCCTCCTAAACAAAATGTTTTGAAATCAGGCTGAACATGTATGTTTGGAAGCAGAAGCTTGTATTTTGCAAACAAGACTCTACTTGGGCTTTACAGACAGTTAATGAGAAACATATCTCAAGTTCAGTCTCAAACTAAACTTTGTTTCAGAATGGTTGGTCTCTCCCATGCCCCGTGGCTGGTGCTCGTGAGTCGCCTTGCCTGGCCTTTGCTCTGTGTCCAGACAGGAGGGGTGAGAGGAAGGTGGAAAAAATTGCTTGGGTGTTTTACAAAACTTGTGAAAAGTGGTTTTGAGATGGTTAGCAACCTGTGGCAGAAGACAATGTGGTACCTGGGAGTTTTTAAGGGCAAAGTTTCTGAGGAAGAGTGAAGCTGTGTGGCTGAGCCCCAACAAAGAGGGTAGTGAAGAAATTTCTACCATTGCTTTGCCTCATCACTCTTTGAAACCCCAGTCCCAAGAGAGCAGCTTAAGCAGGGAAGAAGAGAATGATAGCATGACTTCTCACACATGTGGACTTAAAAATCCTTCTTCCCCTTGATGTGAGTTTATAAGCATGTCATGTAGCATAAGAAAAACATTGCCAAGCTGGCAGCTTTTGGACTGGGGACTGCCAGGCACAACCAGGCATGGTGGATGAGCTACAGGCATTTTGGCAGACTCTTCTCCTTTTTGCTGAGTCACTGGTAGAGCTGCACAGCAGTGTAAGAGCTGACTAGATGATGTGGCAAAGAGTATGTAAGCAGAAGCTAGTGGTGATTGAAATTGGCTTGTTTGGGCAGTCGTGCTGGGACAACTACTCCTGCATTGCTGTAGGCTTTGGTGAGCGGTTCTTAGTGGAGAGTCTCTCTTCCCCTGCTGCTTTCTTGCGCACTGCCCTTCCTCAGTGCTGTGCCCCTTAAAATACCTGTTGGAATTCTTGTGTTTGGCTTTGTTGTTGGGGTTTTTTTGTTGCTGTTGTTTTGTTCATGTGTTTTTGCATTTGTGGTCATGACTGCAATTAATTAAAAAATGACTCTGAAAAAAATGTTTCTGAAAAAAATATGAGTGCTTGACAAAACCATGCTGTCAACAAAGATGGAACTGCAACTCCTATTGAAATCTGTGGAGGCAGAGTTAGAGCTGGTTTGATTCTCAGGATAAATTTTAAGGGGTTTTTGAATGTATGGTATATTACTCTTCAAGAATTCAAATAAGGAGAGAGAATGATGTGCTACTTTTAAGATGAACATGAATATGCCAGGATGTCTGTCATTTGCCTTCCCACTGCTACCCCCTGCCCTGATGCAGACCCTGAGGGAAAGATGTACAGTTGCCCCAAGCTCTTTTCGCCATGTGCTCCCTATATCTCACTGATGTCATCAGTAGCTGTCTCCTCTTACTTCTCCTCACCTACATGTTGTCTTTTTGAATTACTTATCTTCCTTACTGAGTTTTAACAGATTAAAATCCTGCCTCCTCCTTCCAAGCTAAAGTGGAGCAAGGAGAGTGGTGGAGGCAGTGCTTTAAGCCAAGAAAGTCTGTGATACCCGATGATGATGATGTAAAGTGGGACCTGAAACTGTAGATCCAGTAGATAGAGAAAAGTTGCTTTATGTGTTTCCCTGCTTCCTCATTTTTGCAGTTCTATTCATGGTCAGTTGCCAAGTAATACTTAGAGCAATGATTTTTAATTTCAGAATTAATCAGAAATGCCATTGTCTCGACTGCACAGAAAGTGTTATTTATTCACCTACATTTGCAGGCATGAGAAGAAGCTGTTGTCTGCTAGCAGCCTAACTTGACCACAACCAATAATGGCAATAGTCTTTCCAAACTCCTGCACTGTCATGTTTTTGCAGCCATGATGCCAGGGTATGGGTTAGGCAATCTTGAAAGTGTAAAAAGGTATTTTGCTAAACTTGTCAAAACAGGTTTGCTGAATCTCTCATGAAAGTCCTAACTCAGACTGTAGCAATACTAGTAACACTTCCAAAAAGACTTGATGGTATCTTCTTGTTGGGTTTGCTTTTGAGCGCATGATAAAGTTGCTGCTTCCTAGCTTTGCGGAAATCTGTTGGCCTCAAGAACTGGCAACCATGTCTTCAGAGCTCTAGCAGAGAAGTGCAGTTGCTTTTTGATGGAATTGCCTTTTGGCTTTTGAGTGAGGTCTATTAATGATGGGTGTTTTCACACTCAACAGCAGCAGCAGATGAACATGCTTGTCCACCTGCGTATATTTAGGGTGGTGTCTGTGTGCTGTTTGTGTTGGGCATAACTGGAAGATAAAAATTTTTGTGCTGTTGTTTATGTTTTGTGGTTTGTTTTTTTTTTTTTTTTAATTTATATAAAAAATACTATCTTATATGAAGCAGTGGTCTTATAAGAAGTGCTAGTGCCTTCAAAGGGCTGAGGAAGGTACAAATTTATTCTGGTTCCCTTTCAAGTCAGTAATAATACATATTTTAATCCAGTTTCTTGTTTTTCAAGTAGTATACCGTCACTAGCTCTGTGCTATCTCCAGTTACTGAAACAGAAGGAGATGGAGCCTGTTCAAGGTTAATCGGCAGCTGTTGCACAGACTGCAGGAGCAGGAGAGCTGGTGCTTTGATCTGATGTGGGGGATTGACAGATAACAGTAACATCTGATTTTCAAGGACATTTTGTTCTGTAGGAAACGCACCCCCCCAGAACTGGCCTTATATCCCATGGAAACATCTTCATGGCTTTGTTCTGCTTTAAAACAGGAAAGCAAAACAGTATTGTTCAAGAGGCAGAACTAAATTTGTTGAGAGGAAGGTGTTAGTATTTTACCCCTGAGTGTTTTCTGAGGAAATTGTGAATACTACTGTAAGGGTTTGAAAAGTAATTTTACCCCATTAAGATGGATTAAGTATATGCCTTGATATATGTAGATAATCAGTTCACGAAGTTGAGTTTAAGGAACTGAAATTTAGATTGCATTTTCAAATAAACTTACAAAGTTGTGCTTTCTCTCACTATGTACAGGGTTCAACTAGTCCTTCACTGTAACTCTGTCCATCCCTTCCCACCCTATCATCCCTGAATAAACACTGCTGATTCTGACTGTTGGCAGGGAGGGGTAGCCTGGCTGTTGAGAAGTGGAGCCTGTTGGTGGCACTGCCTTGGAGCAATTTCTGGAGTGTCCATTTATTTCCCTTTTGTACGTCATGTGGCAGTAGCAACCACAGACCTTTATAGTGGGTCCCATACTCAGCCACCACTGATGACCAGCTCTTCTGGAAGCCTTTTGTTGGTGGAAAGCAGCACCAGGGAAGCCAGGCAGTGCAAAGGAGGGCATCTAGACCTACATTCTGAATTAAAGAGCAATACGTCAGACAAATGACCATTACTGCTTGTTTCCCTGGACTTAGATACGGAAGAACAGGTCTGGTTTTCTGCTCAAGAGGCTGAATGGTTCATATAGGAACTGAAATCAATGAGGGATATTCAGCTTCCAGTGAACTTTCCACTGAGTAGTCTGGCCAGGCACTTAATATGTTAAGGTTTTTGGGTACCTAAATTTAAGAGTTTTCAGTAGCCAAGGCCAACAGGGAAGGGTGAGTTTTCAGAACAATAACTGACTATTAATATGAAACTAGCAAAGTTGTGGTCTTTTTCTTGATGACTTCTTTCTTTTTGTGGCCCCTCCTTAATAATCATTGGTTTGTGACTTAGGAAAGAGGAGGAATGAAGATGAATGTGGTTTTGGTTATCTTTTGCATTAAAAAGCTATGTCCTGCTTGACCTAGTTAATAACATATCTTCCTGTCTCTCAGACTTTGTATTCGGAGCCAAGCTGCTGAGGTGCATAAAAAAAAGGTTCTCTAAATACATATTGACTATTGTTCCTTTTTGCTTTGCCAAGCCTTAATAGTGATATGCTTTTTGAATGCAGATGCAGCATAACCTACATTCATTGCTCTTAATTTAAAGCAGTTTTAACTGTTTTGAATCAACTGCATTGATGTGTCGACTGGATTTCACATTATAAGGTGTGAATGAATAGCATTTGCACTGAGATGAGAACACAGGTGTTACGCAGTATCTGCTTTTTCATAGATATGACATATATATGCTATATACATATATGAAATGTAATTAATGTGCAGTTATTTTATTCAGCATACAAAATCTAACTTGTTAATTAGTTTTGTAAAGAATACTACACCATTTTACTTGAGGTAAAGTTCTTCATTAATTTTGTGATTTTCAGCATACGTATCCAATAGAAAGTAAAAAATAATGGATTTTTGTCATCTCCAAGAACAGAATACTGAGGAAGACAGGAAGTAGTGTTTGCATTTTCAGCAGCAAAATCTGTGAGGTAGGAGGACCCAGGACTTCTCCAGGTGGTCTTGCAGCTGTGAGATCTGCAAAGCTATTTCCTTTCAGTTTTGCAGTCAGGAGAAATTTATTTGCTACAGGAATGATGGCATATGGCTGTTCTTCTACAAACACTATTCCAAGTATTTTTACAGCCTTACTTCATGGAAATAAAAAAACACTGGGCTGTAGTTAGTGCTCCATGGCTTTCTTTGCCCTCTTACCACAGAAGGCTGGCTTGTCCAGGAGCTCGGGAGTAACCCAAGACACCATGCTTATCCGTGAGAAAGAGGCTGAGGTCAATGTAGCCACCATGTGCATTGAGAGGAGTCCTTCCTCAGGTGGATCCTGTATGCCAAGTCTTGTCCATAAATTAAGCACTAGTGAAGATTTTGTCATTGGTGCATGGCTAATGCACTGCAGAGGGATGGCAGCTGGATCAGTGGCTGGAGCTCACACAGTTGGCAAGGTATCTCTTGCCAAGAGCTTTGTGTTTTGCCCCCACCCAGAGGGAAAGGCCCATGGACAGACACTTCATTGTAGAGCTACCTTGCCAGGGAACATGTTGTATTTGCATTCCAGATGCCTCTGGCTTTGTGAACTGCATTGTTCCAGCCTCCTTTGAATAGGAGCTATTGACCCCTAACAATGTACATTTGTTTAAATCAACCCCTTTCCCTGCTTTAAAAATATTATAGCACTAGTCCAATCAAGTGAAGGCTTCTGTGCAGGCCCCTTCTTTTCCCCTTCATAGCCAGAAAAAAAATTTGCAGCGTTAATTATTTAATTCCAAGATGGAAAACATTCTCCTCCTCCTCAGAGGCTATTTTCAATGCTGAGGTTTTGGCAAATTTTGTTGTGGCTTGATGTTTATAAGCTTTTCATTGCTCTTGAAAGCATAAACTTCACATTACTCGAGCTTCTGAGATGCTGGCAAATAATAAACCAGTTGAATAACAGGGGTTTGGTTGTCCTGAAGCACTTGAAGTATTTGACTGCGTTTTGACAGATAGGTTTTTTTTGCTGTTTATGTCTGCATTTAGGTGGATTGAGCTCCTGTAGAAGGAGACAGGTGGTGGAGACTGACCAGTACAGACCCTTAGTGCCCAGCAGCAGTCTGGCAAAAGTATTTCTCTGTGTGGGGGAAGGCTGGCACCAAATTCCCTTTGCTGCTTCGAGTGATGGTAGTACATGCATCCACCCCTCAAGCCATCAGGTCTCCAGAGCTTGATGGTGACAGTAACCACCATGATTAAATCCCTTGCAATTTGTGAACCGAACTATGACTCTTTGCTGTGCCTTGCTTCTGTGGGATTATTAGGTTGAGGCAGAAAAGACCAGTGAAGTAAAAATTTTCTGGGAGCTGGACAACCTTGTAGTTGTGAAAAGATGCAGTGGGAAAAAATAAAGATGAATGCTCTTGCCTCATCCTCAGTGTCCAGGTGAGCTCTTCCCATTTAGAGAAACCAAACAGCAAGAGTTTTTAAATTCTCCATGAGTACTATTTTGTCTCAGTGTTGCTATTGTGCCATCACAGAAAGAAGAATAATGTTTATTCAACATTATCTAAAGCATATGTAACTTGTAATGTGGCTGAAGTCCATGGTAAGCTCACGGGCCACTCACCTTAAATATGCAACAGAATAAAAATCTGTATTTGTCTTGATTATTAATCAGGACTGCACCCCCTCCATCTTAAAAAGACTCTGTGTCTGGTTTCTCTGTGTGAAAATTTAGGCAAGGACAGCCTTTGGATGCTAGCATTCAAAATTATTTTAATTGGGTTTTTTTTCTGTGGTTGCACACCCAAACCTTATGATTGTCAGAGTATATCCCAGCACTTTCCTACCAGCTCTTTACTTTTTCTTTAGGAGGATATTTGACTGTTCTGGTGGTGAAAAAATCTCTGTTTGCTGAATGCCACTAAAGTACTGTTGTTGTGATATGGAGCCAGATGTCTGAAGAGAGCAGGAGTATAATTTGGGTTGGAAATTAGGCCGTGGGTCGCTGCTGCTCAGTGTTTTCATGCCAGTTAAAGTCTTCTCCTATGCAGGAGCAACTCAGATGGCTCTCACTCAGGATGGCTTTTCCTGCAGCTGCAGCATCAGCTGTGGTCCTCCTCCCTTGTTTTCAGTGCTGGATACTTCTGTTTTCTTAATGCTGCATCTACCAGGTGGTAGATGCATCATAAAGCTCTACCTGCTCTACTAGACTGACTTAGGTGTCTGACTGATAGTGTCTCCAATGCCTTCATAGCTGATATCAGTTCTTTATAACCTTGCTTGCTACTAGTTGTTTTTTTTATTTTAATCCTCTGCATTGTTGTGCAGCCAAGCGAGGAGAACCATATAAAGGGCAAAGTAGTTTAGAAAAAAGGTGAAAGATAGAAGTGCTGGGAGTGTCTGACTGAGGTTGAAAATAAACAGGTAGGGAGCCAGCTGGCTTTGGGGTGGATCTTTTAAACTGTGTGTAAATTCAAACACCGCTCTGTAATTTTACTTGTGCTAACATGAGGCACATGACTCTGAGAATCAGAGCATTGGCTCCAGCTGCTCTTGCCGGCATTTAGGAACTTGTTAAAAAAAAAGGCACTTCTGTGTAGTTCTCCTGTGTTTACTGATCGAGTAGACACTAACAAATACTTGCTAAGAGATTATTTTATTTTTTTTCATTTGCTTATTTGGATTGCGCTTTCACTTTCTCTCCTATTACTTGTAAGTATTTCCAGAGAAAAATAGTGAGTGAAATTCTTTTTTCAGTTTTTCTGTTATGCCATCTATAACTCTGTTTTTCTTATTGCAGGGGTCTCGGGTCTGGCTGCGAGAAAATAATCAGCATTATCCCAGCACTGTTCATTCCTGTGCAGAAGGAGTTGTCGTATTCAGGACAGACTATGGTCAGGTATGGGCATTGCTCCTCTATGTTTTGTCTTTTGCACAACTCTGTAAAAAATAAGTTTTCACAGAATCACAGAATGGATCAGGTTGGAAGGGACCACATGGGTCATCTGGTCCAACCTCCCTGCTCAAGTAAGGTCATCCTACAACACGTGGCACAGGATTGTGTCCAGATGGCTCTTGAATATCTCCAGTGGGGAGACTCCACAACCTCTCTGGGCAATCTGGTCCAGTGCATGGTGACCCTCTCAGTAAAGAAGTTTTTGCTTGTGTTTAGGTGGAACTTCCTGTGCATCAATTTCTGCTGGTAGCCTCTTTTCCTGTTGCTTGGCACCACCAAGCAGAGGCTGGCTCCATCCTCTTGACATCCTCCCTTCAGATATTTATACAGATTAATGAGGTCATCTCATAGTTGCATCTTCTTGAGGCTGAATAGGCCCAGCTTCCTCAGCCTTTCTTAAGGCTCAGAATAAGAGAGATTCTCCAGACTCTTGACCAAGTTCTGCTGGACCTGCTCCAGAAGCTCCATGTCTCTCTTGTACTGTGGACTCCAGAACTGCGCACAATATTTCAGATATGGCCTCAGCAGGGCTGAGCAGAGGGGCAGGATCACCTCCCTTGACCTGCTGGCAGTGCTCTTCTTTATTTATCCCAGGATACCATTGGCCTTCTTGGCTCACTGTTGGCTCATAGACAGCTTGTTGTCCACCAGGATCCCCAGGTCTTTCTGTGCAGGACCCTGCACTTGCCTTTGTTGAATTTCAGTAGGTTCTTCTCTGCCCAGCTCTCCAAGCTGTCCAGGTCCCTCTGAAAGGCTGCACAATCTGAAGTATTGTGTCTCCTCCCAGCATTGTGTCAGCAGTGAACTTGCTGAGAAGGGACTCTATCCCCTCATCCAAGCCATTGATGAACAAATTAAATAACACTGGGCCCAGTATAGAACCCTGGGGGACACCACAAGTGGCAGACCTCCAACCAGGCTCTGTACCACTGATCACAACCCTCTGGGATCTGCCACTCAGCCAGTTCTGAATTCATTCCACTCATCCAACTTACACTTCTTGAGTTTGCCTATGAGGATTTCCTTAGAGACCGTGTCAAAAGCCTTGCTGACATCCAGGTAGAAAATATCCACTGCTCTCCCTTCATCCATCCAGGTAGTTGTTTCCGCACAGAAGGCAATCAGCCTGGTCAAACGAGTTACTTTTAGTGAGCCCATGCTGACTACTCCTGATCACCTTTTTGTCTCCCATGTGGGTAGAGATGGCCTACAGAATGAGATACTCCATCAGCTTTCCACGGATTGAGGTGAGGCTGCCTGGCTGGTAGTTTTCTGTGTCTTCCTTCTTGCTCTTTTTGAAGACTGGAGTGATGTTTGCTTTCTTCCAGCCCTCAGGTGCCTCTCCTGATCTCCATGACCTTCCAAAAGGGATCGTGAGCAGCCTTGCTGTGGTGTTCACCAGCTCTCTCAGCAGTCCATGGATGCATCCTGTCAGGGCCCATGGACTTGTAGATGTCAAGTTTGCCTAGGTGTTCCCTGACACTCATTTGCCCTGGTCTCCTGAGATCCCTGAGGGCTGGTGTTGTCAGTGAAGATTGATGCAAAGAAGGCGTTCAGCAACTCTGGCTTCTCTGTGTCCTCTGTTACCAGGATCCCCCCTCCATTTAGTAACAGTCCCACGTTATCCTTTGTTTTCCTCATTATTGATGTTTTTGAAGAAGCCCTTTTTATTATCTATTCCATGCTTGGCCAGATTTAATTCTAGATGGGCCTTGGCCTTTTAGTCTCATTTCTATTTAACCTGATCACCTCACTAAACTCACTCCAAGGGGCCTGATCTTACTTTCATCTGCTGTGCACTTCTTGCTTATCCTTGAGCAATGTCAGTTCCTAATTCATTCACAGAGGTTTCTTGTGCCTTTGGCCTGACTTGTTTCTCACTGGGATGCATTGTTCTTGAGCCTGAAGGAAGTGAGCCTTGATTATTGACTAACTCCCCTGGATCCCACTTCCCTGCAAGGCCTGCTCCCATGGAATCCTTGCAAGAATATCTCTAAAGAGGCCAAAGTTAGCTGATCTGAAGTCCATGGTCATAATCTTGTTCACTGCTCTACTACCTCTTTGTTCAGTACTGAACTCTACAACCTCATGATCGCTACAGCCAAGGCTGCGCCCAACCTTCATCTCCAATAAGGCCTTCCTTGTTGGTTACTGTAAGGTCAAGCAGCACAACATTCCTTGTGGGATCCTCCACTGTCTGTGACAGGAAGTTGTCATCAGTGATTTCCAGGAACCTCCTGGCCTGTTTGTGCTTTGCTGTGTAGCTTTCCAGCAGATGTCAGGATGCACAAACCAGGGCCTGTGACTTTGAAGCTGCTTTAGTTGCCTGTAGGAGGCCTCACCCATTTCATCCTCCTGGTCAGGCAGCCTGGAGCAAACACCTACAGAGTGTCACCCTTCCTAGTCTCCCCTTTTATTCTGACCCATGAGCTCTCGACTGGCTCATCATCCACCCTGAGACAGAGCTTGATACATTCCAAGTGTTGCCTCACAGAGAGGGCAACTCCACCACTGTGCCTTCCTGGGCTGTTTCTCCTGAACAGCATGTAGCCCTTCATGGCAGCATTCCGCTATGGGAACTATCCCACCAGATCTCCATAATCACCATGAGACTGAAGTCTCACTAAGAAGGGCGAGTCCCATCATTGCCAGCATCCCTGGCACTGCATTGACCATTCTGTTGTCAAAACCCCCAAAATTATGGCAGTGACACCAGCTGCGGGAGCAATGTATTTTCTCCTTGCATGGAGGGCATAGTGTGAAACTAAAAGGCTTGTGAATAAAATAGTCATTTTGTATGACCTGAATGTGCAACTTGGTTTTAATAGTTCTTTCTCTTGCCTCTCCAGTCAGTTGCTGTGATTGTGTCTGGCAAAGCTGAAGTAATGCTGTTGAGTGTGAGAGCCTTGTTCCACATAGGTCGGTGATTAAGTAGTTTACTGGAGAAAGGTGGCCCCTCCAAGGTTATATTCCCTTACAGTAACAGAAAGTGGGGGCTGGCACATAGCCAAAAAAATAAAAGTATGTTTTTCAAAGACAGGGTACCCTTGCTTTCTTTACATGCCTTTCTCCAGGCAGGAAAGGAACCAGACAGAATTGTAGAGTGGCTTTTGATGGGCAAGATGTAACATAGTCATGATTAAATTGCTGCTGTGCTGGCAGTGAGGGATGAAAATGATGGAGTGACCACATCAGTGAGCAAGGGAAGAGCTGTGCATGTCATCCATCTGGACTTCTCTAAAGCATTTGACACGGTCTCCCACAACATCCTTCTCTCTAAATTGGAGAGATATGAATTTGATGGATGAACTGTTTGGTGAGTGAGGAATTGGTTGGGTGGTTGCATCCAGACAGTAGTGTTCAAGAGCTCAATTGGCGATAAGGATGCCCTTTGGGGTTCTGGACTGGAACGAGAACTGTTTAGTGCCTTCATCGATGGCATTAGCAGTGGGATATAGCCTCAGCAAGTTTGCAGATGACACCAAGCTGAGTGATGCAGCTGACAAGCCTGAAGGATGGGATGCCATCCAGAGGGACCTGGACAAGCTTGAGAAGTAGGCACATGCATATACTTCATGAAGTTCAATGAGGTCAAGTACAAGGTTTATGGGTTGGGGCAACCCCTGGTATCCACACAGACTAAGAACAGCTGAGAGGGATTTCAGGGTGCTGGTGGATGAGAAGCTGGACATGAGCTGGCAATGTGTGGACAGCCCAGGAAACCAACTGTATCTTGGGTTGCATCAAAAGCAGCATGACCAGTAGGTCAGGGGAGGGAATTCTGCCCCTCTGCTCCACTCTCGTGAGACCTCACCTGGAGTGCTGTATTCAGCTCTGAGACCCCCAGCACAGAAAGGTCATTGACCTGTTGGAGCCATGGAGGAAAGCCATGGAAACGATGAAAGGGATGGAACATATCTCTTATGAGGTCAGGCTGAGAGACTTGAGGTTGTTCAGCCTGGAGAAGAGGAGGCTCCAGGGAGACATTATAGCACCTTGCAGTACCAAAAGGGGGCTTACAAGAAAGCTGGGGACAAACCTTTTGCAGGGCCTGTTGCAGTAGGACAAAGGGCAGTGATTTTAAACTAAAAGAGGGTAGATTTAGATGAGATTAAGAAAGAAATTCTTTATTTTGAGGATGGTGAGGCACTGGAACAGATTGCCCAGAGAAGTTGTGGATACCTCATCCCTGAAAATCTTCAAGGTCAGGTTGAATGGGATTTTGAGCAACCTGGTCTAGTGGAAGGTATCCCCCCTTGCGGCAGGGGTGTTTGGCTAGATGACCTTTACAGGTCTCTTCCAATCCAAGGCGTTCTATGACTCTATCATCCTTTTCTCTTGCACCAAGTTGTTGGTGACCCAGGCACACATGGTATGGGGGAAGACACCCACAAAATTAGGCTGAGAAGAACAACTACCACTGGGTACAAAGCCTCCTCTCAGAGAAACAAGAAAGCCACCTATGTGCTGGTGTGTTTTCTGTGGGTTGCATATTAAATTGTGCCTTTAAGGTTCTCAGAATTGGGGCGTTGCATATTTTGACTTTTCTTACTGAAATTTGAGGTCCAGTTAAGTGGAAAGGCTGAGACTGTCTCCTCTGTTGGCTTTTTCAAGAGGCTTCATCAATTAAAGGCTCCATCACATTAAAGCATCACCACTGTATTTGAACTGCAGTGTAGAAAGGCTGCTCTGTGTGTTGTTACGCTAACGTCCTCCAGGAAATGTCCAGCATTGGGCTTTTCATCTTACACACAAGCCCTCTCCAGCTCCTAGTAGGAGTGACCCACATGCTTATATGGGAGACTGCCTGTAATTTTCACAGGATTTTGTAACTGGATGGGTAGCCGTAAAGAGTTTTAGAAGTGTTTTGAGCTGCAAAATCCTTACACTTAAGGGAATTCCAGATGCCACTGTAAAAGGGACAGTTTGCCCTAGAAAAGAATGGCAGAGCTAGTGCTAGCATCCACCAGCAGATAAGTTGCTTGTTAATGGTGTTCTCTGTGTGTATTGTGTGTGATGTTACTGCCTTTCCGTGGTGTACATAATGTGAGCTGAAACTTCAGGTGATGTGGAAAAAGTCTCAAGTCTTTACCATGATGTCATCTGATTGATTAAATTTGCTTAGAAAACCCTGGTGTTATAAACATCCCTGGGAAAAAAGTTACCTCCTTTGTTTTGGTGTACATGTGTTAATACCAGGCAGTGCGAAGTGGGAAGGACGTAGCCATCAACCTTCAGACCTGTGATGTGGCATTCCACCTCCTCAGTGGGTCTGAGCTAGCAGCTACACAGCCAAAGGCATAGTAGAAATTCACTGCATTTGATAACTTCAATCATTTTCAGGGCTTATAGTTTCAGGAATGGACTTCGTGTGTAAAAGGACTGTGCCAGCTGACATTGGTCAGATAATATATTTTCTCCCATTGCTTTTTCTGATGTTCTTTTAGACCATCCTGCCCTTGCTGTTTGGTTACCTATAGGCTGCAGAAGGTTGCAAGCAGGTGAAATGGAACTGAGATAATGTTTGACTATTACCTGTGACTGTTTGGCAATCCCCACAATGCTGGATATCACTTTGAAGAACAAGAGAGGGGAAGCAAGGGGTGAGGTTGCAGAAATATGGGGTGATGATGCTTTTTGAAGCATGTTGGTGTATTGATTCCCACATCTTTTTGACAGCTGGAGCTCATGTTTAAGTTTAATGACAAACTGATGAAAGCGTTGGGACCTTATCAAAGCACAGCATTGTTATTCATCTTCTCTGATTCCGTAGCTTCTACTAGACTTCTCAGTTCTCACCTTTCCACTGAGCACTTTGCATGTCTCCTGAAGATGTGATTGGCAGGGAGGTGGGACTGGGAAGGTGTGTTGCTGGAGTTGGTTTCGGATTTTACTTTTATGAGTTTGGACTTCAGGTCTTTGCCAATGTCAGTTTGCAGAATAATTAAAATTTCATAGCACAATACATTACTTCTTAGTTTCTTCTTTCTGTTCTGTTGTGAGTGGCAGAAATTAATTTGCCACAAAAACCTGTAGCAGTTGTATGCTGAAGGGGTGGTTGTAGGGAATCCTACCCAGTGTGAAGGTAGGATTATATAATGATATTTTAACAAGCTGCATGGAAATTTCTTGATTATCACATGGTGACGTAATTCCTCCTCGAGCGTTCTTGTATTTATTGCCTGAGTGTTACAGTCAAACAGTTCATTGGCTAATTATCATTACAGACATCTGTGATACTTTCTTCTGCTGTTGTCATCCTCTGTGTGAGATGATTATAAAAGTAGCTGGTTTGGTGGTCTGTGGGGAATATCTGATACATGAGATATGGTTTACTAAAATGAGGAATATCAGGTTGTAAGTTTGGATTTCTCTGAGCAAATAGCTATGAAAAATTCTTAGCTCTTTATGAAAAGAAGAAAAATGTGGCACTGTATGGGGGTAGATGAAAGCCTCATTAAATACAAGGAGGGAAAGAGTACTTCAGGCCTGTGTTTCAGCACCCTGGCCCATGATAAAGTAGTGGGAGATGAAAGGTGTGACCTCCATCTTAGCACATGTTCATGACTCTGGGCTGTAGCTGGCTCTGGAGTAGCTCTTCAAAGCTTCCTGCAGGCTGGCCTTCAAAACAGAGAGTCTGCAGTGACTGGAAAAGCTACCACATGCAGACAATTCATATTGTAAATATGTTTCCCTTTATAAGCACAAACCTAGTGCTTTCCAGAAGAGAAGATGCTGTACTCATTTGCTAGTTGGTGGGTGGGATGGCTGTGTTGTTTGTTTTTTTGTTCCATTGGTGTGCAAAGAGCTGGTGAAGGGCTCTGTCCCAGATGTTTCGGAAACACCATGTCTATGGCTATACTGTATTAATATAGTATATTCATACTTAGTATGAATATATTAAGTATGTCAATGAAGTCTGTGAACACTTAGAATTATAAAAGTAGGTCCTAATCTTTCCTTGTGTGTTTAGATACATATTCGTGTATAAGATGACATTACAGTTACTGTAATGTCATTTTTGTTTTCATGTTTGAGGATATTTTTGCTTCATCTCTTTTTAGGTTAAAATGATTTCTTCCTTAAAGGTTTTTTTTACAGTAAAGCAGACATTTCCTCAGCGTCTTACTGTATTTTTAATGAAGTTGTGTGAGCTTATAAAGTACTCAAGTGAATGTTTAAATAAAATCCTAAAAGCCCTGCTGTCATTCTATGCTTTGTTTGAAATGACTTACTTGGGTATGTTTAGTAATCAATGGTTCCATTGAGAAAAAAACACTTTCCAGTTTCTCTGCTTTTTCTTTTTTTTTCCCTGAATACTGTGAACTTTATTTCAGATCAAAAGAGGATTGCATTGTGCTCTTGACTTGTACAGACACACATGAAACTGTCTGCAGTGAAAGCATAGATAGCAAATACAAAAAGCTTGGGGGGAGTGAAATCTTTCAGAAGAGCTGTGTTGTGTTGCAGGCATTGATTTCAAGAACACTTTTCTAGTCTTCTAAGTAGGACTCTACTTTCTCTTCCATTTGTACATCCAAGTATATATAAAAGTAATGCCAATAAATATATAGTCAGCATGTCTGTGTCCATCTTTCTTTTTTTTTTTTTTAATGCAGTCATGGCTGTTGATGTAAGTAGCACTATGTTTAAGCCTTTGAGAATTGAGGACTTCCAGAACAGCAACTAAGAACACACATTTTTAATAACATCCATTCCCTTGCAAGGGAAGAATTGTATATATGTAAGACATAACGTGTGTGTGTGAGTGTAGGAGAAATCTTATCTGAACAAACTCATCCAGGGAGAAGTAAGAGTTGAATCAATTGCTGCAAACTGTCCTCAGTCTGACACTAAAATTTCAGGATACTTAATTGCATACCTACTTAGCTGACTGAGAGAAACTTTTACATCAAATGTTATAAATAGAAGCAGCTGAGTGACAATATCCAAAAAATGTGGGCTCTTTAAAACACAGATGTCATATTTCACCAGTAAAGACTTTTGTCAGTTAAACCAACTTTCTGTGAATTTTCTTCACAAAGAAGTCCTTCACAGCATGGTGTTATGTCAGCAAACAGAGTAGAGCTTGGTATCCTTAGCTTCAAATCAGAGGCACCTGTAAATGGTTTGGGCAGCAACAAAAGTATTTTTTCCTGTGTGTTTAACTTATTGTGGCCCTCCTGCGGCATTTCTGCATCTCAGGAATTGGAAGGCTACAGATGTTCCTTGTTAAACACAGCTCAAGTATGTTTTCCATGGAGGTTTTCTTTTCACTTTTTTTTTTTTTTTTTTTTTTTTTTTTCCTTTCTGGTTTGAAGGCTGGGAGAGTTTCTCATCATGACCTCATTCAGGAGTTGTAGACCTGGGCTTTGTTTGAGGTTTGGGGTTTGTTCTTTCTGTTTTGGTTAGTTTGGGGGGGGACGGGCAGGCATTCCTTTTGTTTGATTCTTGAGTTATCTATAGGATTGTATTGAAGTTACTGTGTGGCTATACCAGGAGAGCTCATGTTTTCCTGACTTTCGGTTTAAAATTAAAAAGAAAGCCCCAAACCTGCAGGTAATGGCTAAGCATTTCTCATAAGGACTCTTTTCTTTGCCTTGTGTCCTTTCTCACCCTCACTTGGGACTCTCTTGTGCTAGCCTTTGCTGTTGTGAGGAGCCCTTTTAAACAAGAGTCTTCCGTTCATATTCACAGGGCATGAATAACACCACTGAAGTTACTTGGCTTAAGTTACTGAAGTCAGTAGGACTGTTTATCAGTAAATGCTGTGTTTGGCTGCATCCATAGTTCATAGGATCAGGCATTGGAGAAGAAAATCCTTCTGGACAAGGATTTTCTTAGTTAGCATTGAAAAGTGTCATGCTTGCTTCTAGCTCTTCCACGTGAAGACCCGAAAATATTTCCAAACAGTGTTTTTTTTGACATTTCCCTGAATTCAATATCTATTACCCTTCAAACGCACATTTACAAGGGAGCATTTTAAGGAAGCCCTTTGTGAGCTCCCTTGTATGTGCAGCCTCTTAAGAAAATACACAAATATATGCAGTGGGCTTTGGTCTTGGCTGCTCTTAGCGTTAAATGAATCCATCTCTTTTTGCAAACTTTATTTATGAAGATGTCCATGCTTTTTAATTTAATGGTGCATATGAAGGGTAGTGACTGCTGATTCCGGACATTGGGTAGCTCGTGTGTGTTTTGGGCAGCAGATCCCCTGCCTTTGGGGCTCAGGGTCAATGCCAAATTCAGCAGCTTTACAGCAGGAAATCAGATTCCATCTGTCTAAACACTGTAAAGTTCATTTTTTTCTCCAGTTAGTTATATTTGACTTACTTGTAATAATTCTACTGATTAGCATACTTTAAAAAGCTTGGTGCTGTGCCTATTAGTATGTTGATTTCTTGGGGTTTTTTTTGGTGCTTTGGGTCTTTTTTATTGTTGTTGTTTTTAAGGGATATGTGCGGGAGTTTTGGGTTTGGCGGATGGTGTGGGGTTAGGAGGGCCAGAAGTCATCCAGAGCGCCTTTTAGTACTCAGGATTTATCTTCTGTGGAGAAGTGTTTACATCTTTATGTTGGATGTCAAAGTTCAGCGACTCTCGCTGCAAGCATCTGTTGGCGTGCCTGTAAACAGAGTTCGTGACAGATGTGAGCCGGCAGCTTCCTCCAGAAGCATCCACAGGGAGTCTGGCCTCCCCGCCTTGCACCGCTGCCCTCGGCTGTCCCAGGGGCCCTTTGCCTGTGGGGCATCTCCTAGAAGGAGCTGCAAGGAGGGGTGGCTGTGCCCTGCTTGCCTGTGCTTGTTCCATCCCGTGCTCTTTGGAGAAGGGTGCCAGTGAAGCAAGCAGTGCTGCGGAGGCTGCACATGCCCTGCAAGCCCATGTGTCCCACAGGCCCAGTGAGCCGTGTCACCCCAGCCCTCCTGGGAAGCGTTTAATGGAGTGTAACTGCAATGCACAAAAGCCTCCCCGTGCCTGGTAAGGATTTAATGCAACGGCAGCAAACGTTTTCCTTAATGGAAATGCTGCTTCTAAACCCCAAGTGTTACTTGTCAGTACCGTGTTTGAGCACTGGCTCAAGTGGAAGCACTCACAAATTGAACAAGTGTTTTGGGTTTTTGCCATGTGTGCCATCTTCTTTTACTTTTTAAGTACTTGCTATTCGGAATAATCATTAATTTCTCTTGAATTCTCCAACATGGAAATATTAAAAAGGTATTTAATTGGGCTAAAGGAAGCAATATCTGTATCAGAGAACTTTTTTCTGCCCCTAATTCAGGAGCTAATTCAGCTTGTCTTTTTATCACTGTATATCAAGGGTGATATTTTTACATGACTACCATTCTCTGAATATTTGTTAAAGGGTAATAGGGAAAAGACTTGTTTTGTGTGTGCTTTTCCCTGAACTATGTATCTATTACATAAAAAAATACAGAGCAAGTTATGAATTACTTCTTGGATATGTTGCACATGTTCTGTCCTTACTTTTTTCCTGTTACTTGCCTTTCTGCCAAAACCACTATCAGTTTGATTGATTTCAGGAAGGGGAAAGTTTTAATCCTGAAGTGAGATATTTTAAAAGAAAGGCTGAATTGTAAAAAAACCACCAAAGCAAAATAAAACAAAAACCTAAAAGCAAAACCCAAAAACCCATCCCAACTGCCAGACCAAGGTGATTGTATTATCCCTGCATAATGAACTTTCTGGCTATCAGTGCGTGGCCAGTTTTTGTCAGGAGCCAGGGAGTTTGCAAGTGAGCAGTCAGGAGATTTCTAATGCACAAATGATGGGGGCAGGAGGGCTGAGCAATGACCATAAATAACTCCTTTAATGTTGGATTTTCAAGGGTTTTGTTCTCTGCTGCCTAAACATAATGGTAGTGTTTGCTCGAGCTTTACTGAAATTAATTTGTTTGGCATTAGCGTGGCCGTTGTTAAGTGTTTTCCTAACAATATAAATTAAATCTGTATGAACAAAAGCATTTATCTGTGAGCAGAGTGGTTTTATGCTTTTTATAATACCTGACTGAAAGCAGTCAGCATCTGAGATGCTGACAAAGAGGTACTTTCTGCATCCCCCCCTTGGTTTGCTGTGGCCACGTAATGGGTTGTGGCTACGTAAACAGTTGAGATGTCAGTCTTCTCTCTTGCTTTCTGCCAAGAAAATCCAAACCATCTGTCTTTTTTGGTGCCTTTATTATGCTTGTACTAAAGATAGCAAAACTGCTTTGTTTTAAGATTAAAGCAGATGTACACAGGCTGCCATATTAATTTCTTTTGTAAGGGAACACAGTTCAGCTGTTCACAAAACATGGGAAGGAATTCAGGCACCATCGTGCCAAAAAACAGCGACAACAATGAATCTGTAGCTCTGTGGTGAACAAGCTTGTCACTTCAGTTGTTCCCCTGTTCCTAAATTCCCTTGGATGTGAGGCTGGTCTCATTGTTCAGCATTGTTGGTGTTCTTAGGAACATATGGTTTAGGTTAAGCACAATTATGTGCCGGGATACTTTGCTCTGCAACAGGGCACTGCTGAGTTTTGCTCTGGTGAGGCTTTGTACCTTACAGTGCAGATAAATGGTGGATGGACGCAGAGATTTTTACTTGGAGAGGATGAGTTGAGCAAAATACAAGTGGCCTAGAGTGCCCTATTTTTTGTTATATCGATTTTTTAATTTTAATACTCTTTTTTTTTTTTTAATTAAAAAGTCAAATGACTGGGTAATTCTGGACAGGATTTTACACAATGAGGGCTTCTGGGAAAATGCTAGTGCATGTGCAGGCACCATTTTAAAAAGTATTGATAGTAGTAAGCAGAGGCCACTCACTCTCTACTTTACAGTCAGCCACCTGGGAGCCACTGTTTGGCAGAGCCATGTCCCATCCCCACCCCACTTCTCTGTCAGGGACTGCACTGAAGGGTGTGAGCTGTGTAAAACCTATTCAAGTCATTTGAATAGTTTAAAAAGTGTAGCCATTGGGCAGGTGTGTGGGGTACTGCATTAGGTGTGCTGGTGATCTCAGCTCATGGCAGGTATGGGGTGGTGAATCTGTAGGAAAGGAGACTGTGTCCACTGGCGTCTCCTCTGGGGAAGGCTGCAGTGCCTCTGGCTGCGTAGTGCTGGTTCTGCAGATGGAAAGCTCATTTGGTCTTTGCCCTATCCTGTGGTTACTCAAGTAGTTCCTGAAATCTACGTTGCCTCTGTGTACCAGAGAAATACAGAAACAAAGGGGGATCTTCTGCAGCTCCAGGTACCCTTCACTATACAAGTTAACTTTAGATGAACTACATCTGGGCATCCAGAGTGGTGTTTCAGTGCCAGATCACTTTCAAGGCTTGATGTCTGAAATAGTGTTTGAAAGATGCAGAGCTTCAGGTTCTTTTAGCAGGCAGCACAGGAGCTTCCCATTGGGATAAGATGTATCATTGCACCTTTGGGAGCCTCATGACATTTGTATTCTTGGAACATTTCAAACTGACTTGTTTGAAAATGTCAAGTGTTCTCATGAGAACACTATCAGAGCAAGATTTCCCCTAAAGCATTTCTGCAGTGTGATAATAAACTCATTCAATGTTAGCTGCAAAAGGAACTTCAAGTGCTCTTTCATAGTGGTGCTTTTATTTATGCTAAACCAGGGGAAGAAAATGTTAGTGTAGGTCATGTGCCTCCTCCTCGTCCAGCACTCTTTATTTTGTAAAACAAGCCAGGTCCTGTTTAACATACACATGGTGGAGCTGAGAGACGATTTAAGGAGATTTATCTACCCAAGCTGACTTAACCAAGGACAATCACAAAATGTACATGGAGAAAACCCCTCTGTGTTGCAAAGTCATACCCTGGAGAGTTCAGAAATGCTGCTGGGCCTCTTTTTGCACCGTAGAAAAAGCAGTGTGCTGCCCCCCTGCAGGTGGGTGGTTGTGGCACACACTGGAAAGGAGAGAGACCTGTACCAGGGGGAGCAGCATCAGTCGTCTCTAAGCTTCTCTAACTTCTGGATGTTCTGGAGTTACAAGGATGTGTACATATGAGAAGTAAAGGGTGCTTCCTTAAAGTGCCCTAGGAATCTCCCTTGTTCATTTTTTTGTTTGTTTGAGGGGTATTTTTTGTGCCTTCTTCCTGCCCTTTGTTCTGTCTTCCATGCATGGGCTCCTGTGCTTTTACTTGTTTGGTCTCTGCAAGCTTCTGCTTCAGACTCAGTTCCCATTCATCATTCACCCTGCTCATTCATCCATGCAGCCTTGCTCCCTGCTTTTCTCTCTGACACACGAGTACACGTGTGCACGTCAGGGCACAGGGCGGGCAGGCAGTTCCTGGGGGCTGGGAGCAGGGGGTCTCTCCGGGTGGATCGTGGCCGGGCCCTCTGCACTCCCCAGTCAGGAGCAGGGCAGCGGGGGGACCTCACTGTAAACCCAGCAAACTTCAACAAAGCACAAAGCCTCACACAGCCTCCTTCAGCTCACGAGGAGCACAAGGGTCAGGTGACCTTCTCGTCCTCCATTGGCAGGCTTTGGTCAGGGATAGCATGAGTGGTGGCATGTTGGAGCTGCCAAGGGAAGCTCCAGGAGGTCTTGCTCAGCAGCATCTAAAGCATGCCAAGGGCAGGAGGCTTTTCCCAAGGTGTTTGGCTGCTAAATGTCTGAGGCTCTACTGAAGGCTTGCTGTGCGATTTTTCTCCAGTGAACTTTGTAGAGCTGATGACTTTAACAGGAAAGATAAAATCTTGCCTCTTGGAAACAGTTGTTCCCTTTTTAAATTAATATTGCCTCTCCAAAGAATGGCTTGGTAGAATGTTCATGTATCAAATCACCAGAGTTATTGTAGGCCTGAATGACCCAAAAGTACTGTTTTGCCTATGGTGATAAAATAAGCTACTTTGAAAAAATAATGCATTTACTAGTAAGACGTGTACCTGCCACTGAATGCTTTGTCCAAAGCTTTCCACGTGTAGCAGAATTGGGAAACTGATTTGGGAAGGGAGCAATCTTAATAGGTAGAAGTAGCACAAGCCTATAAACCTATAATAAAAATAATTACTTTTATGTTACTACTGATTATTTCTCTCTTGAAAGTGTGTTTTTTCACTAGTATCAGAAAGGAGTTCTAATTGGAAGTAAATAATAAAATGTGTTCCATTATTAATGCTGCTTTCAGGCAGGCATTTAATATACATTGAAATCTGATGGTCAGACTTCATTGGCATTATCAGTGCATCATTACTGGGTTAAATGCAATTACAGAGAGTTTCTGTCACCACAAGATTTGCCCAGGAAATGTAAAGTTCTGACAAGGATACTTCAAGGTCTGCTAGGCATTTGAGATATGTTAATGTTTTTCACATGTCCTCAGTGGGGGGGAAGAGAGGGCAGTATTACTGCGTGATCAGGAAAGCAACAGGAGCATGACAAAGGCTTGCTAAGTCCAGCACATGAGCATGTACTTCTAGGAAGAATGTGATCACTTCACTGAGTTTGTACATGAACAAAACCCTTGATGTGGGTATGGGCTGCAGCCAGCAAAGACTGCAGAAGGTGAAGGGGAGGCCAAGAAGCAGAAGGCTGCTAGGGATTCATGTTTTCTTAAGCAGTACCCTTGGTTTTCTTCTGGGTTGTTTTTCTGGGCATTTTTAAAAATGCTTGCCCTACATTCCCTGTGTGACTGTGTTAACAGATCAGACCAGACGCTGCTGTGAATATTCAATTACTCCAAATTGGTTGCTGATCTCTGTTAATCCTGCTTGCGTGCTGACAGTGTACATATCAAATGCATTTGTTCACATTTCTGAAATGAGCAGGGCTGTTGCAATGCAGTGCAGTAACTTAATGCCCCTAGTAGGCTGATACAGCTCTTCTGGAAAGTGTTGTCATGTGTACATATGTTGTATAGATGATGAAATGGGGAAACGTGTGTGTAGGTGCTCACACAGATATATGTGTACTGTTTCTTAAAAACACTGGACCGAGAATGTGTTTACTCTGCGTCACATGCAGGTCCATATCTGTAGAAGAAACGGTGGACAACAGTAGCCTACAGAAGTTTTCTAAGTGAAGGCTTGATTTTTCAGTTATAGCGTCACGCTGATGCTAGATTAAAGCAAAACCCGAGGCCTTGGCTAAAGAAAACGCAGTCAGGTAGACCAGTATGCAACTCGCGGTATTGATAAGCTCCACAGATGCACTTTGAAAAGTCCTTGAACATCGCTACTTGAGTCAGCGCTGTTTGAATATGAAATCCTTAAATCTGACTTTCCACAAGCTGAACAAACAGCTTACTGTACCCTCTGTCCTTAGAGCAGATTAGGCAGCTTGAAGTCCACAAAGATTCAGACACCACAGAGATAGAGAGTTGCGGAAGCTGTTCTCGAGTCATGCATTTTTTGCATAACTTTTAACCTGTGCACAACGTGATGTACTTATCAGTTTTAGTGTGGATGTTATGTAAATACTAAGCATATTATCACATGTGGTTCAAGGTTGCAGTTACAAGCAGTGCTTCCTCTATTTATGTAGTGGAAAGAAATGTCTTATTAGAAGTGGTAATTGAACAGCAAACCAGGGACAAGCATTGCCACACTTATGCTTGTAAAACAAACTCATCTTTGAAGTGATAGCAATGGGAAACAGTAGACAGTTCTCTTTTGTCAAGAAATTTCTAAAAGGACAGACTAATTTTTATAATGGAAGACAAAATTAATTTATAAGGAAGCTGTTGGAACGTGGTTCCAGGTTTTCTCAACACTGGTAAGTGGTATCTTAAGCTGTTAGCACCCATGAATTATGGTGCCAGATTTTGCCACGTGGAAGGGAGTCCAGTCAGTTGCTTTCCCTTACATAGCACAGGTGAAGTGTTACTCTGAAAACATTGTCCTGTCACCTCCATAGTAGCTCAAGTGTGGAGGGATGTAAAGTAGCAGGTCCTGCATTTGCAGCAGGACACAACGGAAGCAGGTGAATTGCTGGCTGAGGTGACCCTTCTCCTTCCAATCTTAGCTTTAACATTTCTTCTTGGCAGGCGTAAGGGGCAATCGAACACAAGTTGCATAGGGAGAAGTAGCTACCCTCTGTATTTTTATACTGACTTACTGCTCCAAAATACACTTGCCTTTTGGAAGAGTCTGTGAGATGATGGAAAAGTGGAAAAAAAATCTGGATGCTAAGCTAGTAGTTTCATCTATTCCTGTAATTAAGCTCTGAGCACTTGTAGATTTGTTGAATCTCTGTTTTATCTGAAGCTAATTTAGTTCCCAATCTGGCAGGAACTGTCCCCTTAATGTCAGTTTTTTCCTTACTCTCCTTGGCACAGTGCATGCTTTCCAGAGACCAGCATGTAGTTTCTGTCTGGTGAAGGCACCCTATTATCCTGATGTAGTTCTTGAATTATACAGCTACCAGCATGCACATCCCTAGGGTGAGTAACAGCTCTTTGCAGTTACATGTGTAAATATTTACATCCATTTCCCTCCCACTTGGTAAAGTACTCCATTTTTGTACAGTACAAAGTGCTTTGTATACAGAAAAAACCACATTGTTTAGTTGGTCGGGTTTGTTTTGAGGGGGCGTTATGTTTATTTAACAGAAGGCCAAACGAGTTGCAGCATGCATTTTGTGGGGTAGTCCTGCTTTCATCCAGTTTCACAGCTGGGCTGGCAGATTTATGAAGAGGTGATGGACTTCTTCAAGGTCAGGCACTGAATCAGTGGTGGGGTAGAACCTCGGGTCCTGCTGACTGCAGCACTTTGTTTAAAAGTTCCAGGACACAGCTCTGGCTTTGCAAATTAATGCAGCAAATAAACCAAACTTATCCTTAGCCCTGCAGTTAATTTCAATAAACAAATTTTGTGGTGGCTCTTATGCTTATTTAAAATGAGCTTGATTTGTACTGATAGGCTCAGACCTGTCCTTGCAGTAGCGGGGAATTCTGGAAATTATTGTGGTGATTCTTTTTCATTCATTTGAAAGGTTTGAGTGCTTAAACCCACAAATTTAATACAAGTAAATGTGTGCATCAGCTACTGCTGTTTTATTTTTGTTGCATAGCAGTAACACGTGAAGATCCTCATCCATTTGTTACACCACTGTACCAAGTAGGGCATAAAAGCAAAAACGACAAACTCATAGTGCCAGAACAATTGGAACACTCATGGAAGGTTTAGGCTGGCGTCTCTCCGTGTTGCAGTCAGGTAGGGTGAGCAGCAGCAGTGAGGATGGCTGGGGCTCCTGCAGCCAGCCCAGGCAGCATCTGTACTTGTAAAGGGCAAGTGCCTCCCTGGCATTTTCCTTTACAGGAACATGCAGTATGGCATATATGTCATCAGAGGGGCTGGCTCTTGCTCCCCTGGACTTGCAGGTGAGAGATTCCTTAGGTTCAGAGCTCTCTCCAGGCTTTTTGTGCTTGTGATTTTAACTGTTTCCAGCATTTATATAGATGGCAGGTTGCGGCTGTTGCCTTCAGCCTAGGGCACCACAGGATGCTTGGTGACTGAGGTGAGTTTGTGAATACTATTTACTAATTTCCAGTTATGAAACTTAAGAAGCAATCTGCATTTCTGTTAGACAAAACAATTACGAGTTTACCACAGGAAAAACAGTTAGTGTCTGTGTCAGCACAGGATTGCCAACAGCAGAGCATCTTGCTACATTGTCCTGACACGTCTGCCTAGTTTGGAGTCACCCAGAGAGGTAGGACTTCCATGACTTGTCGGAATCAATTCTGACTTCTTCCTTTATGCTACTTCATCTGAATTCACGCCTGGCTATCCATATCTGAATGTGCAAGGCCTCATGAATAAATGGAAGATGTAGTAATGAAATTATTTTTTAACTGGTTTTGTTTGGATTTTTTTTTTTTTTTTTTTTACTTTCTCAATAAGCTGTATTTTGAATAGGCATAGTGGTTTAATTTAATTTTCTCATCAAAATATGCTGTTGCCAACTTCAGGTCTTAAAACTTTTCTTTTGTTATGTATTAACTGCAGTATTCCTGGAGTACTTCTTTGTGATTTTATTTCTTGTCTTCTACATATGGATGCAAATGGATATATTCAATTCAGTTCTTTTATGATAACTGGGTTTTGATTTGAATTCCTCTTATCACTTGTGTCTGCATACAAAAGTTGGAGCATGTCAGGAAAGTAAGGTACATTCTCACTATCTGTCAGATGCAAGGCAAAAATAAAATCTCCAGCTTTATGCATTTAGTAGTGAATTAATAGAGATCTTATCATTTGTTAGAGATGTATGTTACTAACCTCAGCTGAAAACTTGATGTGTGGTAGGAAATCAAGCTAATACTCGCTCCATCCATTAAAAGAAGCAAGCACAGCAAGAGGCCAGGATAATGAGATGAGTATAAAGGGAGAAATGAATTTTCCTATAGTTTCGAAGGCTCATTATTGAACAACAGGTTTGTGAAGAGGCTTGGAAGAAAAGGCAGCTCTGGCTGTTGGAGTACAAATTGAGTTTGAACTTTCTTTTAAAAGATCTTGAGTCCGTTACAAGTGTATTGAACTACATGGTGGCGGTTAAGTGTCTGAGTTTTGGTCTCTGAACTCATGGAAAACAGTTTCTGGGCATATAAATTTAGTATTAAAAGGCCTGTTACTCACTTTTTGGTTTGTGTTTGAAAATAGGTCTGTGGATCTAAAAGAAAAACAAACCCAAACCATCCCCGAACTGCTCTGGTTTTCTGTTTTGTTTGAGAAGAATTGCAACTTTTTTTATTGTAAATAGTCTGAAACAGGTCTGTAACCATGGGATCATAAGCATTTTTCTTAATAGAAAATGCTAACGAATGCACCCCATTACACTTTTCAGCTCCTGGTAGGTTTAGCAGCCATATGTGTAGCAGTTCTCTGGGCAGTACCTGCACTGATTGTCACATGTGTGTGTGTTGGGTTTAGCCAGAGATCCTGTTGCCGTCCCTGCAGGGTGGATGCAGCCTGAGGTTGGCGAGGTGAGCATCCAGCAGGGTGAAAGCTGTCTATCTGATGTGAGCTCAGTGTGTGGTCGCTGGAGTAACCAGTATCTGCACTCCTGACAGCCTTTTCCCACTGGAATTAAACATTTACTGGTTGCTGATGTGAATGCATTTCTTTGCTCAGTGATCTAGCGGGAGTGGTTGCCTGAGCTTGTCTCAGCAGTGTTATCTTCTGAGACCTTTAGACAAAAGTGGTAGCGTCTTACTAACATTTAAAACTCCTTTGTATTAACAGAGTGTGTCCTGTGCCCTTCCTACGTGGCATATTTTGTGCCTTAATAGCTTGAATTGTGGAATCTCTGTTTCCTGTGGTCAATATCCCATTCAGAGCATCTGCCTGTAGTGTTGTGCTCCAAGGGCATGTCTCTCCACTGGTTCAAAACATCTTTCAGAGATCACTGAGTTGACAAGGCTTTGCATGCTGACTCACATTTTGCACCATTGTTTAGAAATGAGATTGTCTTTCACCCCTCCTTTTCTTCCCCGTACTTCCATCTTTCACTTTCTAGGGAGTGGGCAAAATAAAAATCTCTGTGTGGGCACTGCTACCACTGTAACTTCAGCTGGTGTAGCAGAGTGGTTTCACCGCAGTGGTGCAGTTGTATGAGAGGAAGGACATGCTTGCAGTTAAGCGCTAATTTTCTGGGGGCAAAGTTGTTCTCAGTTTCTTTGCAACTGGGCAGAAAAATTTCCTTTACAGCCAAGGACCCCAGGCCAGTCAGCATGGTTTGTGTCTCAAATGCACATGGAAAAGGGTCAAGTGATTTCAGAAACAGCTGATACAACTCTATTGGAAGGGGTTTGACTTCAACTTGCTGGCACTATAGTAGAAGGAAAGACCTTTGGACTGCTGGAGCCCACAGCACTAAGGGAATAATTTTTTGAGTTTTATTGCTTTTGTGTGTGTTTTAATTGGATTAAACTGTGCCCCAAGGGGCCTGGAAAAACATTTTGGCAGATGTGCTAGCACTTCCCTGTCTGTGTGGAGAGCCTGCTAGCCCTGGAACAAGGAGCCCCAGTAGCCCCATGAGCAGATGAAAAATCACTGAAAAAGCACCATCAGTGTAATCATGGCAAGGTCGAGGGCCTTGGCTGGGAAAACCTTATATCTGTGATTCACAGGATGCATCAGCAGGACGTGGTGTAGACCTGTCTTAACGGGAGAAGCCTCTGGTGATGAGAAGTGAATTTGTGTGGAGACCAGCAGTTGCTTGCTCTCAGTCAGCAGCCCCACATATCTGGGTACTTGAGTTACCTTGCAGGAGCAGGAGCAGGCGGAGGGGATCAAAATGAGTGCTGTTTCAACTTTGTTATTGACTTAATCCCTTTGATGAGTTGTGTGCCTGGCATGCGCTCTCTTTGGCTTGTCCTCTCCAGAAGTGCATCGTGGTAGTCCAGGTTAAACCTTGCCTCACCAACAGGCTTCCTCTGCCAGTACCTGGGCTGCAAGTACTGCTTCTCTGCCCAGGAACATGAAACAGTCTTTATGGACAGTCTCGTGGTAGGTGGAGATGCTGTCTTTCTGTGCAACATCTGATAAGGGGACCTATTTTGGTCTTGGTCAGATCAGTTAAATCAAACCCTATAAAAAATGATAATTGAAGGCAGGTGCTCTAATTTAGATTGTGGTGGGAACCTGTATAGCTTGCTTTTAGGGATGCTAAATTTCTTCCCAGCAGCTGTTGAATATTTGATATTAAGATTTTGTGCTTAGGCACCTGAGTTTGAGCCTTCTTTCCCTTTTTTGACCCATTTCCTTCTCTGAAAATTTCAGCTACAAAGAAACTCCATTTTGGTGCTTTGGAAACTCACATTTATGCCTGTGTGCTTTTTGCAAGTGGTCATTCTCCAGGTATGCTCTCCTGTGGGGTGTTTTTTCTTCCCACAGCATGGTAGTATTTTTGCAGAGAAGCACAAGATTGTGTACTTTCTGTTCAATGTGCAAAGCATGCAAAGCCTTGTAAAGTATCAGCAAATTTGTTGGGTTGACTCGGCTTTTTCAGATGAGTGAAGCCCAGAATTGAGAACTTCCAATTTAGCAGTAGTTTTATATTCTTTATAATACAGGGATGTTGTAAGCATAACTTAATTTTTAAATTTTAAGTTAAGATTAATTTAAGATTAATTTTTAAACCATACTGGAAAAAACCATAAGATTTTCTTTTACCTACCTGTCTTGGACTAAATGAAGCATTGGGTGATTCCTCACTGGTGCCTCTGTGGATATAACTCACTGTTGGAGGTCTTTGTGGGCTTTGCCTTGTTAGCTGTGTCTTGTTTGTCAGAGTGTTTGCTAACAAAAAAGTGTATGAAGATACTAGTGTAAAGATTTCTACTTGAAGCCATGGTAACGCAGAATGACAGTGGATCTTCTGTTTGAATCATTGTTAACAGTTATAGTTCTCTGAAGGAAGGGAAATTGTATAACTCAGTGGACTCTTCTAGGAAATAATCTCTTTTACATATTAAATACTTTCTATACATTTGTGTTACAGGGTAAGAAAAGTACTTTTAGAGCTGGTGATGCTGTGTGTTTTGCCAATGAAGGAGCTCGCAATACAAATGTTAAGGGATTTTTTTTGTAGGATCACACATTTTTCATGTTTTGCAGTTGACTTAGAATCATTAAGTCACTAGTTATGTGTCACCTGGTGGTGAGTCAGCTCCATATTGCATGACTGATTTGTCATTCATGGCTTGGGTTGGAAGGGACCTTAAAGACCCTGTAGTTCCATTTGCCATGCCATGGCGAGGAACACCTTCCACTAGACCAGGTTGCTCAGGGCCCCAACCAGTCTGGTCTTGAACACTTGCAGGGATGGGGCATCCACAGCTTCTCTGGACAACCTGTCACTTCAGCTAACTTTTTTTTATAATTGGTGGAGAGGATAGCTGGGACAGCAACTCTGAAATCACTGATTGCTATGGCTTTCCTATTAGTGGGACATATGACCATCTGTTGAGTGGGCTCAGTTCCCTACCTTTAGGAGTGTTTGTGGCCATAAAATGACTCCAAATAAAATGCTTGTTGACGATGTTTGTGTGTAGAAGTCCTACTAAAGGAATGCAGTTCTTTCCCCTTCACTTGTGTGTTCTAACTGTGGCAAGCATAACCAGTTACTCAAAGGCCCAAGTCTGGCCTTCAATTCAGAGCACTTAACTTTTGACAAGGTATAATGTCTTTTTTGGAGTCCACCTGTGCTGCACGTGGTGGTGCAATAGGAACCAGTCATGCCCTGCTGTGTCTGCAGATGCACTTTGCTCATTTGCCACTTTATGGAACATCTTTCTTCATTGCTGAGGATGTGTTTCCATGATTGCCTTGATATTAAGCAGAACTACAACCACACTTGAACTTGGGTTTTAGGTAGTACCTCTCTCCCACCTTCAAGGAACTGCCCAGATGTGTCCGTTCTATGGTCTTTACTATCCACACCACTGAGAGTGGATTTCCCTGCATGATGTAAAATGTGATGGTACGTGATTGAAGCCATGAGCTTCATGGCTCTTGCATGAGGGCAGTTGAAGTTGGGTATCACAGAACATCACTAAACTCAGGCTTTAAAAATCAGTTGGGCAGGAGTTGGGAGCCATTAATCTTGCACAAGAAGTGCCTGTAGAGAAGTTTTCTCTACTAGTTTAAGTTAATATTGTGAATAGCAAAAAGCAATGTCCAAATGAATGGTAGTAAATGCAAGATACTTTAGGGGGAAAATAAGAGATTTGCAGTATTTCAGGGGTCAGACTTTGCTAAATAGAAACTGAAATTAGGTATTTCTGTTTTTTTCTTTGTTACACAGCTGCTCAGATCAAAAGATCATGATAGTCTCTTTACGTTCATGGTCTTTGGCTGTAGGATTGAAACATGCTCTTGTTTCTAGAAACTTCTGATTTAATCTGCCAGGCTGATGCTATTAGCAAAAAAATCATGGCATTGTTGGAGCAGGAGAGAGCTTATGTGTGGAACTAAGTCACTGGATTTTGCCAGTTAGCATAAGCCCAGGACTCACTTCTGAAGTATACACAGGTGAGATGGAACAAGCGAGAAAAATAATAAAATAATAGAATAATTTTGTTTGGAAAAGACCACTAAGATCATTGAGTCCAACTGTTAACCCAGCACTGCCATTGCTTGAATCCTGTGAGGTCAGTACTCTCAGGGTGAGGTGACATTAGCTCAGACCCTGGGTAGCTAAATTAAATGGTTCTTTAAGGCATCCCTTGTCTTCTGATCTGATGCTGTTTGTTCTGTAGGAGGATTTTTCAGTGTTATAGCTTGTATTCTGTACTGCAGTAGGTTCTGGCAAATGTATCCACCAGCTTGTAAGTTACATGGATAAAACCACTCAGACCAACTCTGCATTTTTTTTTTTCTTCTACATCCCTTGTAGCAGAACTTGCTTTCTTTCTATTGAGAAAGAGGAAAAAAAGCTAGAAAATGAGAAAAATTAAAGTCCTTGCTCATTTTGCCTTCCACCAGAAATCATAATGAACAACTTAAGGAACTTTGCAGACTATTGGAAATTTATGATGAATAATTCTAGCATTTAGAGGGATAGGGACCGGGATGTAAAAAGCCAGGCAACCCATACAATCCCCAGTGTCCTTCAGTGCAGGGCATTAGGACTCACACCTGCCTGGGTTTATCTGCCATCTGGTCAGTTCTGTCCTGGGTGGACATGCAGCTTCATTCCCTGTTCTCCAAGCCTGTTTCATGTTCAGGCCTATGCACTGAAAGTGTCTGCTACAAAAAGAACTGTTTGGTGTCCTAACAGGGAGATTGCACCCTCAACAAGATTATGTATTTATAAGCGGAACCTGTCTTGGGAGGTGAGAGGAGTCAAATCTTTCGGGGAAGAGAACATTGAAAAGGCAGCCTTTTGTAGCTAGCAGGGGGATTTCCTGCATTGATTTCTAAAGCTGAATTTTAAGATGTGTATTTATCAGAAAACACAGTAAAATAAACTTCTTTGGGTAGCTGAGAGGAGCTAAGAGAGGAGGGAAGGTAAGTAGAGGGAACGCTATTCACTACTACATGGGATTGCCACGTCCATGTATCTCTCTCACAACCTTTCCTCCAATGCAAGCAATCAGAAAAGTTGGTCCAATTTTAATCTGTTTCTTCTAATTGGTTTTTACTAACATGTTAAAGTAGTCTCACAGTATTTCATGTTCTGGCTAACCCCCATTTTAAAGAATGTATACTGGAGCTTTTACAGCTTCATGTGCTTGAGGTTTGTCAAAGTAAATTCAAAACCAAACAGCAGTATCCTTACAAAGACAGAAAAACACTGGTGTGTTTTTATTTGCAGCAGCAGTTTGGGTTTTTCTTTCCAGAGCTATAAACATTATGGTTATGTGTAAAGCTACCAAGTAATTCTCTGAATATAAGACATCTTTGTTGTCTGTCTCCATAATTCTGACACAACTACTGAAGTAGTGCTGTCCTTATTTGGGGTGGAAAAAACAGTGCTGTGAATTACTCTTTGCTGGTATCATGGGAACCAGTTGTAATTGAGCTTCTCCAACATTCACATACATGCTCTCTGGTATGTGATACAACTGTGGTTTGCAAATGTAGGAACAGGCAAGCTGTGGAAAATAAAATTGCACACACACCTTTTAATAAGCAGAGTGAGCTTCTCCAACATTCACATACATGCTCTCTGGTATGTGATACAACTGTGGTTTGCAAATGTAGGAACAGGCAAGCTGTGGAAAATAAAATTGCACACACACCTTTTAATAAGCAGAGCCACCTTCATGTGTGTTCAGTTTGCCCCTTTGCTTCTTGCAGGGCGGGAGTTTGTAGTTCAAATGCAAACCAGCCAGTTTATATGCAGATTTTATGGGAGTGACATATAGAACAGTCTCTCAAACTTTTACAGCCAAGAGCAACTTCTTTCCCTTATCTGTATATAGTGCATTTTCTCACATAAAGCAATAGCTATGCCATGCAATAAGACTTAGGACATGGCTTTGAAAAGTATTGCATCTCTTGACCACTCTGTCTGCCCCTATCTGTGCATTCATGTCCTGCAATGACTAGTTGGTGCTCCTGTCTCCTCAGCATGTTCTAGCATGCTTGTTCTTTTCTTCAAAGAAGCCTGCCACAGGAGTGTGACAAGACAACCTATATTCAAGCCTTCTATCATTCCTTTTTTAAGAAAAATGTAAGATTTTGTATGTAACATCCACAGGCTTTTCACAAGTGCAATGAAAGGAGATTCTTACCTGCACAATAACAAAAAAATGAACAGTATTATATGCAATATTATTTCTAAGGATGTAAGAAAGGGGAACTTGTAGAGACTTTTAGGACAGACAGAAGAAAAGGTTTTTTTAAGCTGTTCTGTGAATTCTTAGGCTCCTGGGCCTGGTATACTTGTTCACGGTCCTTGTAATAGTACCAAGCAAAAGAATATAATATTGTTTTTTCCCCAAACTAGACATATTAAAATTTAGTAGTGTTTTCATATTCATACTTTAAAAATCTCCAAGAGGTCTTTGTACCAGACACTGTAAAACTTTGTAGCAAAGATGTAGGGTTTTTTCCTAAAAAGATTTCAGTCAAAGAAAGAGTTCACTCTGGCATTCCTAACAATGTATGCTTTGTTTGAGTAATAGTCAAATTTACTTGTATGCATTTGAGAGAGCCTAAATAATTAGTACCTGTGTAATCAGACTGAGTAATGCTCCTGCAGCAGTGCAGGAGTGTACTGTGCAACTTCAGTGTAAGTTAGAAGGTGACTGTGCTGCTTGTGAATAAGCAATTTCTCTTTTTCACAGTCTAAACTTAAAGATTTTGAGCTTGAGAATAAATATGCATTCATGGCCTTTCCCTTACTGCACCTTTTCAAAACAAGATACAGTAGGGTTTATTTATTTATTTTTTTTGATGAATGTGTCACCTTTTTTTTTTTTCCTTTCCCTCCACTGCTTCCATTTCTCTTAACTGTGGTTTCATGATGATTGAACCATTGTGAAATATTCAGCTGGTTTTGTTGATCTTAAATCAGAGCAGTTGTTGGGCAGGGGAGGCCTGGAAAACTTCAGTCGGGCAGTGTTTCCCTCTAAAAAGTAAATGCAAATATCATAAATGACCTGTCAGGGGCTTTCTGGCCCCTCTGACTCAGTGAAGGCTGGCATGTGGCTGCAGGAGCCCTCCAGCTCCAGCTGCACGTGGGTCTGAGGGATCTCGGTTGACAGGGGCCAGTTGGGCTCTCGGGGTGTGGATCTGGGTTTCACGTTTGTAATGAGAAGGGCTTAACCGCCTTGGCTGCTATCTTAAGATACGTGCAGCTTGGTTTCGTGCTTGTTCAAACCTGTTTTCTTCCTGGCAGCAGGCTCTCATGTTGCTGCAGCTAACAGTGCTGGGAAGGTGGGGGGATGGAGAGCCAGTCCCCATTATGCGGGTTTGGGAAGTTTCAGATTTCCTTGCTGAGCACTGTTGGGACTCTCCAGGACAGTTCAGCCTAACATGTTGGTGGGCACCTTGTTGCGAGGATAACATGCAAGTATGAGAGCCCTGAGAGTCTTGAAGCTTTAAGTTTTGCTGTGTGGCACAGCTAGCAAAGGGCCTGGGTAGCTTTTTAGGAGGAATTCCTGGTTGAAGAGAGCGAAACAAAGCCTTAGTGCAACATGCTGGCTGACCAGTAGCAGTGCTGACTGACCCACAGCTCTTCTCCAGGAGCTGTCAGTGGTCATCTGCTGGAGACTGCTGCTGTTGTCTAAGCATGCTAGTCCTGGAGAAAAGTAAGAGTCCAAGGGCAGAATATGCTCTGTAGAGCTGTAAAATAAGATGCCTTTGTGCTTTTTTGAAAATAATGTTTATGGTGATTTTTGATGCTGCAATCTCCTTGATTAGTTAACCTATCAGAATATGTTATTAAGAAAAGCCCAAGTTTTTGCTTACTGCATAGAAATTCAGAATTATTCCAGCTTCTTTCTCCTTTCTCCCACCTTTCACCTGTCAGTTACTATTTTTGCCAAGTCGCCTGAGCAGCGGTAGGAGCAGAGGGACCCCCTGCCCTCTGCAGTGACCCGTGGTTGTCTGCTGGTAGGGAGGTAAGGTCCCTTGCTCCTTCCCTCTGCAGACACAGAGTCCTTTGTCATGGTCCTGCTAGCAGGGCATGCGAGAGCAGTGCCTCTCAGGAGGGATTATTGCATATTATTATTGCAGACTTGGGCAGCCAACCTGCAGTAATCATGCACTGGCAGGTTCCTGTCCAGCATGTGGAAGCTGGGATGTCTATTTTTTTAATTCTAGACTGAAGCTGACAATCTGGTGTGCAGCCATCCCCCTGTCTTCTGGGAGAAACAGGAGTGTGAGGCACCCCGAGTTGGTGCAGGATGTCCTGGGAAGAGCAGCATAGCCCTGCTTAGCCACAGAAACAGCACTGTGGACAAGGTTGTTGAGGTTCAGTGTCTCAGCCTCTGAGAAGAGGGGTTCACTGGGGTGCAGAGCTGAAGCTGATCTTCTCTGTATCTCCGGTAAAGCCAGTTAATCCATGCCTGCTGCATGAAGCTTTGTTGTGGCCTTTTACCCCTTTTGGCTCTGCCATGGATTGTGGTGAGCTTCATTACTGGGCCCAGGGAGATCAACAGGGAAGCTGAGGGAATGATGAATCCCTTCCTAGACCCAGGCTAGTTCTACACATGGACCGTCACATGCCGCTGGACCACGCGTCCTGGGATCCTTGTTAACACACACTGGTAGGAGGAAACTACTCATGCTGTGTGAAGCCAGCTGAGATTCAGTTCCAGCCTAGACTATGAAATGGGGCTAAAGCCTCTTCTGTCCCAAGAAAGTGCTGCTCCTGCCAATGGTTTTAAATGGCACTGGCTAATTCTGAGTGTGGATAAACCACCTGCACTTATTTATTTTTTTTTAATTTGACCGTGCTTCCATGCTAGCAAAAAATAATCTGTTGATATTTAGGGTGCCTTCTCAGGCAGGGGAAACTATGCTGTTTCAACAACTATGCTGTTGTGGGACCCAACACTAACTTTGGTAGGTTAAAAGGCAGCTTTGGACACCTGCTGAGAGCTGGTCTGTCGCTGCCTACAGAGTAATTACAATTAACTCTGCATGTCAGAACCAGGCACATAAATAAGAATTGGTCACCTCCTCCCACGGTTGTCTAAGGTCACCTTCCAGTTATCTTAGGTCACACCTGGAAAAAATCCCAGTTGCTGTTCAGCTGAATTAATGGCTGTAGTGACAGAGGGAGTGGCCTTACTGTTTCTCCTCAGATAGCATTTCCTGAAAGCCTGATGAATTTTTTTCAGATCAGCACACATGGTAAAAGTTAACTTTGAAATGGCATAGACCTGTTGACTAAGCTGCTACAGAAACTGTACTGTGTGCTTAGGTCTGGGAGAAATGCCCAGTGTTTCATGTTCACCTGCCCATAATTCTGCTTTGGGCGTTCTCCATTGTGTGTGATGGGTCATCATGTCCGTATTTGTTGCCATGGGTAGACATCCTTAGGAGCTTACTGTATTCAGGGCTTCAGTTCCTCCCTTTTCCACATATTGCCCTCTCTCTCCTCCCCAAAGTGTGAGTTACCATTGTACACCTACAAGTTTTGGGGGAAGGCAAGCTGAGTAGACAGTTACATCGTTTAAAGGACCGCTTTGAGCTGTAGATAAAATATGCCCTTGGCTGTCTTCCTGGCAGTGTAGCAGTAAACCTCTCACCGCAGGCAACCTGCAGGAACAGCAGGTAGTAAATGCTGGCTTAATGAAAAGCCCCTCTGATCCTTTAAAGAGGAGAAACGAGTGAGTGAGGGGCTGATGTTCAAGCTGGGGTTGTACCCAGTTCCTATTTTCTGGGCTTGAGCAACAGTAAGTAGTGCCAGGGGTGTGGGTGGGAGTGTGGTGTGCCAGTAAAGGGGAGGGGTTGGATTGTCATTACAAGGCAATTAGGGATACTGTAGAAATGCCGTTTTGTAATATTGTAGAAAAAAAGATTAAAAGTTAACTTCAATAAGAAATATAAAAGGGCTTTTGCTGTCTTCTAAAACAAATAATTCATGCTTCAATTTGGACTTAGGCTTTCACAAGCGGAAATTACATGAAGGTTAGGTCAGATATTAAGGGTAGAATCTTCACCAGAGGGTGGTTGGGCACTTGAACAGGTTTCCCAGGGAAATGGTCATGGCACCAAGCCTGACAGAGTTCAAGGAGCATCTGGACAATGCTGTTAGTCACATGGTTTAGTTTTAGGTAGTTCTGCAAGGAACAGGGAGCTCAATTCCATGATCCCTAAGGGTCCGTCTCAACTTGAGATAGTCTGTGATCTCTGCAAACTGATACAGAGCTTTGTACTGTCTCTCATTTAGATTTTTTATTCTTGTAACATAAAGGTAAAAAAACCTTAAAACTAATTATTTTTTTAAACAAGCCAATATGAGAGTAGACCCTTATCTAAACTTCACTGGAGTGGGTTCAAAAAAACTTGAAAATTAATCCTTCAAAGATAATTTCAAGCTTCCCCAGTTCACTCTCATGTCAATCTCTTGTCTATTCTGTTTCTCTGAAAACATGTCAATACGTAAAGATTCCAAAGGTGTTTCTTTACATTACGGCAGGAAGGTCCTAGAGGAGCAGGCACATTGCTCTTGTGAACAAAGGGTTGTTTGATTAAAAAGCTGAATGCAATCAAATATTGTTGCGGTGAGGCATACAGTACTTACACTAGCAAAAATCAAGCCAAGTTTTGGAGAAATTAAAAAAAAAATAACCAAGGGAAACATAAATTGAGGAGTCTATAGTTAGAAGTTGTCAGGAGATCTGAAAAGTGAGATTGTGTGTTTATGAACGTCTTTATGCATATGCAAGTTGCCATGTCTTTAATTCACAGTACAGCTTTAAAAATGGTCAGTGCAGAGCATTTTTTTGCCCTCAGCACTGGATTCATGACTAATGCCTGCCAGTATCTTATATTATTCTATTGCCCCAATATACTTAGGGTGTCTCACAGAACATTTACACTCCTGTTTCAAGTACAAGCATTAATTTGTTGTCTGACAACCCTTTTGTGTTACCTGTGACGTTTGGTACTCCCTTGGGTGTGGGCAGAACAGATAGGGAACCACTTGACTGGCAGCCAGACTGAGGTGCTCCTCTGTTGGTGTTTCAGGGACTGGACACTTTAAATTCCAAATGAAATGCATGTGTGGGTTGGAAAACAAGTTCTTACCTTGCTAGCTGGGACAAGGTGGTTCCAAAGGGACAGATCTCCCTATGGGGAGGTGGTGGGCAGGAGAGGGCACCAGGAGGGAAACTGGGACCATAATGGCAAGGGGAAGAGGTGTGGGGGAGGGAGGAGAAATAACTGGAAATAGGGGAGGTTTTGCAAGAGGAATGCAGAGGTGGAGTTGGTGGTGGAAAGCCCTGGAGGAGATGCATGCTTTGCTCTGTTTCCAGAGGTGTAAGACCTGCAGGAGGAGAAGGTGTGAGCGAATTGGGTCTGGGAGGTTACTGTTTGAGCCTCTGTGTGGTGATGTCTTTAAGGATGGAGGTGGCTGAGGGCTGTAAGACCTTGCAGTCCTGCCTGGTGCATTGCTGTGGGAGTGCACTGGGTCATGCTGCCAGTAGCCAAGTGCTGTCTGAGCTGGCTCTTCTCCAGCCTGGCTCCTGGCCAGGTCGGTTGTCTCACGGCTGGCGTGAGGGTGGCCCTGGCGGTGGAGCCTGCTGGGGTGCTCCTGCAGGTCTGCCAGCTCTTGACACCCAGCCAGTACTGAGTGAGTGAGCCACGAGCTGGAGCACAACCTCTGGTGTCTGGCTGCATCTAACCAGAGCTGAGGCATTGGCTGCTCCCTGGTAGGAGGGGTGAAGGAAACCTAAGCCCTAAATTGTCTCAGTACATGGAAATTTGCTGTGAAGACCACCCATTTCCATGCAAAACCCTTTCTTCTGGGTCTGTTTGCTTTTTATTCCCACCCAGCCCTCTGCAGCAGCAGCCTTGTAGGGGAAGCACCCCAGCCCAGTGGCTGTGGTCCTCCTGTGCAGGGGCACCAGCTTTCACTGAGTTGATGCCAGAACCTTTCATCCATTACAGCTCGTGTTATGGCGGAGCCTCCTTGTTTTGGCAATAATACAGTGGTGACAAGTGCCACAAACTTTCCTGATGGGAAATTCCTACCAGGCAACTGTGCCTGGCAGCAGCTCCCTAGGTAGCTCCTGGTCCCCTTGTGCCTGACTTCGTGCAGGACAATTCCTACAGAGTTTGGGCACCACTGGCACCCGCAGGCCGTGGGGGCTACACCGGCAGCCCAGGCAGGATCAGTTCATGAAAAGTATTGGGGTGAGAAGAATGTAGAGGGATGAGGCCAAAAGGCTCACAATGGCATTGCTCACGTTTTGTTTGGAATCCTGGAGAGCATCACTGGAGTATCATTTTCTCTAGCGAGCCTTTGTTTGGTACAAGGCTTGCTCTACAGGGATGGTCCTTCAGAGCTCCCATAGAAACATTGCCTCTGATTTCACTGCTGCAGAGTTGCACACAGGCTGCTCCTATTCCAGTCTTGGAGACAGTCCAGTCAGCTATCTGCAGGGCTCTTTCCTTTTTTTTTTTTGTTTTTAGGAAAAAAGACCTATTGAGATTAATTGCTTTGTGTCTCATAAAAGCTGGTATAATTTGTAGGCTGCTTATTGACCATAGTTGTTCCACTTCTTGATAGTGGGGCATATTATTCAAATTTGGCTTTGTTCATTCAGTTGCAAGTAGTCATTGTTTATTTCTATGAATCACGGAATAAATACAAATTGGAAACTGAGAGTTTGACTTGAGTTGTAAGTAACACTGAGAGGAAAGTTAATGCTTTCAGTGCCTGGCATTATCCATAGACACGCTTTTCCACTGTGTGGAAAATGATGGATAAGGGGTGAGAGTTTTTAGTGTTCTGGTCTTCCTCCTGAGGAGACCATCAGTTTTCACCCTCTTGTCCTTTGAGCTCGGTAAGGTGATGTGCAGTGAAAGCAAAAGGAGTTACTGCCATTACATCTGTTTACTGGGTTCTGCTTACAGTAATACTGATTTGGGAGTGCCTTTGGTGGGGTGTTCCGAAACAGATGGAGGATTGGGAACATGGGCCCAGAGCTTCTGTTTCTCTGCTACAAGACAGGATCTGCTCCCTGTCTCATCTCGCAGTGATGTGTGGGTCAGAGCCTCCTCCCTGGGTTGCTGTGTGGCCAGAGCTGCTCAGACCTCACTGCTGACTGGCTGCCTGTCAGGGAGCTGAAGACACATGCTGAGGTACGTGTCCTGTGTCCTGCCCTTGGACTGCTTCACTTGGTCCAACATTCTGGGAAAGCAGCTGCAATTCTCCCACTTCTTGTCCACAGACAGAAAGGAGCACTTCTGCATGGTGAAGAAGATGCTGCTGACATGTGGGGAGTGTTGCACATTTTCTGTAGTACTGCAGTTGCAGTATTTATAGGTGGGCTTCTTAAACTTCGAGCTTTGCAATATCTGCAGGTGCTGTAAGTTAGACAAGGTCACTTAGAAAGAAAGTTTAATTAAAGATGCACCTTTTATTTTTTTTCTTGTAAGAATTACAGGGACTGTCTAGAGGCTTATCTTACAGTAGTATGATCTTGGTAAAATGGATGTGTTTAGTTCTAATTAAATTTCTTAATTGTCTGTGTAGGGAAGCCCAATTGAAGGGTCATAAGTGCTGAACCTGTAATTAGAAGCTTGTTTGTACTTGATGACAGAGCTTGTCTATGAGTGAAAATGGTTTAGAGAATGGAGTAAACTTGAAATACCTCTTGTGGAATGGGCATTAGGTGGGAAGTGTTGATCAGACAAGATTGTTGACAGTGGTCAGCACGTAGGGGAACAACAAAGAGGCACAACTGAGTGGGTTGCTGAGCTCTGCTGTGGCACTGACCAGGGCTGTCATCCTGGCAGCATGCTTCCCCACACTGTGGAGCTTGGGAGCAAAAGGGGATATTCTGAGTGGGTGTGAGAACCTGAAAGTTGTAGTAGGAAAGACATTTGGGGAGATGCTGCAAACCATTGGTGGTGCTGTCGCTGCTGGAGGCTGGGGAGAGGGTGAGGAAGGCTTCAGGACAGGCTCCCAGCACTTGAACCTGGGAGCAGCTACTGACACAGATGTCCCGGGCCCCGACGAGTCTGAGAAGTGATATGAAATGGGGACTGAGAGGAAGGGTTTGGAAGGGGGTTGATCGATAAGAGGAAGAACAAAGACTGAAAACGGCAGGAACCAAAGTGAGCAGAGGGTAAGGATAAAGTGTAGGATTACCACAATTTACAGGCTGTGTACTACTCAACTGATTGGGTAGATACAGTGATGTGCAGAGTGGGCATTTAGAGGTTTTCCATTAGAGATGCAGATTAACATCTAACGGGTAAGGGGGGCCAGGGAGTGCAGTAGTTCCCAGCATAAAAGGGGGAGAATTTTACAAAACAGGTGGGAAATAAGCTGATTCTCAGTTGATGTGTGTATGGGATAGTTGCTTGAAGAAAAGGCCAGTTAGTCACAGATAGTGGATTGGTAATATTTTTTCCTGACATAAATACTTTACATAAAATTATTTCATTTTCCTTCATAGTTTCATAGGTAAGAGACTTCATTGTGGAGTTTTCTGGTTACTTTGATAGAGATTAAATTACATTGCATCAAAGCAAGCCTTGGGCCTTGGTACATCTTGTTGCCTGAAAGATTATGTTGGAACAATGCAGTGAGTGTCTAAGGTCAACTGTTACAGAAAAATAGTAAATTATTGGACAGAAACATTACTTGGGTCACCCTCTTGTCATGATTAACTGTAGAATTTTAAAATGTCAATAGTTGTTCTGCTTTACATTTGATCTTAAATTACTTCAGATTTTATCAAGAGAGCATCCTTGTCCTGTATTTTAAGTATCTAATTAGACAGTAGCTCTCTCCAGGAAAAAAAAGAGTAAAATACTATATTTTTATTTTTGTTTTTAATCTCTGGGTCCTTGGGCTTGTCATGATTTATTTTGCTCCCTGGAACACCGCATTCCACAGCTTGTAATGGCCTCCTTTTTCTGCTTGGACTCATCTATAAAGACATTTTGTAAGATTTATTGCATTCTTTTAACTTCTAAACATGAGGGAAACACAATAATGATCCTCAGTTCAGACCAACAGCAGAGAATAAAAAAAAGAATTGATATTTTAAAGTGGGTGTTTGTCTGTACAGTCCTGTATGTTTTGCTGAGCTATGCTCATCTCTGCTGTGGGGTAGGTGACAAGAAGCAGAAAGATGCCTGAGAAAACAGAGAGCAATGATGTAGTGAACGTATGGGCCAAGTCCTCTGGAGCTGCTCTTGAATCATGGATTTTCGTGGCCATCACAGTAACCATTGCGATTAACCCTGTGAAGAGTTCACATGGGGCAGTCCATGGGACAGCAACAGGAAGGCTGTGGGCTTTACTTTTTGGGTCAATTAGTTTTGCCTTCTGGTTCTTGTGGGCTGCCCAGATGCTGTAGCAGTTGGTTTACTAATATCATAGGAATTATTGAAAAAATTGTGGTTGTTTGGCTGTGTATTTTTAGTTTGTAAACCTGTCTCTCAGATGACTTCTGTACAATAGATCTTTGTCTTTGCTTTCCCTGTCCTACTGAATTTTATGTTTTCCATATTTTACATTATCCCTCTGGTTATATGGATTTAAGCAACTTAATTTAAATTGAGTGTGTGACAAGACTTTAGTATTTCTGGTTCATGTGTTTGCATATCAGGATTATCTTCTGTAAGACCCTGCAGTTTATATACTACACCGAGGATTGATAAAAGCATTTTCTTGTGCAGAAACGGGCAGCAGAGGGAGCTTGGTTGCTTTGTGTCTGTTACCCCTACCAAGAAACCCTCTTGATTTATTGGAACAACACTGGCAACAGGGACATGCTAAGCTGCATAACCATTCCCAAGCAGGCAGTACTTGGCGTCAGTCAGGCAGTACCACGTTCAGCATGTGCTACTAATGGCAAAGCTATGACAGGTGACCGACTGGCACTGTTGCTGCCCATGTGGTGGGTAATGGATTGGGTCAACTGTGTAGAAGGGGCTGTTTCAAAATGCTTGCAATATGTGAACTCTTCAGTAGATGACCTTGCACATTTTCAGAGAGCAGTTTCTGTAGTGATCTAGCTCACATCAGGGCTTCCACGGTGCCTATGAGCCTACTTCTGCCTTTAAATAAAAATCTCACAGAAATCTCACTAAAACAACAAAGGTTGTAATTGAAATACCGACTTGTTGATCAGGAAACCTTTGGAGTACCTTCTGCCTTCCTCCCATCCAATGTGGGTCATCAGCACCAGACTGAAACCCCGTCTCTGTGTGAAAAACACCCTGAGAGATTCAGTTGTGTATGGGCTCCATGCAGGCTGGAAACCCTGAGTGCAACTTGTAGCTTTTGCAAGAAGTGGGGATTGTGTGGGTTTTTTGATGTACATAAGCACTTAATTCAGCATTCTCTTAAACTCATTTGACTCAGCTGTTGTGAAATCCCTTGATGCCATTTAATGAACTGATCCAAGCAGGGACTTTTTAAATTTGGCATTGTGTCACAAAATGGCACCATAAGAGAGAAGGCATGTGTACTCCTGTTGTTGAGAGCCTATTTTGACATACTTTGCTCATGTTAATAAATTGTATTACAAATTACATCTTTTGTTGAAACATAATTTCCATTAGATCTTGAGCTTGGGGTGTTTATTTTGTGCAGAAAGTTAATTTTATATTGTTTTGTTGTATTTCCCTTAAATGGAAGGCTTGAAAGACAACTTTTTTTTTTTTTTTCCTCATGTGCCAGATTGATTGTGCAAGATAGCATTGGTCCCCTGGCTTTCTAGGCCGCTTCCTCATTTGGGTCTCTTTTTGGCGTGTTCATCACAGTGCTAGGAAGCCGTGGTAGGGACAGCAGGGCAGTTTTGAAAGGTTCTCCTTTCCCAGTGAAATGCACTTGACTGTTGTTAGGCTCAGTTTGCTGTTTTGTCTTCTATTTCTTGAGCTTGTTCTTTTTGTTGTTGTTCTTTGAGTTGGTCCATCCTATCTCAACCTCAAATTTTCATTTCCATAATAACATTGAGAGTTCTTATTTTGCATGCTGTCTCTTTAAGGTTTAATTTAGAGTTTTCCATGCATTCAGCATGTTTGTTATCTTGAACCATTTATATCTAGAAAGGAAAGAAGTTTTTGCTGAATTCTCATTTAGGCTTGTCTTAAATCTTATTCTAGTTTCCTGCATATTTCACTTGACCTTCCAGAAATGCTGGGAGGGTCCTTGAGGATGGATGTTCCTGCATCTGCCAACAGGGTCCTCTTGAAGTTCAGGAGCCAACTTGGTTGTCTTCCTGTTCTTCGTGCTGACCCTGCAGAATGGCTCTGGGTTCCTATTTCCTGAGGATGTCAAGTGCTGTAATATTTCATAACATGATCTTCTAGTTAGTAATGATAAAGTTCAAGGTAGTTTTTCCACGTCCTTATCCTAATAAAGACGTGATTCAAGATGAAATAAAACAAAGCAGGCCTTTCAGAGCTTGAGCAACAGGGCTCGAAAAGAAGCTGTTTTAAGGAGATGAGGTCTATACATGTGATCCCTCTCTCATGACTTTGATCTTGTTAGATGATTTTGATCAAGTTTTATGGAGGGTTTAAGAAATATAAGGGATGCATGGTTCTGGCAAAAATTAAAAATAAAGGAAAAGTAGCTACCCAGTGTTGAAAAAAAGGTCCTCCTTCTTTCTAATTTGGGTGACAGCCCTTATTAGAAGTTGGTGTGTTTTCTAGCTGAGTGATACACAGTCCTGTCTCTGAGTCAGCTCACAGAACAATTTCCTCACCCAAACAAGAAGGCAGTGTGTGGGAGAGATGGAAGTATGAGACCAACTAGGCTGAAGAAGAGAAAATAGTGAGTTTGAGCGGGAAGGATGAATCTGCAGAGACCATCTTCAGTAGTGCTGCCACGTGTAACTCATTTGTCGTGTTGTTTTTCTTGGTGTTTGTGAATTCTTTACATTAATAAATGTGCTGAGTGATGTATGGGGTGCTCTGCCTACCCTACTAACCTGTGCATCACTTATCAAATAGACATCACAGATATGGAGCTTATCCTCCTAGAAGTGATGTTTCGCTTCCTTTCCATGTTCACATGAGATGCACTCACAGGATATGTGTCATCCCCTTTTGGTTTCCTAATTCTCTCACTGAGTCTGTTTTCCTGTATCCAGGATGATACATAACCTCTGTTAAGTTGTCTACTTTTCTAACATTTGCTCTCCTTAAATCCCTTTTATTTCCAAATCCTTCAACTTGTGGTATTTTTGTTCTACAGTAGGACCTTTCCATTATGGTTCTTCTGACTAGGAACTGCAGTTTATAACTTTTGAGATGTAATTATCTCTAATTCCACTTACACTTTGTGTGGTTAGTCTTGGGACTGCTAACACAATTTTCAGCCCCAAAAGTTATGCAATGAGTTGATACTCTTCACATCTGTTCTGTCTATCAGATGTCTGGACCACATGTTCCTACAAGTGGCTGCTTTCTCCCTCTTGGCAGGATCCCTCTGCCCTCTACAAATCCTTGTCCTATCATCTTTATGGTTCTTTACTGCAAAATAAGCCTCTGATCTCTCCATGTCTCTCTTTTTCCCTCAGCCAGGGATTATGCTTAGGATGCTCTGAATCTATTGGAACTTTCTGATGGTTTGCTCACATACCCTGTTGATGTCTGGGATGCCTCCCAGCTCCTTTCAGAAATTTCTTCCCCAGATCTCCTTTCTTCCTCAGCCTTCCTTCAGTATGCTTTGTGCTGGTGCAAATGACGTCTCTAATGGTCTGATGGCCTGTGCCAGCATTTGTTATGCTTAGAGTACTATTATAATGAAGAGATATCTTCAGGCAGTACTCCTCTGTCAGCTGTTAGGATATCCAAGTACAGAGCTCTGGTGTTCAGTCTGATCTGCCTTCAGCCTCCTGCTTCTTCAGCCTCTCTTTCTCGTTTGTCTCAGCAGGACAGACAACATCACTGTTTTTCTGGATGGCCTCCTACGATGACACTTGTTCAGTCTTCTATTGCCAGGAACATACATAAGGTTTTATGCTGAAAAACCTCTGAGGGGTTTCCTCCTGCTGTGCAGAGGTGGCCCCTTAGGCAGTGCTGCACAGCATGACCCCCAGCCTGCAGCAGCCTTCCCGCAGTGCTTGCTGGTGCTTGGCTGACAGTTATGGCTCTGCTTCCGTCTGCTTCATAAATATTATTTTAAAGGATTTTGGAAGGGTTTGGATTTTTCCTAATGTTCCATGTTAGTATTTCCACAAAGTATTTGCATTAATTCCATGCTTTGACTTTTTAACACTGAAATGGCGCCATTAGCAGGGACAAGTGTTGCCTGAGGAGCATTGGCTATGAGATGTGGGCATGTGTCTATAAGGATGAGGTGCCAAGATGTAAATTTGCAGGAAATGGGATGCTGAATTTAAAATCAATTGCTTTATAGTCTTTCTTGGTGTTATTAGTATTCATAAAAGCTCAACTGGATTGAGGATGTGTACATCTTCTTAGCACATTTGTGATAGTTTTACAGAAGATACGTAGAAGTGTTTTCCAACTGAGTATTTAAATGGTGTCTTTTTTAGAGTTTTTATTGTTTGTTAAGAACTGGCTTCAGAAATTAGTCCCAAAAGTCAATTAAGAAATCTGTTGGCTTATTCATTTCTAAATATCTGCTGCACACAGAACTTAGAATGCAACTTGCATTAGGAGTAATGACTGTTTCCTGACTGGAGAATTGAATGGAAACATTTAAGTGGATTTCAGATCAAGCATATGAACACTTGCAGCCTATTAGAGCATTAATTTTAATTTGCTGTTTTGCACAGTCAAACTTTTCCTCCCAGAATAATTTGAATGTAAGTGGGTTTTACTGTAAGAGGTGTTTTTTTGTTTGTCTGGTTTGGTATTTTTGGGAATGGTTATTGCTTGGTTTGTTTTTCTCTTGATAAAGTCCAGCAGTAGTCCAGTGTGAAACAAGGTTGCATTTGCCCTTGAACAGGAAAAGTCCTTACAGTCCTCAAGTGCACTGTCAGTATGTGCTAGTTTCTTATGACCCATGTAGGTGTTTGGGGCTTCAGACAGTGTCAGAGAAGCTTTAGAGGAAGGTATCCCTGCCAGGCTATTGTATTTTGCAAGTCTGCACACTGATAAGTTGGATAGGGGATATGAATGGGTATGAAAGCTCCATTCTCAGACAGGAGTTCTTGAATGTGTGCTCTGATCAATATTGGTTTTGTTTCCCCTCTTTCAGGTATTCACTTATAAACAGAGCACGATCACACACCAAAAAGTAACACCTATGCATCAAACAAGCACAGAGAGCGTGGAAGACATGGCAGCACTCGTAGATCTCCATGAAGGCTCCATTATGCACAACTTATTCCAGCGATATCAGCAAGATAAAATCTATGTAAGTTTTTTCTAAAATTAAGAAAAATATCCAGAGGGAATGTTTTTGTATGTGTAAGTGCTGTGTGTGTTTTGCTGTTCTATGCTATCTCCTCTCCAAATGCTTTCCAGTTCCCTGTGTATCCACATAGAGCTGAAGCAGGCCTCATGTAGTGACTTCTCACACACAGTGATGGAAAGAGAAAGTAGCTCAGGCTGGACATGGAATCCCTTGGAAATCTTGAGAAACTGGCATGCTACATACATGTCTACACTTTCTGTGACAGGGTTGTGTAAAGGACTTTCATTTTCCTCTTCTTCTTTAGACTCTCTGCCCCAACAACATGTGCCGTGTATGTCACCAGAGAGGATGTGGTGGAACTTAGTCTGTCACTGCCGTTTGAGATCATGTTAGGCCAAGAACCAGTTCTGATCAGCTTCCCCTCTTGTGTTGTAGTAGAAAGATTGTTATGAAAGAAGCATACGATTGTCAAGCTGAGCATTTGTGCTGTTAAATACAGACAGTTGGAGTTGGGGGTCTATGAGAACAGACAGCTGTTTATCAGTTTCCAAAACTAGGAATTAGTCCACACAGAATTCCTTGTCTTAACTCTGTAATGAAGACTTCTGTGATTAGATTTACCTGCTCCTTCAACGTTTTCATTAATCTTGAACTAACTAGATACAAGTCTTTCCTGAGTTTGGAACTGCACTAAACATGAGAAAGGTACAAGGAATATTAGCAGCTGCTACGGATTGCAAAATTGCACTTTTCAGTGAATCAATGGTTGGTCATTTTGATTTGGCTTTTTTTACTAATAATTGCAGAACACTGTTTTTGTTTCATCATTATGTCTGGGCCCTTGATTTGACCATATACATGCTTTATTTCAAGCTTCTTCTACTGAGTTTGGCTGCTTATTTTTAAATATAAACATATCTAAGTGAAAAATTAAACTTTCCCCATATTTAAGATTTGATAAAAATCAAAAAAGAGCACAAGGAAATAATACTCCTTTGCACATTATCCTAAAAGTGGCTTTTTAAAAGTGGTAAAAGCATGGAGAATCCTCAATACTGAGGCAGTTCTCTTTGCATAGGTCTTTATGTATATTTTTTTTCTCAAAACAAATGAACTGTTTTACATTTCAAAAAAATCGGCAAACAAAAAAAAAAAAAAATAGCATAAATGAGCAATCCTGCATGTGCAAGGAAAAAAACATGTACTTGATAAAAGTTTAGTTTTCTACCGGTGTTGTTAGATGAGTACATGTACTCAGTGTGAGTCAAAAGAAAAAAAAATTGTTTCATGGTGTGCATTCACATAGAGGTCACGCCCCCTTTTGAAAAGCATGAGGGTGATTTTTTTGATGAGGCATAGAACAGCCTGGTTCTGAAGAGACATGTCCTAGCTTCTTTCTTAGCTTGTCAAGGCAAGTTTAGGGAGTTCTGATCCTCGGTGCTTCGTGTGGTGTACGTTTTTCTAGACAAACAGGTTTGTGTGCTGTTAATGATGACAGATCTTCAGTTGCTACTGAGTATGCATTGTCCTTTCAGTGTTGCTAATTTAACTGCTTAATCATTTGAATCCACCTGAAAAATTATGGAAAAGGTGGTTGGAAAAAAAGCTGTGTTTTGAAATGCTTGTGAAAGCCTCTCTGTTGCCCTGTATGTGTAACCAGGACCTGACTGAAGAAGCATCTTCTTTTCTCCATCCTCGTTGGTACCCTACTCCTACTGCAGCAATAGTAGTGTTTTAGCAGGAAAGGGCTTCAGGAACAAAAATCCCCCAAAAAGCTGATTGAATGTCTTGAATAATTTTATGAAAATTCATAAATATAGGAGCATGTATTTTAGAAGGGGATGTTGTCATTGCAAAATGAGCTCTGTCATTTTAAGCCAAAATTTCTTCATTGTGTTGAGCAATTCAGTGATATTTTAATGTTAAAAAAGAAGAAAAGACCTAAGGTGCATTGTTTACCTTTGTTGAAGGTAACTTTGCAGCTGATTGTTCAAACATGCTTGATAATTTGCTTTGACACCAGACTAGTTCTAGTACAGGACAGTAGAAGCCATTGAAATTTATTCCAGGAGCAACCAGAATTTTACAGAGTATACATTTGCCTTCTCCCTTCACCAGGAATTGCTTCATTATTGTAATTCACACATTGTCTCTTGTATCTGCATCATCACCTTGGTGTACCTGGTGCATTAGGGATAAATTGAGAAGGCATATGTCACTCTCCACTGTGGGCTCAGGGGCTGATCATCCCATTGAAAGACTTCTTGCCATCCTCCAATACAAACCACCAGACAATTACTGTGTTGTGGCTTTTAGCTTACAGATCCCTTTTTACCTCAGTTCTGTGCACCTCCTTGTCCATATCCTGTGTAGGGGGAAGAGATATGAGAAGGTTTATGCTGTCATTTTTTGAGTTCTATGCTTGTAGTATTACAAATGTATTAGTGTGGTTCTTGAGCATGGTAGCCTTTTGTCAGTGGCATTGAGACCAGGAAGCACCTTTTTACCTTAATAAAGAATACACTTAGTTGGGGGTTTAAGTTTTGGGACTTGCTTGTTCACACACATAAAAATTATATCAAGTGCAATGTGCTTAATTGTAGTGTAAAGCAGATATAATTTCAAAAGAAGTTGAATAGAAGAAACAATTAAAAGGAAATTTAAAGTTATTTTCTCAGAAAGACAATTATTTATGCAGATCTTCCACTGTTAACTTGTGTGTTTTTCTGTATTTGAAGATCTGTTTCTCCAGCAATAAGCATTTAAATAAATATATGCAGATGTTTGAGCTCAGTTTACTCTTCCGTTACTTATTAACATTTTTGTCTCACATACTCATACCCGTGTTCCTAAACTTTTTACTACTTCCTAATTCATACTACAAAGTTACTTGCTATGGATGCCAAGTTTTGTCAAACGTGTCAGTGACTTTATTTGCTGCTGCCAACAACTGCAGCTGTAAAGGGTCAGTAGAGGATTTTCTATATTTCTTGATATCTCTTGGGGAGGGAAGAATATTGATTTAGATTACGTTTGTAGTGTGAATTATGCCTGGCTCTGAACATAATGGGTTGAGGCTCTCAGCTGAATCTGTGCTGTTTGCAAGAAGGTGAATGACAAAACGTTTTTCTTGTCTATGTGCAACCATCTTTTTGTATCAGTGTCAAGTCTGTTGCCATCTGCTTGTGATACTTTTTGTCTGAAGTCCCATAAAATAGTGTGTGCTTTCCCCTTTTGGCCTGTGAGAAGCATAGGATATGCAAGTCCTTTTTTGATTCTTCCAGGCAGGCTACTGTCTGGTATTTTTTTCAGGCTTTGTGCTTAATACTGCATTTATCTGAACGTTTGGTTCCAGGCTGTCACAACTTTTGTTGTCCAGAAAAGGACAAAAGTTAGGATGACAGTGATCATATGGTGCATGGGCTTCCAGTGTTACTTTATCTGCCATTTTGTTCCTATTGGGAACAACAGTGGGTGATCCAGCTGTGGACATCAGCATGAAAGTTTTAATGCTCATCTTTGAATGCTCTGATTAGCTTGCATGCTAGACTGGTACGTGGCAAAATATGGAAAGATAAACACTAGTGCTAAAAATTGAAGGTGCCCGCATTTGGAAACAGAGCCATTTGTGAAGGCATTTTGGGGGATTTGGTCACCCCTGAAGCAAGGCCATCACAGGGCATGTGGTGTGGAGAGGGCAAGTGCTGCAGCAGCCACTCTTGTTGACGTTCAAAGGCAAGTTGTTCCCAAGCTGTTGATTCTGGTTTACTTTTAGTTAAGTACACACTGCGGAGCAGACTGGCTTAGCCTTGGAGAGAATGCCATAAACCACACAGCATGGATTGTGCTGTGAGTTGCACAAATTACGGTGTTTGGGCTGGCTCTGGGATGAGCTGCCGTTGTCTTGTCTCTGGCCAGTGGTTGGTTACTGATGCAGGTAATCAAATTTCCAAGAGCAGAGCAGAGGATGAGAGAGCAGCTTTTGCTGAGGTGAGAGGCAGGTTGGAAATAACTGCAGTATATATTGTGCAGGTCAGTGCAGAGGCTTTCAGCGTCATATCTACCCTCATTTGCATGAGTTCAAGCAATAAACAAGTTGCAAAGCACTTTTCATTAGACTTTTCCTTTTGAATTAAGAAATGCTAGGTAGGCACATTCCCCTTTGAAGCGATGATGATTTGACATGTGCCTGTCTTGTTTAGGTGGAGGATGTGCACCATGCCCAGAGCGGCATTCTGCTTGGGCTGCGGGGTGGCGGTCCCTCGGCCACCCTCCCCTGATGTGGGGAGAGTGACCTCCAAGTTGTCCAGCAGTTGGGTGTGGTGGCCAGGAAGGGTGAGGGACAACACAACCTATTTTTGCTCACTCTCAAATTAGGACTGCAGCTTGCCCACTGATAATTATAACCATCTGTTATGCTTGTGTGCATATGTATGAAAAGTTCTGTACCAGCCACGTCGACATATACTGCTGTACCAGCCACATCCACATCAGAGGGAGGATGATGGTAATTAGGAGCTCAGTTTTCATGGCTGGCTTCCCTTCAGCTGAAGCAACAAACATAGAATAACTTGAATGAAAAAGCAACATTTACCCATTTTTAAAAAGGTGTTAAACTGGAAAAGTTGTCCATTCCCTGACAAGGTTGTTGCAGAGCTCCTATCCACTTCATTGTACAGAATGCTCAGTTCTATCCATTCTTAAAAGGTATTTTCAGTTATTCATGCATTGATTTTTAAATCTATTAATGTTTATTTACTTAAGCAGCGTGTTCAGTTGTAGTTTTTTAAGCTTCCAGTAATTAGATAATTTATCTCCCTTGAAGTCATGAGGGCTCCCAGAGGCAACTAGTTGATGTTTGTGCAGTATTAATCAATAATCACCAGAGGGGTTTTTTCAAATTCTGTTTGCAGACACAGGCACTTTAGTATCTAGGTCAGTTGCTCTCTGTGACTTGTTTTTCTAGGTTTTTGCCTATTTGTTTTTTTTTTCTGAGCACAGTAAAACTCCTTTTGGATCCAGTGCAGTTGCTCTGTACTGTGTTGTGATGGTCAGCAGGAAGTGGATGTTGCTGCAGGTTACAGTGAGAAAATAGCAGGGCACACTAAAGTCCTGGTTGATTAAATGCACAGACATGATTCATACACTTTGGTAGTATTCCTGCTCAGGTGTCCTCTAACATTGACACAAGTTGTAGGTGAAGGCAGAGAAACAAAGGAAGATCAGTAGAAGCTAATAGAATCATAGAATCACTGATGTTGGAAAGGACCTCCAATGTCTTCAAAGCCAACCTTTGACTGAATACTACTTCCATAAATATCACTAAACCACAGTCCCAAAGTGTTTACTAATAAAGTCAAAACCTCCTGACTGGTTTCTTAAATGGAAAAAGTTGGACACTGTGTGGAAACTGAACCTAAAAAGAATGTATATCACGGACCCCTACAATATCCTGGACAGCTCAACAGCCTTGGTCTTCAGCCTGTCATGTGCCTTGTTATAAATTAATGTGGGCCGTGGACTTAAAAAACCCCAGACAATGGTACACAGAAACTGTATCAGTAATTAGTACCATAAAACATGTATATAAATACAGTACATGTCCATTTAAACTAAGCCCTTAGTTATTACACTAGCCCCTAGAACCACATTTATCCTGGTCTCATCTGCGATCCAACTGTGGCTGCATGGTTCCTCTCCTGAGGCATCCAGTGCTGTAGAGCAGTCCCAGGTTTGCAGGATCTGCTCTGTGGTCACTGAGGAAACTGCTGTTTATTTAATTGCTCCACTTTTACAGTAAAGAAATCTTAAAAGTGTGCTGATGAGTCACAGTGGTTTTCACGCCTTCCCGTGCTACTGGGCAGATGGGGAAAATTCTTGCCATCAGCTCTTCCCATGGAAGTGTGGAGAGCAGAGAACGCTGTTGCTAAGAATGCATGACAAATGTCTATACATAGCTACTTACCTCCATAATTAGAATGTTATGCTTGCACACATCAGATAATGTTTTCAAAATGCAGTTCAAAGTGAGTTCCTGTCTCCAAGCATTAATTACAGCTTCCATTTCACATCTGTTACTAGAGAGCAGCAGACAAAGATCTATAAAAACACAGCAGGCTTTTAATTGGAAATCTAGTGAAATTTATTTCTGGTGATTGTTATTTCTAAAGGCTGGTCAGTTATATAGATCAACAATTGTCTACCAAAGGAAAATTATCATTGTTTTTTATTTGGTTTTCTTTTTTTTAAATATGCGTTAGTGGAAAAACATAGCTGTAATGACATGAGAAGTAAACAAATGCCATCAGTTGGTTAACTATCCTTGCTTCTGACTTCCTCCATACTGCATGACTTGTGGAACTGCTAATAGTTATAATAACAACAACAATAAAGAGTGCTTGTCTGAACTTCGTCCTCACAACTGAAAATACTGGGGTTTTAAAGGTGCGTGTTTTCAGATCTTAGGAAGTATTTCAGCCTGGGGTGTTGTGATCAATGCGATACCATTAAAAGGGGAGCTTCTCAGAAAGGTGTGCGTTGCTGAATGCACTATGATGCGTGCCACAGCTACACAAACACTTTGCAGTGTGTGCAGTGGCTGCTACATGTGCGCAACCCCTACACAAACACATTTATATTATGGGTTGTAGCACATTAGGTGTTCTTGGTAACCTGCTGGGTGTACACACTGCAGTGAGGATCCTACTTGCTAGCATCCGTGGGCTGCTTTAGTGAGATGGAGAGGGCGAAGAGGTCAAAGTTTTATTAAAACATGAAAGCTTCTCTTTCTATTCTGCTCTGTACCAGTATTTTTTTCCCTCGGTTGGTTGGTTGGGGAATAAATAATAGATGCACTGACAACAGGGTCAATTCCTGTTGACTTCCATGAGTTTTCTATTTGTAATACAAAAGCTCTAAGCTGTATTTAATGGTAACTTCATATCAAAAGCTGTGAAGTAAAAATCTTATCGTTGTGTGCAGATTTTGTCATTGGTGATGGTATATATTGCTAATGTCTTCCCAGATTTGAAGGCTAGTATTCCTCCACACCTGTATTGCATGTCACTTCTAACTCTATGAGCTGGAAACAGAAAGCAGACCAACACGCAAAATCTTAAGAAAATTTATCAGTCATTTGCGCAAATGCCAACAGCAGCTTAGTGCTGTTCAGTCAGAGCTTTTGCAAACAGTGCTGAATGCTTCTGCATGCACCACTGCCTCACTTGGAGGTAAGCTTTGGCTCCTTTCTGCAAGGTCTGTTGTTCCCAGTCCAGCAAAATCATTGAAAGGAGGGCAGGAATTTGGGCTCCAAAACTTAGGGCGCTTACCTGACACCAGCATACGTTTCCTTTACATGAGTTAGGCTTTGACTGTAAAGTGAACTGCACAAAATTTACTGTTTGTACTGCACTGTCCAACTGTCCTATACACATATTCCAGCAGTTTAATACTAGAAAGGCTACAAACAACCCATTTAAGTTGGGAATTAATTAACTTACTTTCATTGCTGTTGTTCATCTGTGTAAATGGACTGTTGATTCATAGCCACGCTGTTATTTTTATTTGAAAAGAGGTAGTCCCTTTCTCACAAGCAGTTTCAGCTTTTTCCCTTTGATGTTTGTCAGTCTCTCCTTTCACAAGCAAGTGGAATCCAAAAGTTCCATTTAGCAGATTTTTGACAGTTAATTCCATTTGCCATCTTATTCCTGATTTCTCGACTGACAGCTATTTGGCAGCAGTTCAGTGCCATCCAAGTAAGTACCTGGCATAGACTTAGATTTCAGTTATGCTGGCTTTTGATTTCTCTTTTCATGCTCTGTTAAAGAGTAATTCCTGCTCTTCCTGCTTTCCTCCTAAAAAAAGCCCTTTCTATAGAAGAGGTCTTCAAACATTAAAGAGACAAAGGAGTTATGGAAATCTGGATATCAGTATGTAAAACACTTGCAGGCAGAATTAAACGGATCTGCGAAGCTTTATATAAAAACATTTCTCCAATGTTCTAGAGAGACTGCTCTTTGGTTCATGGTTTTACCAGCATTTTTGTTTTCCTTTGTGTGCATTTTCTCTGAAAAGCCCCTTCATCTCTCCAGTATGAATCCATAGGAAGGAAGAAGACCATTTTTTTTCTTTTCCTTGCTGGAGGGCAAATTAGACCTTCAGACAGTTTTGAAAGACTCATTTGAGCATTGTGCAATAACAAAGCAGGAGGAAGAACTAGTGTGTGGCCACAGGCCATTTGAAATGAAATGACGAGCCATGGGGTCTCTGCTCTTTGTGGGGCCTTTTTTGATTTGAGCTAGAGCTCGCCTGGTTAAAATTGTGCGCACAGATTGCTGCAGTCTGAAGTGCACACTTACTTTCACATGCTGTATTGCAGCCCATGAAAATAACAAAAATCAATGTCTCGTTCTGATCAATCATGTTTGTGTTCAGGAGGTCACCGCCTCTATCTGCTTGGCAATGGTGAAGAGGGAAATTCTTCTGTAATTGTATATATGAGAACTGCACAAAAGATCATTATTCTGACCCAGTAGATAGGACTGCTGCATGGTAGAGATTGCATTGTATTAGTCAGCGAAAAAGTGCAGTAAAAACAAGGAGACTCAGTGCTTTTTATACGGGAGAAAAACTGCCAGAAACCTGTCAATATCTTGAAGAAGGAAAAATGTCTATCTGACATCAGTATTACTATCTGCTGTGCTGGTTTTTACCTTTGGCTGTAACAGTGCTCTTCTATCAACTTTTCTTTATATTGGTTTCATAATTCCCAACAGGATTGGTCTTTGTGTGGATTCAGGATAACCTTTGTAAGGTTCCCTTGAGTAATCCTCATCCAAATGGAGCAATCTGTTCAGTAGGAGAAAATGAAGAGAAAAATAAGATGAGATTAAGCTGTGGATGTGTCTCTTAACCAGTGGAGAGTTCTTCACCATCTCTGAACCTTCTGTGGAGTTAAGCAGAAAGGTGTCTGCCTCCATGCAGTTTTGGGTATTTGCATTGGCGGCTATGGCAACCAAAACCCAGTTTTTAACCCTTAAGAAATAGACCTAGACAGTTTCATTTAGCTTCCTAGGACAAGGACTCAATGAATGTGCCAGATTGAAGCTGTAGGGAGTGAAAGGAATCTCTTAGTTTAGAAGTTAAGGTAGCTGGGTTACAAAGTACAAGTTTTTCATGAAGAGGTAGCATAGCCTTCGCCCTTGGAGTGGCTTGGGAACAGGATGGTGTTGCCTAATGCTGTTGCACCAAGGGAAGCTTTAAGGTCACATTAGCTGGGTTGAAGGGTCAACTAACAGACAAGGCTGCATCTAAGAGGGTGTCCTGTTGCCCAACAGTTGCCTGTGATCATCTGAAATCACATGTTTTAAAATAATCCAAAACTATTCCAAAATCTTCTTGAGAACTGTGCAAGTGGAAATAAGCATAAAGTCTGGCTTTGAAAAGGGCTTGGTCTGTTATGCCTTGCTCAGCACAGAAGGCAAAAAGGCCAGCAGGAAGGTGATTGGTAGGAGAGGCTGCTGCGGTTTCCATTGCGGACTGAAGGACATGAAAAAGTGCAGCTGAGCCGTGTGAACGTGCCTGAGAAGACTTTTCAAAAGAAAATACACTTTTCAAAAGCAGTGACAAGGGGAACATGTAGTAGGTGGGTCTTGGCTGTAGGTAGCTGCCTGTTGACACTTGATCTTCTTAGTGAAATTCCATGCCGTGTTCTGGTTCCCTTCTAAAGGTCCTCTCCTATGGGTGCTAACTCTTGTATTTGTAGTGTGGCCAGTGTGTTTACAAACAGCTCATCAATCCTACAGCTGACCATAAGATGAAAAAAGGACACTTTAAGGGTCATAATGTTGAGTGCATTGACAAGGGACACAGATAGAGAAAAGCAAAGCTAATGTAAATTTGCGTGGTTGGAAGCTCACCCTGAGTCACCAGACATGGTGAAGACTGCAGGAGCCCAAGCATGTAAAGATGATTATAGAGTACGGCATTTCCATCTTAGAAATGGCTTGACTGGTTGAAAACATTTAAAATATGTAGTTTTAAAAAACATTGAAAATTGTAGTTTAGTACTTCACTTTGATTATGGTTTTTAAGAAAGAAGCTTGGCTTCAGACAGGAGACAACTGGATTCTGTCCCACTGAAATTAGCATGGGACTAGCTGAAGGACGGGGTATACTTACCACAGTGAGGATAAATCGAGGGCCTAGCATGAATGAGGGCATTAATTACCATCCTCTTTATGGCATACCATCGCCCCTTCTTCTGCCTCCCCTAAAAAGCACACCAAAATGTGGCCCAGTCATCTTTCTCCTTTTTCTGCTGATGTGTATGTGGTAGACGTTTGGCTGTCTTTGCCTCAGGATAAACTCAGCCCTGATTACCATTAATCCCTTCTCCTAAGAGAGCTGGGAACCACAAAGGCCATACCTGCAGTGTGGAGCAAACCCTTCTGTTCCCAGGTTTTTCATCCTGACACCGTAAAATTTGGTGTTGAAAATGTAACGAAGCTTGATGGCTATTTTGTAGTCTTTTAAAAGTTGCCTGCCACTGCACATTCTGTGAAAACACTGGTTTTGTTATTTGGTAATGTTACTGTAGCCGTGATGATTTAAAGGTAAGTGAGATGCAGAGTTGTGTGGAATGGTGATAAAAATCTTTTCCCATGCCTTGTGTAAAAGTAACATAGAAGTATCTTTGAGGTGAGCTGGTTGTACTGCAGTTTTATTTGAAGTTTCCTATATATTAAGGGTAAGCCCAGAAAGTAATACTTGTTGAATAAATTGGCAGGTCGAAACCAATACCCCCTTTTTTAAAAAATACTTTTACTTTTCAGACACAGAATCAGTTCCTTAAGAGACTCCAGGAGAGTAAGGAGTTGTTCAAAAATTATCCAGAAACATATTTTTTGAGGCATCTGTAACCATGCTTTTCTTTCTGTAATAACATAGATTTTTCATCTAAAGCAGAAAGGCTTGAAAGTGCTCTTAAGAGAGTTGGACAAAGTCCTCTTTCTCAATGTTAATATCTGTAACAAAACATCTTAATTTCTGTATTTTATCTATTCTGTCATTTCTGGTTCCAAGTTATGAAGAATATTTTGATTTCTGTTGGCAGTAAAAAAACACTATGATAGAAAGAAATAGGGTAATGCAGTCTTCTTATGCCTGTTTTAATAGTGCAAGCAGTTTTGGTTTTGGTTATCATTGTGGATCAAAGATTTAGCTCAGGAGCAGCACATAATGCCCTTTAACAGGGTACTTCAGGCTGCTTCTGCCTTGTCTCTCCCACTCTCCCTGTAGCATGAAATATGGAAAGCCTAAAAAAGTGTGTGTCCTTCCCTGCTTCCCGCTTTTTATTTATTTATTTATGAAAGAAGGAAGACTGGGATGTCTCAGATGCTGGAAGTCTGTGAAGTACAGAGAGGGACACCTTGATGTAGAAGGTGAAAGGTCATGAGAAAAGCAGTGTAGAATAGGTTTAATGACCTTACATGGGAAAAGCGAGCTTGGGTAAAATACAGATGTCATAAAGGATCCTTAGAAACAGTAAAGTTATTGTGGAGAAGTTTTGATATGAAAGGGAAGAAGTAGAAGGTGGATGGTTGCTGGATATGAAGCAAACCTGAAAGGCTATACCCCAAAATTCTAAAAAGTGTCTGTGAAGGAGAAAAGATGAAAAGCAGGGTGGCCCTGGTGTATTTATTTATTTATAGGACTAATGAAGTGGTCTTCCATTAGGGCAGTTTTCTTTTTTATTGATTTTTCATTATAAAGAGTCTGAAAAGAAATTTGAGGAGGAAATTTCTTACTCTACTTTTTTTCTTTTTTTCTGAAAGCCTTTTGTACATGAGAAAGAAAGACATTTCAAATTTTATTTTGTTCATCCATTGCAAACTTGTTTCTTGTAATTTTAAGCTAACTTGAAAAACTGTATTTTGATCAATAAAACTTTTTACATAATTTAGATTTGTTTGGCATCTAACTAAAGTAAATTTATTGTGTCTTCATTAAAAAAAAAAAGCCCAAACACCCTCTCGTGTTAGACAGGACTACACTGACCATGTCAAGTTTTGCTAGAGTATTTCTGTGGGTATCAGCAGTCTTTGTGAGCTCTTGAACCTTGTTAAAGAACAAATTGTTTTTCAGTGTTTGAAGAACTGTGGGATGATTTCAAGACAGAGGCTCAAAGCTAATCGCTATCAGAAGGCACCAAGTGAAACAAAAAACGTTCAAAGAACTGATGAAAAATTGCTTCCTTTCTGAAGTACATCTTTCTTTTTGTCTTGTCTTACTGAATGTCTAGCTGAGAAGATAGGATTTGAACTTCTAGTTTTGGAAGTCCTTGTAGAGGATCAGCAAACTATTGTTTTTCCTTTCTCCTGAAAGGGGGAGCAGGACTGTCTGTGGCTTGTGAGCGAAAGTGTTTTAGGAGATGAATTAACAATGTAAAATTTCAGTAAAAATTTGAAAGTGTAAAAGGAACCCAACCTTTAATATGGCAGTCAAAGTGCTGCATTGGGGTTCAGGCTGAGTAACTCAACTTTCATTTATTCTTTGGCTTAAATAAATATATTAGTGGTGATCTGATAACAAGTTGTTGCTGGTTTAGTCTGTACCAAAGTAGTTCAAGAGTTTGTGTGCGGTTCTGTCTGAAGTGTTGAGTCAGTCATGTAACAGGGAATAGTAAACTGCCCTGTTCAATGCTATGGATTTAAGGGGTCAGGCTTGTAACAGGAGTTCTCACAGTATATCACTGAAAAAGCTCTCCAACTATTTCAACTGGAAATCTTCAGAACTCCTGTGTCCGCTTGCTAGTGCTCTGGCAGCATTTCTCATATTCATAATTGCTTTGGAATGCTTTCATTCAAATAAGTAATTATTGACTTCCAGAATCAGATTAGAAACTGCAAAGAACAAAAAGAAAATTTAGGTTACTGTCTTATAAGCAAAGTGGAAGTGTCATTCTTATGTGAAAATACCTTTTCTGAAATTTCACCTGCTTTGTGATGTTGCCATAATATAGTAATTTAGAGATCCTGCTTCTGACTGTTAACCCATGTAGTGTGCCATATGATGATGTCTGGTGCAGAAGTAGCATTCAGGAGACGACAACACACGTCCACTGAGCAGTCCTGCATTTTTTGTGTATTTTTACACTGGTTTAATCTGCTGCTAAGGTGCTTGCATTTGCCAAACCAGAAGGTCTGCCCTACAAGAAAGGGATTGTGTCGTGTGGCTGCTCAGAGTTCCCAAGGGAAGGGCAAGTGGAGGAGAAGGGAAGGGCAAGTGGAGGAGCCTACAAGAAAGATTGAGAGGGACTTTTTGCAGAGGCATGTAGTGACAGGATGAGGGAGAATGGCTTCAAACTGAAAGAGAGTATGTTTAGGTTAGATATTAGGAAGAAATTCTTCACTGTGAGGGTGGGGAGACACTGGAACTGTTTGCCTAGAGAAGTTGTGGATGTCTCATCCCAGGAAGTGTTAAAGGCCATGTTGGATGGGGCATTGAGCAGCCTGTTCTAGTGGAAGGTGTCCCTGCCCACGACGGGGGTCTTGGCACTAGATGATCTTTGCTCTCCTTCCAACCCAGGCCATTCTGTGATTCTATGAAATTGGGAGGTGGCAGCATTCTTCTTCGTGGGAGTACATGTGCCCTTCTCCCCTCTCCCAAGTCCCTAACTTTGGGGCTCTTAGAGGTGCCAGGGTAGAGTCTAGGATCTACTGCTTATAAAATATTGCTACTACTAAGGCCCTGTGATAGGTACTGGATGGGATAAGTAGTAAGCCTGGAAGTGATGTAGGAAATTATTCTTGCAGCAGCAGATCTTGCTGCAGCTGAGTATCCCAGAGGCAATTTACAAAGACTTCTGGAAGATAGGTCTTTTAATGTGAACTTTTAAAATAATTGGAATAGTTTTTAATAACGGTGCTGCTTCAGCCCATTGATACTTTGCTGAACTACCGTGGGTAAAGGCAGAACTTTTGCTTGGGCCAGCTAACTCCTTAGTCCATGCAGATACCTGGTTGTGGGTGCTCCTGGGTTGGACTGTGACACCCGGTAGGTGATAAATGTGATACACTGTGTCTGTGAAGAATATACTTTTTTTGTGATACTGCCTTGGGATGAGGAGGTTGTTTTTTGAAGTCCTGAGTTTGTTCTCTCTTATGCCATTATAAGTTGGTGGCAGTGTGTGCATGCATTTAACTTGTCCTGCAAAGAGGTAGTACATACTCAAAGCACCAGAAAACTGGAACCACAAAGTTGCACCTTTGTTAGCAGAGGTTGTGGTGGTTCACATTTTTGGTGAAAGAAAAAGACAAAGAGAAGGAATTTTTAAAATAGTGACATGTCCTAAGCATTACTCCATGAGGTGATTTAGAAATTGTTTTCACCAGTATCATTTCTGCTGTTCACCAGGTTTCTTTTATTGCCTTAACACACCGCCTGTTTCTCTATTATACCTTATTGAATTACAAGGCAATGAAGGCAGCTCTCTTTATTTAATAAACTTTTATTATTCACAGTAATGACTCATGTTCTGGAAATCTTTCTGTCCCTTTAAAAAAATTGTGCTTAAGTCATGTGAAAGACTGCCCATTGTAAATGAATGCATGATGAAGTGGGCTGCTGTCACCTCTTCTGGTATTTACTATTTAGAAGAGGAGAAGCAGGAAAAGTCACCACGTGTAGCCCATGGTGATGCAGTTTTGCCAGTGCTTTATCATGGAGATACTGTTCTGTCAGGTATTAATCATGCAGAAACTATAGAGTGGTTATTTAGTTATGAAATTAGATGGTATCATATTTCATGGGGTTTTTTTAATTTACGCCTTTATCATGGCATCTGTTGTGTGTGCCTCAAGTTACTGTTTTCAGAAGACTTTAGCCAGATTTTAATAAGGTAAAGAAGAAGATCTGTAGCAGTGTGTTTTATTGGTCATACTTGCACTGTAGTCATGTAATTAAAAAAAAGAAGCCTCTTAAAATCTTGCCTGTGCAAGCTGTGCTGAAATACGTATCAAACAGAGGAAGTTTGTTTTCAGAGCTTTCCTTGTTACTTATTACTTATTTAAGAAACCAAGAGGGGATGATCCCAGGAAATTAACCTGTTGTCTCAGTGCTGTAACTGCCCTGCGATAACATCTTATGTTGAAATGGTATCTCTCCTCTAGACGAAATCTTCTGAGCTGTTGCACAGCATGAGAGGGTGGGGGGGTGGGGGGGGTGCTATAAAACATACAGATTGAAAGTTCACCACTCTGTAAAAGGTACTGGAGTTACAGTGAGGAGGGATATTCCCCTTACTGCTAATAAAATCATCATGATTTTGAGGACACCACTGCAGTTCCCTTAGCAAAAGCTCTAAGCTGCAATTTGTGTTGGGCCTGATGGAGGGTGAACAGGTGGATAATGGGGACTGGAACAGCAGGGTAACAGTGAGACAGGAGAGCTGATACACAGCGATAATTGCATGTTAATTAAGGAGAAAAAGAGGGAGGCAGATAGATGCGGGCTGTAAATGCTGCAAAACAGACTGATAGAGGGGAAAGGAAAGTCCGGGGGAACTGATGGTCCGTGTGTCTTAGTGAATGCCCTCTGGGGGCCTGTACAGAGAAGAGGGAGGCTGCGGGAAGAGCATGTGGGGCTGCCTTTCTCTGGTGTGCAAGATGCTGCTCCCCTTATCCATCCCTCTCTGGTTAGGGTGGAGATGAAGAGAGCCCCAGTCCTGCTGTCAGCTTCACAGCTGGTTTCTGTCAGCGACTAGAGGGTTGACTGCTGGTGAGGCATCTCTCTGTGCATGGGGGCTGTGTTACAGGGCTGGAGGCTGCACAGCCTGGCTCTTCACCAGTCCAGAGCAGGGCTGTTGAAGCCAGGTGTTAGCTTCCTGCCTGCAACTGCAGAAAGGACGCTTAACAAAACAAAATTGGTATCGCAGCAGTAACGCTGCACACGCCATACAAGATATCAATTAATTTCACATGCCCCAGAAACTGTGGAGATAGCATGCTTAATGTTATCTCCTACCTCACTTAATCAGATTTTATTTGAAAAATACATTGAAGTGGATAGAGGGTGAGAGAGAAATTGAACGCATTGTGAACAGACTGTTGCAAATGATCAGGTTACCACAGCCTAATGAGTTAAGGCAATGGGAGAGGGCATAAGCTGCTACCTGGGTGGTTTGAACCAATGTGCTCTCTAATTGCAGTGGGATAGAAATTAATGACTTGCCAGCTGCTGTTCTGCATCAAACTAATAATAAAAAGGTTGCGGAAACCCACTGTTTTTGGAGCATCTGCCGGTTCACACGCTTTTCTTGGAGCCTGCTATTCTAAACATAATGGTCCCAGTGTCTACCATAATGCCTGATACTTGTTTTAAAAGTGAGTAGCAGAGAAGGACTTGGATACTCTACATGGAAATGCAGACTTTTCTACCATTACTTCAGGCACAGTCAGGTTTTTAGTTAGTTCAGCAGTCCCATGAGAAGCAGCTGTAGGCCAGCGCTGACAGGCATTACCGTGCAGCTGTAGGCAGCATTAAGGCAGGGATTTGTACGGTCAATAAGCTCAGTGTTATAGGTGGGGTAAACCTGAGAACATGACAGAGGTGGGAACAACTTTCACCCTTTTGTTGCTTTTATTGGAAGGGAAGAAATCAGGGAAAATTGCTGGCCACCTTTATCCGAAGTATTGTTATGGTTTTGCAAATGTGTATTTTTTTGTCTATCATTTGAGAAGAGTGTTGATCTGTTCCACCCCACATGTGGTAACAGCTCTGGGGGGTGCTGTGTGCTTGCAGACCTACATTGGTTCGATAGTTGCCTCCGTGAACCCCTACAAGAGCATCCCGGGCCTGTACGACTGCGCCGCCATGGAGCGATACAGCAGGCACCACATGGGAGAGATTGCGCCTCACCTCTTCGCCGTGGCCAACGAGTGCTACCGCTGCCTCTGGAAGCGCCACGACAACCAGTGTATCCTCATCAGGTGAGTGGTGGCTGCAGCTGCTTTGGGTACCCCTCATGGTGAGCCTTTCAAGGTGATTTGGGAGCATGGCTATGCGCCACGTGGGGAGAACTCCAAAAAGGTAGCAGGCTTTTAAAACAGCACAGTTTCAAGAGAGTTCTGAGCTGGCTCTGTATCATTCTGTGGGCCTCTAACAAAACATTGTTTTTTCTTACGCATCTTCCAATTTCACTTAGTGAAAAAATTCTGTTGTCATTTTGTGCATTTTTTGGTCTTCCCACATCAAATGTTATCTTATGTGTTTTTCCACCATTTAAACATCTCTGTGCAGCTCAGTAGTTTGTCACCACTAGTCCCTGATTCCTGTATGGAGAGGAAAAGAAAAACATAACCCACCAGCCTTGAGAAATGCAATAAATAAGAATAGCAAAAGAGAAACCCCTCCACATTTCAGCCACTTATTTCTGCCTGATTAATCTTCCTTGCTTAATCTTGTTGTGCTTTAATTTAATGGTGATTTAATAGCTTCCCGTTTGAACCACTGTTTCGCTGGTATTCAGGATCTGGCTGTGGCCGAGTGTGCGTTAGGGAGCACTTGGCATTTCAATAGCTTTTCACTGCTTTCAGCTCCTCCTTCCTTCTGGCTCCAGAAGAGCTGAAAACGCAGCCAGCTCTTTTCCCATTCCCTAGCCTGCCAGCTCAGCTGCGTTGGCTCACACACAGGCAGGGAGACCAAAGCTTTGCCTGCCAGATCGGGAGGAGCAGCTCGCTGGTGATGGCACCAGTGACCGGCCTCTGGGCAGGGGGTGATGCTCAGGGGGGTGAGAGAGCTTGTGTTTCTGCTTCCTCTCCTCTCTTGCCTTCACAACATTTCTGTGATTAGGCCTACTTGACATCACCTTCCTGCACTATGAGGTTACGTGTGTAGAGCTCTTCAGGCACAAGTTGACATGATTTTGGCTGTCTCCTGACCTCCCTAGGAGGCCTTGTGGTGGCTGTAGGACTGACACACATGCGGCAGACAGTGGGACAGAGAGGGGATGAGGCAGAGTGAGAGCAGCACCTTCTCCAGTAGGCAGTTTCTACTGACATTTCGGCTTATAGGCCAGGTTGCAAGGCTTCCTGGATAAGAGGGGGATTTGGTGCATGTAGTTCAGCACCCAAGCCATCGTCAGAAATGTGGATTAGCTGCAACACAGCCAGGCCTGCATGCAGCTTTCTGCAGGCTCTCCAGTCTCAGTGCCCACCTGCCCTCGCCACTAGGCAGATTCTGCCTGGCAGTGAGACAAAGCTGAAGAGTGTGTTTTTTCAGCTTTCTTTAACTTTATTTCTCCTTCTTATTATTTAATACGTAGTTCTGTACATATAAAGATGGGTCCAGGTAAGAGTCCAAGCAAAATGAAATGCCCAGAGATCTTTTTCATGTGACAATAGCTAGCCTGGAGTCATGGTTTTGTGTTTTATTGCCAGACAGTTACTTGTGAACAGCCTGTGTACACAAATTTAGGGAACCAAAACAATTTCTGGTGGCCATTGGTATTTTTGCCATTCTGTATGAGCCTCAGTATTTTACCTTTCATTCCAGTTCCTCACAAGCTGCCAAGAGGAAAGCAGGTTATGTCCTAAAATGGACATAAGCAGAATGTGATGTTCCAGGGGAGTCTTCAGCAGTGTCTGCTCTGTAAACCATGTACTTTGGTACAGATAAGCCATAATATGGAGAAGTTTTGTATTAGGAATCCCTTTTAAAATTGTTTACTGTAGTCATGGATTGAAACACTGATTTGTGTAAGTTCTGTGTTTCAGGTAAGTGGCACACAACTTTAGAAGGGTATCTTGATACTGCAGAAACTGAGGAAATGTACAATTTTAATTAAAAAAAGTCAATTCTGCTTTCCTAAAGGACTATTATCTGCTCTGTCTGTGAAGGACTCAGAATAGGATTTTTTTAAATTACTGAAGGTTTCCCTGGCCTTCATATGGTTTAGGAAAGTCCCTGTGGTCACATACGTAGTTTAGGGCATAGAAAGTGGAGGTTTAACAGTGTGCTTGGTAAGTTCAGCGTCCTGCTCATTCCTGCCTCTTTTACTGGCTTAGAATTAGACGTTGCAACAAGTCACTGTACTGTCACTGTAATTTCCTTGGTTACTACTGGCATTTAAAAAAGAAAATAGCCAGGTGGAGCTCTTTAGTGTCTGAATTCAGACAAACATTCTGGTCTTGCATTTAATGTAAGAGATGATAAAGAGGGAAATTCTGTTGCATCGCGAAAACACAGTAGTTAAAATGAGGGAATTATTCGGGTAGGTCTCACGTTCTGATTGGCAGTTTGAGCTGCTCCTGACCTTGGGATCTCAGCACTCCGCAGCAAATTGTAAACAGCCCCACGGAGGACGGCGCTTGGAATGCTTTCTGATGATCCTCTGGACTTGAAGTGCCCCCTGCTGGCCCCCAGAATTAGCTCAGCTTTGGTTTGGAGCTGCTTTCTTCAGGCTTTGGGTCCAAAACCTGTGAAAAAGCTTCTAGTGTTTTGCAATATTAATATTGGGATATTTTTCTGACTGGGGTAGGGTGAGAGGGTGAATTTCAGAACACAAATTAAAAACTGTCATCATAAAGACTCAGAATATGATATAAATGTGAGACCATTTTTTTCTAGTATTACCACCCAGGTCAGAGGTGAAAAGGAAGGAAATACAGAGGAGATGATAATAAGCAGAATCACCCAAAGATGCTTATTTATTGGTTTGTGTAACATCCACAATTTCTGTAATTTTAATTCAGGATAATTCTGCATAAAAAGGACTTAGCAGCCTAAAATGTCAACAAAATGGCACACAGAAGAAGCTGTACACAACTGGTGCATTAGAATATATACACAGTTGTGAAATGGTGTTTTAACTCTCCCAGGATAAAAAACTAGAGTTTTTCTATAGACAAAAAACATCTGCATCAATGAATTCTCAGTTTCGTATTGGTCTGAACCCTTATCACAGGGTCCAGTTTCTTTTAAAACAGGAAAAGAAAAAAGCCCACCACCATGTTAAAAAAATCTTCTGATTTTTCAGCTGGGTGCCTCAGGAACATGAAGGAAGCCCATCTTATTTGAGCAATAGCCAAACAACTTGTCCTGATGTAGGAAAGGGGCTGAGCTCCCCCATGATTAGCTGAACTTCACAAGTTGGGACCAAGTTCAATCCTCCACTTCTTTATTACACAAATAGTAAAATATCTTTAGGTTTGTTTTTTTAAGGTGGTTTAGTCTGTGCAGAAGCAAACACATGCTCTTCTCTCAGATAAAATAGCAGCTGATCCACTTCAGAGCACTCCCAAAGAAGTGTAAAGCAGTTGAGGGAGCAGCAACAGTTGCTTTGTATGACATTCAAGTCAGTGCTATGAGTGGGAAATCACTGTCTGATAGCAATTTGTTCTCTCTGTTATCATCTGATGGCCTGAAACTTTTTGTTGTTGTTTTTCAGCTTGAAAATCAATGTGAACCAAACTCTTTATTTGGGACCCAGACCTGTGATGGATGTGATGTCCTGACACACCAAAGTTCAGATGTGCATTTGACAAACTATATTTGCTGTTTGGCTGTTGCTCAAATAAGGCAGACTTCCTTCACGAAGGGCCTATTTTATCTGTGTGTGTCTGTCTTGGGGTTTTAAAGCCCCAAAAACCTCACTTGATGAAACTTTTAAAAGGACTTACAGTTGTTCATGTACTCAGATGCATGGGAGAAATACTGACAAGATATTCTCCAGAGGTCAAAACAATGAAAAACTTTACTGTCAATTGCAGAAAGTCAGAGAACTTTTGCAAAAGTTTGGAGCAGGATTCCATCAACATAAAACAGTTGTCAAAGCATTAACTTAGCCCATTAACTTAGCAAACTCTAAGCTCATCCAATTTTAAGTTACACAGAACTCCGAGAAGAGGGAATTAGAGGAAGAAAGAGAAAGAGAGAAAGGCAGAAAAGATACAGAAAAGAACAAGTATAGCTACCACTCCCGGTTCCAGCAGTGTTCAGCTGATAGGAATTCCAAGAGGAGGTGGGGTCAAGACATGTGCTGGCCTCCTGTCTCAGTTCAAGTACACTTTGGCCATCCTGGGACCTTCCCCCAGGTGGGGCTTCTGGTTGTTTGGCCACTCAGGAGCTGGGTTAGGAGTTCCAGAGGTGGCCATGGACCAGTGCCTTTGGTGTGCCTGTGATTAGCAACCACTACAGACAGTTCTGTCTCTTACCCAGACAGAACAGGGAAATGACTTAGTGCTATGTCCTTCAGAATGAGGAGTCTCTCTCAGTGACCCCTTTTTACGCTGTGGCAGTCATGAGTCCAGGCTGCTGTGCCCTTAGCACGATGCCCTGCATAAAACAAGTCATGGAGAAAGTCTAAACATCTTCTAAGTGGGGGCCTTTGGGGCTGCTGTCAGACTTAATATGTTCACAATCCTGAGCGTAGTGATGTGGAACAAGCTGGGCACTTTAACTCATGGGCTGGAAAGGTTGCACTAAAAAATTCACCCTTTTACTGACCTTGTAGGTGAAAGCTTTCTAAGGACTGAAAGATTGATCCCACATAACTGTAAAAGTGGATAGAATGGAGTGGTTACTACTAAATGAGTAGAGAACAGTAGAGAATGTTGTCTAAACACATTCTTTGGATGGATCCAGACTTTGTGTAACTGAAGGTGGTTCAGAGGAAAATTTAAAAAGCAATCAGAAGTATAACATGGGAAATGGCTAACGGAGACAGGCACCTTGAATTTGAGGCACTATCAAGTCATGCACAGCAGAAAGAGCACCAGGATGAATTGTTGGTTTCCCCTTCCAACATGAGAACTAAGAGGTATCACATGAAGCTAATAGGAGGTGGATCTGAAAAAACAAGACTTGTTCCTTTGCTTTTTAAGGGAGTATGGCTAGAAACTCATAGAAGATAAATCCATTCAGGGCTACATGACACATAAAAAACAGGTTCAGATCAGGAAGCCTCGGAACAGCGAATAACTGGAAGCTGGAAGAACACAGAAGGGAAGTGTTGTATGTCTTCCATGGCATCTCCAATTAGCAGCTGTGAGAATAGGACACTGGGCAGGTTCAGAACCAAACCAGTTCTGAGTCCCTCCTGTTCCAAGAAAAAATCAAGAGCATGTAATTGTGTGTAATGCCAACTGTACCAGAGAGAGGTGCAGGAGGTATTTTTCCACTGGCTTTGTGTATCTCACTTGTTTTATGGCTCTCAGTTACAGTGGGGTAACTTTCAGCTTCCACATAACTACAGATTCTCCAAAGGAAGGGACTGTGGGTGGGGGCAGAGGAAAGATGGTGTTAGTGAAAGAGGTGATGTCCTCTTAGGTGTCACCCTGTGCCTGCTGTTGAACTATACATGTGGCTCAGAGAGAGAGAATTTAGGCAGGAAGAGGTGCGTATCACTGGATGATGTATTGCACTAGACCAGAATAATGCAAGGGTTTGTGAAATTTTCTCAAAACTACTAGTAGAAATGTTTTTTATGGTGAGCATTAAATGCAGGAATATTAAATATTTGTTTCTGGGGCAGAGGAGATGAGTGAGGGCCTGCAAAGAGAAAAGGAAGGAATACTGAAAAGGCCAGACGTCAAAGGTAAAATTACATAAAAAAACACTATAGAATTTTTTTTATGTGGTTTAAATATAATGGATGAATCACACTTGCTGGAACATACTGGCGGTAATGAAGATGTCTCATTATGTTTCCTGAGTGTCTCTTCCTTAATTTTATTGTTGACATTCATTTGCAGGAAAATGTCATGCTGTTTTCTTGGGTGGTACCTTTCTTCTTTGCTTTTTACTAGAAAGTGTCATTATACTTCGTTGTAATCTAAAATCAGTGGGGTCGTTACTCAGCAATGGCACAACATAGAACTGTCAAATTATCTAAGCTTGCTCCACATGCCCAGTTGTGCTCCATCAAAGTCAGTGACAAAATTCCCACTTGCTACAATGGAAAACGTGAAGTAAGACCAAAATATACCCTCTCTCTTTGGGAGTAAACTGAAATTAGGTACAACTTAATTAGGAACTAGGCCACAGCTTAGGATACAGTGCTATGTCTCAAGATGAAGAGTGAGAAAACTAGACAAACTTAACCCACAAATTGTATTTCTTAATGGCTCACAGTGTGTGTTTAGGCTACATAATTGAAGAGAAAAGATATTGGGGAAATGAGCCAAATTTAAACTTTCCCTTTTTAGAGAGTTGGTTTTGAAGAGAAACTGAGTATATTGCCTTCTGTTTGTATCAGCAGGGTTGCTTATTAACAGTTTGTTTTGAGAATGTCAGTTTAGCATTATCAAATTGCTTTGTTCTCCTGTGGGTGGTGATGAGAGGTTTTACATCTCTGATGGTAATGAGAGGTGAAAATTGTATATTTTGAGCTCACATGAAACTGGTTTGTTTCAATAGGTACATAGAAAGTTTGTTTAAAGAGTATGTAGTTCTCTAAGAATTTCAGTATTAATTATAGAAGTATCCTTTATGTGTTAGAATGAGCACTGGTGTCTTTAACTTCCTCCTCTTCACAGCAGGGCTCCTTCATTAGCTAGATTGCTGCAACGTATCCCAAACTTTCCCATCTTAATTTGTAGTTTGGTCTTTATCCCTGACCATTGCCATGCCATTGTTGTGACTTTAACATGATAGTGGGAAGTGTTGAATAATTGTTTGCATTCAGAGAGCTCTTTGTTGTCTCCTAGGTGTGTGTACATTTGCAGTCAGTGCCTTGAAATGCTGTCTGAGCAGTGGTATGAAGCCTAAGGACAGCTTGTGTTTTTCCCTGGATGTCATATTCAGGAAGTTAACAGGGTGTTCTGTCTCCATCTGACCATCATTTCTAATCACCCTGGTCTTCCTGACTTCCAGTAATGTGGAGTGTGGCTGGCCAGCCAGAGGGCTTCTTCACTGGCTAGTGGGACTGTGCAAACCATTTCCTCCTCTTCTTTCAGTGGCGAAAGTGGTGCTGGTAAGACAGAGAGCACTAAGCTGATTCTCAAGTTCTTGTCTGCAATGAGCCAACATTCACTGGAGCTGTCCTCCAGAGAGAAGACCTCCTGCGTGGAGCAAGCTATTCTTGAGAGCAGGTACTAGATCTTTCAATACACGGGTATTTTTTTCAGAAGACATGAGCCTTGACATTGAAATAAGAGCTTGCAGTGTAATCAAATATGTGTGTGTGTATTTACTGAACAATAAAATGAATATTGGAGAGAGGGAAATATTCCATTAAACAAAATTACCTGGCTCTTCTAGAGAGTTGTGAGCATGGTGGTATCTCTTGGTGAAGCAAAAATATGCAGAGTTTTGAAATGGATGAAGCTTTAATGGTGGCTTTCATTTTTGTGTAGAGCTGAATTCAGATAATCAGAGTGAGGGAAATGGGTGATGGGAGGGAGAAACCTTTGGTTCAGTTTGTGTAGCCTGAGGATGTGTTAGAACAAGATACAGCACGGTGAGGATTAAGTGCTCAAGCGGTAAAAGCATGCTGAGGAGAGGGAGGATAAGGAGAACTGATAACACAGATGAGTAAATGATCAGATAAATTGGACACAATCTACGCAAGCAAAAAAGAAATCTTGGTGTTCGCATGAAATGACACGGTTCTAAACTATTTAAAAACAAAGGCAATTTAAGATGCTATTACTTTTGTTTATCTTGCTTCATCTCTGCTGTACGTGCTGTATCTTGATGTAGTTATTTTTTTTAATTGCCTTAGGACAAGGACTCCTTACATCTGTCGAGCAATTTGCATGTGCTGAGATTTCTTATTTCTATCATTTGAGTACTGCAGTGAGAATTGCGTGCATCTTTTGAGCGATTGCAAAAGAAGTAGCGAGTAGCAGTAACTACTCTGCAGCTGCAGAGTAGTTCAGCATGATTTATCTTCCTGTTGCATGAATACTTGCATCTTTTGGTGGGAAGCTGAGATGCCCATTGCTAATAAATGGAGGGTAATGCTGGGATGTAGCCTGCTGTTGAGGAGAGCGTCAGAGGGGAGCTTGTCAGAGTGCTGTTCCTTTCCCCAGCCCCATGTGAAGCTGTTGGCATGCTGGTCACATGTTAACACTCCTGTCGTTTTTTGTTTTCACAGTCCAATTATGGAAGCTTTTGGCAATGCGAAGACTGTTTACAACAACAACTCAAGTCGCTTTGGGAAGTTTATTCAGCTGAACATCTGTCAGAAAGGAAACATTCAGGGAGGAAGAATTATGGATTGTATCCTGGTTTAGTGATTTCATGCCTGTTTGTGGGAAGCCCCCATGTACCTCCTTGATGGAGGACTGAGGGAGAACTGTCTTGCCTTTGTCCTTTCACCCCGTCCTGAAATATGTGCAGTTAAACTGAGCTGATGTAGGTGGGAAGGGGAGGCAGCAACACCAAATTCACACATGCACACATGCTTTTGTGGCAGCGTGGGGTGTATGTACTCTTGGAGGACCAGCATTTTGTATTGCTACTGCTAGCATGGCATGGCTCATGTGCATGTTCCCATTTAGTGAGCTAAAACAGCCTGAGTCTTTGGGAATAACTTCAGTTGTGAGCCATTTCCCTCATTACTATATCCAAAGATAAGCTGCTTAGTTCTCTGGAAAAGTACGTGAAGGAGCAGAGCTGCTCAGTTTCTGCAGTGTGAGTCTGGGTGGGTTAAGTCCTCAGACTTGTCCTGCATTTAGCAAAATCAGACTATGAGCCAGCTCTCCTAGAGCACCAGAGCAGTGGGGATGAGGAATATTCCAAGAGGGTCCTACCTGCTTTTTTAAACTTAAGCTGCTTTTGCAGTGGGACAGATTTAGTTCTTGAAGTTGTTTCCAACCTTTAGGGAAAGGAAAAAGCAAAAGAAAACAGATGCCATTTAAAATGCAGAATCTGCCAAGTCCAGTTTTGATGCGATGGAAGAGAAGGTGTTGATCCACTGATATTAGAACTGCTACAATATTGTCATTGTTGCTACTTTATTTATCTTGTTGTAGGTGTATTGTATGAAGCATGCTTAGCATGTTGTGAGAAGACAGTGATAGTCTTCCTATTGTCTCAAATGAAAGAAGCAAGATTATAAAAAACTTCTGCACTAATTGCTTTTTATTCCTTGACTGAAGCTGTTCTTGCTGGCTCCAGATTTATTGGAAAAAGTAAGATCACGTTTGCTTTTGCTTAGTTAATTGTGTTTGATTTAATGTTTTCTCTGAAACTGTGGATAAAAAAGTTGTCCTTAAAAATGATCACTTAAGTGGAAACTATTTTTTATTTTGACAGAATCGTGTAGTAAGACAAAACCCCGGGGAAAGAAATTATCATATATTCTATGCTCTGCTGGCAGGGATGGAAGAGAGAGAGAAAGGTGAGTGACAAAGCACAAGTCACACAACTGTATTGGTTTTCTGCTAGCAGTCAGCAGTGGTGACAGCAGTGGAGAATTTAGCTGCAGAAACCCACTAACCCAAGCAGAGTAATAGGTTATTTATTCAGATGGGATTCAGTGAATGTGAATTTGAGCTCAGTTTGATAAAGGAACCTACTTAGCTGAAGAATATCACTGAGCTGATGGTAGTTTTTTCTCCCAGCTTCTGCTGTGGCCTTGGGAAAATTACTTGGGGACAAACATGCCTCATTCTGTTCAAACTGAATATTTTTGCTGGTACTAAATAACTCCACAGCAACAAAGATAAATAATTCTGGTTGTTCTAATCCTTTCTCATAAAGAATAAATCCACTGAACAAAAGAAATGACATTTGTTTATGTGCAAAATTGCCTAAAGCTGTCTCAGCATCTCCCTGTGGGCCTGCTGTCTTTGCATGCTAAAAAGTAGAGTTAACTCTATTATGCAGCTAAATAAAACAAAACCCAGCAAAATAACCCCCCCATCTGATTTTAATATAAAACTTTTTCTTGTGCATTATTATAATTCCTGAGCAAATGAATTGTGACCTGTTTAACTCTGGTATAGTAGTTTGTGGAGTACTTTTGTTTTGGTATTTCTTTTCACTCATCCTGTTTTCTCTCCTCATTAGATGCTTTTTACTTGTCTGTACCTGAGAACTACCACTACCTGAACCAGTCTGGATGTATAGCGGATAAGACAATCAGCGACAAAGATTCTTTCAAGGAAGTCATTGTGAGTTGCTTCCCTAGTTCTTTTGCTTTAAAAATGCTGGAAGTTCGGGTGTGTGGAGTCCATTGACAGCAGGGTACAAAGGCTTCCTGTGCCTTCCTGCATGTGCAGCTCTTTCATTGAGGCATTAGTCTTACAGGGACTTATATTTTCTCAAAATGCTTCAATCTCATTTTGAGCGTGCCTTTACCTTTCCTCCAGTATTTCATTTACTCTGTTGTTTCAAAGTGTGCTGTAATTTAGCAAAATGCTTACATTTTGAAATGAAAATAGTATCTGTTGGGAAGTCAGTAAGACTTTTACATGCATTTGCCTTTCCCCGCATTGTTTTATGCTACAGATATGTTTTTTTTTTTTTTTTAATTTTTTTTCACTGTTTTTCAATCTGAAACCTTTGCCCATATCATGTGGCATCTGCTGGGTGGAGCCTGCAGTGCAGCACACAGGGAGTGAAGCACCTGTGACTCTAGGTTGCAGCTGGGAAATCCAATTGTATGCAGTAATTTACACAACAGAGTTAATGAAAACATAAGCACAGATTAAAAACCGAGTCCTGATGGAATCTCTCTGAATATCTTTATATCTTACATCCACAGCAATTAGTCTATACTGATCACGCTAATTGGGTATTGTAGCACTGAGGTGATGTGTATTAGATTTTAAAAATCAGATCAAATGCTTGGTTTTATGCCCTTCACCAAACTGTTTTTCTTAGCTATGGTAACCTTTTTGCTAAATTGACGAATGTGTAGTGGATGCAGCAGGATTTTTTAGAGTAAAAATCTCTCATCTTGTGTGGTGGAAGGAAGTGTTGGAAAAGTTGGTAACCTGTCTATATTGTAGTCACACGCTGAAGTTAATTAGCATGACATTTAATTTGTGCTAATCATCCCAGGGTAGGCAGGGCATGAAATCAGCTGGGCAGGTGATGTTTGCCTGCTGCCCGCAGCATGGGCAGGCTGGGAGCAGGGGGTGCCAGGCTGCATTCCCAGAGCAGGAGGTGGGCAGAAACCCCTGCAGCTCACCCTCACCTGTCTTTCCCTATTGTAGTCATCTCCTCTGCCTGCTTTTGTTGCAGTCTAAGTCTTGGAAATGTTACTTAAGGGAAACTTTTTTTTGTAGGAGACAGGGAGGAACAGCACAGTGAGCAGGGAGATGAACTTGTAGTGGTGTTGTGAGAGGTCTTCTTTACAAATTAAACCTTCAACCATTATCACTACTCTGCTTTGAATTGTGGGATGAGTCTGAGGCTTTTCCATTTGTAGTGGATGATTTATGAAAGATAAAATATGTCCCCTGTCAAACACCTGCATTGACTATACCATAATGAGTCTGTAAGGGTACAAAACTGTGATCTGGTCTCAAAAAAGCTCATGTGACACCCAAATTTGGAAAGTTTGGTCATTTCAAAGGCATACAATTACCCCTTCTGTGTCAAAGGAAAGCATTTGTTCCTCTTGTTTTAGTACTTCTTTTAGTGTTTTATTATTTGCTCTTCTCCTCATTTATGTAGTGGAGCCTTGATTGTTGCCATATTGTTTATTCATAAATTCAGCACTTTTTATATAGATACCTTTCCTCCTCAGTTTTACTGGAAGTTGTCAGACCACATTGGAAAGGTGCATGTTTGGGCACAAAAATGATCAAATCTTACATGCTGCTGTGTATTTCCTCCCCCATGCCTTGTTACCTACAAGGCCAGTAGGCAAATTTTGGTAAAAACACGCAGGAGGTAATCAATTAATAATTCAAATTAGAGTAATTGCATCTGATGCACAGCTCAGTAGGTCGTTCCAATATTTATATGATTTTAATGATGAATTTGAAAGCAAATTACAACATCATTACAGCATCAAAATGAAATTTCTTAAAAGCAGAGCAATACTTACATGTTCCAAGATGTCCCAGTGATGCCTTTGAGTGTATTCAGTTTGGGATGAAACCAAAGGAATGGACTTGAGCCAGCTTTCTTTTAGTCCTGACTTGCTTTTCCAAGGCCTCCTATTTTTGAGTCTGTGTACATGTTATTGAAGAAGCTCACATGTCATTCCAGACTGCAATGGAAGTGATGGAGTTCAGCAGGGAGGAAGTACAAGAAGTTCTGAGGCTGTTGGCTGGCATTTTGCATCTGGGAAACGTTGAGTTCATCACTGCTGGCGGGGCACAAGTGTCCTTTAAAACAGGTGAGAAGGCTGTGCATCCAAATCTGAAGGTTTCTTGGGGTTCTGAAAGCCTTATTCGTTGTTAGTATATCTGAACATAGCAAGGACAGGCAGTGAAAGGGTTTTACTACTTTTTAACATCTGTAAACGTTGATTAAAATGTTATTTTGGGAGGATGGGGTTTGACAAATAAGGCACAGTAGTCTGCTGCTGGATACTGAGTCTTCATTTGGGAAGACCTTGGGCACATATTTATTCCTTTAACAGTAATGAAATTCTATTTGAATTTAATTCCTTCTTTGAAATATTCTCAAGTTGATAAAACTTAAGTGCTCAAATACATTCCCTAACCAAGACCTCCACTGAAAGTATCTTTTTTTAGAGCTTTCAATATTTCAGTTACATATCTGAAAGAATGTGCTGGTATGTCTAAAGATTGAGCTGGTGGGCATTTAAAATGTTTGTTTAAATATGGCATTAGAGAGTAGCATTCTGTACTGCTTTATATACCACATTATAGCAAAACTGAAAATTAAAGTATGCATGGAAGAAAAATTTCATTGGTTTATCCTCATCATCCCAAGCAAAGCAGAAACACATTCATGTGGAAAAGAGTCAATTACTGTTTGTGTTTGGAAAAATGTGTTAGGGCAAGTAGTGGATTGTTTGAATTATTGACGTGTAACATTAGGAGAAAAATAAATATTTGTGACTTACCTGTGATGTATTTCTACTGCTAATTTCCCTCAGATGTACATATTTATGCCTTTTCATGAGCAGCAAAACAGTATCCTAGAATTTCTAGTTGTGTTTTCATCTCTAAACCCTGTCATTTCAGGAGCATCTAAAATGGTGGTGGTGGTAGTAGTAATAATAATGGTAGAAAACAAAACTGGTTTCATAACTTTGTACATTGAAGGACATATTTGTATTTTTCTTTCTCCTTTTCCAGCCCTGGGTAGATCTGCTGAGTTACTGGGGTTGGACTCCACACAGCTAACAGAAGCATTGACACAGAGGTCGATGATACTCAGGGGAGAAGAAATCCTAACACCTCTTAGTATACAACAGGTAAAGGCATCTCAGTTTTGACATGATTTTAGGGTCTTTGAAAGATGTCTCAGTCTTCAAGTCCAGAGAAGTCATTGATCACTCAAGAACAGAAGCTTAGCTCATGCATCAGAGTTGTAATCAAGATCCCATCTATTATTCTGGCCAGGGCTCGTAGCTTGTCTCCTGTTACTTTTATGAAGCCTGATTACTTACCATTTTTTTCAAATTCTAAACATGTAGGCTGACATTCTTTTCATTTTGGAGACTTGTGTCAGGGGGGTGTTTTTTCAAAATTTTCAGGAGAAATATCTTTATAATTTACAAGAAAGGAATTAGAAATAGGTATGCATAACATTATGCTTCCCTCTGGAAAAGGGTGAGTTAAGGTATTATTTCCTACACTTCTCCTTCCTTCCTCCGCAACTTAAGTTTATAATTTCCTAGTTTTTTGAATGCTTTAGCCTTGAAATGTAATTTTAAAGCCACATAGGTGTACAGCTGTTTTAAGCTAAACTGTTATATCTCAAATCATGATGCCTTGTAAGTGTTAGTATAATTGCTGTCAAGCTACGTAGGAATAGGAAGCTTCTTGCACTATACATTGCTTTGTGCTGTGCTAAGGACACTGACCAGCAGAGTCTGGTCATTTCTCAGTCAAGGGGTGGTTGATGTGCTGTGTATTTCTTTAATGCAGGCAATAGACAGCAGAGATTCTATGGCTATGGCACTTTATTCTCAGTGTTTTGCTTGGGTCATTAAGAAAATCAATAGCAGAATCAGGAGCAAGGAAGACTTCAAGACTATTGGAATTTTGGACATATTTGGATTTGAAAACTTTGAGGTAGGTTTCAAAAGCTTATTCAAATGGCTTGTCTGATATTTCTGCTTTATTGCTTTACATATTTTTATCCTCTTCTCTGGAACTTGATTGTTAAGCATGTTATGACTTAACCCATTCCCTTGTTTACAAATTAAAATACTTGAAGTGTATGCATTTTTGAAAATTTCTTGTCTCTTTAGGTAAACCGTTTTGAGCAGTTCAATATTAACTATGCAAATGAGAAGCTTCAGGAGTATTTCAACAAGCACATCTTTTCCTTGGAGCAACTGGAATACAGCAGGTAAGAGAGAGAGGACAAATTTGAAAGAATTTCAACAATATGGTATTCACTTGAAATCTTAGTTTGCAGCTACCTTAGCTTCCTTTGAAAATCTCTGTCTGGAGCTGTGTATTTTATAAAAGCAAGCTGATTTTGCTGTGATTTGCAAGATAAATACACCAGCTTCTCCTATTTCTACAACTAAAATAATTTCAATTAAAAGGCCTGCTTTATTTTCCTCAGGGAAGGACTAATTTGGGAAGATATTGATTGGACAGACAATGGAGAGTGCTTGGATCTTATTGAAAAGGTAAGAAAGAATTTGATGCTGTTACCTGTTGTTCTGCAGTAATAGGTCTTTAAAATATTTGTTAATACAAAGAACAAGTGAAGAGACTGGTAGAGCTTGCATGTTTAAATAGCAAACTTATAATCAGATCATTTTCATGTATGTTTATATTGAGGATTATATAGTGAGCTCTTTTCCTTGTAGCAACTTTTCTCTCTGTGTGATTATATACAAAAGCAGTATTTGGAGATGGTTAAAAGGAGTAATTTGATCCATGCTCACTCTTGCCATCGGTCCAGGCGGGCTGTGTGAGCTTATCTCCATGGCTGGGTGTGTGATTGCAAGAGCTCAGCCGAGCACAGAAGCGAGTGGCAGCGGGCAGGAGATCCAGCTGGCAGGACGTGACTGCAGTCAGGGCAGTGTGGCTTTTCAGGAACTGCTCTGGGCCCCTGGGACATGGCTTATTAAAATGTGCACCTGGAGAACTGTGTTTTTCTGAGAGGCTGTATCAACCTGGAGCTTGCTGGACACATTAATTAATTGTGGGGCAGCTTGCTTTGTTTACCACCTCTTCTAGCATGAGAAGTAGGGAACATCAAAGGAAATTACACAGGGGTATATGCAAAGTAAAGGGAGGTTGTGCTTCATGCAGGGCAAAGTTAAACTGTGTATCTTTTGCTCTGCCCCTGGGCACTGTGGGTGCTAAAAGTTTGCATTGGTTCAACAACTGGGTACATAATTGTATGGAAGAAACTTTTTTGAAAGGCTGTTTTACAAACTCCTCAGACTCCTGATCATTGGAGATCTTGGAGGCTGGGGGTATGTTCTGGGGCAGTGTCATTGCATGCATCTAAAAACTGCCTACATCAGGAGAACTGTTGATTCTTCCAGTAGCTCGTTTTTCTTTATTTTGCCCACAGATCATGTGCTCTGTATTTCAAAAGGAGTGTTGCCAGAAAAATAGGATTGCAGTCACCTTCAAGACTGGTGTTTTAGTAGTATATGACTTTTTTGTGCCTCTCTGCACACAGCAACTTCAAGGACTTCGTGATTTTTCCAAACTGGGGAAAACAGCTGTGTCCATCTGTGCACTAATTCATCTTCTCCCTCTTCTTGCTATTCTAGAAACTGGGACTACTGGCACTCATCAATGAGGAGAGCCATTTTCCTCAAGCTACTGACTCCACCTTACTGGAGAAGTTGAATGCCCAGCATGCTGTATGTGATGTTTTGCTGATATTTTCTGTGCAAATTATATAGGATCTCTTTGCTTCTGTAGAAATTCATGGTTCAAACATATGGGTGCATAGTTCTAGAGGCTTTTTTGGATGTGATCCTACTTCCATGGCAATCCATATAATTTGCTGTCAAGGCTGAGTTGGTTACTGGAAGAACATATCCTTGTTGCTGTTCAGTTAAAGCTTTCCATTGTGGTGAATCAGTCAAATTCTACTCTTAATTAGAACTCTGTCAACCTGCAGTAGGTCAGATTATTTAGATCTCAATTCCCTTGATTTAATGAAGTATTCACATCATTCAGTAAATTACGTCATTCACTGGAAGTTTGCTGTTCCCTCTGTCCAGGTTAGTGTTACCTTTATTTGGGATCCTTGAATTATTTTTCATGATTTCTGAGATTCAAGCATATCCACCAATCTTCATAACTGCCAGCTTAAGATAGAACCTGCTCTTTCAAAGTGCCTTTTGTAGATGGTTCTGACAGATGGGGTTCAGGTTTAGTGTAATGCCTTTTTATATACTATAAATCTGTTATTACTGCATGTGAAACAGCCCAGACTAACAAATCCTATTATCATTATGAATTGCTTGTTTGCTTTTGGAGCACTAATCTTCCAGGGAGTTCACTGGAAGACAATGGTCTATTTAGGTATGGGTTGAGAGGATAATGTGACAACCCCCTCCAAATATTTTTCTCTTTTTTTTCCCCTCCAATTAGAACAATCCTTTTTATGTAAAACCAAGGGTTGCCGTTCACAACTTTGGAGTGAAGCACTACGCTGGGGAGGTAATTTTTATTTGCTGAAATTATTCCAAGCAGAATTTTCATTAGCTTAATTTTCCCCCAAGGCTGTTCAAAATTAACTAAAGCACTCTGTTCCCTCTGCACTTTTTACAGTACCACTCTTGTGAGAGGTGCCTGACTGTTTGGCTTTGTTGTTTGAACCAGTTCTGTTTCCTTCTAGGTCCAGTATGATGTCAGGGGGATCTTGGAGAAGAACAGAGATACTTTCAGAGATGATCTCCTGAACTTGTTACGTGAAAGCAGGTAAGTTTCTGCCGTTTTTGTTAAGGAAAAAGGGGTGTTGTATCAACTAATTCTGCCAGGATTGATCACCTAATTCTGCTGGGGTCTGAGTACGTTAGATGTTGCATAGCATCAGACCTTGACAGACCTGAAATGAGCATAGAATGAAATAGAGATGAGCATATCATATCACAGAAATGAGCATATCAGAGTTGCCTGTAAGCAGATCTGACTGTAACAGGTTCTCACAAAGTCGAGTTTACCTATATTGTAGAGTACCTTGTTGCTGTTCAGTCCAGGGCATTCCTAGGGAACTCACTTGCTACTCTGTAATGAGTAAGGATTGTGGAAGCTGTTAGTGGTTTTTAACTGTTTCAGAGTGCCTCATAGGCAGTGTGCATGTGTGGTTTTTTACTTCACTTTTGTATTTCTGGTATTCCCTAATTTGGTTGAACACTTGCTGTCGGGGACTACCACAGTGCAAGCTGCCATACAGTCATTGCTTCAAGGGGAGAACTTCTGTTAAGATTTATCTGGCTGAAAGCCTGAGCTTGGATGCCTTTGGTACCTACATGTCTTGTGTCATTCTACTGTGTAAGGTCTTAGGGTCCTTACAGTGGCACCCTGTGAGCTGGGGCAGTACCACATCCCTTTTTGTAGGTATTTGGTTGAGGCTTCAGGACACACAGAGGAACAGTAGAAGAAGAGGGAGCTGAGCCTGGGTGTTGCTGTCTCATCTACTGCCCTCCCCTATCCCATCCAGTCACCCTGCCTTGCCGTGCGAGTTGCTTGTTTGTAAATCCCTTAAGCCCTTCTGTGGAGGGGAAACAGTTAATAAGAATTTCCCTCTCTATGTTATTTGTTCTGGATTTATGACATTTTGGCTATAACATCTGTCAATTGAAGCATCTAGGTAAAAAGAACAAATGAGTTAAACTTGGCTGGGCCTAGTTTTGTTTTTGCACCAACATCTGTGTGGAGCTTGAATTAAAATGTCTGTGTTTCTGTAGAAATAGTAAGAGGAGGGTACCTAACTGATAGAGTAGAAAACAGCATGCACAGCTGGTATCTAAAGTGAGGCTTACATGGGTGGCTATTTTGTGTTACATCCCTAACCAGTCTTAGTTCGGGTGCAATTCCAGTTGCCGTCTGCTGGAGTTTTGGTTGAGTGAGTGGAGTAAAATGCAGTAAAGCCTCTAGGACTTCACACTTCATTTCCCTAATGATGTGTTTGGAGTAGAGAAGAAAGAACCTCCTTGTTTTGTTTTTATTTTTAATCCCCTGCATAAATTCTGCAAAGTCAAAATCTATTGTTTATTAAAAATTGTGGAGAAAATCAATAAGTGAGTTTTTGATGGAGGAGCTTCTTGCTAAGAGACAGTGCTTTCTTTGCATTCTACTGTGGTGAACCTCATAGTCTGTTAAGATCCACTTCAGAAATACTGTTTTTCTTTTCCATTTCAGTCTTGATTTCATCTATGATCTATTTGAACATGTTTCAAGTCGCAACAATCAGGACACTCTTAAATGTGGAAGCAAGCACCGAAAACCCACTGTCAGTCTCCAGTTCAAGGTTAGTTAATGTGTCATCTCTGCTCTGTAGCTAATCAGTGATAGACAAACCCTGGTGAGTAAAGAACAGGTGCAGGTTGAAAGAGGCTAAACTTGGGCATGAACACATTTCTGTCTCTTCTGTGACACTGCTAATTAACCGATCCTGGCTAGTTTCAAGTAGACACTAACCTTTGCATCACACCATCCCCACAAAACTGTTGCATTCACCACTTGCTTATTTGTCCTTATTTTAAAGCTCATCTATGAAGTTGTCCTGGTTTGTCTTTATAACCTAGATCCAACCACAAAATCCCACAAAGCCTTACAGCAGTGCCTGTATGCTTAGAAAAATAAGTGCTAAATAAATACCTTATTAAGGTGTTGCCTTGCTTTAACTTAAAGTTTGGAAGGCATTCTTGTTAAACACCTTTTTATGAGGCTTTATAGCCTCTCATCAGAAATGGCACCAAATTGAAATCTAGCATAAAGTCTATCTGCAAATTATTTAAAAGAGAAAGATTGGCATGAAACATCTCCTAAATTGCTTGAGTACAAGTCTGGATTAGTTGCCTTTCATTGTGCTTGAATTAATATACATTTGCAGAGTTCATTCACTTTTTTAAAAAAGAGCAGACTCAAACCCCTTAAGGGCAGATGTTATCCTAATAGACTATTGGTAAGTGTTGGACAGAACAGCAAGGAGTGTATGCTGGGGCACACACAATGTCTTTTATTAAAAAACACTAATGTATTTTCGAGACAGCTTGCTTTGTGCTACCATAACGCATCTGAGAAGTACGCATTTCTTGTCACGAGATGGTGTCATTTGCTAGTTCTCTGGGGTAGCAGAACGTACTGTTTTCTCTTAGTCATTTGTACATGTGCAAAGTAGACCTTTAAGATGTTAACCTTACAAAAACAGACCATATTTTTGCACCCATTTGGCAAGGTAGAACAAAGTGTAGTATTCCTTCTGTTCTCTGTCAGGAGCCCTGGAAAACATAAGGGTGATAAAACATGAAATCAAAACATTATTGCCTCTTATCTCATGCTGCAGTAACTGACCATTAACCAGCTGGGCTGCTTTACAAGAGGTTGACCTTCACATCATGCCTTCCCCAGAGAATTAGGTTGGGTATTTTTTACATGTTTTAAAGCCTTACAGGGATTAGTCCATCTTATTTCAACTGAAGATAAGAACTTTGCCTTCACAGTTTTATTCTCATGATAAATTGGTTGACTCTTCTTTTCATTTGATGACCTGCCTAATGCAGGCCTGGGGGTGCATGCAGAATAGCAGAGTTTAGATACCATCTGTTTCAGCCTGTTGACTACAGCAGGGCAAAATCCAAATGAGCTCATCACCTGACAGTGACTTAGAGGCTTGCAGCACTGTGCAGAATCTGGCTGGCTGTACCACAGGTGAAAGTGAAAATAGTTTAAATCATCTTTGTTTAGACTGACCAACTTTTCCAATATCTGTAAGTAGGAGCCTGGAATGAGAGAATTGTCCATGGGTGTAATGTTCACACGGGTTTAATACGGATGAAGCCTTTACTTTTCGAAGCTGTAAATATTTGTCTTTACACAAAGATTTTTGTCTTTGTATGTTCTGTTTAACATTTGCTGCCCGACTCCCTGGTCCATAGGCTGGCAAAGGCAAGTGAACCAAGAACTATCATTTATGTTCCCAGTCATTTCACCGTTTGCTCCCTTTGCCCTGCTCCAGCTCCTGTGCACAGCCATAACTCTGCCTGCTGCCTTTATCACTGCATGCTCAATCACCACGTAAGTGCTTGGTCTGCAGATTAAAGCAAGAATTTGTTATAACAGACTGACATTGACAGTTTTGCTCCAAGACATATGGCAGGACACACAGTGTTGCTCCTTTAAAGGTGCACTTTCTGTCTCCTTGGCAGCCTGCTCTGTATTCTCTCTGCTGCCTGGCACAAAGTGCCACCTCTGAGGGGTGTAACATTACCATTGCTGACTTTGTGAGCTCTTCAGAGCCTGAGCTCCTCTCCTGGACAATCATTTGTATCTCTGCAAAGTAAATGCAAGACTTCAGTTTAAAAAGGTTCATCATACTTAATGATATAGAATGAGGCAAGTTGGAATAAGATATGGAATGATGGCTCAGGCGGAAAAGGGGCGGATGTGTAATTAAAGTAATAATCATAAAAGGACTGAGGGATTTTGTGATTTTTATCTTCAGGCTGAGGTTCAGACAACTGATAGTCTAATGTGCATTGGATCATTCAGAGTTCTAAAGCTAAGAAAAAACCTGTTTTCTTCAGGGAAGATGGAAAATGAGTGGGTTTGGGGTGGTTGAAATGAAAAGAGGAAATCTGAGTTGGTGGGTTTTGCCATAGACCCCTTATCCTTCCTTTTGACTTGCTCAAGTTTAGCAGTTTGGGAATGTGGATCCTAAGTCTTAAGCAGTCATTTGAAAGATCCCTGAAACAGCAACTTGGTGTTTCCTTGTGAACAGTTTTCTTTGTATCAATCTGTGAATCTTGTTCATTGTAAAACAATGATGCCAGTGTTGATCAGAAGAGCCAATGGAAGAAACAAACACGCAGATATTGACCCCATCTGTTTGGAAGCAAGAGCTTCCACGGTGCAGTAACTTCTGGTGTGCACCACTAGGTGTTGCAGTTAGATGCTCTCTGCAGTGCTGAGCTGCAGGAGCTCTTGTCTAGGGTTATGTTGCTTGTACAAAAATCCAGCTTGTGAAGTGCTCTCTTCTCTCTACCTGTATTTCAGGAATCACTTCATTCTTTAATGGCAACGCTGAGTTCTTCAAATCCTTTTTTTGTTCGGTGCATCAAACCCAACGGGCAGAAGGTAAGATTTTAAATGGTGTCCATCTTTTCCGTACATCTCAGGCCTAATCTTTTGCTGCCTGTCTGGTTATTTATCACTGTGTGAAGGAGACCGTTCTTCACTGATTTTGTAGAAGGCTCTGCAAGGGGAGGGCACTGGGAAGGGGTTTAGTATTTATTTTGTATTGCATGTGGCCTATGTACCTCTTTAATAGTCATTGCTCACAACTCTGATGAATGACTGGTTCTAAGGATGGTTACAAACAGAAGGTAGAAGGCTGCACTTCTCGTGTGACAGCTCTGTGAGACCCTTTTCAGGAAGAAAATATCAAAATGTCAAAGTTTGTTTTAAGTCACTAGAGGCAGTGGTTCACATGCATATAGCAAAACTGGTGTGAATGACTCTGTCATCAGACTCTTAGTCTTTCAATTTATGAAGATACCTAGATTTGTACATGCTGGATGTTTTGTTCTGTTACAGGATTTTGTTTTTAAATTAGGCTTGGGGACTAAGGCTTACAATATCAATTTGTCTTTTGAGTTACAGGTAATGAAAGGCAGTGTCAAGATTTGCCTAAGTATGTTGGAGGGCTCTCTAGAAATGAAGTGGTAATGGTACAGTAGTCATTGAAATTAATATTGTTAGCCTGGTTCTGATATCCTGGTGTTTTGCACATCTGTTTTGGGCATAACAGATTCTTATTCAGGCATGGTCTGCTTTTGTCAAAAATACAACAGGCAGAGGTGCTGGAGAATCTGATTTATGGTTTTTACGTGGACACTGAGAGATTGGTGACTTAACTATAAATCCATATTACCATGTTCCATTTTTCTGGGCTGTCTGGTTAATCAGGATGGTAACAAAACAAAAGTGTGGATTTCCTTGTAGGTTTTAGTGCTCCCTGGACGGTACATCCTTGGCTTTACATGTTCTCAGTTGCTGACTGTTAACTCTACTTTTGCACTGCTACTTGTGATGTGCTAAATAACATGCAGATTTTGGGCACCTTAGCAAGAGGGAGCAGCCTGGAAGCAAATAAAAACTACTTTCTGTGTCTTGAGGTGTTTGGTACTCTGAGATGTGAAGCCACCAGGCAGCTGAACCCACGTGGATGACAGAGCCTTGGCTAGTAGCTGGAGTTTATGAGCTTGTGTGTTTATCAAAGTCCCTGATCATGGAAGGAGGGCAGTTTTAAAAAGCTTGTTTGCTTCCCTGCTCCTGTTTCTGTCTAGGATCCCCATGACCACTATAAACCCTGCCTGATGCCACTGGAGTAGAAGGATTTCAGTAAGAAACTCACACATTTTCCTTATCTGTCCTTTTGTACCTGACTAATAAGGCTCATCTCCACAGTAGCAGTTTCAAGGATATGCCATGATTGATGCAAGAAGCAGGCACTTGTATTTCCATAGCAAGGAAAACACTGAGTTCACACTCCTATGTTCCTTGTTCTTCCAGTCTTTTCCCACTAAAATGCTTCATCCCTGACAAACTTGGCATGTGTTACTGTATCTCCGCATATATTTTACTACCATTGAAACAAAGTTCTCACAGAATTAGCAGCTGTGCAAGGAGAAGAAGCTTGAGACAGCCTCAGTCTCAGGGGACCACCTCTAATTGCAGGAGTGCATGCAGGAACAGATGGGGAAATTTCTGTAGAAAATCCCTTTCAATGTACATTTAAAATCTCTCTAAAATCTTATACAAAAATGTTCGTACTTGTTTTCCATTTGCCTTTATTTGATTGCAAATTTGGCTTGAATCAGTGGCTTTACTAAATAAGAAATACTGTTTGAAGAACAAGAGTCATGTGTCAGTTTCTCTGCTGTAGCTGACTCAGTTGAAGACTTGACTGAAAATGAGAAGGAAAGCCATATATAATGCTTGTCAATGGCATTCTTCGTCCAGGGAATTGTTATCAAAATGTACTTTTGGGATTCACTGTTGGTAGTTTTGCCTGCTGTACACTGCTCTCTGTCCCTCACTCCACATTGTACAGACACAGCGATTTTTAGTGCTGACTTTGTGATGTTGTTGGTGTCTCTCCTTTTGCAGCAGTGCAGGCACAAGAACAACATTTCACTCCTGTGTACCTTTGCTGGATTCTGTAGGTGCACATCACATTGAGCAGTTTGTAGTTTATCCTCTCATACAACTTTTTGCTTCTTTTCAGTTAGACAGAGGAAAATAAGGTCACTCAGTTTGCACAGCAGTGAGCCAGCACAGCTGAGAGACACGTGAGCTGTGCATGGACTACCAGGGATCACCACATACGTGACTCGCTGTGCAGGGCTGGTTAGAAAAAAAACTGCTTGAAACATTCAGATGAGCCTCTGAAGTGGACTTACTCAGATGGAAAGACAGTAAAGGTCTTCACTAAGCAGTTTCCTCTGTGTTTTCCATCTGCAGTCATGGTGATATGGAATGATAAATGTCACTCAGAAAGTACTTAAACAGTGCTTGCCAAATACCTAACCATGTGGAAGAAAGGGGTGTTTTATTGCTTTTTCGAAATACACGGCATTAAAGGAGAGCTGGACCAGAGAGGTTCGTCAACGAGAGAGCTGAAGTTGTGTTGTTGGGAGCAAAGCCTCTCCATGTGCTTGTTCCTCTCTGGATTGGGTACAAGTAGGGGACACACCTATTGGTGAACATCCCTTGTAACTGGAGGGGAGGAGCTGGGGGACTTAAGAAGTGTGTTTGAATTCTGTAGGTGAATGAAGCTAAGCAAATAGAAGTCAAATTCAAGCCTTTGAAAAGCAGAATGTATAGCAGACTACTTTCTCTGCTGTTCTAGATATTGAAGTGTATTCATGTTGGTAGCAGATGTGATAATTTACAGTAATTATTTGATTGTTTTAATTTTTCAAAAGTTCAGTTTTTAAATATGTTGCAGTGGCAGGCAAAAACAATTCAGCATAAGCAGTAAACCATTGAACATTTACATATGAAAGCAGGTTCTACACTCATTAGTGCAATTTCCTAAAGGGAGTGCACAGAGTATGCGACCTTTTGTCACAAGACATTTCGGCAGACAGGCCTCAGACAGAAGGACAGAGGACCCATTAATCTTTGGGAGACCCCCAAACAATCAGGGTATCTGTTTTCACAATTTCCAATCTGTTCTGAACTATCCATAACATGGAAACTTTTCCACTTGGTATGCTTAATGAGTATTTTCTGCTAATGAAGTGTCTTTCTCCTTAGCTCCCCTTATCTTCACTGCAGCTGGCAGAACTATTTATCATTTCATCCCTTTGAACTTTAGCACATCTTTCTCTGTTTCTTGGTTTCATGTTTCTTTTCCTGTCTCCTGTTCTATTTAATAATGATTCCTCCCTGCAACCTTGCCTTTTGTGATCTCTGTCTCCTTTTCTTCATGTACCTTAAATTAAAAAGTAAACATCATGACAAAAAAACCCAACAACAACAAAACCAAACCAACAACAACAAAAAAGCCTGTCTTTTTAAAACAAGCTGCAGCCATTGCTACAATCATCAGCTGAATGTTTCTTCCAGCTTGTTGCTATTAATAAAGTTGCTAAGCCTTGGTGCCATTCAGGAGACGGATCAGAGTAAATTTAAGATCTAAACTTCCTATTCAAGCTGTTTCAGAGGCAGAAATTTTCCTGTTGCCCAGAAGCAGCCAGCCTTGGGCAGCTTGGCTCAAGTGCTTTCTCAAGTTTCCTTTTCCATTTAGGATATTTCTTGAAAATATATTGGCATAATTTACGGTGACACAGTACTGGTATAATCATAGCAAGTGGCCCCACCTCAAACCTCTGCAGGGCCTCAGCTGTGCTGGTCTCTCAAAACCTCAGTTATTACAGCCTGTTTTTGTAATTCCCTGTTCTTGAGACTTCAGCAGGTTCAGATGTGGCTGTTCTCTCCTGCACATAAATAGGTGCATGCACTTCTCTTTGGTTACAGATCTAAGGCCAGTTTGGCCCTGACAGACAAAATCCTGGCTTAATTAGAGTTTGCATGAAGTATTTGATGTAGACAAAAATTTCACTTTTTATATTGTTTTGATAGGAAACTTGTGTTGGTGTGTGCTACCGGGCAAGAGGGTTGCAGGATCTCCGCTTACCTCCTTGTCCACTCATTTATTGTCTGTCTCATTCCTCTGTTGTAGTGATAGTCTTGTCACTGTCAAGATAAAAGCTGCCTTCTCTCAGAGCTTGTAATAATCTCTAAAAGGACAATTGTGGTTTTTATCTTCAGGTTTTTATATTAACTTTTTTTTTAATCTTAAAATTTAATTAGGTCAGGTAAATAAGTGAGACAAAATTAAACCTGTATTTTAAACCTACTGCAGGGTAGGGGCTACAGGGAGCAACAGGAGAAATGAAACTGGTAATGACTTTGCAGTTCAAAGGAAGACTGGTAGTAAAAAAGTCTGTAATAGATTCTGTGAGGTCTACTGCTGCTTAGAGTCCTGTCATGCCCCATATTCATTCTGAGACAATTAGTATCAAGGCAATAAGATTGTTAACATTGCTTCTGGGGACAGAGCCATTTGAAGGCGTCAAGGTATAGCTATTGGCACCTGCAGTGTACTTGGAGGCATAGGTCATTAATAGCCACGAGACACCCTGGAATAGCAAGCAGTTTGTCCTCTAATATGAAATAAGATACAAACCTATTTTGCTTGGCACCTGAATTGAAGCTGTGTTATTAAAATAGCTCTGAATCATTACAAATGTAAGTAAAGCATGATACCAACCTAAACACCAGGTAGAAGTACAGCTCAGGAATGCAGAGCAAAGGAACAGTGATAGCAGAGCTTGACCCCATCTGCAGGGTGATAGTGTGCAGGGTGATTGTGTGCAGGGTGTGGAGCAGGTACAAGTGCAGGGAGTGCAGTAGGTGAGCTGGTTGTCAAGCTGGAATTGCAGTTTTGTCATATTGAGACTTGACTGTACGAATTACTGGGTTTGCCTTCTAGGGAGATTTTTTTTTTTTTGCAGAAATACGGATAAGAAGAGTGAAAGTCTAATGGTACTGCATTGAGAACAGCATTTACACATAACTTTGGAAGATTCAGGGAGAGAAACTCTGAACTTCAAGGATATTCTGCTGTACTTGAGCCACAGGATTGCTAAGCATCTACATAACTTTACTTTCAGAAGTCTTTATTTTTAAAAAAATATCCATAATAAGGTGATGTAGTTCCAAACTTCTGTGCCTATCCTACTGGAGTTGTATACCAAGCATTTGCTTTATACAGTAACATTCAGCAGACTCTGGGTCTCCCTACAGGGGAGCAGATGCCTTTGTGAGTTTTTAAAGATCCTGAGCCCAGCAGTTAAAAGCTAAAAAGTGTTAGGCCCTAAATGGAGGTGTCTCTATGGTTTAGTCAGTGGCCGAGCCCTGGGGTAGCTCTTCCTCAGCAGAGCTGCAGTGGTGTCTGGTACTGGGAGCTAGCAGATCACAGGGCAAATTTGACTTGCTGTCCCTAAGAAAAAGGTAATAGATAGGCTGATCATGTTAATAGTTACTCTGTCATAATTTGAAAGTAAAGGGAATAGATAATATAGCCCAGGTGTAGAAAGTCATGGTCTAGCAATATTCATTTACAGCTGTATAAGCAGCTCATATATTAGAGATCCTTATTGCCTTTTTTAAAAATCTCTCTTTAATCTCAGTTGTTCTCAATAAATACTCGGTTTAAGAAGACTTTCTGGCTGCCAATTACTGCAGTCATTGCTTCTGGAGGAAACAGAGCCACAGACTGAGCACAGATTGGTCTTGTTCAGGCAGCTTGGGTCAGACTCAGGGAGCTGCTGCTCAGGCTCATCATTTGGGAGAAAAGTAACCATTTCCCAAAAACACAGCATGTTGGCCTGGTCTCACAGGTTGGGGGCCAGTTGCAAACTATTTATCCCTAGCCCTTTAACTAATTCATAAGGCTTTATTATTCATAACCAGGAAGGCACAGTCAGAAGGTGTGGTGTCGTGCCTGGCCAACGCCACTTAATTCAGCTACCTGGATCTTGTCGCCTTGGGTTTTAAAGAATTACACAGCTTCAAATCAAGACTTGTGGAGTATGTCCCAGCTACATCATTTTCTGACACATCACTTGAGTAATTAGGTCAGGCACTGGAAGACTCACTCCTTAGGTAAAAGTGATAAGGAGAGTGGGTGTGAGGAAAGCAATCGCTCCTGCTCACAGAGTGCTGGCAGTAATGTTACGTGTGAATCTGAATCCCTGTCTGGAAGAACAAGATGATTCCTGCAAGGTGTTCTGTGCTACGTGTAAGCCATGCCTCTCTTCAGTGTCCTCTCTGAAAGATCACTCCCATCACTGCTGTGGTGCAGGCTGTTTATGCTGCCTGACAGAGCCACTGGGTTGTCCCTTTGTCCCCATCTCAGAGTGTCCCCGCTTGCTGGGCTGAAGTAGGTCATTCCACTCTCCGGGCAGTCACCCAGACAGGCATGTTCTTCTTCCTCATCAAGGTTTGTTGTTTGCTAAGCAGGGCTGACGAGGCATTCCTTTGCTAAGTGTATTAGGGTTTGTCTTTCAGTGACCGTGGTTAAGGAGTTTAAAATTGAGCTGTTTAAGGCTAGGGACTGAGAGCTGAGATGGGATGCTGCAGGCGAGGGAGCAGACACTTTGCTGTAAAGGTTGCATCCAACTCCGGGCAGAGCAGGCAAACAGAGTTTTGCATGTTTTGCAGCACGTACTGTTTGGTAGGACTGTGTCCACAAGTGGTAGGAGCAATTTTTGGATCTTGGAGAGTAACTGTGGCAGTATGTAAGCAAGATGGAGGGACACATGAGGAGCAATTGCTGCTTTGGGAGGGACTTGGAAGGAGGTGGTCAGAGTACCAGAACAATTCTGTGGAAAAATCAAATGCCTGGGGATGGGATATTTTTAATGTGCAACATTTGCTGTGTAGTTCAATGTAATATCTAGAAGTGAGAAAGATTTTGACTGCTGCAGCAACTGATCTGCCAGCAGCAGAGGATCTTACTGCCTGCAGCTGACTTCAGGCACTACAATAATTCTGCATGTTGTGCCACCTGATGGATTTTTTGTGGTTTATGAAATACTTTATCTGTGACTGTGTGGTGTGGATAGGCGTTTGTGGAACTGCAACTACTGATCCCAAGTCTGAAGTATTTGCTTTTTTAAATACCAGCAAAGAACTTGGCTTTTCTTCCTTCTTGTGGGCTCTACCAAGCATTTGAATTGCAAACATTGTCATGCAAATGCATGCGTTGAAAAACTGTGTACTTCATCAAGCTCTGGAAGTTTTCTTCTTTAACTACTACTACAAAAAAAAAGTCCCCCCATCTCTAGATGGCAATTTACATTCAAACCCTGTTTGCTGTGTTCTCATGGTAACTACTCCAAGGGAACATGCACAGTCCATGATAAATAGACATCCTCAGAGCTCCAAAAGCATTGCTGGGGTACAGAGTATTGTTCTTTAGCAAAAACTTTAAAGTTCACAAGTCTCTTCCTTGCTAAACTATGTCTTAGGGCATTCTGTGCATTTTATCTCTTAAGGTTTAGGAATTTGTTGGCTGTGAAATATATTTACATTCTTGCTGCCTATAAGGTGAGATTAGCCCTCGTGTCCTGTTAGTCAGGAATATCTTCAGTGATTGCTGTAGAGCCAGCCCTCGCTAGGCTTGACTTCCTTTGAGCAGCAGCAGGAATGAATTAAGCAAGTACAGCCAAAGATATCACATGAAAGACTTGAAATACCAGTGAGCTGAAGAAAGCTCTGTTCTGTGTGTGTCTGTGTGTGTGTGTGCATAGCTGCAACTGCTAAAGATTCAGTGTTTCACAATGGACGAACGCTGAAGGGGGAAAACATCTTAAGAGGTAAGGGGTTTAATTCATGCAGGTTTTTAAATTATTTTAATCTTGCATACTTGAAGCTGCGGTGGACTTGTAGAAAAAGGATAGAAAGTGCCTGGAGTTTGGCTGAGCAAGCCATACTGGAAATGTTTCTGGGGTTGTATTTTCTTTTAAAGAGGGTAAATGCATGCAGAATCAAGTTTATTAAAAAAGAACTAAATTTACTGGTCTAATCATATTTTCAAACGCCAGGAGAGCTTTGCTGCCAAGCAGTCTGCTTTAATAAATCACACTTTGTTTGAAAGCTAAAGGGGTGATTGTTTGCAGAGCTGGGAAAAAGTCAGCAGAAGTAGAGCTGTGTGTGCAGAGGGGGAAAGACCTGTGTTGTAGTGATGGGCTGCTTTCTGTTGATCAGACTATAGTGTAGATTCAGGAAAACCAGCTATGAAAAGTTAAGGATTATACTATTCCTGCCATTTATTAAGGCATAAGGCGTGTATATTTGCATTGATTACATAGGAAAGCGATACTGGGGACAAGTGTGTTCAGGGTGGGGGGAGTCCAGCAAGGTATCTTCAGAACCCAGAAGTCTAAATTAATTTTGTAGTTTTACTGAAGACACTTGATGGGGCACATTTGAAACAGTAATTTTTTGCCATAGAAATACAGGAAATGGAATATGCCTGGAAAAAAATTGATTGCGGCAGTAATGGAAAGGACAGCATAGCAGTTGGTATATTTTGAATTTCTTTGCTCTGTCAGCTCTCCCTTCTGCCCCCAATGAAATAACCCTCTAACACAGCAGGTAAAATAGTGCTGTTCACTGCTGATTGTCTTTGCTTCTGAGATCTGCACTTCATGCCTTGCTTTCCCACTTAAGGTGCTTGTCTCTGCAAACATTAGGATTCAGCCACAGGGTAGAAAATTAGGATAAAATTGCTTGAGAGAACCTGTTATGAAGGGAATGGGTTTGATCCTGCATCATTGAAGTCTATGGGAGTTTTATTCTGGTCTCAAGAACTGCAGCCATAGATTTGCCTTGCAAATCTAGATGGAGGATATATGATCTGATAAAGTGCCTATGGGACCAGGAAACAGAGTTGCCATAACTTGTAGCTGTTCTTCTCTCATCGATATTAAAGTTTGTCCTTTTAAACTCCAGGTGGTAGCAGTGGTGGTAGGTCAAAATGTAGCTGGTTTTGTTGTGTTCACATTGATGATATGTATTCAGGATTTCTTTTTCTAAATCTGCTTAGTTTCAAAAAATATAAGATTTATTTTGTTTCTCATTTGTTGGCTTATTCAAAAAAATGTATTTACAACCTGTAACAGAAATGAAAGCATAACAGATAGATAGATAAATTACTGATAGGAATTATCTGAAAGTTAGAGTGCTGTCCCAACTAATCACATATCTTTGTCAAAGCTACACTCTGAACACAAAATCTGTGTCAAGAGCAGAAGTTAATGTTGTTTAAGAGTAGAACTTGGATCAGTCACTAAACCTTTTTCTCTTGGACTGTATCTATCTGTTTATGTGCATACATATATATGACTTTTCTTAATTTAGTCACAGGATGCAGCGAACACTTCAGGAGGGAAACCTCACTATGAGGCATTTGTAAGGACTAAGTACACTTCAGAACATCTGGTGTCACCTCAGCAGATAAAACATTAAACATGCAATGCTTACTGAAAACACATCAAAGTGTTTTATGTTTGTTGTCTTACACTCAGAATTTACCATTTCTGGTGGGTTTAGGCAGTTTATAAATCTCAGTAGCAAGGCAGGTTCATTCTTAACGCTGTCCTTGGAAGTCAGGTTGTGGTTTCAGTTGTATGAGGTGGAATGTAGCAGCTGCAAAGTCCATGTTTGAGGACATCAGCTGAGCCGCACGGGTGGTCAGTCTAACCTACAGGAAGTTTTTGGCTGACACATGGTGAGGTTTGAGGTTGCTGTCGTTGGTTTGTCTCCTCTCCACATTCCCAATGTGTATTCTCTGTTCAGGCAATGGCAAGCTGGGCAGCTGGTGCTGCTTCCAGGAGCTTTGCTGGGAGGTGATAGCAGCACAGTTCCTCAGGCTTTGTGGGCAGTATTTGTTTTGTTGCTTGGTCCCAAGCACCAGGCAAGCGCGCACACTGTTCAGGTCTGTGAAGTTACCAAGAAGCTCATTGCACCGTGTAAATCATTTGGGACACAGGTAAATTTTTTTGGTTTGGCAGCCACCTTGGACTGTGGCACACACCCATGAGCATTATACAATATCTAGTGTAGAGAAGGCAAGTTTGTCACCAAACTCATACTGCTATCTTCTATTTCCACTGTTTACATGATGAGATCAATCATGGCATTTTTGAAGCACACTCTCTATAGATCTAGAAATCTTAAAGTATGTGGCAAGTAGGTGCTTTGGAGGGGTCTCCAAACCTTTAGTAGTGAAGCAGAGACAATGCAAATGGTTTGAGAGAAGACATCCACTTTCAGAAAGCCAGATAAATGTCTGTGATACTGGCTTTCTCAAATGAATGGCTGCCCCAGCTTCAGCTTGATGAAGATGAGCTTGTCCACCTGCAGCTTGCCAAACACACCATTTGTGCATATTTAGCCAAAAAAGAAACAGTGACCAGCTTCATCAATTAAAAGTAGTATTTCAAAGGGAGAAATGATGATTTTTATTAGAAGTGCTGTAGTGCTTAAATTAGCTTCAAGGAAGTTTTTAATGTAGGCAAACAATTCACATGTCAAACAAAATTGCATTTAGGAAAGCTGATTTTATCTCAAGTGTCTCCTTCTGAGTCAAACATTAAGGGTTATGTTGGGTTGTATACTTAAGCCAGCCTCAGAGTTTCTCAGGGAAGAAATGACTGGTCAGCCATCTAGAATTGCCATTTCCCTATGACCTCTGGCATGTACAACATAGCACCTCTCAAATCAGCCTGGTTCTTACAAGACATGTACATCTCATTGGCCTCAATGAGCTCTAAGCACACATGTAAATGCTTTGCTTAAGTTATTACTGCCAGCATGTAACAGAGCGCCTGGAGCCACAGTACCTCTTGTCACACAGCTGTGAAGAGGAGAGACATTTGTGCAGCTCCCTTATGGTGCTTGCCCAGCCTAAAGTCACAAATCATCTGCATAGAGAAAACAAGACTTGTTACATCCATTGCTTCCAGTTGTGTGTGCTCCATGCAGCTGGCCAGTCTCAGGAGAAAGAGTGCTGGTAGGCAGCAGTGAAAATGCACTTAACTAGTCATGGAGTCTCAACAGTCTGTTTTCATCATGATCAGAAATTATGGAAAAGGGGTAGAAAAAAGCCCACTTCTAGGGCAAGAAGAGCCATATTCTTACTTGAATATGATGCAACAGCTTGTAAAGCCATAAGTAAGGGCAGGTCTTTTCTCCACATGTTCATCTTAAAAATGGATTGAGTCAACCAAATGTGTGGTTCATGTAACTAAGTGAAGGCGGAACAAAACCTTACTGAAACAAAGGGCTGTTGACCAGCATCCATGGCTGTGAATTCTGCAGGCTTGGAGGAGATGAGCAGTGGCATCACAATTAAATCACTGAGAAGGCAGTTGAATGTTAAATTAGTTAGATTCCAATGTACTGTTACCATCTATTATAACTCATTCTTTCTCTTGCTGTTCAGATATGTATTTGTAGATAAATCAGTTAATAGTTACTTCGATAACCATACTGATGTGAAGAAAGTTTTATTGCCATTCATTTTGGATAACCCTCCACCATGCTAATAAAGCAAAGTGAATTTACTCTATAGTTAACTCTTACTTCACAGTTGTATAGGAATTGGAACAAAAAAGTCATATTAATGCTTGTCAGTGCATAACCTGTCGCAATGAGGTGACAGTGATGGTGTTTTTTCTCTACTGAATGCAATTAGTATCAATGCAGAAGACACAGAATCTTCCTGCTCTTCTGGCCCAAGGTGATGTTGACTCACTGGTGTGTGGCCTATGTGGCAGCACGGAGGGCTGTGATCCACACAGCTCCTCCATCTTATGTTTATATAAAATATGAAGAAATCAGTAAAGGAGCTTTTTGTTTGACTTATACTGGGAATTTCAGAATTACCAGAAATATCTAATTTGATTTTGATGCGGTTCTCAGAAACATCAAAGAGCTCAAGGATGAGACTTTCCAACTCTCAGTGGGAGGATGGGACAGGACTGTTGTGTTATAACAAAGCTGCCCAATGAGAACCTATTTCTTGCCTTTTCCTGTGAAATTAATGTACAAAAGAACGAACAACTGCCTTCCTTTTCTGCCCCTGCCCTGCAAACATACACATACACACATTTCACTGGTCTTGTCTAGTCAGTTGCAGATCTGCAAAGCAAGTCCTGAGTATGTAATGTAAGAACATATAGGAATACAAGAACAGCAGCTCAGAGGACCAAATTCTAAGAAAAATGCCAAAATTAGACTGACACTTTCTGAGAGGTACTGAGATATAACATGTAGTAGTAATTAACAGACCAGTTACATGGGTTGAGCTGGGCCGTTCATGTGGGCCATCACACAATTCTTGCTGTAAGCTAGGTGGGCATCTGTGCTGGTCACAGGAATCTCCATCACTTCTGTAAACTTGAATTTCCCCTCTCTAGACTTAAAATTGGTCTTAAATGCAGTGTTATGGGGTTCCTGATACTTAAAGGAGATCTCCAGACCACACACTGCAAGTCTGCTGCAGCACAGCTCTGGAGCAGCGCCCCCACACCCCCCCAGCACCCGGGGCTCCCTTAGGTTGAAGTGAGCCTTTGGAAATGATCCAAATCAGCCAGAGCCACGTGCAGCCCACTGGGGCATTTTTGGTGCAGAGGGGCTTGCACGCTGGGCACTGTGGCAAGGGCCAGTGCAGGGAGTTGGGAGGCAGAGATGCTCTGGGAAGGCTGGGTAGGAGAGCCCAGAGGCAGCTGTGAATGGAGCCCTGTGCCGGGTGGGAATAATCTGCCCTTTCAGTGCTGCCCGACCTCCGGTGTCCTAGCAACACAAAGCTGCTCGGCTGAATATTTCGTGGCGTTCCTCATTTGCACATGTCAGATACTGGCTGTGATTTAAGCCTGGCTGATTGCCCATTATGGCTTTCGAACAACAGGCTCATTACAGGAAGGAGAGGAGAAAGGGCTACTCAGGAGATAATTTTATAAAACCACGTACTTTTTTTCGGCAGAAGAACGGCTCTGAAACGTTTCCTTGCTTGAGAAAGCACAGAGCAGCAAGTCTGAGCATTACGTCAGCCTTGTGCTTTGTAGGCATCTTATATGGAGAGAATGGACTGTGTGCAGGGGCAAAATGCACTGGAGAAGCTGCTGGTGGCCTCAGTATTGAAAAGGGGGTGTGACCAAGTGCTAACTTTTTAACGTTTCTTGAATCTGATTTTGATTTTTGTTTCTGTGAAGTCGCTGGCCCTTGGGGCCATACAGTAAGTGAGGACGTTCCACATTTAAATCAACTAGAGACAACTGACACTTTTATTATTCTAAATCTTGTAGTTTGCAGAGGTGTGATTCATGATTGTTGTGTCGCACAGCTGGGCAGCACAGGTTAACTCACAAATGACTAAACTGACTTCTGAAATAGCAGCGTATTTTAAGTATCCTCTTTAAAGCAATGCCTCAAAATGGAAGAATATTGAGATGTAAATGGTATTTGGGCATGAGGTCCTAAAGAGATAGGGTGTGATGAGATCTAGAGAAGCAGCAGGTGGGTGCCCAGGACTGAAGCTGGGAATAAAGTGAGATTTGGATTTAGAATCCTCTTCTACTTTTCTTGTGCTCTAGAGTTGGTGTCCCTTGTCCCTCTGTGGAATGCAGTGGTAGCGCCCTCCACCCGTGAGCTGGAAGTGAGATTCTTCCACCTCCTCCTTTTTACTTAACCTGCACCTGAGAAGAGGAGGCAATAACCCTATATCCTCTCTTCCTCTGCAGGCAGCTGTAGTCTGAAAAAAGGTTGCTCAGTTTTGTGTCACCAGGGAGAGCAAAGAAAATTGTGATAATGTGGATCAAAGTTATCTGCACTACCATTTGAGGATGTACTGCTGAAGTGATCCTGTGTTAGCATTTCTGTGAGAACTGGCTTCTTGGAGGGTTTCAAGGGTGAGATTAGTTGTAGTAGCAGTACACCGGCTACTAGAAACACACAGGATTAGGTTCTTACATGGATTGCTCCAAGGTTTTACAGCCATGTCAGGCTTTGGCTGTGCAAGATGAAATTCATCTTAAACATGTTCTCTCAAGTGTTTCCATCCTAGTTTTCTATACTCTGATGAAACTTTGTACCTTTCGGGAATAAGCTTAATACCAAGCACCATTATCTGAAGAAACCATGTTAGAGGGACCATGGTAACACATGTTTTTATTGCTTTCAAGCATTTAGTAGTGTATTTATATGCCCAGCCTGCCAGTAAATTGTCAAATAACAAAAAAATCTTGTAAGGTGATGATAAAAAAGTCTGGCATGGAGGAGTGACAGTACAGTGGAAAAATTAAAAATTAAAAAAAAATTATAAAAATAAAAAGGGTGAGGTCTTAGTCTGTGTAAGTTATTTGATGACATGGAGGGTCAGGGTTTCTCCCTGCAGCTGGTCTGTGTGTAGCCTCAGCAGATGTGGAGTGGTGTGTGCACAAGTTTTCTTAACCCGTAATGAGCCATGGTAGTGTTGGTGTTGGTTGTCTTGACATGGGTTTGGTAAGGAAGGGTAGCTGTCCCTGCAATTAGTACTTCACAGCATGTTTCTTCATGGTAGGCCTGTGGCTCAGGCAGCCTGATTGATTTTCTTCAGAAGAAGCCTGCTGACTACTCACAATGTGGGGAGAATGAGGCCAGATTGGGGTTTAGTCTGCAGGGACTGGAAGCTTTAGTGAGGATGACCTCAGATGAAATGGCAACAGATTCCTCACAGGTGGAAAGGAGGGTCCATGAAAAGTTCCAGCTGGGGTCCATGCTGTGAGTCACACCTTCTGTCAGTGTGCTAAGACCCTGCCAGCAAGGCTTCAAACCTTAAATTCCTGTTTCCCAAATGCTTTTAATTGCCTGTCTCACATGGATGGTCCTGCAGTTCTGGGACAAACAGCCCATGGGACTTGCTGTGCATTTCAATGGAGTCCCTGAATAATGTATTCAAACAAGGGCTCACTTCAGCTGAAAGTTTAGGCAATCACAGAGCTCTAAATATGCCCTTAGAAAACTTTGGTATCTCCAGCATTTAAGCCTGTGCCTTTAACAATCTGTTTCTATTCCATGAAATTGTAACCAGTGTGTAAGAAATAGCAGTCATTCTGAGTAGCTAGCATTCCTCTGGGCTCTTATGAGAGAGGCAGCAAATCCTGGCCTCCTTTAGAAGAAATCATGGATACCTTTAAAACGGAAGGTTCACAAAGAGGCTGTTGTGTATTTACTCAGGGGTAGCATTTAGTCCATAAAAACCCATCAAAAAGATTACTCTGAAATGCAAGAGTACAAAGACAATAACTAATAAAAAGTAGATTAAATAGCCCTGCAGTTGTGATTTTATTGTTGTTGATGAAAGCATGAAATCTCAGTGAGCCAGTCTGAATAATTTGAGCATCTTTTCCCCAACAAAGCAGTCAGGAGCTAGTTTCAGCTCTTCTCTTTGCTGAATATAGTCAAGCAGGACCTGAAAAATGACCACAGCATCTTTGTGGAAGGATCCAATTCAGCAGTGTCTTGACCAGGTTGAAATCTTTAAGCACTAGTGCAAATGTGTAGCAATGTACAGCCTCATAGCTCTTAAATGGATTGCAGTCTTAAAAATGTCCTTGGGATGCCCTTGCTTGTAAAGTAAGCTGGGTGACAGGCTGAATATAAATACAGAAGCATTTTCACATTCAGTTATTGAGTCTCCTGCTTTGACTGTTTTGGTAGAGTAGAAGACTGCTAAAATTACAGTGCTCCTTGTATTCAGTACTATTTTTAGCACAGGAAACTTTAACCTGTGGCATGAGAGTAGCTAATTTTGCAGTCTGTCTCTTATCTGAAATACCCAGGGCTGGAAGATGAGTGATGCAGGTCAGATGCAGTAACAGGAGTTTAAGTGATCAGCTAATGGTGTAAATGATTGCTGCTGGTAAATGCAGTGCTTTCACTTCAGACCTGCAGACTGTAAAAAGAGCCAGCATGTCATTACCGAGCTTGCAGTGAAATCTGGCATGGAGTTTGCAGCAGAACTTTTCTGAGTTGGAATATACCCATGAGATTGTTGCAATATACCTCTTTTCTAGCAAGCTACCACCAGCAGCATCAGTCATTTTTAAAGGCTTTTTATGGAGTTTTGGGGTGGGTGTGTGGAAAAGGGCCAGGAGAACTTTGGACATGTGAAATGCTTACTGTCATTTTAGGTTTATTCAAATATTCCTTGACTTGCCAGCACCATACAGTAGAAATCCCAAATAAATGTTAGTTGTGGCATGTTCTTTGTTTTTATTGTCCTGTATTTTTATGGTGTTTATCTGGAAACAAGTACTCTGCTACAGTAAGGGAATGCCTTTCAAAACAAAGCAGGTGTCAAACTTGTCTGTGTTTCAACCCAAACCTGTTCCAGTTAGAGCTGGCTGCATGCTGGAGAAAAATACAGAGGGTTTCTTCCTTTGAAATAGGCTTTTAGTGAGTGGGACCTGATGCTCCAGGTCCGTGGGCAGGACATGCACAGATTTTAATTCTCCTTGTGCTGGAAGCACATCAATTCTGAGGTCAAAAATCTGTTGAATAAACTGTTATTACCAAAGCTGATGGTGCAAATGAGTGAAGAAATGATGGCTAGAAAAGCAGGGGGTGAAATGATTTGTTGTAGGCAGGGGTATGACACACACAGCAGTGCAGCTGCAGTCTCCAGGTTTGACAGGCCTTACCTCTGCCTGTCCTGGTGTCACAGAGCATTTTCCTATTGCCGGCAAGGGCGTTTCCCTTTCACTTCTTTCAGGTTACTGGCTTGAATCCTTGACTCCCAGTACAGGCTGCCAAGCAGTACATTTGGATGAGAATCACTGAGCATAATTTGGTTTAAAAAAGCAAACAATGGGCATGCAGAAGTCTTCAAATCAGTTCAGCTAGATGATAAATATTAGAAATTAAATTAGTCACATTTTTCAAACTTATCTGTGAGGAAAGCCTGGCGTTTGTTTTACTTGTGGAGCTGATGACTGAAATCAGAAGACCATGGGGACCGTTTCAGAAACATCTAGCTTAGTAAGTCCTGCTATTTCTAACAAAATATACACATTTATATGTGAAAACTAGTTCCAAACCACCTATAAAACAGGGAACGACTGATCTCTTTTTAATTTGTGATTATTTTCTCCAGAGTAAAACTGAGGATTTCATTTTTAGAGTAAAAGAGCAGATATAAAGAAACTAAGACATTGGAAAAAGTTAACTGGTGTTTAAATCAAAAAATTACTTTTTTACATCTTCTTATCTGTTTCATCTTTTCTTTCTCTGCATGTATCTTCCACAAAAGGCTTTTCTAAGCCAGGAAAATCAACACTTTTGAGCCACAGTAGCAAAGCTGACATAGTTCTGCTCAAGTTCTTACAGAGAAATCTAGAAACAGGGGAGTGGGATTTTTTCACTTTCTCCTCTCACCCCCACCCCTCTGGCTAGTCTCTCTGTGAACTCCCTCCTGCCTAGATAAAGTCTGTGAGGCTGCTGCAATTCGTCATTATTGTGCCTGTTCTCTGGTAAGGCAGCCAGGAGTTCAGGGAGGAAGAAGGATTTCCACAGGATGAAGTCAGGTATCCTCGGTGTTTCAGCAGATGATTGATTTGCACAGAATGAAAGTGTTGTGTTCTCTGTGTTATCCAGACCTTGGAGTCTTCACTAAGAGTGCTGTCCAAGGAAAGGGGATGGTGTTTTTTCTTAAAGCTCAGTCAGGCTGTAATCTACAGAACTATTTTATCATTAAAATTATGCCTAGGTGTTAGATGTCTGTCGTAATGGCTGCTTCTAATTGTGATTTCAGGCAGAAGCTTTGCCCTTTAGGAGACTCACTACAGATCAGAGCACGCATTTAGCAGCCTAAGGAACCAAAGTCTCGCCAGCAGAGACTCCAGGTCATATTAAAGTCTTGGCTTTGGTGCTGTCTGGCACAAATTCAGTGGGGACTTTTGGATCCAGGAAATCATGAATTACAAGTTGTGTCTGCACCACAAAAATAAAGCACCCTTATCATGTGGAACAGACCTGGCTTGTAGCTATTAATTTCACACTGATATTTCTCAGTGCCCTAATATGACTTGACTGATGTGATTCTAGCTGTTGTCCGGTGGTTTTGTGTGCTGGAATGGTTCAGTGCCGCCATTCCGTGATAAAAGTTGAAATATCTATTGAAAATTTAGTTGATTGTATCTCAGAGACAATTTTGGAAGCTATCTGTTGACCTCTGCTGTTGCCTTATCTTTTGTAAATTTGATCTTACTTTTCAGGAGTCTTAGTTTTAGGAATTCTTTCATATTTTTACTGTGGAAGATGTGTTGTTTTAAAATCAGTCATGGTTCTGTTGTTAAATTTTCCTAGAGAATACAATTTCTTCCCAAGTGTTCATTTGTGAAACAAGTCAAGCTTTAACAGCAATACTGGTAGAAATTTAGCAGACCCCAGAGATGAGTCCTGTCCTGTATTACTTTGGTATCAATCGAAAAGTTAGCTTGCTTACCGCAGGAAGTCTGAAGGAGCACCAGTAAAGAGGGAAGGCTCATCCAGCTGCACAGATAACCCTTTGCCTGGAGATTTGATACTGTTGTAGGTTTAACTCATTGCTGCTGTTAGAGTGGAGATGGTTGTCATTCTCTCTTAGAGGGTCTGCAGTTCAGTAGTGGGATATGTGCAGTTCTTGCACTCTGGTTGATTTTTTTTAATTGTGAGGAGTCCTGCTGGAAGTTATGCTTAAGGTTATCCCTGCCGGCAAATGTTTATGTGATTGAGGCTGAAATCCTCTTCCTCCACAGAGTAAAACCACCTGAGGCAGTAATACCACCCTGTGTATGGTGGATATGCGGGATGCTGTGGCCGTTTGCATGGGACTGCACTTGTTGCTTCTGGTCGGTTTGTTTTTATTAGATGTGGGAAACCCTGTGCGCATCTTTGGCATTTAGGGTTTCAGCTCCCTCTTTGACCAGCAGCAGCTCTTCTCCACAATGAGGACTGAAGAGCTGCTGTGGTGGGGGTTCAGTCAAAAACCCCAAAGCAATGGTGGCGGAGGGGGTATCTTTTAGTATTTCATATTGAGAAGCATAACTGATGAGTCCAGCACATCTCTTACCACCAACCCTCGGTTTGCTCAAAGCAGCCGTACTTGTTGCAGATGTAATTCCATTGATATGCCAGGAGGATTTGACGCTTCAATTTAATGTCTCATGTGTCTGTGAGTAATTAAAAATAGCGAGTAATGTAAAGTGATGGAGTGATTGAAGTATGTGATTAAAATTGCAATGGTCTCTGTGTTGTCCTGTGTTGATACCATACTAACGTCTCTTGCAATGTTTCATGCTTTTTTTAAAAAATGCGGTGTTTGAAGTTAGGTGTGAAGTCTGTGTGACAATCCTACCTTCTGGTGACAGAGCAGGGCTGTTGCAAACTTTTGTAGTTGCAGGGAAAGTGTTACCAAAATGTTGCTTCTTTCTCTGTGTTTCAAGTTTTTTAGAACAGTAACATGAGCTTTCAAGCCAGGTGTGGTGCTGACTTTTGACTTGTTAAGTGCCCGGAGGTGGCAATAAAAGGGTTAGATGGTACAGCAGCCATCTGTCTCTCAAAGCAGGAGCTACTCCCTTGCAGAGGGAGAGGCTGCCTAGTCAGAGAGACATCTGTCATGTCACTGGCATTTCGCCTGGCTGTGGTGTATCCCCACTCCCATCCATGCATCTGCCTCCCCTTCTCAACACACCAAAAATGCTGCTGTGTTTGCAAGTCTTGTGAAAAATGCCACCTTTTGAGCCAGCAAGTTTGGGTGGGGTAAAAGGACTAAAAATAATTTTAGTGTTAAAGAAAAAAGAAGAGCTGTGTGTGCTTGTGGCAAGCATCATCCTTGAGTGATATGGGGTGAAAAGCGAAAGCTTTTCCTTACAACTTTTGTGTGTACATCTGTGTCCATTCCTTGCCTTTCCCATCGGGCATCATCAGCCACCTGCACAGAAGGAGGCAGGCAGGTGTGTGCATGGACATGCAAAGGGCAGCTTAGCCAGGCTGGTTCCCTGACACTTGGATGCCATACAGTGGGCACGTACAGGAAGCCCTGTTGGCAATACCAGCCGTGACAATGTCGATATCCTCACTGAAAGCATTCATGCTGCGTGTTCTCTGAAATACAGGGATTTTACTCGCGGTGGCCAAGTCCAAATGAAACTTGTTGTTGAGAAAGATGAGTTTGTTCTCACCTTTCACAGAGGTGTTTTCTCCCTCTGGTGTCACCACTAGCACACAGTGTTTTGTTTTGGTTTGTGAGTAAAGGCACTGATGGAAAAGGTTGTACTGGATAGTTAAAATGAACTTCTGAGTCTCTGCTTTCCTGAAGGTACTTTTTATAAAAAGTTAAAATAAGGGGGTGTAATTTATTTGTTAAGTTGAATTTATTTGTCAAGTTAAAATTTGGAGGAGTGATTTGTTTGCTAAGTTGAACAAGAGGCATGATTAAAGCCAGTTAATAAATGCCAAGACAGTCGTCTGATTGGCAGTTTCCCAGGGCTTGATCTTGCTGTCATTTCTGTCAGCTGAAGAACTTCAGATCTTAATGTGAACCATTGACTGTATCTGTGAGATCCCACTCCTGAACTTCTTCTTGCAAAATACTAAACACTACTCCAGCTCTGCAAATGGCTGCAGAGGAGGGTCAGCTGATGGGTTAAAGTGGATGATGATAATTCATGCTGATGAATTAAATGGGGTGTTTGCATGTGGTGGCATTTCCGTATGGGGGTTGCCTGTGTTTTGCCATGCAGCAATTAGTGCTATCTTGAGCAGCTTTGCATGGCTCTGTCTGGGTTACCTCAAACCATGGGGAAAACACAGGTGACTTGGGGGGTTCTCAGATGGGATGAGAGTATTCCTGAGGCTCCCAATGGCAGAACCATACTGATCAGTATTCACAGGTTTTCACAACTGAGTGGCTGTGGGGTTTATCTGTTTTCAAAATGGAAAACAATGCTGGAAGAACTTCAGGCAAACTGAGGGAAACTTCAGATAAGCAGGGTGGGGTTCTGTTTACAGAAGAGAATAGTTCTACTGTTCAGAATAGCAGTAAATGGAAACTCTTTTAAATACAACTTATTTAAGATTTGAGGTACCACTGGCAAACTTTCATCGCTATCCATAGCAGATAATTGTCAGTACACTAAAAACTGAATATTATCTGTCCTTCTGGGTTTTTTTTTTATTAAATCCATATCAAACCAATGCATTTATGTATCTTCAACATTCGGAATCATCTACAGGGACTTTAAATTCAATTGCTGAAGAAGCAAAATAGTCGAGCTTATAGCTGTTGACCTGTTAGCTGCCTGTGCTTCTTTCTGTTGTTTCTTCCTGCACAGCAATGGCCTGCGAATATACATGAAATGGAAAGAGACAGTTGATTAGATTAAATGGTTATAAATGCTCTGTCTGTGGGAATGATATTCTGTAATTACCCTGTGATTTCCATTCTGAAGATATTTTTATATGCTCAGAACTGCTAGTATCCTTTAAGACATTGTGTAGCCAGTTATTAGCCTTTGTGCATTTCAGATTCATACAATGTGCCCTTTCTTTATTTCCCCTGACATCTCTAACCATTGCTATTAAAATTGTTGTTTTGTACCTGCTCATTTCAGATGCCAGACCAGTTTGATCAGACAGTGGTGCTTAATCAGCTGCGCTATTCTGGGATGTTGGAGACAGTCAGGATTCGGAGGGCTGGTTTCCCAGTCCGGAGGCCCTTTCAAGACTTTTATAAAAGGTAAACACACTGATTTGTGGACTTCAAATGGAAGTCACAGGTACAAGTCAATATTCCTGTGTCGAGGAATAGAAGTAAAAATAATCATGTGGCAAAAATAGAACTTAATTTCTTAAGTGAAGCAATAAATACTTTTTGGTTGCCAGGTATAAAGTCCTCATGAGAAACTTAACTCTCCCTGAAGATTTAAATGAGAAATGTGCCGTCCTACTTCGTCTGTATGACAACACAAGCACTGAATGGCAGCTTGGTAAAAATAAGGTAAAATAACCTGAATGTGCAAATTGTGGTGCTGATGCATGTACAAAGCTGAGGGGACAGGATTTAGAGTGCACAGCTGCAGAGATGTAGTTCTAATGGCAATTATTTCTGGCCTTAAAAGAAGCTGTGCATGCCTGTTGGTGCTCTTGAAACTCTTATAGCAGCAATTAATGGTTGTGCTGAGCAATTTGCTATGTAAGGGACTTAGAAACTGACTGGTGATTTCAGTCACAGAGAAAGGGTCCACCTGAATTTTCTGTCACTGCTCACAATTGGCAGCACTGGTGAGGATATGAACTTAAAATGTGGTATTTGGATTTTTTCATTTTTAGAAGTATGGAGCATCTGGGGTAACACTTTTGTTCTGCAGGGAGCTCCACTCATACTGGTAAACCAACCTAACCAATACTTCTTCAGTGGCAGAAATCAGGGAGAAGAATTTTAGCCAGTATTCATGTGGCAGAATTGAGCTCCAAGTGTGTTTGCCATCCTAGTCTGAGAGTCTTTTCCAGAGGTATATTAGGCCTTGATATGTGTTCTACCAGACAACCTGAGCTTTGCCCACAGTGGTTTTTTTCTTAAAAAAAAAAAATATCTAATTATTTTAGAATAAATTAAAGAATCAAATTTTAACTTGAGAAATAAAACAATCCAGGTGTTTTTGTGTGCTCATTTTGCAAGTTTGATTGTAGACAACAGTTTGCAATTTGTGCTCTTGGATTTCAGCAAATGATGTGAAAGCGTTGCAGACTCGGGAGAAGATTCCCCATTTCACGATTTGAGATTTCCTAAATATTAAAAACATTTTTAAAAACTTTTTAGTGCCATAAGGTAGCAAAAATATTTTGTAAAATCTGATTGATTTCTGTAGGAAATGCTCCTCCTCTCACCCTATTCTCCCCACAGCTGGATGGTTTGGAAGGGTTTCTTCCATTCCTCTGTATGCTTAAGGGGTCTTAGATTTGTATTGGGAAAGTTGTTTTAATCATTTTACAGTTGCTGTAAGAAAGAAGAAAGAATCTGAAATACTCTGATGGCAATTGATGCCATCTTCCATCCCATTTTTGTATCCAAAGGCTTGGAACTTGGAGAGTGCTTTAGCATCTTAGGGACATATGTTTATCAGAAATTGTTTTAAGAAACTGCTTATCAGGACCTTGGCAGGAGCCAGAGCTCTGTTTTAACTTCCCTTACTGTGGCCTGGGCTCATCCTCCCCCAGGAGCTGCCTGCGCATTTGTGAGACTTCATAAACAGGAGAAGAGCACAAGAGGACACTGGTTTCAGACTGAACATGGGATGAGGCACTATCCTGCCCCTCTATTATTTAAAAGGGATGATAATGACATTGCAATGATTTGGCTTCAGTGTGATTTTTTTTTTCTTGTCTTTTACATCTTAAGCTGCAATGCACCTGGTCAGGAAAAGGCATTAGCCTGAGCTTAACATCCATTTTTGTTCCAGAAGTAGCTGAACACTTTTCTGAAGAATTTTGTTGTGTTTTTGAAAGCCTGTGTGCAGAGCAAAGAAAAATTGCCCACTGAGTGAAAGGAAAGGCTTTTTCCATGAGGGAAAACTTCATATAGAAAGAGCTGCCCAGTGCAGCTTGGACACTGGGACTTTGAAACTTTCTGTGGGACTTTTTCTGTTCCCGTTTCTTGGGTAATTCATGCTAGAGAGTCTCTTTCTAGCTTTGTTCAAAACTCACAACTGTGCCTGTCCTTGAGTGTGCTTTGAGAGTGCTGCTTTGGCTTTGATGATGGGCTTTTTTTTCACGTAAACTCAGAGGAAAAACCAGCTGCTTTTGCATTTAAACACCCCTAAAAGTCCACTGGGGTTGTTTTTTTTGGGGTGGAGGGGAGGGGCAAGGGGGTTGCGGGATTTTTTGGCTGGATTTCTGGGGGTTTTTTTCACATCAAGAGAAAGCACCCAGCACTTCAAGATGCATTCCTGCTTTTAGATGTCTTTGCAGCCCTCCTTCCTCAGCAGAGCCCACCCTGTCCCTGAGCTTTCTCATGGCTGTGTTGTGGTGTGCAGCCTGGCTCTCATCCCACATAATCAAAGTGTCACTGAACTGGCTATTTCCAGCTGCCCATGTGTTAGGCAGCAGCATGCCAGGCTGTTGTCACCTATAGCTGACACCAGCATACTTGGCCTTTAAAAAAGAAAAGTTGAGAAGAGCTGGGAAAAGTGCTGACAGCAGATAGCTCACCAGCATGTGAGTGTGTGGCAAAGAGCAGATGTCAAGGCAGGTGGAAGAGGGAAGCTGCCTCCCCCATGCCCCTGCTTGACTGGAGAAGCAGTTTTATTCATTTAAGGCAAAATAGGCCATGTTAGCTCAGTTTTATGTCAATGCCATGTGCTAAAGCTGCCTCTGAAAGGCACTTAGGCAGTGCAGGTGAATGATGCAGGTTAGTGCTTGGAAGAGAGCCTGGGAAGCATTCTGTCTGTGAGAGGATGGCTGGCTGTGCTGGGGTGTCTGGCCCTGGCAGCCCTCTCCATGTAATGGCAGAAAACCACAGTGAGTCGATGTGAACATGAAGGCACTCTCATTTCTGCTTACTTCTGCAGTGCTGCAGCAATGTCTTTGGAAGCAGCAAGCCTTGTAAGGGGTTGTGGAGCCTGATGTGACTGTGAAAAAAGTAAATTATTGGGGTGGTATTTCTGCCCCTCTGATTGGAAAGTTCATGTGTAGTTCTGCACCTTCTTTGGCCTGTGTTATTCTGGTGGGAAAGGCTGTTTAATGAATCCAGTAATTATGTTGCATTTGGAAAAACCCTGCTCCTAATTAAAAGTTGAAATAGAGTAATCTAACTCTTCCCACTGAAATCCCGAGCTCGAGGATCAGCTGCAGGGGTTTTCTTTTAGGAGGACTACATTTTGTTGTTCTCTTTTCTGCTGAGGAAATAGTACATTTTTCTCTGAATTCAAAGCTGAGGCTTGCTGCTTGGAATGACATTGGTAGCACCCCTGGCTCTCCTTCAAATACGATGCTCACCAAAATTTGTTAAGCCAGAAGTTTTCTTCTGTAGGTGTTTCTCCGGGAGTCCTTGGAACACAAGTTGGAGAAACAGCGAGAAGTGGAAGTCACCAAGGCAGCAATGATTATCCGAGCACACATCTTAGGTTATGCAGCCCGGTAAGTGACTAGATGAGAGTATTAATAGTAAGGATTTGAAATAAATGGATGAGTTGTCAAGAAGTTAAATCCTTCTGACACAATTCTCTACTTTTCTTAGGGGCCAGGCATTCAAATCCTGTAAGTGGCTTTTGAAAATAGCAGCTGAAAATACCCATGAATAACACAAAGTTTGAATTGTTTTAATATAATGAATTGGACAGTACAGAAATTTGGAGGTCAGCCAGTATCCATCTGATTGTATCATGGCATGTAGCATGGTAGGAACTCTAGCTGGATGGCACCTAGTGGGGCTGCTGCCCCAAGTTACCAGCTGAGATCCTGATTTATCTTTGCTTTCTCATGGTAAGAAAACAGAAGGAAAATAAAACTAATCCATTTGGGTCTTGGAGAACCAAGACATTATGTTACTGATTAATGTTTCACTTGTTTACCTGGCTTCATGCCTTATCTGTTAGGTGGACTTGTTCATCCCCTCTGTTTATTTCTCTGCTTTTTATACAAGTCAGTTGAGGACAGTTTAAGGAAGCTTGTTTGCATAATGAGGTAATTTCTTTTCATGTGCATATTAGTCCTGTTCTTACGTTCTGGCCAGTATGTTTCTTAAAATCTATATCCCTTTTTTAATGACACCTCTCCTGCTATCTATGGTCTTTCTTTTCAGAGATGTGGGATGACTATATGTGTTTTTTCTCTGCATGTGCATACACACGGAGAACTGTCTTTTTAGCATCTCCTTGGCAGGGGCATAAGAACATGTAAGACGTGCATTTCTTTAATGAAGACACACACAGTGCTGTCAAGAAATGAGAGAATCTTGCTTCTCAATGGGAGAAGAAAGTGAGCAACAGTGGGGAAACTATCTCAGAGCTATAATTATCATGGGCTCGTTACTGCAGGTCACCACGGCAAGATCCCTCACAACTGTTTCATTAGAAATTTGCTTCTTTTTTTCTCCCCTCAGAAAACGGTATAGAAAGGTTCTCTACTGTGTGGTTGTGATACAGAAGAACTACAGAGCATTCAGTGGTAGGAAGAAGTTCCTGTGCCTGAAGAAAGCAGCCATGGTCCTTCAGAAGCAGTGGCGAGGCCATCTTGCTCGGCGTCTTTACAGGGAGCGACTGGAGGAGAAGCGGAGACAAGAGGAGGAAAGAAGAAAAGAGGAGGAAGAAAGGTGCAGTCTCTGTCTTACATCACTCTCCTGCGTGTGCCATATTAGGTGTTGGTCTGAAAGCCTTCATTTCAGGCTATTCTTGAACAAGTGATTTTAGAAACCTTGCTGATTTTGCTGAAAGACGCACGTAGCTATCATAGTAGTTTCATATTCACAAACATATTCGTGGGGATCTTATTTTTGGCTGTCTTTTCCAGGTGGCAGATGATCTCTGTAAGCTGAGCTATTGCCCTAGCAAAGGAATGTGATGAGCTTATGTTGAGCTTAATTGACTGACTTCTTTTCTTCACTCACTTTTAGGGAAAGACAAAGGCAAGAAGCAGAGCGTCTTGCCCAGCAGGTAAATGATATTCTTAATGCTTTTAGCCACCCTGTTTATTTGAGTATCTCAACCCAGCAATTAAAAAAATAAAAAGTACCTGTAGCATTAAAACTAAACTAATTGCAGGAGCTGGCAGATAAAGCCAAAGGAAACTCAGTATAGTTGTTTGCATGGAAATTTCCTTCACCTGATGCTTCATTTAATTTCCAGAAAAGTTTGCATTTTCTGCACATATTTGGACTTCCTCTCCTCAGCTATCTCTGAGCAAATGTAATCATGCTTTAATTTTTTTTTCTTTTTCTTTCCTTTTCATTTCTTGCTGATATGAAGGTAGGGCTCCTTTTAAATGAATGAGCATGGTGGAGTATAGTGCTTTAGAAATAAATTTTTAAAAAGAATCTTGCATTTAGGGGCCCAGTTTATTTTGTTTCCTTTTGTTTTTATGCAGGCTGAAGAAGAGAGAAAGAAGCAGGAACTGGCTGCCATTCAGAAAGCCCAGAAGGAGGCAGAGCTGAAGCAGGAGGTGGAGAAGCAGAAAGAAAGCAGACAGGTGGAAGAAATCCTGCGTCTGGAAAAAGAAATCGAAGACCTGCAGCGTGTGAAGAAGCAGCAGGAGCTGTCCTTGACAGAGGCCTCATTACAGAGGCTGCAGCAGCGTCGAGATGAGGAACTCCGGCGGCTTGAGGATGAAGCGTGTCGAGCAGCCCAGGAGTTCCTGGAATCTCTGAACTTTGATGAGATTGACGAATGTGTCCGAAACATTGAGAGGTCTCTCTCTGTGGGCAGTGGGTATCCTGCTGAGCTGGCTGAACAGACTGGAAATGCCTGCGGTGAAAAGCCCAATTTTAACTTCAGCCAGCCATATCCTGAGGAGGAGGTAGATGAGGGCTTTGAAGCTGATGATGATGCATTTAAGGATTCGCCCAACCCGAGTGAGCATGGCCATTCTGATCAAAGGACCAGTGGCATCAGAACAAGCGATGATTCCTCAGAAGAGGATCCTTATATGAATGATACCGTGGTGCCAACAATTCCTGCTGCTAGCGACGCCATGGTCATACCTCCTGCCCATGACACAGTGAGTCTCCACAACTCTTCAAGTGGCGAATCCACGTACTGCATGCCAGAAAATGTATCCTGCAGACCCCCAAATTCTGTGGAACTTATTTCTCCTGACGGAGACTATGATTACGACCAAGACGATTACGAAGATGGTGCTATCACTTCTGGCAGCAGTGTGACCTTCTCTAACTCGCACAGTAGCCAGTGGTCACCGGACTACCGGTGCTCAGTGGGGACATACAATAGCTCTGGAGCATACCGGTTCAGCTCTGAGGGAGCTCAGTCTTCTGTAAGTAGCGTTGTTTTTATTACCTAATAATTGATAGGTGTTTTCTGATTATTTTTTTCCCAGCTGTTCAGCTGTAGACTCACCGTAGCTGTTCTTAGAAAACATTGTGTAGCGTGATTGGCTCAGAGCACCTATGGAAATAGTGGTCTGTTGCCATCTAGATGCCGCTGCGATGAGTGCATTAGAGTTAGAGCAGCTCAGATGCTGTTTGCAGTCCTGGGCTTCTGCACACATGTGATTTTAACTGCTTTAATGCAGAACTGTGTGTTACTTGGTGAGGAGCTCAGTGCACAGCAAAGTTCTTCTCTGTGCATGAGTTTGGAGTTGGGGTACCAGGTAGCATGTTGGGGAATTGATTTCAGGAAAACCAAATTTATTTATATGTGCAAGTTGCAAGAGTATTGAACAATGAGATGCTTGCAGAAGTCCCTGACATCCAGGTGTTATTTTGAGATTATTTGGAGAGTAAAGTTCACACAATGGCAAATGCTTAAATTATTGAGGCAGAGACACACATTCTGCAGAGCAATTTTTCAGTGCTGTTTACTGAGTATACAGTGGGGTTTCCTTCTACAAATATTTTTGAAAGAATATGGTTTCTTCTACCACTCATCCAGTGCTTCTGTGAGACTGTCTGATTGGGAAAGTGAAAAGGTATTTCAGCAACACTGACTTGTTTAGAAGGAAAACTTTAACAACAGAATATCTTCTGCATTTGAGGCAGTGATAAGTAGTCAAAGAGCCGTCGTGGGTGTTGGGACAAGTTGACAGTTCTTGCCTGAGAAAAAAGCACTTTTAGTGTTTTTTGTTGAGGATGCCTTCCTGCTGCATGACTCTGGATGTGTGTCAGATACAGAACAGAAATTCTGACTTTCTGGGGTGAGGGTGGAGGAAAGCTAGTACCACAGCTTGTGCAAAATTTCTTTTTCAATACTTCTGTAAGCTGTTCCCCACAGCACTTCAGTGATCGGGGCAGGTAGCACAAGGTAACGTATCCTGACCATACTGTTGCAAAGGGATAACTTTCCTGAGCATCTACAAAGCTTTTTCACAGATTGTTGTGTAATCAAACAGCTTAAGCTGCAACTTACTACAGTGTACTCCTTCCTTTGTTAGCTGGGTGAAAACTAATGAGGAATCATGTCCTTCCAATACATGATAACTGTTTTAGCTAGAGACTTCTAAACTAACTTTGTCTAAACTCTTTCCTGAGAAATTATGACCTTTTTTTTCCTTTCTTGTGTAGTTTGAAGACAGTGAAGAAGATTTTGACTCCAGGTTTGATACAGATGATGAACTTTCCTACCGGAGGGATTCTGTCTATAGCTGTGTCAGCCTGCCCTACTTTCACAGTTTTCTGTACATGAAAGGTACTGAATCAGAATTTGCTAAACAGACAAAATAACCAGAAATATTTATTGTATATTACACTCTGGTTCCTGTAGAGTTACACTATTTTCTTATTTTTTCAAAGGGTGGTGGAAAAGTGACTTTATTTAATTTGCGCTCTTCTCAAATTATTTGCAGTGGCTTACATCTAGCAGTGTTTTTCCCCTCTGCAAAAGTATAAGTACAAAAAAAACAAGTCACAAAGTGAAATTGTACCAAATCTGCTGATTCCTGCTCTCAAAACCTTGTAACACAGACAGCATTCTACAATGCAGACCAATTTTACTGACCTTAGTAGAATTTTGCTTTGGATCTGGAAGACATGACAAAGGTTCCATGTAGCAAGGGGGTGTAAGAGACTGAAAGAACATACACAGGAGTTCTGTGGTTAAAATTCTTGGATTTATCTTCTGATTGATAGTAAATTATAATCTAGATGAATCCTTGTATGATTTCATATAGTATACCTTATTTTCCTGGAGTAGGAACAGTCATGAGTCTACACACCACAATGTTCGTGTGAAAAATAATGCATTCCACAGTAGCATGGCTTTTACTTTCTGACGTAGCTGGCAGTCACTTTTTGTGGAATGACAGGAGCATATTGGTTTGGTTAAGGTTTTTATGACTGTGATGTAACTCCAGTGCAAGATGCATTGCCTACTCTATGGCCACACTTTGTTATGACCGAGCTCACACTGGTGTATTTCCTACTCTAAACACAGCTTTGTCAGGTTTTGTGGTTTTGAGTTAAACATCATTACCTCCTAATAACTTGGTGAGAGGAAAGCTTAATGCTAAATTTTTTTTAGATTATCACTGAAACATATTGAAAACTGTCTTAAAGATCAGATAGTCATGTGCAGCAAGACTTTTCAGTAATTTGTATGTTATGTATACGTCTATGTAATATATATATATAAAACATTTATTTTTGTAATACAGAGACTTACTACAATTTATAATTTAAGGGTGTTTAGATTGACAACAATATTGGTGGCCATAAGGATATGCAAAAATGAGGTTTTGTGGCTTACAGCAGAAAGTCATTTTAACTGCAGTGTTGTTGGTCAGCACCTTCCAGTTTTGGTGAGGTCACAGCTTCTATTTTATAATACAGTTGTTTGTTTTAACTGCATATAAACCCACATTTGTCTCTCTTGCCAGGTGGCTTAATCAACACATGGAAGCGACGCTGGTGTGTCCTGAAAGATGAGACCTTCCTGTGGTTTCGTTCTAAGCAGGAAGCCCTTAAGCAGGGTTGGCTTCACAAAAAGGGGGGTGGATCATCTACGCTTTCCAGAAGGAACTGGAAGAAAAGATGGTTTGTTCTCAGACAGTCCAGGCTGATGTACTTTGAAAATGACAGTGAAGAAAAGCTAAAGGGTGCCATGGATGTCCGAACTGCCAAGTAGGTTTATATGGTTTTACGTTAGCCATGGTTCCTTCTGAGTACTTCTTGGGGCTCAGTCTGGGAAGGTATCGAGTGCCCTGCCTACAAATTGTGTGAATGCAAGCATGAGAGTGTGTGTGGTGAAGTTAGTGAAAGCAAGTGTTGTCCTTAGTTGGCTCTCTCTTAAGTCTAGAGAGTGCTCCAGAGCTAAGCCAGTGCCAAATACTTCAGAAAACTGCTGCTGTAATGAACCCATCTATGCTTTCTCCCAGACTAGAGGCCCTACTTAGTCTGTAATGATTCCCAAGGCAATTTGGGGCATGTTGCCAAGTCTGTAGCTGCAGGCAAACCCAGAATGAAGAGGGTGGAATTAATAGGCCCCAAATATATTGAAGTTCGCATGGGTCAAAGCTGAATCTTCTGAATCTTTTTTTCATGCTTTAAATAATTATGGTAGTGTAGGAAAGTATTTAAAATGCATATATTCATTGAAAAAACAAAATTACTAAACCTAATAACTTATGTCTTGTTACCTGAAGTTCCTTGTGCCTAAGAATTTTACGCTTCCTGAAACATGCATAAAAGCAGTTTTCTACTGGACGGTATTTGTCCTTCTAAACAATCTAGGATTATCTACCTAATTTAAAAATTAGGGTGTGCTAACATTAGTAGTCCCATTTCTCTATAAAGTGTACCTAAGCTTTCATCCCAAGCAGAGAAAAACAGAAATGGTTTCTAACACTCAATTCTACTCTGTGCCTTGTAATCTGCAACTACCCAATTTATTCTGTTACTTTAAGGGAGCTTAAACTAAATTGAAATCTTAGATTAATCTTTTCTTTGGCAGTCCTGGCTTGAGCCTGATTTCAAGTAGTACAGAAAATAGTTTCAGTGAGAATCCTGACTTGCTCTTGAAAAACCAATGGCCTGGTGGCTTTCAAGTAAATCTCTGAATAAAAGCTGAAGATCCTACCATATTTTTTTTGTTAAAACTGGATTTGACTCTGTCTCATGTACCATAGCATTTATTTAGCATATTTTTATAATATGTTCATTCAGTAATTCTTTTTTTTTGTCATTACCTCATTGTTTCATTGGCTGTGCCTTGTAGAAGTTCTTTGCTGCATAAAAAATTAAAAATAAAAAAAAAATTAAAATTAAAATTGTCAGACAAAGGTTGTTGAACCTAGTTTGAGCTGTAGGTTCAGTCAATGACTATTTGTGTATAAACTAGGTAGAAGAAAGGGTACATGTATATAAAGAACTGTGTGTCATAAGAAATAAACAATAGCTTTTCTAGATAATGTTAATATTTACTGAATGCATTCCTAACCTATAATGCAACTCACATATTTCACCACTCTCTACTAGGGACCCTGTTCAATTTTTAAAATCTCAAGCTGAGTTACTTAAAACACAGAACAGGGAGGTACTCTATTGGACACTGTTACTGGGTGGGAAGGAATCCAAAATGAAGAAAACAATACAGAATTACAGCTTTTTCTTTTGATAGCAGATAGGTCATCCTCCTTAGTCTGACAAGCAGAGCTTGCATATATTGTTAGTAGGACAGAGATTTATGAGAATAGTAAGGCTGATAAGGAAATATAGCCAGTTAAGGAAATAATGAACTTCAGACAAATACAGAAGAACAGCAAAAAGGAAATTAAGTTTATTTCTTAAGCCACAGGAAAATCTAATAAAATACTTTAATTATTGCTTAAAATCTTCACAGTTGTTTTTATATCAATAATTAAATTTCCAAACTAAAAATTAGAAATATGTAATTTTTCAGCAGATGAGTGCTTAACTTTTTCTGGAAGTCATGTTTGGAATTGTCTTTATGCTGACTCACAACCACACAGATTCACTAATCCAGGTTTTGCTTGCTTTCAGTTTTCAATCTTCAAGAGCTTTCTTTTTACCGCTCCAAAAAACACTTTGTTATGCAGTCAGTTCAAAAATATATCCATTTCTCAACTCAGTTATCTTTGCCTCTCTTGAGGTTTGATGATGCATTGCTTTTTCTTTAGTTCTTCGTAAAATGGTAACAGAATAGTCAATTTGGTATAGTGACATTCATAGTAGTTTGAATATTTGTACTGTGTAGGCAGAAAACACAGCTGTAGTTCAGTGAACTAATACTCTGTCTGATAAATCATGTTGTGAGTCTTGCAAATGAACCTGATGAAGACTGACTGCTGTTGTAAGTATCAGTAGTTTGTGAGCTTCTCAGCAGGACAGAGTTTTTTCAAAATGTTGACAATCTGTAGTGCTCAATCTTGGTGTTTTTCTTTTTTCCAGAGAGATTGTTGATAATACAGGCAAAGAAAACGGTATTGATCTAATAATGAGTGATAGGACCTACCACTTAATTGCTGAATCTCCTGAGGATGCAAGGTATGAAAATCATCAGGCCTATCTTCTTTTCCTTATCTTTTCCTTTTTAACCTCTACGCCATTCTGACTTCGGCTTGTCACTAATTTGTTTGACCACTGTCACAAAATATTCAGGCTGTGTTAAACATGTTACATTTAACATGGTTTTTGAAAGACCTGCTGAGGAGAAAACCTTGTGGCAGACAGCTACTGGGAAGAGTCAGATTGCCAGTGAAAATTTGCCCAGAATTTGGCTGTTATCCATGTGTTACTGGCAACTTTCTGAAACAGAGCTTGTCTGTAGAGAGGCAGTCATTAGCCACTGATGTTTGGCTTGTGGATTACCCTCCTGTGTTTAGCTGCATCGATCAAATCAATATTTCAGACCTTGTAGTCTGGCTGAAATGAAGCATTTTGTTCTCAGGGGTGGGATCTGTTTGTCTAAGCAGAGCCTAAAATTTTTTCAGATAGAAGTTGTAATGCAGTCACTGTATTTTAGAGCAAAAGCATATTCATGTCAGAGGAGTGTGTAAGAGAATGCTTCCCTTTCTACATATTTAAAAGGGTCTTGCTTTTGTTGCTATAGGATCCATATCTAACCATAGGGGGGGAGGCAGTAGGTGAGGAGCAAGTCTGACTTGTCAGATCAGTTGTAGAGCATCTTTAAAAATAAAAAATCCCTGTGCTACAGTTCATGCAAGATAATAATATGCTTGCCTATAAAAATCAAGCATTTAAATAAAGTTAACTTAGTAATCAGAGCTTATTACCCATTGCCTTGCTGCCCCAAGGCCAGAATACAGGATGCCTTTGTCAACATCACTTGAGCTACTTTGCTCAGAAGCCTCAAAAGTTGTTTGGTGTTCTGTTCTTTGTAAAGGTAGAACACCTTCTTGTGTCACAGGACCCTGAGTACAGATGTAGATGTAGCAATGCAAAATCTTTTCTCCTTTTTTTAGGCATCCTTAAAGTTATCCTTGAAATAACTTAGGACCTTTCTAGCAGTTACTATTAAGATTCTTGTGGGATGTAAGCATGTTTTAAAACTAAGGCATGGCTAAAGTCTCTTCTACCAGACGTGTACATGCCCTAGGGACCAATAAGCAATTATCAGCACACAGACTTGTCTATTGCCATGCATCTCCTTCATTTCTTTCTTAAAGATGGAGGAGGAGACACTGCACACTCTTGTTGTGTATAGTACGAATAACAAACCAGCCAGATTAAATTACCTTTTACCAGTGTATTTCATGTTTCTTTTTTCTCACTCAATGCAGAGACTTAATGAGGGAGATGTGTAAGGATCTGCAGACAGGCTTAAGTCAAAGCCTTGTTAACAAAGCCTTGTGAAGTATGAATCATTGGGCTGTGTTTGGTCTGCATCTGCAATTGAAAAAATATTTTGTACCTGGGCTAGATCAGGATCTGGGGTTGCTTTTTGTTCAAATGAAGGGAAAAACCAAGGAAAACACGGCACAGGCCCCCAAAAGATGAATTACTATTTTTGATTATGGAAATGTATTTGAAGAAAGAAGTAATGCTTCAGTGGGCAGGCATTGCTGAGGGTTTGTTCCTTTGAAATCCCTAGCATGTCTTTTTCCCTACTTGTGTGTCCTGGGACTCAGCTGAAAGACAAAGGAGGTCCCAAGAGGGAAGAAAGCAAAAGTAAAGTCTGCCTTTGTCGTTTGCAAAGTGCCATGATTCATTTCATTTTCATTGTTTACACAAAGATTAAATGAAATCAGGAAAACTCTGAATTGTTCTTTAAAATCCATCCATAAATTATCACTAAATGTGCATACAGTGCTATGAAGTCTTTTTTAAAAAATTGAAATAGAAGTTTCACATTTAAATACATTTGCAATTCCTGAGCCCAGAAAGGAAAGCTGAATTTAATTTATGGGAATTTTTTAGTAGATGAGGCTTAGTTTTCTTCAGTTTCTTTACTTTCTTCAGCTGGTGGTTCCTCCTCTCTAGATGACAGCTTCCCTCCTTTTTTAGTGGCATTGCCTTACATCCAGCAAAGTGTTAAGCACAGCCTCTCTGTGGGTGTCTGAGTCTTAAAAAAAGAATCAGAACTAAATATGTTCTCATCTGCTTTATGGTCTGGCACTCTCAATCTTTGTTTCTCTTCATTGCTTGCACTGTTTCTAATAAAATCGTAAGCTGATAAAATGGATTTAGGATATGGCAGCGATGGTACTGTTTGACAGCCTACACAGTTTTTCTCAAGCTATTTTAGGAGCTCCAGAAATGTACATTTTGGGGAACAGTTGGCTTCTGAATGCTGGAGTTAAGGAGGCAGCTCTTTAGTGTCCTAGGCATAAATTCCATGACTAAAAGCAATTGCAGGAAAGATAACTCCATATTTAAGTCCAGTAGAAACACTGCATGTGTTTCCTCAACCCCATGGTGGCCGAGGAGCCTCTGCTGGAAAGTGAGGAGTCTGTTTTAAAGGCTGGGCTTTTGAGCCCTTTGAAAACTTGGCCCCAGGTGGTTTTCATTAGAATGGCAAATTCATATCTCAAAGAATGGCATTCAGGAACCTGTTGAACGGGCCAAGATCTGCCCTCAGATTTCAATGGGATTCCTTCAAGCAGTTGAGCTTTATCATATACAAGTGCCAGAAGGATAGAGGTTTCCCAGAAGCAGAAGGTGTGGTTGGAATTAAATCCATCTGCAATTGCTGCTCAGGACTAGGGGCTGAAGCGCTGGAAACCTCTCTGCCACTTTCCCGTTGTGGATATACAAAGTACCACTGGAGTGGCACAGATTTGCTCGTCCTTCCAGCAGCTGGATTTTTCAGTGCTCCATAGACAACAAAAACTGTAGAGCTATTTGCTTGGGGGTTTTATTCTTTTTTTCCCTCTCAGTTGTGCTTCTACAGAGAGCTCAGTGGACTTGGGTGGTCTTTGCAGAATTATCACTGTAAGAAATTACTACCAGTCATGCTATCAGTGCAGCACAATTTATAATCTGAAGGTTGGGATTCCCATTAAAGGCTTTGTGAGTAGCTACTAATGTGTTTTATTCCAGATGAAATATGTGAATGTGTTACAAAGACACTCCAAGCACTCAGATGCTTCAGTATGCTTACAGCAGTTTTTCAGAGGTGCTACTTAGTGTACAAGGTACTTGTTGTCAGGAAGAAGGGAATGACACAACCTTGGACGGGAGATCTGGAGGGGCTTGCGTGCACCCAGTGTTACTTGAACTGACATAAAGCCTTGCTGCTTTTCTGCCTGTCGACAAAAGGAATCTTAAGCAATTTCAAAAACCTGCAGAACCTGCTAGATCTCTGCAGAACAAAGGTGACAGAAGGCTTGTGCAGAGCCAAAATTTTACTTACACTGCTGCCTTTCTCTCCCCAGCCAGTGGTTCAGTGTACTGAGTCAAGTCCATGCGTCCACAGAGCAGGAGATCCGGGAGATGCATGATGAGCAGGCAAATCCACAGAATGCTGTGGTAAGTACACATCTGAAGAACTTTTCAAACCAAATATTTTTAGAAAACAGGGGCACTGTGCTGGCCACAGCTTCTGAGTCACAGCCTAGTTTCTTTAAATGTGGTGGTAGCTGTGACACTGGCTAGAGCTTCCATGTCCTTGGTCCTGTAGCTGTACAAGGAGAGAGTGTGGCTTCTGATTCCTCTCCCATCATTCACCTTGATGAAAAATGACTGTTGGTTTTGGGAGTGTTTTTTTCTGGTCCACTTCCCTATCACATCACAGTGCATACTTGATTTTGAAATTTTGCAGAGATACTGTTAATTAGTAAATTAAAAACCCAGGAGTTAAAAATTTGAGATTTCTCTGATCCTGCATTTATCATTCTGTACAACATACATTGGTAATTAATGGAATACATTTGGAACCTAATATCAAGCAAAGGAAAACAAAAACTTCTGCTTAATGGCTTTAGAAGTTTATTTTGAGAGGGTGCCATTTATATTGGGATGCTGTTTTCAGTGAAAAATTCAAGAATGTTGGGAAGTATAGAAAAGAGCAGTTTTTGAGCTGCCTCCATCCTAACTACAAATAATCTTTTACTGGTTCTGTTCATCCAAGTCTCTTAGTTTTCCCCTCAGCAGTTTTAATGATTAAGAGAAACTGATGCCCAGACTTGCAGTTCATTTTGTTGGTCAAAGCTGCTTTTTCTTTCACGTGTCTCTCAGAAGAGTACTGTGAGTAATGTAATAGTGAATGTCTTCCTCATTTTCTGGTTGGATATTTGTTTATAGGGTACACTCGATGTAGGACTAATTGATTCTGTCTGTGCTGCTGACAATCCAGATAGGTAAGTCAGAACCATGCCTGGTGACTTTCTTTTTGTCATTTCTCTAGCCAAAATCAGACGCTTTATGCTTTAGTCTCTGTATTCTGCTGGCCAACCATGTATTGATGATTCATTATTGCCTCCCTTTTCATAGTACTAAATACCCCATGTTAAAAGATGGAATAGGAATGATGGTGCATTTTGTGGGGGCTTCAGTAACTTCTATGATACTGCTTCATACATGAGCTCTTCAGCTCCTAAAGTGATGCAAAACTGGAAGATTAAATATTTCTTTCATTTCTACGAGTAATGCTCCTGAAAAAAAGAATAGCTGATTTTTGAGTTCTTTAGTAATGTAGTAGTAGAAAAATTAATTTTAATTTTTTTTAATTTTTTTTTCTGTTCTGCTTCTCATTCATGAATGTTGTATTCTTCAGGGATGAAAATTATTTCCCCAGAATAAAAATTTCTTGTAACAAAGAAGAGAGTGTAGCATAAAAACAACAAAAATGTCAGGATATTCTTAGTTCTTGAACTACTAATGGTGTTTTGGGAAATAAAAAGTAAACTGGGTTCAGACTATGACTAGTTTATAAGGTTACTGGATGTGAGGTGTTATTTGAACTGTAGGGCTCACTTCAGTTTCTCCTCATTGTGTACATGTGTAAAACAGCTGGTTTTAAGTTAGTGCTTTGTCCTTGGCCTGCCAAAATACTGATACCAGAAATAACACTGAATTTACAAGCCCAAGTTTCATAAACAATACAACACAAATGTCCAGAGCTTTCACAATTTTAAGTTAGCATTTCTCCTGCATTAAGCTAATGCAACAAGTTAAGCATTTCTCTTATATGCATTTTTCACATGGATTTTTTAGTCTTGTGGGGGAATTTTATGTTTTGTTTTGGGCATTTGCTCCAGGATGAAAAATTAATGATAAAGGGTGAAAGAAAGCGTTGTAGGCTGAGGAACCTGCCTGTCTGATCCAGAGAGCCATAGCACACTTCACTTGGACTAGTTCTTCATGCTTCAGTGAATCCTGGTGTAGGACTGGGTAAAAGCCAGACTCTCATTAAAAATAGATTGTATTCTCTGTGAATTGGGTTGCACTGCATTAAAAATAAAAGAATCCGTGTTCACATGCTGCTTTACTATAGACCTTTGTATACTGTAGTTTGTTTTAGCTAATGTAGCTACTGAAGCAGACACTAAATAGATCTGACCCTGAAACAGTTCTGATTCACATCCAAAGCTGATTAAAGATTGGAAGTTCTTCTCACCGCAGATTTATTTTGGGATATGAAAAGTTGCAATTTAATGTAAACTTTCCCACCATTCGTAGCCCTCTCATTTTGGTGTGAATGTAACATAACTGAGTTTTTTCAAATGCTTAATATTTTTCTTTAGGTGATAAATAAATAATGCATTGGAGGTGGACAGTATTTGTCTGAATAGAAAATGCAAACAATGAACAGTTTTTATGGTTATGGGGAGTGAGATAAACAGTATGTATATTGATTATAAAGGCTGCTTCAATTGTCATTTATTTTCATAGACCAAATTCATTTGTGATCATCACTGCTAATCGTGTTCTTCACTGTAATGCTGACACTCCTGAAGAGATGCATCACTGGATAACCCTGCTCCAGAGGTCAAAGGGGGACACTAGAGTGGAGGGACAAGAATTCATTGTGAGGGGTAAGAACTGACTGGGCAGTAAAAAGTAAATAACATCCATTATGCTTTGAAGAGATTGTTCCCACAATACAATGTGGGTAATATGCCAACATGGTTAGTGTTGCAGCCTCATCTTTGCGTGGTGGAGTTTACTCACAAATTAATACAGCTGAAATTATATTCTTGCTGTGCCATGTAAGAAAACACTGTAATGATGACAAAAGTGTTTTTGTAAGATGACAGAATAATTCTTCTAGTGAAACATCAAAATTGAAAGGTTCTCATATTAATTTTATCTTTATAATTTCATTGTTTGGGAATTTTACTTGATGTTGTTTATTATGTGAGCTTATCAATTCACACAATGTTTTTGTTGTTGTTGAAAGTATACAACCAACTTTTAGCAACCTACTTTTGTCCAACTCTGTTCAAGAAAAAGAAGTGTGATACAAATTGTGTCCTTAACAGGATGGCTACACAAGGAAGTAAAGAACAACCCAAAGATGTCCTCATTAAAACTAAAGAAGCGTTGGTTTGTTTTGACACACAACTCTTTGGACTACTACAAGAGTTCAGAGAAAAATGCTTTGAAATTGGGTACACTGGTCCTGAACAGCCTCTGCTCAGTGGTCCCACCTGATGAAAAAATCTTCAAAGAAACAGGTAATTGTTTGCTCCTGTTCAAGTATGCCTTCTGTCCTTGTAGCTAGTAATGCAAGAAACAATGCATAAGAATATTTTAAATGGATTATTATGGGGGCAGTTCCATGAACAAATGGGTTCCAAGTCACTGAAGTGTTCTACAGGGTGTTACTGGGTGAAAAAACAAAAGTAGTGTATAGAAGAGTAAAATTTGTTCTCACCAACATTCAAATTATCACAGACTGACACGGCTACCAACTTGGTGTGAACACTTGTGCTTACACATCAAAGACCTGGGGAGAGACATGGGTAGCACTCTCTTCATACCTTATTTTTTGTGCTGAGGAACTCTTGAGGGCCAACATTGGTGGAGCAGGTATAGGGAGATCCAGAATAAGAGTCCAGTTTGTGGTAACCTACATATTACACCTGAGTCAGCTCCACTGTGCACTTTCAAAACTGGTTTTCAACTCGGAAGCGTCTGTTTGCAAATGAGAAGTGACTGTTGACAGTCCTGTATTATCTCATTGGGGTCACTGACACTTCAAAGAGGCTTTCACTAGTGAAAGATGAAACACATTTCCTTTTATTGGATCTGTTTCATAAAAAGCCTATACAGTGATGCAGAGAGAGAATTTGAACTGAAATGCTCTTTCTATCATAGTTTCCACTTCATTGGTGTAAAATTAATGACAGACGAGGTAGTTTGTGCTTTGTACCTGTTTGTAGGTATGCCACAGACTATGAGAGACTCCTGAGTAAAAAGCAACTCTGTCTCAGATTTTCCTGTTACACACAGGACTGGAGAAGTAGGGCCCACAAGCTACAGTGGAGCTAACAGTATTCTACAGTATCAACAGCGTTGTCTTGCAGTCATTTTTACTAAGATTACTGGGTAAAACAGGAGGCTGCATGATGCATAGTTGTAGTCTGAGGCTGCTCCTAGGCTTCTTTAAAGGAGAAAATCTCCTTTAATACCACAGTATCTATATTATGATACTTAATAACTCATACAGCTATAGTTCCTGAAAGACTGCCAGCATGATCTGGGATGCAGCAGTGGGTGTGTGCTGGGCTGCAGCTTGCATGCTGACCAGTTTTGCTGTTGTGCCAGGTTACTGGAACGTGACCGTGTATGGACGCAAACACTGTTACCGTCTCTATACGAAATTGCTTAATGAGGCGACCCGCTGGTCAAGTGCCATCCAGAACGTGATTGACACAAAGGCACCCATTGATACTCCAACTCAGCAGCTTATTCAGGATATTAAGGTGGGCACAAGCAGGATGGCGTGGGGTGAGAAAGAACGGTTGCTTAAATCTTTATTTTGGCTTTGCCATATTGGGTAATAAAGCAGAAAATTATGTTTTAATTACACGGTGACATGGACTAAAATTGTGAAACCTGAATGTACTCTCTGACCTGATAAAGGAATTTCTGTCTAAACAGTAGAGGAGCAAACTTTGAAGTGCAGCTTGGAGGGCAAGAGGGATAACTTTTTTCCATTAAAACAGTAACAAGTTTTACTGGTTTGTGTAACTTGACAGACATGGCTACACCTGGCAGTAGAGCACAGTGTGCAGGTTGATGAGTTAGCAGACGTGTTTGACTCTGTCCACAGTGAGCAGCACACCAGGATGTGGACTAGACAGCTCTTCTGGGGTTTTTTTTGTCATTTTGGTTCTTTTCTTTTTTTATGATAGCATGGGTTAAGGACCTCATACCTCTGTGTGATGAGAAAAATACTCATTTCATGCTTACTGTTTATGGTCTCATTGGAGACAGCGCATGCACAGCCAGAGAATGTCCTTCTGCAGCTTTTTGCTAATGTGCATTTAGGAGAGAGGATGATGATTCTCACAAGAGATCAAAAAAATAGGCAAGAGGGGAGAACTGTTACTGACCTTCTCCCTTAGAGTGCCACCCCTTCTCTCATGGAAAAGACATACTAAGTCCTTGGTTCCAAGACTATGAATGCTGTTTCTCAGAGCAGGAGAAATATATGGAAGTTCAGGACTGCTGGAAGACAGTGGTCACACATCTGTCAAACTTGGCCTAAGAGGAACAGTGAGAGCAGTATTTGGATGTTGGACTGGGTGTATCAGGTTTACAGCAGCACTTTTTCTGGACTGTTTTGTTTGGTAGCTCCTGCAATTTCTAACTGAAAGGCCAATTAGTTATGCTGGAGAAGTAATTTTAAATAAAACTTGAATACAGATGTCATAATTCCCATTAAGAATTATTGGAGTAAAAATGAAGATAAAATGAAAACACACTTCAAAAATTGTTATGATACTTCACACTACTTATGATTTTGGTGTCCTGCAGCTCTGCTGTAGTTTGGTTTTTTATGGCACAGATAAAACAAGCCCATCCAAGGCCTGAGGTTGGCAGGTACTAAGCATTCATGGCCCACAGCATGCCACAGCAGCCACAGCGCCCACAAGTGCATTTAGCACCAAATAGTGTTGGTAACACCGATTACTCAGTTTTTTACTACCAACCTAAGGGCACAAAGCATTGCATTATTCTAAAGCTGGACCCCAAATCCTGTTTTTTTTCTCACCCCAACAGGAAAACTGCCTGAATGCTGATGTGGTTGAACAGATTTATAAGAGGAATCCTATTCTCCGTTACACTCATCATCCATTGCACTCACCATTACTGCCACTGCCATATGGGGACATCAATCTAAACTGTAAGTTTTCCAATAATAGAACCACTTTTCCTTATGAAAGACTAAACCAGAGGATGGAATTTTTAAGTCTACAGTGAAGTAATGGTAGGCAAAATACATGTTTATAATACAAATAGACAAGTTTCCCCGTGCTCTTTTGAGAATAGCAGTTTGCCTAGCATAGAGCCATGGGCTTGTGGTGTCCCTGCAAGAGCGTTACAGAAGGGAAGGTTGCTATTGCTTTCAGCAACACAGCTAAGAAGACTGAGTTTGAAAAGTCTTGCACTGAAATAAGCAACTAAACCCGATTCATTCAGTCTCCTTGAATCATATTCTCCTCCTCCAATTACTGTTGCTTCCTACCCCATGTGGGAACCTGCAGCAGCCACAGCTTCCAATTAACAGATGTACGTTTTATCAGATGTGATAGGAATCCTTATTTATGGGAAAAAACATTTATGAGTGTACATGGTTTTAAAAAGTAATGCTTGTTTAGTCCTGAAATGAGTGTAATCATCTCTTTTAATATTCTTGATTCAAGCACTAATTTAGAAGTCTCTTTTGAATGAATGGTTCAGAACTATTGATGATTGCGAACTTGGTGTTCTTAAAAAGGATTTGGTTAATTTAGTTTGCAACTGCATATTAAACAAAATATTACTCAGACCACAAGTTTCATCCATGGGAGGAGGGTGGGAGGTTAATATGGAGTGTGATATGGCACTTCAGCAGCGTGACTTGCTCAGGAAGAAAGACTATCCATCACAAAAAATTGTTGAGGCCAGCAGCAGATCTGGAGGCTTCGCAGACCTTAATTTGGACATGGTTAACTTCTATTCGTGAGAAAAACCCGTGAGAAGAAAAGAAATTAGTTTTTACCCATGAGAATGTAGTATCAACAGAAGCAAGAAAGTTAAACAATAGAAGGAGAAAAACAGCAACATACCTGCACCTGTTATTTTTCTGAATGCTTGAATGCTTATGCCATAGGTAGCCAATGACAATATGTTATAGTTAATAATGGCCAATGAGTCTATTGTAGTAGTTTAGCAGCCAATGAATATGTAACACAAATGATAACATACAAAAGGTGTATAAAAGAGGCTGCTTTGTTTAATAAATGGTTTTTTGCCCTTTGTCCGAGGCACTGTCTGTGTGTGTTGTGACCGCCCCAAGAGTGACAAAAAATGATCAATCAAGATACACCTTTTCAGTTATTAAATTTGGAACAAATCTCAATAGCAAAATAGCTCATAAAATGAGTTTGCATCATACATTTGAAGTGGAAAATAGAGATTCTAATATCCTGCATAACAAGGGTGTCAGAGTAGCATTAGGCAATTTCCACATTAAGCCTGAGTGCTTTTTCTTTCATATCTCAATCTAAGCTCATCTCTCCTAATATTTCTTTTGCAGTGCTGAAAGACAAAGGCTACACAACTCTGCAGGATGAAGCCATCAAGATATTTAATTCTTTACAGCAGCTGGAGTCTATGTCTGATCCCATCCCTATAATCCAAGGTATCCTCCAAACAGGACATGATTTACGACCTCTCCGAGATGAGCTCTACTGTCAGCTCATCAAGCAAACCAATAAAGTGCCTAACCCTGGGAGCGTGGGGAACCTCTATAGCTGGCAAATACTCACCTGCATGAGTTGCACATTTCTGCCTAGTCGCAGCATCCTCAAATATCTCAAGTTTCATCTCAAAAGGTAAGAACCTTTGAACTATTAAAGCACCACAACTTGTACCAGTATTTAGACATCTAGAAGCGAGACTTGAAGATGTATTCCCTTAGCAAACTGGCTATATCACTACACTATGCCAAATAGTGAATCTAAAAAGAAAATGTTGTAGGAATAGTGTGTATGAGCTGGTCATATGGATGGAATTGCACTCATTTGAAGAATCAAGCAAAATGCCACAAAGTTGAATGCACAATTGGTTAATGTTGGCAAAAGGGGCACTTCCTGTAACTGTATAAACTTAAACAACTTGCAGCCTATACCCTCATTCTCAACGGTCCAAACCAACCTGTTAAAAATTCTTCATCCCACTTACCTTAATTTTACGAGGTATGCATCATGCACATAAAAGAACAGTATCATATTTAAAGATGTATTTGAGGTACAAACTTATGATCGCAAATCTAATGTTAAAGTATTAGTGAACATTAAATAATAATAAATCATTGTTGGCAGTTCAGCATTAACCAGAATGTGGAGTTCCTTTTGCTGTGATGCAATGGAAGAATGCAGAGTGTGTCATTAGGAAAGTTAGTCCACCAACAAACTCAGTAATTTAAAAGCTTTGTCTGTACTTGGAGCATGTCAATTAAAGAGTGTACTGGATACAGAAATAGTCCCAGGGGAAAAAAATTCTCAAATAAGCAAGCTTCACAGACTGGCAGCTTAAAGTAATAAACTTTGTCTCACAGGGTTCGTGACCAGTTTCCAGGAACTGAAATGGAGAAATACGCACTTTTTACTTATGAATCTCTGAAGAAAACCAAATGCAGAGAGTTTGTGCCATCACGGGATGAAATAGAAGCACTGATTGGCAGGCAGGAGATGACATCCACAGTTTATTGCCATGGTGGGGGCTCCTGTAAGATTACAATCAACTCACACACTACAGCTGGAGAGGTGAGAGGTGGTGACAAAATGTCTCTGGAGCAAGATTAGTGTGCCCCTTTATGTGCCAGTCCAAGGCAGCAGTAGTGTTGCACTTTGGAAGTACTGGGGCTTTCTCTGCCAGTGTCTCCTTTCCGGGAAGGAAAGGCTTGCAGTGCTGTCCCTCCCTGCAGTATGTTCTGGAGAAGTCCCTGCTATAAAAACTGTCTTTGTGCTGCAGAGGATTACCCAACTGTAGTTCCTTCTTACAGGAGGAATTACAGGAAAGACTAAGCAGTTAGGCAGAGGGCATTATTGGAGTAACTTTAGTAGACATTGGTGTGTATGAGAGCCAAGCTGCTTCCTAAAACTGGAAGATTCTTGCTGAGTTGGCAAAATACAGGTGTTTTATCTGGCCAGGAGATAGCACATATATATTCTGAAAGAATAAAAATTACAGTGGAATTTGACAATTAATAAGGCTGATGAGGACAAGTTAATAACATTTTTAGCCTAATGCAAAACCTAGCTCTTATTTTTTTCTAAGTATCTGTCTTACTCTGTGATACTGCTTTTCCATGCTATGGTTTTTTCATGTGCTGTTTTTCATTAGGTGGTTGAAAAGTTAATTCGTGGCTTGGCCATGGAGGATAGCAGAAATATGTTTGCTTTGTTTGAATACAATGGAACTACTGATAAAGCAATTGAAAGCAGAACCATTGTAGCTGATGTCTTGGCAAAGTTTGAAAAGTGAGTGTACCTCTCAGTCTCTCTTCACTCTAATAAGTAGCAATTAAATAAATTTCCAATGTCAATAATGCTGAATTTTCTCTTTCACTTGGTTGTTTGTGGTGATGCAGCTGAATTACACACGTGGCATTTCTGGAACAAAAGGATCTTTTTTTTTTTTTCCTTAAAAGACTTAATAGCCACCTATACACTTGTGTTGGTTTTCCTCTGTCCTGACACCAGTAGAGTAATATTTCTCATCACTATTTCCACATTTTCTTTTCCACTATTACAAATTTTTCCACCATTACTGCCATTGTGGATGTGAGAACTGACCTCCAGGCAGTCACTGCCATTCCAACTGTTATCTAAGTTCACATGGAAATCACCACAATATCACAACATTTCTCTTACCAGTAAAATTGAAACCATCCATAGCACTGTAGTAAGAAAATGTAATACAAGCCTAAATACCTGTTTATCATCCTTATGTTGTATGCATGGCAATCAGCACCCTTTATCCAGAAATGGGGAAAAAATGAATGTTTTAAGTGTTGTGCAGTTATGTTTTATAACAGGACTTAATAATGTTGCTCTATTAACACCTGACTTATCTAAAAATCAAAGTTTACTAAGAGAATATTAAAAACAGTTGACTTGAGAACTGAACATTTGTAAGTCCTTGATTTTGCTGTAGGCTCCAAATACACAGACACACGTAGAGCAAAATTCAGCTGATGCCTTGCTTAGATTCTGCAGGTGGCAATTTAGAAAATAGTTTGATTTCACAGATCTGATCTCTCTCCCTGTTTACACAACCATGTAGGCTTGCTGCCACTGCTGAAGCTGGGGAGATGCACTGGAAGTTCTACTTCAAGCTCTACTGCTTCCTGGACACGGAAAACGTCCCAAAAGATAGTGTGGAATTTGCCTTTATGTTTGAGCAGGTAAAGGACAAAGGTTTTGAGGCACTTCTAAGAGGAGGAGAAAAAGCAAGAGGTCCAGGCAGCACAGAGAGAGTTTTGATTTTGCTTCTGTTCAACTAAATGCACTACTACTCAAGCATCAAGGGCAAAGGAAGCAGTTCAGTGGTCAAAATAGGCCTATCCTGACATAAGTGAAGCACAGATGATTTCTCTAGTGTTACATTTCTTACTTCTGCATTACTTGCCAATTGCTTTCTGTACAGTGGTAGAAAAATGGATAACTGGGTCTAAGCTACATAAGCAAGAATAATACTTGCTTTTAATTTTCCTCTTCTTAAACCATTTTCTGAAGAAATTGTAAGAAATAAAGTGAAAAAAAGTATAAGTGGCAACAAATTAATTAGTAAAAGACTCGTGCTGGCAACTGTACAGAACTAATTGAGCAATAGCCTTTTATCTTTCCAAAAACTGATCGTTTCATAGGTACCATAGTATAATCAGTCCAGTCTCAGCAGTAACTCTAAGACATCTCTGATGAACAGAAATCCACTTAATGGATATGCTGAGCTCAGAATGAAGCTACATTACAAAACATAAAACAAGTTAAATTGATTTATAATGAAAATTAAATGCATCAGCAGCTGGATTTCCATTATAACAATCCCTGTAGTTACTCAGAAACTCACTGATGGCATTTATTACTGTTGATTGACCTTCTCCTGTTCTACTATATTGCAAATGATTAAAAATTCTTCCAGCAGTCACCTTCTTTCAGGTGGGCACTAGACACAGATAAAGATTTCTGTATAAGGTTAAGATTTCTGTTTTCTGGCTCTTTACAATGCCAAGACACTGACATTCTGTTGGTGAGCAAGACGGATGCGATCGAGAACTGACGTACCTCAATTTTCATACATATGAAGGGTTTTCCCCTTCTACATCTTCCCTGCAATGGAGTATTTCTTCCTTGTTCAGTTTAGGCTTTAAGGCACCCTATTACATCACCAGTCTACCAAAAGTCTCCTTCCAGAGCCTACTACTGTCACTCAGCCCAGAACTGCTTATTGTTGGCTGAAGGATCTGGGCAATAGGTTGCCTTAGAAACACAGCCATTCTGTCTGTCCGTTGTTACCTCTAGAAGAGTCATCCAGTGCCTCTCTCTGGGATGAAGTTCAAACAGCAAGAAGAAAATCTATGAGAACTCTGCATCCAATCTGCTACGTTACATTATTGGCTTAAGAGGCAGATTCAGGCAGTTTTCTGTGAGCAGCTACAACAAGCACATTTGCTGAAACAGATTGTTTTCACACAGCATTCTGTGCTGACTAGTGTTTAGCCAAATACTTTATGTCTTGCCAAAACCAGTAGTATTTGTTATAAAGCATGACATTCAATCCCTACCAGCAATATTACAGCAATACCTTGAAGAGGTAACATTACATTCTAACATCAATTCTGTTCTATTTTTTCTAATTATCTGCTTTTGATGTCAGTCATCAACTTTTTTCAGACAATTATGAAAATTCCCTTTTGTCATCAATTTTAATTCTGCAGTCTCCATTATTTTAAAGTCTCAATCCTTTAATAATCATAAGGTGCTGAAGAAAATCTTTTAGTTCTTCTTCCTCATTAAAATATTGGCCTTCCATTTCTAAAAGACAGCTCTTTCTTCTGCACGTGTACAATCTCAAGTAAACCATTTTGCATGTCTAAAGGCACATTTTGTACACCTAAACGAACTGTTTGTTACTTAACTGTGAATTATCTCTGTGTGTTTACTAAACTTGCAATTCCTGGATCTCCAGACACGATGTGTGTTTGTTTCCTCTACTACTGTCATATGAAAGAAAACACCTAGCTGCTGCACATTTCCACAGGTTTGAATGAGTTTGCAGAGAGCTGGGATTTTGGAGAATCTTCTTGGTTCAGAATCTCACCCCTGATGCTACAGAGCACTGTAATATGTTGACATTGTACTAATCTGATTTGGGATCCATTGAAGATTTATTGTTTCCCCTCAGTAAAATTACAAAGCTGTCCTAGAGCTTGGCTTGTTTGGCCAGAAACATCAATTTTTCACAGCTAGATTATTGATAGCAGTGAGCAAAACTAGAGACCCGTTTCTTCCTAATGCCCTTGAACACAGGGTTTCTCCCCAATCAGATGTTTAGATCCTGTTTTCTCCCCTTTACATTTTATTTTCCTTTTTCATAGTTCAGTTACTCTTAGTTACGGGAGCTCACTAAAAGCTGTCCTAGTAAAAGTAATTCCCATTTAGCAGGTTCCTCAGTTGCCTTGCAGTTCTTCTGGTAAACCCAGTCTTATCCAGCTTAAATTTGCCAAGAGATTTACCCCATTTGATTTATTAAATGGATCATTTATATCAGGTCCTGCATTTGCCTGAGAGTAAATCTACTCCCCTTGTTTTCTCATATTTCTTTCAAAGGCTGCTTTATAAAAAGCTACTTTTTTTCCCCTTGGCAGGCTCACGAAGCAATGATTAAAGGACATTATCCTGCTCCTGAGGAAACCCTCCAGGTCCTTGCAGCTTTGCGCCTTCAGTACCTTCAGGGAGATTACAGTGTGCACACCACCATACCAGAACTGGAGGAAGTCTATCCCTTGCAAAAGCTGAAGTCTAGGATTACACAGTCTACCAAAACATTTACTGTGTCAGAGAAGGCCGAGAAGAAACGAGCCAGCTTTCTTGAAGGAACACTGCGGAGGAGTTTCCGCAGTGGCTCTGTCAGCAAACAGAAGGTTGAGGAGGATCAGATGTTAGACATGTGGGTCAAAGAGGAAATCTCAGCTTCCAGGACTAGTATTATTGACAAATGGAAAAAACTCCAGAGGATGAATCAGGAGCAGGCCATGGCAAAGTACATGGCTTTGATTAAGGAATGGCCTGGCTATGGTTCAACGCTCTTTGACGTAGAGGTAAGACCGTATGAACATTCAAACTACTTACACTGTATAGGTGATGATTTCACCCCAGAGCAGTGAAACCATAAATACATTATCACAATGCTCAGACAGCTGATGTAATAAACTTTGAGCTATTAAAAGCCTACTCCCATTAGCAAGCACTGTAGCTATTTAAATCCACCAGTTAACCATAAAATAGAGGGACAGAATGCTGTCCTGACGGGTTGCAAACAAGTGTATGAAGTGTAAAAGGCTACATTCAAAAAGGGACAAGCAATATGCACTTTTTAACAAGTGGTTACAGACAACACCAACAATAAGTGTTGTGTGACTCCTGCTGTTCCCCTTGCTGTTAATTTACATTTCTTTCTCTAGTGTAAAGAAGGGGGATTCCCACAGGAGTTGTGGCTTGGAGTCAGTGCCGATGCAGTTTCTGTCTACAAGCGTGGGGAAGGAAGGCCTCTGGAGGTGTTTCAGTATGAACATATCTTGTCATTTGGTGCTCCACTTGCCAACACCTACAAGATTGTGGTGGATGAAAGAGAACTGCTTTTTGAAACTAGTGAGGTAAGAGCCAAGGTAGTTTTGTTATTGTGGCCTTCCTGTTCTGATAGCCAGGCCACTTTAGTAATTCAAGTAATGGCTGCAAATGTCAGAGATTTGTTCAAGATCTTTGTAAAGGGAAGACAGAATGACATGGGTAGAAGTGCTGAGTATTTTTATTTGTTTAACTGCAAAAGGGCTTCATTGAAAGCTTGGTAGTTTTATATTGTTAGTGTCCAAAGAAATTCATTCACATACTGTTACCTTACTAAGAACTGTGCTCTTCATGCTCTTGGCAGGTGGTTGACATTGCAAAGCTGATGAAAGCTTACATCAGTATGATCGTGAAAAAACGCTACAGCACCTCCCGATCCGTGAGTAGTCATGGAAGTCAGGGCAGCTGCAGGTGAAAACAAAACCAGTTCTACTGCACCCTGAATAGAATCTATCGCTCCTTGGCCTCAGAACAACCTGGGGACATTGATCACCTTTGTTGACAAGCTAACCAAGAACCAGAGTTTCAATGGAGAATATCTTCAAACAATGTTTTAGAGAGACCACAGGGGGGCAGGGGAAAATCGGCTGAAATAGTCACATACTAGAACTGCTGGCTCATTCAAAACTTTCCAAAGCATTATTACCTTCAGTTGATACAACAAATGCCTTAAGACTTGATCCACTGCAATACAAGCGGTAATAAGTGCCTTACAATATTAAGCCTAACTTGTATTGTCCTAAAATTGCCGATAAAAGTCAAGAGGATTTCCTTTGTCCTTTCAGAACACTGAAAACAAAGTTATATTCATCCATTCTGCACTAATCTACTGGCCTGTATACAGGTGGGAAGGGGGAGGGAAGAAGAGCAAGGTATATTTTTTTGGAGTGCTGCTGGCAGCCTTCCTGATGGACACCAACACTTTGTTTCCCCTTGCTTCCATGGATGTGCACGTTGTGCATGCATATTTGAGCTGTCAGTAAAACTTGACAAATTTTATTCTGTATTTCACAAGTCTTTAGAAGCAAAGGGAATAAGTATGTGCAATGGTGTAAACAGTCTTTCTGTACATTTTAATAGTTCAGAGTTATAGTTGTTACAGTTGTATGGTTACTTTATAAGCAGTTTTATTAACAAGTAAATTCCAAAATTTTCATACATTGATTTTACTATTGCAAATATGTGTTACCGTATACGTAGCAGAAGTCTGCATTCTGTATCTGCTGTATGATAAAGAGAGATGTAGCTGAGAATATTTATAGACTACCCTAATATGGAAATACAGTTATCAGTTCAATTCTCCATAATGTCAGCTTAAGTTTTTAAATATTAATTTTTTCTTTGAAAGACATCACTGTTTTATACTTCTGGCTGGACTCTTCAACCCAGACTGACTGCCAAAGGCCAGAGCCCTTCAGAGATGACTAGAGAACGCAACATTATGCAATGCAACTGCTTAAATACAGTTCTCTATTTTACCTGGTTGCCTGATGAAGGTTCTTGACAGTACCCTGTAAATAAATTGGGGAATATCAGCTAATAATAATTTGATTTTGGACTTTTATTTTTGTACAGAAATACTGTAATATAAGGCAAAACTTAGCTCAAAGGTATCTTTTTGTCCACAGCAAAAAAAAAAAAGAAAAAAAGAAACCTGAAAAACCTTACTGTTGTTAAAAACCTCAGCCTTTAAGGAATCATGCCTACTTACTGGGAAAAAAAGTCCAGCAATAAAGAAAATATATGTAATGTGCTCTGTTTCTATTTCATACTGAGTCAAACTTGCAACAAAACTCTAATTTCGTCTGTCTTCTCAGGAGTCAAGCCTACAGCACAGGCTACATAGACGTGTGTGTGTGCTTTTGCTTGGAAAGGTGCATGTGCTGCGTGTTGTTCTGGGGCAGGTGCCCCTGTCCATGCAGTGTGTCTTTATATGACATAGAGGGAAGGACTGCTGAGCAATGCCATGCCACAGGGAATGTGCAAGTAAAGCTTTTGCTATTTATGTAGCCCTGGTGAAAGATGGCTTGTTTTTATTAGCCAGCCACATCATGGCAGTGCAGCATGCACTGCCCTCATAGTGTACATAGCCTTTGTAGACTACAAGGCTTGCTCTGAGAAATTCTCCACCCTCCTCCCACTGCCAGATACTTTCAGTCGCTCCATCTGTGACACCACCCCTCCATCCCTAAAGGCTGGCTAAATCACACTACTAAGAAGACAAGAATGAAAGAAACTATAACTTCAGTATGCATAGTTACACACACACAGACTATTTGAGACTGACTTTTTTGTTGTTTTTATTTTTCCCATATGCAAGTTGTTTAGAAAGAATTTAGCTGCTCCTATCAGGGCATCCTTGGAATGAAACAATTTATACATTTCAGCCAGCACAGCAAAAAAGTTCAATTTTGCCTATGTGTAAACATGCTCAGAGAAGTCCCTGCACATCATCATAATCAGTAATTGGTAAGAAACACCTGGTGACAGTCTTGTACAGGGTCACAGTCTTGAGAAGCAGACACCACTACCTGATTCATTTGCCTGCTGACTGACTTCTGGATGCTCTCAACCATTAGGAGGGATGTTTGCTCTTGGTCAGTACACAGAAGTGCCTGTCACTACATCACTGTAATTGAGAGCTTCTCTTCATTCTTGCCAAGTCTATCAACCTGCCATGCAAATCTTAGTCCAATTACTGTTACTCAGGCAAAGAAAAAAAAAAGATAACTGTTGATACTCAACAGAAAGAACACACAGATTACCAAAATAAATACAACATAATAGACACACCTGGGTTTGGAAGTGAGAATGCCTGTCCATGCACTTGGAGCTGGCCCCAGTTGTGGTACTGTCATTCATTCCCCTCTGGAAGATCTGCCACCCCCAGGTGGTTGCACCAACTCTGTCAAAAACCCTCTGGGAGCACACACTGGGTTCCTGCACCCTTGGACTGCACCTGGTGGAATACAGCCACACCAAGGAGAGCCCAGGAGCCAGCCAGGCACCCTGCAAGAGCACAAGGCTGGGCAGAAACTGTGCAGTCAGGCCTGGGAACAGTGTCAGCTTCAATGGAAATAAAATTGTATAGCTTCATCTTAGTATGCCCTTATATCATAAAATTGCAGAATGGTTTGGGTTGGAAGGGGTCTTAAAGATCATTTTGTTCCAACCCCCTTGCTGTGGGCAGGGACACCTTCCACTAGACCAGGTTGCTCAGAGCTCTATCCAGTCTGGCCTTGAACACTTCCAGATATGGGGCATCCACAGCTTCTCTGGGCAGCCTGTTCCAGTGTCTCACCACCCCCACAGTAAATTTCTAATATCTAATCTAAGCCTGCCCTCTCTCAGTTTGAAGCGATTCCCCCTTGTTCTATCATTACATGGCCTTGTAAAAACTCCTGCTCCAGCTCTCTTGTAGTCCCCTTTAGGTACAGGAAGGCTGCCCTAAAGCCTCCCTGGAGCCTTTACCAGGTGGAACAACCACAACTCTCCCAGCCTGTCTTCATAAAAGAGGTGCTCCATCCCTCTAATCATCTTTGTGGCCCTCCTCTGGACTTAGCTGGCCATGCCTTAATTCCTCCTACATCTTCAGGCTTCCGTCTAGCACTTTCCCTGTGCCTCATAATACAATACATCCATTTGTCAGGGTGCCAGAATTCTTAATAAACTTAATTACAGAAGCTATGCAGAGGAAATTGCTTCACCCCAGAAGTGTTGCATCAGAAAGCTGGGTTTCAAGCCCCACGTTCCTGAGGCATTACACGTACTCACAGGTCTGCACCAGCACAAATGCCCAACACAGGCATGCCAGTCATGCTGGCCCAAGTCCATTTTACAGAAACAGGGCCAGAACAGCGTCAGCTTTTTCAATGCTGACAGACTATTTCTCAGAACACATGCACTCCACATCATTTGCGGCTCTGTGAAGTAATAACAAAAGGGTACCAACCACATATGACAGCACTGTCCTGAATAAAACTAATTCTTTGTGGAGCCCAGTCCTGGAAAGTCACTGCATTTCACTCCACAACCTGCCATAACATCACAACAGACACGAGGCCTTTGGTGCAATACAAGAACTCCCCGTGCCACAGCAGCCCTGAGAAGCCAGCAGAAGAGGGCAGCAGCGATCCAAGGAAGTGAACTATACAGCGAGTGGTTCCACCTGTAGTATGAATTTACCTGGTCTTTATCAAGAGGTTGGGGTAGGAGAAGGAACAGGGAGGAATCTTCTCATTATTCTTGCTCTCCACCTGTCACAAAAAACTGTCTCAGGTCGCTCAAAGAATCACCAGCTAATAAGTACCAGCAAAAGTGGGTTTAATATTAAAGTATGGCAAAATTAGTTTAAAGGTTTGCCCTACTACTTACTATGTGGTTAAAGCACACAGAGAAAAATCGAACTAAAATATTAAATCAATCAATCTAAACCTAAAATCAACCAAAAGTAATCTGCATGGAGGCTGGGGATGGAAAAAGGGTAAGAATGAGAAAAGGTAAGGATAAAAAGGAGTGAGGGAGGCCTACCCATTGAGTCACAAGGTTCACAGTGGACCCCTTTGCCAAGTTTAGTCTCAGACGTGACCAGCGGTTTTGTCCTCAAGGTTTAAACAGCATTTAAACGTAACAGCACTTAATTGATAACCTAATTTAAACAATTTAACAAAAGATTCTACAGAATTTACTACAGGCATGGCAGTAACTCACAGGCCTAACTTACTTACTAATCTAACATATTTAAGAATCTAAGAGACCAATATTCATAGTACATTTGCAGTATTTCCCCACCCATGCTACCACAATCAGATGTCTAGGTACAGTGCCAGTATCCAGTTTTCTCTAGCTGGGCATTACTTAGCCCCTCCTCATTAGGAACTTCTCAGTTCACTAAACCTAACACTGCACCCATGTGTCCTTTCCACAGATTGCCACAAAGAATTTCTACATTTTGCCCTCAAATGAAATTACCGCTTTAGTACTGACCCTTGCCAAATCACAGATACATAACCTGTCCTCATCTAGCCTTTGCTGTGGAGACCACTGTTTGTAGCACTCTCCCTGGAAGCAGGTGGGGGTGCACTTCTGGCTACTTAGACAGCAAACATTCTCCATGCTCAACTGCTGTCAGTTTTCCATGTCCCACACTTTTTCCCACTTGGAGAATCTTGATCTCTTGAACTACAGCTTCTAAACCATGCACAATGCCAAACATCAACTCCTGACAGATCACTCACATAGCTGCATCTAAAAAGTTAAGTTCATAAAGTCAATAATCAAATGCATCTAATTCCTTTTCACAATATTTAAGGCCTCGTATAGTTTCACAACAGTACTAATGTTTTCACTTAAATCACTCTTTCTACAAATATGGCCAAAATGTCCAAACTTGCTGATTTACAGTGATTTTGATTCTTCCTTGCCAATGGCAGCTCCTGTATGAGTTTACCCGTTTCATAAATTCTAAACAATTGCAAGATTCAAAAAGGTTGCTGGCCTGCTTGGCCTGCTCTCAGGCAAAGTTGACCGAAGAGGGGAGCTAAACCTATAAAGTCATTATCGACTCTCCACCACATACAATCAAACAGGTAATGCCATCTAAGAGATTACAGTAATTAGGTCCAAAATTAGATCCTTGAAAATCAATTATTCTTACTGATCTTTTACATGGCATGATTATACTGACAAGAAGATCAGCATAGTTTGGTGTTCAACATGGTTTGGTGTTAAACACCTGTAAATTGTTGCATAAATATTTCATGAGATTGCTGTACAGTGATATTTCTGGGCTAAAAATACTTGTTTTAAGTGGCTTAACTGGTTTTGACCATAGCTGGTGAGCCATACATTTTCTTCTTTAAACTCCCTTGTTCCAAGTCCTAAACAGTTGTATCGGAAATACTATTCTTTCTAATTATTCATATAAATGTTTATAATTGCTAAAGTAAGTGTATATAATTGCTACATTAGCTCAATTCTATAAAACCTGGATTCAAAAAAGAACAACACTGCATTTGATCATGGAATATTTACTACTGTCCTCACACACTTTTACCAAAAAAAAAGGAATATCTGATGTGGGAGATATCAGAGCTTCCTGATCATGATCTCTATTACAGAAAATATAAAATTGAAGCATTATTCTTCCATACATTGCTTCATTGTTGAGTTCTGCTCTTAAAGCTTTGAGTTCATGGGCATTAAGCAGCGTAACCTCTAGCGGTGAGGAAAAAAATCCCAAATACTATCATTTCTGAATTAGAAGCAGCATCAACACTCATATGTTTTTTGTCACTTGTGTTAAATTTTTCATCTTATACCACCTGGTATGATGCACCTTGTATGAGGTTTGCAATGGCAAGGTTCTGGTAGTGGCAGAGGGGAGCTACAGGGGTGGCTAATGTGAAAAGCTGCCAGGAGCTTTCCCTATGTCTGCAGAGCCAATGCCTGCCAGCTCCAAGACAGATCTGCTGCTGGCCAAAGCCAAGCACATCAGTAATGGTGGTAGCATCTCTGGGATAACATATTTAAGAAGGGGGAAAAATCTGCTGTGCAACAGCAGATGGGAGACAGTAATGAGAACGTGTGGGAGAAACAACACTGCTGGCACCAAGGTCAGTGAAGAAGGAAGAGAGGACGTGCTCTGGTCACTGCAGCAGAGATTCCCCTGCAGCCTGTGGTGCAACCCATGGTGGGGTAGCTGTCCCTCTGCAGCCCATGGAGGTCCATGGCAGAGCAGAGATCCACCTGTAGCCAATGGAGGACCCCATGCTGCAGCAGGAGGATACCCAAATGAAGCTGTGACCTTGTGGGAAACCCAGACTAGCACAGCTTTAGTGGCAGGACTTGTGACCCCACAGGGACCCACGGTGGAGCAGTCTGTTTCTGAAGGACTGCAGCACATGGAAGGGACCCTATGCTGGAGCAGGGGAGAAGTGTGAGGAGTCCTCCCCCTGAGGAGGAAGGAGCAGCAGAGACAACGTGTGATGAAATCACTGCATCCCCCATTCCCTGTTCCCTTGCACCACTGTGGGGAGGAGGGGGATGAGAAGTCAGGACTAAAGTTAAGCCTGGGAAGAAGGGAGGCGTGGGGGGAAGGTGTTTGGAGGGCACTTTTAAGATTTGGTTTTTTTTCTCATGATTTGATTGGTAATTAAACTAATTTCCCAGCATTGAGTCTGTTTTGCCTACGACGGTAACTGGTGAGTGAATTCTCCCTGTCCTTATCTTGACTGCTGAGCCTTTCATTGTATTTTCTCTCCTCTTCCCAGTTAAGGAGGGGAGTTATGGAGTGGCTGTGTGGGCATCTGGCACACAGCCATGGTCAAGCTACCACATAGTTTTAGCTTACAAGGTCAATCAGGTCCCATGTATTCCAACTGCCCAACAGATAAATATTTCAGTGGAACACAAGAGCATTTTGAAATGCACAGACTTGTACATAAAATACTTTAAAGACGTGTCACAGTCCTAATTGTATTTTGCATATCACAGGACAACACTTAATGAGCTCCTGCTCCATAGTTAAATACTATGATATATTACAGTTAAATAAAAGAACAAAGAGCTTGGGATGTAGTTTCCAAAATACTCCTCAATAGAGACCTCAGGGATGCTGCAAAGGTTAAGAGAGTGTGCATCAAAGGAGAAAACTGTTTGCCAATTATTAATTGGAAAGTTATTCTACACTTAAATGGTAACTAGAAAAGACATCAGAGTTTAGTGAAAAGACACTGGAGAAATTCCACAAAAGCATGCATGAAGCTTCAGGACAAAATAGGATTAACTAAAAGTGCATGGTATGTATGTCACCTATGACACCAGTCTTTAAAGAGTTTTAAGGAATCTAGGCAACTAAAGACTTCTAATGTTAGCTACTCAATATTATAATAAAGCATATCATTAGTGGACACCTGAAGAAATATGATCTATTGGGAAGAGGCAGCATAGGTTCTGATTAATAAAGCTCTGCCCTAGGAAGTGTGCTGAAGTTTGTTGACAGATCTCTGAATGAGGGCAGTCTGGTTTACCTGGATTTCAAAAGGGTTTTGGAAAAATTCATCACCTAAGGCTTAAAAGAAGCTATATATCCACATAAGAAGTCCTGATGTGGATAAATAATTGGCTAGAAGATAGGGAACACACAGTAAGAGCAAACAATCCATTCCAAACAAAGCAAGGAGATCATTCCTGAGGTTCGGGAGAGGCTCTAAGATCTTCAACCTACTGAACAGTGAACTGGAAAAATGATGAAGAACAAGCTTAGAGTTTAGTGATGACATCAAGCTACTCAGGCAAGTCAGGATGAGGGCAGACTAAAAAAACCTGCATGACTTTATGAAACTGAATAATTGTCCAATGAAATGGCAAATAAATTCCAAGTAGATAAAGTGGGGCGGGTGAGGTGAGGGGGGAAGGCCAGTACCAGAATGAGCTGTATGGCAGGCTCTGAAGTGAACATTAGCACTTAGGGAAAAAATGGTGATGTTTCAATAGTCACAGAAAAATAAATGAAAAAGAAATAAAAAGGAGAGCAGTCCTTAGAAATTATTACAAAAGCAAACCACAGCGCAGCATTATGAAACAATTCAAATCTATGATATGTTCCTCCTTCAAACAAATGCAGAGATGATGTGACTAGAACCACACAAGAAAGTTATTTCTTGTTGAGAAATCTTCTTATTTCAGTTATAGAACTGAAAAAAAATCAGGAAAAGGGAAGATGGATGTTCAAAGTCATACCTTATTAAGAGTGACTAAGACACAATTCTTCAGCCACAAAGCAGAGACAAGTTAGAAAGTGCCATGGGGATGACTGGACACAGAGTCAATAATCGTGCACTAATTATGGATCATTACCAGGACAAGGGAAGCAATTTTTCCCCTCCTTCTACCATTTGTGAGACCACATATGGAATACTTCGTCCGGTTTGGGACAACCCAAGACAAGACAGACACTGACATACTGGAAGGAGTCCAGAGGGCCCCTGGAAGGTCAGTGGCACACAGCTGATGACACAGAAGGAGAGGCTGAGTGAGCTGGGTGTGCTCACTCTGGATGACAGAGGCTACTGGGATCTGTTGCAGAATACCTGATGTGTGGTCATAGAATGGATGGGGACAGAGCCCTCCCTTATGAGGTGCAGAACTAAATTAGAGGAAATGGGTGAAACAAGAAATTTTGAATAAATAATAAGAAAATATTCTTCACAATGAATGTGGCCAAATGTACAAACAGGTTGCTCAGAGTGCATTGCAGAATCTCCAGCCCTCAGAGGTGTTCAGAGCTAATCTGGGCATGACACAAAGCAAAATGTCACAGCCAAGTAACAGGGGTGCTGAGTGTTTATGTGGGGAGAAAGGTCAGACCCAATGTCTTAAAGGTGTTAGTTCCAAACTAACCTAGTGTGTGATCCTGTGGCAAAATGAAGCTAATGGAAAACAAGCTTAAACAGAAAAGAAAAGGGAGGGAAAATCATTCCATTTTGAGCTGGAATCCTCAACTGAATTCAATAGTTACTCTATGATGACATTGCATTTTCAAACATATTTCAGAAGCATTAGAATGCTTTAATATTTGTAAGCTCCTTTGAAACAACCATTTACAAAGCCTTCTCCTTGGTTTTCATCCATCATTTACACTGTAGTCCCTGGCACCAGACCCGCAGTCCCTAACCTAATTCTGCACATTACACCTCACGCATGCAACTGTGCACTGGTTGCTAGTCTTAGTTTTTTCCCATCCCAAACTCAAACTGCACACAAACCCTTTAAACCCTGGCAGGCAAAACATCAAAGAACAGGAAGATCAAAGCCAGCCAACCTATTTACTGCTATTTTTTTCTGAAAAAGACATCTGAACCTTCAATGGCTGGGAATGAAGCATCCATTTCTTCTCTCACACTAATGTTTATACCAGAGTGCTTTCAATAAAATCATTCATATAAACCAAGCCCAAGAAAAAACAACAGTGAAAAAAGAACTGTCATCCATCAAGCATTCTTTTTTTTCCATTAGCTGAATTACAAAACCTATTCTGGAAGAGCTTTTCACTAATTTCTGTTCATATCCTTCAGGATCAGGAAAACAGAGACCAGTAATCTAGAATGGATGCAAGTTTAATCAAAATCCAAAAGACTTCCCGTATCTGTAGTCTACCCTTTCCACTGAAACCTCACCTCATCCTCCCCCCCAGATTCCATTCCCCCCTCCCCTGAGGAGAGGGGGAATTTTTGAACTCCAGTGACTGAAGGGAGCATCACAGAGAGTAAAAATTGGGAGCAGGGAGAATCAATCATACAATCATTCTCAAATGTTTAAAAAAAGAAGTGGAATATTGGTAAGGGAGGATTGCCTCAAACCTGCCATGGTTATAATCCTTGGGGCAGTGGGATTATGTTGCCATTATTTTACCGTTGGTTAAACCCAGATTTTCACATTTTAACCCCAGTGTGCTTTCTGAGTCTAACTATCCCGTGGTCACGTTGAAACTGCATGAGGAACATCTGAGCCCTTTCCAGGCTTACCTAATAACTGTTTGGAGTTAGCTAGATTTGGATGCTGGCTAGGACCGCCCACATTACTGAAATAACTGAATGCTAGCAAGGGAAAGCAATTTGCCGCTGGCTAAACTGGGGATGGTTTTTGCAAGTTACAGGCAGCGTTCACTAGAGCAGCAGCTTGGCATCCAGCAATGACCTGAAAAAAGGGTAAGTATAGGAGAAAATCCCTTTTTTGTGCCCATCTCTCTACCTCCCTTTCCTTGCAAGAATACTGTTTTTACTCCTGTGGACTGTTAAGATTCCCTGCTATGATTCCCTCTACTCCCACTCTCAAAACAAGGGAAGCAAACAACTACTACTCAGCCTAGGAAAGCATGAGATGCCCAGGTGACAGCGGGAGGAGTGCTCAGTAACTGTGAGCAGCTGCTTGCACACATAGGAGACAGCTGCCTGCTTTCCAGCACAGGGACAACACCCTGTTTTGACAAAGTCTTTTTAGGACAAATTTTTATTCATCAGCAGAAAAGAAGAGAAGAAACAGAAAGAAGTGTTTCTCCTGCCTTGCTGCAGCTACTTCCCTTTCTTTTCGATGTATGTTTTAGATTACTAGAGGAGCCTGTCTCTTTCCTTTTGCTCTCCTTCACAGATAACACTTAATCACATTTTAGCTGGGCTTAATTATTCAGGTAGGTCTGCCTGGCTCCGGGTTCTTAGACATCAGAGCATAGAAGTATAACCAATTAGCATAAAACTCAAATGTCCTTTAGAAAAATGTTAATTGCCTATGTAGAGTAACATTCTTTTTGTTTCCTCTCAGGTGCAACTCATACGCTATAGAGAGCATGTGGAATAAGAAAAATAGAGTAACTCCTTTCCAAGGCTATTTGGTGAAAAACACACAGTACACTTGCAATCCAGTACACAGTCAATGTTACAACCTAATGTTGTAATTTTATTTTGTCTTCTTTTGCCTCAGAGAAAAAAAAGACATGTTGACCTTCAAGTGAGTATGACTCCTTTTCCCATTAAAAAAACATTCTAACAGGGAGTAACTCAAGCTAGAAACAGGTGTCAACTCCCAATCTAAAATTATTCTTCTTGCTCTTGTAGTAAAAATAATTTTATTTTACACAGTTTATCCTGTGAAACACCTTCAACAATTCCAATTTTTGGCTGTTCTTATTCAGCAACAGATGCTCGAGTGACAATTCTCACCAGGCATGCTCCCCAGAATTCAGCTTCCCAGCAGTCACATCAGCTATGACGCACATCACCAGCTTGAACATAGTGCCATGCTTCCATCCGGAGCCTGGGGCTGGCCAGACAGGTAGTAGTGCAGGTGACAGGACAGCACGGTATAGATTTTGTTTCTTGGATATTTAAGATGCAGATACAAGTCATCAAACTCCCATAGATTCCTTTGTGGTCTTAGAAGCTTCCAGCATTATGACAATGGCAACTTACTTCCTTTTTTTTTTCTTTAGGATTTCAGGGACTGTTATCATAGGATCATGGAATCACAGAATGTCAAGGGGTTGGAACGGACCTTAAAGATCATCTAGTCTCACCTCCCCTGCCCCGGGCAGGGACACCTCCCACTAGACCAAGCTGCTCAAGGCTTTATCCAGCCCGTCCTTGAGTGCTGCCAGGGATGGGGCATCCACAACATCCCTGGGCTGCCTGTTCCAGTGTCTCATCACCCTCACAGAAGAGAATTTCTTCCTAATGTCCAACCTAAATTTCCCATCTTTCAATTTGAACCCATTACTCCTTGTCCTATCACTGTAGTTCCTGACAAGAGTCCATCTCCAGCTTCCCTGTAGGCCTCCTTCAGATACAGGAAGGTTGCGATGAGATCTGCACACAATCTCCTCTTCTCCAGGCTGAACAGCCCCGACTTCGTCAGCCTGTCTTCGCAGGGGAGGTACTCCAGCCCTCTTATCAACTTGGTGGCCCTCCTCTGGATGTGCTGCAACTGCTGCTTGGCTGTGGCATATATACACGAGAACGAGATGCAGGACAAGTCTCACTGGTAACACTTTCCAGCGGGCTTCACCCTCCCAAATCTAGAAAGCAGCTGGGTAGCCCAGCCTTCCCGCAGCAGGGAACCGGAACGCTCAACGCAGCCTCTCCTGCGGCGGGCAGAGCTCCCGCCAGGGGCAGCAGCCTCGGGCCCGCCCGCTCCCCGAGCCTCCCCCCGCCCTCCAGCGCGGAGGCGCCGGCACCGCCCCCGCGGCACCTGCGCGGAGGCGGGTGCGGGGTAACGCGGGGCCAGCGCCGCGCTCCGCCCCGGGCCCGCCTCCGCCGCCCGGCCCCAGCCCCAGCCCCAGCCCCGCCAGGCCGAGCCGCAGCCCGGCGGTCGCACCGAGCCATGGCGAGCGCGGCGGTGCCCGCGCAGCCCCGCGAACCGGAGGCCCCGCAGGAGCGGGGCGCGGCGGCGCCCGGGGAGACGGAGCCGACGGAGGTGTCAGGCGGGGCCGGGGCGCCGGCGGTGCTGGGGGAGACGGGGCTGGCCGTGGGCTGCTGCATCGCGGCGGCGCTGAGCTGGGAGCGGCCCCTCCGCAGCCTGGGCGGCTTCGTCTGCGCCAACCTGCTCTTCTGGTGAGCCAGCCGGGCCGGGGTGGGCGCCGGGGCTGCCCCCGGGATGGGAAAGCGCCCGCCCGGCCCGCGCCGCCCCGCCTGACACCGGCGTCTCCCCCGCCCCGCGCTCCTCTCGGCCCCCGGGAGGGGCGTGCGCCCCCCTGCCCTCCTCTCCCGAGCGCCCTTCGTGGGAAGCTGACCCGTGCTCCCAGCCCTCTATGCGAAGGAAGGTCCTGCTTTTCGCTTCACCTGCGCCACGGCATTCCCTGCCCCCAGTCGCCGCTCCGGGTCTGGCCGTGGCCCTCGCGCTGAGTGCATCTCCTTGGTCGGGTTCCTTCACCCTCGGTGTCTGCCCCAGCCCCGCGCACACACGCGTTCTGCCCCCATTTCCCAGAGCATGATGTGTGATGATGATGAGGAGGAGGATAGGATTCTTCTCAGATAGAAGCTGAGCAGGGCGGATGCAGGACGCCCCGCCGAGAACTCGCATTTGTCACAGCCGAGATGAGCCGCGGGCCCGCATTTTTGTGCAGAGTTTTGAAACCTGCTGAGATCAGGCCCCGAGCCCATCGGTAGTACTGTGCTGATGCCCCGGTCCAGTACTTTAGAGTTCACTTTGCGTATATGCACTTTTCCAAATTGGTGGCCTACTTAATGGAGTCTTTGTGGAGACAGCTGGAATGTTACTGCAGTGCACCAGTTCTCTTTTTGGGCTAAGCTTTTTGTAGTCGGAGACAGTTTTGTCGAATAAACCCCAGAGACTGGCACAGGGCTGTGTTCATTGTTGTGTTTGTCATGTCTCTCCTGTTAATTTCTATAGGAAAAAACTTGCCTTTCTATGTGAAACTTCTTCAGGGCTTTCCCCTGATCTTAGGTTTTGTCAATGCTTATGTTTTTTGCTTTCTGATCTAAAATGTTGCTGTATGCCTGCTTGACCATGTAGAATGATTTAGAAATTAGTGCTCTGTCTAATAATACTGCGGAGGCTCTTAAGCCCTAACAGTGTGATGTTTAAACGTGAGATCCAAGTCATAGAAAGAAAACTTTCTGAAGCTTTGTGCTGCACAAGAAAATCTCTGCAAATATTTTCAAAAACATTTTATCTTCTTTGATCCCAGGAGCAGAATGTGCATGATGTCTAATTTAGTTTGACTTCTATTATCCATCTTGCTCTTAGGTATCCATGATAAATCCTTTCATTGAGAAAGTTACATGGTTTTGCTCTCATTTTCTGCATACTTCAGAGGTCACCTGTTCTTTCAGCCATTTCGAAGAGTCATAGTGCTTTATGTTTCTTTTCAACGTGGCCCTGATAAAATTTTCAGGGACAACATCTAGCAGAATAAATTTCCACGTCTCAAGGAATAGTAGCTGCTGAGCAACCTGATGGCTATGATTTTGCCAAATTTGATCAAAAGCAAGCTATAAAATGCCTGCATTATTCAATGCCTGTAGGAAGTCTCCTTTGGTAGTCTTACTGCAACTTTTTGTGTGACCAGTATTTGAAGTTATTTTATCAAAATTCATTGTTCACTCTACCTTGTTACTTTCAAGATTAGTCGGAATAGCAGAAGTCAGGGCATGGATTGCTCACTTTGGGGGTATTGTACCTCAGAAGGAAGCTCACTATCCTAGTGCCAGTGAGTTTTGAGAGGTGTAGATGAACTAGGAAATGCGTAGAAGCAGGAATGATGACCAGTAAAATGTGGTTTGAGAACACTGGGAAAGATGTCATTAGCAAATGCATGAAATCTGACACTTTGAAAATTAAACAGTCTTTTAAATCTAAGGTCACATTTCCCTGCTTTGGTGTTGGCATAGTGAGTATTTGCAGCACAGTGTGTTTGCTGCTTCTCCTTTTCTTGTTTGAGATCCAGCTGGTCAGCCTGGTTAGTGATGACTCAGACAGTCGCTGCTGCTTCAGGACTGGGAACAAGTGTCCACCCCTGCTGCCTGTGAAGTCTCTCCTAGCAGGGCTTTGTGCCAGCTGGAGCCTGTAGGTAGAAAGAACATTTCTTAGTTGCCGTTTCATGTGCCTCCTCTTTCTTTGTCGTGTGCCTGCAAGTATCCCTTCCCCACAGGGGGACTCCCCGTGCATATGGCCTCTAATCAGGATTTCTTGGAGTTGAGAAGTCTGTATTGCTGGATGGGAGACTTCTCCCACTATAGCAGCAACAACCGTGGTGGAAGAGGGAGGAAGGGGAGGTGAGGTTTAATTTTACAGTTTTCTGAATTTTGGGAAAGTAACACCAGTTCTTCCTCCAAACCATTTAATTTCCTTGGGACTGTTTTCCTCACAGTTAGTTTAGTTCTTGTATGTACACCCATCAAAATACTTCATGTGTAAACTGTTGCAGCTGGAGCAGCTGAGAGTGAACTGTTTCTCTGGTGTCACCGGTTTTTTTGGATTTTTTAAAATATATTCCACTGTAGTCTCTTTTGTGGGAAAAATCTCTTAACCATTGTACTGTGTATAAATGCATTTTTGATGGTTACTACTAAAATACTGTTCTTGTAAGTACAAGAAATTTAGTAACAATTTCATTCTGATTTCCTTTATTTTTTTTACTAATCTGAACAAATTATTGTAAACTCTTTAACAAGAGAGTAGTAAAAGTAGACACAAAGCTGGCTACTGGAAAAGCATTTTTCAGTTAACCACCTCCATTATTTATTCACCGTGAACAACTTGAAGCCTCTTGCCCCAAATGAACCCGATTGAAAATCTTGAAAATGAGCAAGGGTTAAATATATATATTATTTTGCACCTAACCATCTGAAATGTGATATAGATACTTGTGCTGTATATAGTTTGCAGACTGAAGTCAAAATAACACAGGAAAACAAGGTTGGATTTTTTCCCCTGTTTTATACCCATTGTACTGAAAAAGTGAGTGATTGGCACAAGAACAGAGAAAATCTGTGCTGGTGCCAAAAGTTCACTCCAGGAGTTCTAAGTGTTAGGCTGTTGACTGATAACTTTTAGTCTTGGGTTTAATCTTAGCCAAATATTAACATTCAGTCCTAGATTTTTAAGCTAGCCTTCTATCCTAATTATTATTCTCTGTGTGTATGGAATAGAGGGATAGTGGCAGCTTTTTGTTCTCACAATCTATATTTTAAATATTTCTATAAGGTCAGGAGGACAAGTTTATTTTCAGTAATTCTGTGCTGTTCCATATGTTTTGTAGTTTGCAGATATTTATTTCAAGTAAGTGTCTTCTATCTGCAGATAAATGTTTCAAACCTAAGTACATTAATGTCTGCAAGGTCAACCCTATATGCACCAGTTGCCCAGTTCCCTGATTTCTCTCGGATTTCTCAGGAAGGGAGGTGGCAGAAAGACTAAGATGTAATAGATCTTTTCTCTTTTCCCGTCTCCTTATGGAATGAATGTATTGCATTACCCTCTTTGCTATTCTCTTGCCCAGCCCAAATCCACATTGTTCTTTGAGGATTTTAATATGCCTTCTGAGGCACCAATTTGCATGTTTCTGCAGGTCTCTTTTTAACAATGTTACATGATGTATTGTACTGGCTCAACAAAGTAACTGCTAACTGTGTAAAGTACAAGTATCATTCCTTGATTTAGACAGGTGTGCAGGCCTAATTTACCATTAAAAATAGTCTTTTGTCACCATCCATACCCTTTTTTTGTTTGTTTGTTTGGTCTCAGTCCTAGTGAGTATTTCCATTGTATGAGAGAAACAAGAGAGAAAACAATATTGCTTATATCTGAATTGGCTGTGTGTGTTGCATCAGGTAAAGACTGAGTTTTTTCCAGACAGAAAATCTAATTGCTATTTAAATGTTAGTAACAAAAACTCATTCAGAGTTTAGAGGCTTGGTGTGTTTTGTTTTTAAGTATCCAATTTGTTTTAGGAGTTGTTATTGAAGTGTTTGTTTTGTTTTAAAGTATCCAGTTCACTTTAAGATTTGTTCTTAAAGTGTTTCTTACTTGAAATCTCTGCTTGGCAATGATAAAGTTTACCACAAAGAGATCTCAAAGTACTTTTCATTCATTAATTTATTCTTTCAGTGTAAGAAAACAGTACTAAGCTAAGCATTTCTTTCATGTATTTGCACACAACTTGTAAATGCTGCCACTACTGTACCTCGATGGACAGCTTGCCTATAAAGCAAGATCTGCACATTTAGAGAGCAGTGTGCAGGTACAGTGTATGCTTGCATTTTTATTCTTTGATACAAGAAAGAAACTGATCTTTAACATGGAGCAGCCCCTTTTTTATATGTTTTTAGACTGTACATTTTTGTCCACTGTTGGCGTTGGCTGTGGCTACCACTGGAAATGTAGTCTAGGGGAACTACTCAGGACATTCTTGGTGACAAAATGTAAAATTAAGTGAGAATTGGAATAAAATAAATCTTTGAAATCAAAACAGAAAGAAAAATACGTGAAAATTAAGTGAGGTGGAGCAAGGTAGGGTATTGACATTCTCAGGCCAGTTTGTAGTATGCTGGTCCTCAGATCACTTAATTAAATTTGTAATATTTTCAAAGTCAGGAGAACACATATGGATTTTTCCTTATAGCACCTGGATGCTAAATATGGTTTTGAATGTGGGAAATTCCAGTCTTTGACTGTCTTTGTTACAGGAAATCTTAGAGCTACATTCTTAGTTGTTTTGGGATTACTTTCCCGAAATCCAAAGTATCAGGATAGCACACAAGTGAATACTCTTGCCTCAGATTCTAATAAGAGTTTATGTCTGTGATCCCTTAAGTAGGAGTAGTAGACCAGGTTAGATATTGACATTATTCTATTTTTAATGATAATACATTCATTATCAGGAAAGAGAAGAAAAAGTTCTGTCATAGGCAGTTTTGAAATTCACTGTGCATTCATGTGAATGGCTTTCTCATATGGTTGCTAGTTTGTTTCTTCTAGTGGATGGTCCTAACTTTTTTCATTTGCTGCCTTTTGCTAAGTCTTTGTAATTTACGGGTATTGAGATTTATTTTATTACACCTATAGTACAGTAAATTGCTGATATTTCTTCAAGCTTAAAAAAAGTTCATGGTTTGTTGTTTTTGCTTCCTAGAAGGTGATATTCCAGAATACTCTTCCTCAAGTAAAGCTAAAATTCCAATGTCAGCACATTGTGATATAATTTTAGGGTCTGCTTGTTTTCACTCAGGCAGTTTTAGGCTTATGTTCACTTTTCCAATACAAATTCTGAAAACTTTTGAAGGCTTTAGTGGTAGAAAAGTGGGACAGAAAGTTAAATTAATTTGATTTAGTTAGTAAAAATAATTAAAAGCCATTAACAGCTTTTTAGTGACAGTTTGCATACTTTTGGCTGAGAGATTAGTTTACAGGAATGAAAATTGACATTGTTTAAGAGCCAGATGGTGTTACATAAAAACCTGGACAGCTGACAGCATTTTTCAACCAATAAGATGAAATCAGGGTAGGTCAGAAAAGAAATCAAGTGGGGTAGTTGAGGAAAAGCTAGCATTACTGAACAGTTTAGGACCAAATCTGGGATGAGGATTTTATGGAAGATGGAAATCCAAAACAAAGGAGAATAGAGGAATTGCAGCATGGGTTATGTTTATTCTGTCTTGCTGAAACTTACGTATGCTGTGTCTAAAGCAGTTGTCTCAAGAGAGAAATTATAATTTCTTTGTGTATTGCCTCAAAATAATGAGACCATTCAAATAGTAAGTAGAATTCTGAGAACAATGGATGTTTTAGGGGGATATGCTATGCTCCATGGTAGATGTTACAAGACTAATGAGAGCATTAAAGAAAAGGAGATTTAGGGCAGCACGGTAGAGGTGCTACTGCTCAAACTGCTGCTACTGTATGAGAAAATGGGATTAAGATTTCTTCTGTACTTTGCCAGAGTACAGGTTAATTAAGGTCATCTGGGCATTTGTCTGCGAAAACAAAGGAAGCAACAAGGTTATTTGATGTTATGTGTTTAAATCAAAATGATATTTCCATGGAAGTTAACATTATCCCTGGTTTTCATGATGAAAACAGTAGAATTTGGTGTCATGGTAGACTCAGAAGGTATGTCATTTAGGTAATTTAAACTTTCTCCTTCTCAATTGTTTTTTATATGCCTGTGTGAATGCAACAGGTTGCAGTAAATCTGATCCAAAAGCCACAAATATTGAAACATGATAACTGCTGCATTCCTCAAGAGGTTTCCTTGCAAACAGTGTGAGATAATTTTGCAGTGTGACATTATTAACTTAATCCTCTTTCCCAGACCACCAATATACTTCCAAATGTACCAGTTCATAAGCACATTTATCTTTGGTGATTAAATGCAAAGCATTGAAACGATTCTTCTAATGTTCTTTTCTTAGAGACTTATACTAGTTTTTGTTTTATTTAGACTTATTTTTAAGTTTAAGAGCTGGTTTCTTGGGCTAGAGAAAATACACAGTTTGAATTCCTATCCTGTGTGTTAACTCAAGTTAGCATTGTCAGTCGTCCTTGCTTTTGCCCTGAAACCTGTGCACAGACCTTCCAGAGAACTACCCCTTCTACCGATGGCTGTCAGAGTAACAGTAGTTTAGATTTCTTAGGACAAGAGATTTATTTATTATTCAAAAATCTTTTTTCCTAGTAAATTCTAGAAGGTTTTCTAAAGAAAAACTGATTTGATCGGTGCTTTCTGGCTGAACAAATACGATTCTAATCTTTTCAATGAAACCTGACAAATAAGCTCTTTGAATAAAAGGTTGATGGCTGAGTTTTCTTTGTCTTCACAATGAAAGAATTTTTAAAAAATGATGCTAGTTTTAGCATAATAAGCATGCCTTTTCTGCTTGAGGGTTTTTTTTAAAATTATTTGTTTACTTTTATGTATCTAGTGATAGAATTTTTGTATTTCTGGGTGGTATCCAATGGAACACTCTTTGCTACTTGGCACATAGGTTGCAAATCAACTGCTTTTCAGTGCTTCATTTTACTCTGTTTGAAATATCTCAGATACCTACATTTTTGGATGGAGCTCTTATTTAGGGAAAAACTTGAAATGAAAGACAGTGCTTCTTTCTAATTCAAGTTTTTATGGAAGCTTACATTTTTCTCCACTAAATTAGACGTGATCTAAAACATTTTTAATGTACATATTTTTAAGAAGCATTCTATTACAGCATTTCACAGATTTTCAGCTAAACAGATAAACAGCTTTCTAAGTTCAAGCTGCCAGGCACCCAGAGTGGTGGTGTGCACATTATAAATTTTAATTAACGTAAGATATATAGTAAATGCTTTTGAAATTATTTTATTCAACAAATTATGCTTTTTGGAGGGGTGAGGAGGTTTTTTAGACAGAATTTAGGTCTTCGTTCCTTCTAAAATTTTTGACAGCACATATACAGATGTGGTTTTGTACATGTAATTCCCTCTCTTCAACATAGAATCTGCTGTACCACAATTTCTGCGTATTTTTCAGACATGCAGGTTCACAGTTAAGTACCATATAATAATATTGTGCCAAATTCTATTCTATAAATAGATTCTACCAAAAAAGTGTGCATAACTTACTCGGCCTTAAGGGAAAATCTACACTTCTTGTGTAGGTATGGGGAAGGGATTTTTGCACTGTGATTCTTGAACAGGTATCTAAATACTTTGGCTCAGACCAGGTGGCTTGGTTTTGGCTGGGATGGAATTCATTTTCTCCGTGGTGCAGTGCTGTGTTTTAGATTCAGCATGAGAACAATGTTGATAACACACAGATGTTTTAGTTATTGCTGAGCAGTGTTTACCTAAGTCAAGGACTTTCTAGTTTCCCGTGCTCTGCCAGTGAGCAGGTGCACAAGCAGCCAGGAGGGAGCACAGCAAGGACAGCTGACCCAAACTGGCCAGAGGGATATTCCATACCACAGTGTGTCATGCCCAGTACACAACCTGGGAGGAGTTGGCCAGGAGCTGCCCATCACTGATCAGGTCAGGCTGAGCATTGGTCAGCGGGTGATGAGCAGTGGTATTGAGCATCACTGGATTTTATTCCTCTCTCTTTGTTGTATCACATTTCATTTTTTATTATTCTTACTCTTACAAACTTTTTTTCAATTATTAAATTGTTCGTAAGCCACGGCTTTTACTTCTTTCTATTCTCCATCCCATCTCACCAGGGCAGGAGAAAAACCTTAATTGCCAGCTAGTGTTATACCACAACACCAAGATGTACTAAAGGAACAATAAGAAAAATACTGGATTATTGAGTTCTGGACTTCCACGGTTTTGAATACTTGAGGCTTGGATTTCCATATTTGTAGGTACTGCATTTTGATATTTACAGAGGCTTAGTATGAACATCATTTATATAGAAGAGCAATTCACATAGAAGTTGTAAATTTAATAGACATAAAAAAGCAGGATTCACAAACGTGGTTTGGGATGGCTTTTCAGTTAGGAGAGTCTAAGCGTTAAATTACCTGTAAAGAAAACAGAGTTGAATAGATATTTTTCCTTCTTGATTCACAGGAGGGCAAACAAAACAATTGACCCAGTGATCAGTAAGGGCACAAGCTTTCTGATACTACCTTTACCATGTATTTCAAAAATGTTGTTCAGGCAGTGCACTTCATGCTGCAGTTACAAGAAAACAAGCCCTCTTCCTCTTCCCCAGACCTCTTGCTTGAGACAGTCATCAGAATTTAGTGCAACCAGACAGGTGTTGGTTGCTCCAGCGGTAAGTGTGGAAGAATGGTCTACATTCAGCTCTAAGCAGGAAACAGTTACCACCAGGAAACAGTTATTACCACATCTTTTCCTTATCCAAATGCCTTCACTGTAAATGTTTGTCTGAGACAGTGTTGGGTGGTCCCGTGTAAGAGCGAAGTACTTTTGAAATTAGCAGTTTGATGTTCTCAAAATGCACTAGAAGTACTTCCTCTCTACAGGGGAGAGCCATTCTCTATGTGGTTTATGTCACAGGCCATGCTTGCTTACCTGTGTCTGATTGGAAGAAGACCAGTGCTATGGAAAACTCTGGCTGAAAGGTGTCAGTCGATTTTCACCTTAGCTTTTTATGAGGAAACAGTTACACACCAACCTGCGCTCTTCAGAACTCCAAAGAATTGTTCTCAAGAGTTTGGGCTCTGGTTTTAAGATGTAAATAGGAGTTTGTGGAACACAGAACTGAAGTCCACAAATGACTCATGCAGCCAATAAATGTGTCATAAAAGCCGATGGTGAAGCAAAGCTCCATGCTCGTATCTGTGTTATCAACAGTTTTCATTTATGTGATTATCTCTGGAATTAATCTAAGGATAGATGATTATTAAAAATGTACCTGCTAAGGCTTTCCAGAAATAACTAGCACTGGCTGCTGATAGTCTAAATAATTTAATTTTGATTAAATTATTTTTATGTTTTGTGTTTACAAAGTGCAACTCATTCATAGTTCTAGAATGTGTTGTAAAAAAACCCAAAATCTTAACAGCTGAAATTAAATAATCAAATTGATTTATTTAGGATTTAAAACAATTTGGTAGGTCTGTGCCTTCCCTGTATCTCAGGATACAATTAAAAATAGCTTTTGTCATGCCCTATAAGTTTTTATTATGTTTACTGACTGCAATATTGTATAATACTGTTAACCTTCAAAATTTCTTAGCTGGTTCATGCCACTTGAGTAACTTTGTACAATCTGGTTTGTGCAGTTAGATGTCCCAGGTGCTCTGCACTGTGAGATAGCTGCCTTTTGATACAACATATTGACAGTATTGACATATGACCATCCCATACTATAAGGAGCTGGAGAAAAGACAAGAAGGAGAAGGTACCTTAGGTTACTTTTTTATCTTTAGTTTCACCATCATGCAGTTGAAGAATTTCCACTTTCAGTTGTGGAAGTTGTCAAGTTTTGATTCTTAATTGTGCAGTTTAGAATAATTTCAGTACAGCTGCAGTATAACCAGGCCTAGAAACAGAAACTGTTGTTCCTGTAAGTTCTAAGGTCAGCATCTTACCGAAAAATATTTGCCAACCACTTCTAATAGACTAAAATAGTCACAGAATGATGATATCATTCAGGTTGGTAGGGGCTTCATGAGGTCTCTAGTATGACTTGCAGCTCAAAATAAGGTCAGTACTTAATTCAGATCAGATTGCTGAGAGCTTTGTCTTCACAGCTCTCAAGGTTGGAAATTCCACAACCTCTGTGGACAACCACTGCTTCATTATCCATTGATACCGCTCCTGTTTCATTTCACAAAAATGGTTTCTCAATCTTCCTCAGTGGAGTTGAGTAGCAGGCTTGGCTCCATCACATGTACATTCTTCCTACAAAGAAGAACGTATGTTGGAAGGACAGCAGGAGGTCAGCTAGTCTGACTTGCTCAAATGAGCTCCAGTTGGAACACATTGCTCAGGTTCTTACACAATTAAGCTTTTCAAAGGCCTACTCCATAGTGGTCTGCCACCTGCTCAGCACCTCCAGTAGCTCTTTCAGTTGAGTGCTCTGGACTAGAGGCCATCCTTCACAGTGAGGCCACTGTTGCCATCAGTGCAGGGGACGGGCATTTCTTGCAGCCTCAAAGGCAGGTGGCCGTATCCCACCCCTGGGGCTGTGTCTGCGTGAGGGCCGTTCCTATGTGGGGAGTGCCTGTTTCAGCCAGCGACAGGGACTGAGTCCTGGGCACCTCGTGACTGGTTTTTCTTTTTGGGAGTCCTGCACTGCCTACAGGAGAATTTCTTGTCCCCTTGTTTTGCAAGCTGTCCTGTTAACTGCTGAAGTAGTTATCTGGAATGCATCTATACGTTGTTTTAATGTTTGCTTTCTTAAACTGCCCCCGCCCTCCCCCCTCCCCAAAAAAAAAAAAAAAAATTCCCCAAATACTGCAGAATTCCAGGGGGAACAAATCTTCGTTATGTCTATAGTAATGGTTTTTATTTCCACACTACTTGTAGAGGAAATTAAACAATTTAAACTTCAGTCTGTTCTGTTTATTGCTTAAAAAAAGAGAGCTTGTTGAGTAAGCTTCTCTTAATAGCATTCTTCTACAAAACAGAAGTATATTAAGATGTGCAGTATATAAAGATGTCATTCTGGAGCCTTTCATTTTTGTCAGATGTGTGTGTTAGAAATGCTTAAGAGTAAAATCTGTCCTTTTCTTAAAAAAAAAAAAAAAGGGGGAAAAAGGTCCTGACTTTTATTAATAAGCAAAAGTACCACAGAAGCTGTTAGTCTGGTTGCTATGTATCATGTTGATAATTCCTAGAAGAATTTTGAATCCTGACAGTGGTAGTGTAATAAGTAGTTTTCAGATCCCAGTATGTTGAAATAACCTTTTGATAAGCTTATGACAGATAAATGCCAAAAAAGTACAAGGGGACCTTATCAGCTTTTCACCAGGAAGGGCTTCAAGGACACAGATCTCTGACATATGGCTCACAAACAGTTTTTCTAATCTATATTGCTCTGGCACCTGAGGGCTGCCACAAGCTGGCTGTGAGTGAATTCACAAGGGATGGTCTTTCATGCAAACATCACAGTATAGGTAAAGAGCTAATAATGTTAAGGCACTGGAAGTTCAGTCAGAACGATTCAAAGCTCTCCAAATAAGTGAGGAGTCCTTGTTTGGTGACTACGTTAGCTGCTTCAACTAGATTACAGTTTTTTTCCTCAAACACTGGAGCAGAGAGACTGCAGTATCGAGAAGGTGGAATGACATGACTTGGAAGCACCTTTCAGAGAGGATGCTACCTTGTTAATCCTTGTTTGCTAATCCTGGTCCGCTTTAGTGCAATTGTTTTTAACAGCAGGTGACAGCTGTGATTGCAGTGAAACTAGCAGTATGGTTTAGTTGTGAGCATAACGTAGGTCAAACATGTTCTGTGCATTTTTTGAAAGATACATTAAGCCATCTCAGTAAGAATCTGATCGTACCTTGAAAATCTAGTAGGGTATCTATGTGTGCATACACATGTGCACGCACTCGTGTATAAATTTTGGTATTGCTGTATGTATTTGAGACCATCAAAGAGTGGCCAGTGTTAATGGCTAAGTCAGGGCATTCTGTGTGATTCTATAAACATTCATGCACAAGTGCCATGAAGACCCTATAGAATAGACATGGTATTAAGCCTAAACAATTTAAAGGTCTTTATTTGTTATAAACTTCTGCTGCCTAGAAGTTGAATGAAAAATTCTTCACTTGATTTTTCTATACAGCATCACATCTCTCACCCCAGCCCATTATCAATAAGTTAAGTAAGTAGGCTAAACAAAGTCTTCTGTGCAGTTGAATTAACCCTTAAACACAATCAAAGATTTTTAATGCTGAATAATACTACCAAGAGCAATAGTAGGACAACATGATGCAAAGCTGTTACGAGTTTTGATTTATTGAATTATGATTGGGCAGTTTTGAGAGAGGTTGCCTTGTAATCATTTTTCTCTACACTTCTCTGTTGGTTTTTTTGAGCTGGCTGAATTATATGAAGGTGCTGATTTTATATATTTATTTTATAGAATAGTCTTATAATTCAAATTCTCTACAGACATAAAAACCCTTTATATTTGGATAAAACCTTCAGAGTGAGCTTAAGTGTTTGTATTGGAATTCATATCCTGGTCTGCTCAGGGTGATTGGGTATTATGAGTTTGTGTTAAATGTGAAAATTAGTGGCATGGACATTTTCTTTAATGCAGTCTTTCTTTTTGATGTTTTCAAGAAATACCGGAGCAGTTTGCTACAACAGCAGTGTGTCCTGAGCTTGTTAGAAATATTTGAAGTCAATTTTCTTTCCAAAAAATCCAAGTGTGCTCAAAGGATGCCTCTTGGCTTCCTGTGGTGGCCATGTTTGCTACTCTTTTTCACTCCCTTTCCCCCTCTTTCTTGTAGAAAAGCTCTGCAGCAGCAACTCATTGGGTGGCCAGTTGCCCTGTTTTCAAATCTGAGAGGCTTCTTGGAAACATCCCAGCTTTGTATTATTTTGTTTCTGTTGGTATTCTCATTTGATCCAGTGCCTTGGACAGTGGCTTCTTCCTGGTTTTGGCTAACCCCAAGTTTTTTAAGTTAATTGCTTTTACTTTGAAAAAGGTATTAATTTGTTCACTATTTTATTCAGATCTCTGACTTAAAGTGCTTGAAACCAGCTATTAAAGTACGTAACCCTTTCTTATTTATTTAATTGAATTTTAATTCTTTTTACTTCACACCCTTTTTTTGTGTTAGGATATTTGACAGTAAAACAGATAGAAAAGCTAATCTCCAAATACAGCTGGATAGCAAAGTCAGCAGTGCATGAGACTGTAATTCATACTTTCTGAGTTTAGGTCTGTTTGACTTGACTAGACATGCTCTAAAAAATTATGTAATTAAAAACAAAATTCATGAAAGCTTGTTATGAAGACAAGTTTTAGTATTATGCTGTGATATAAATTTATCTCATCTTTGTGTTTGAAAGAATAAAAGTTTGTATAAAAGTCTTGCTTAAACATAGGTTCTGTAGGAAACACAAGAAAATTTTTAACCTTTTTTTGTGCATTGTGCCAAGAAAATTAATTTTAATGAAACCACAGTTAATTTAAAAGTAGTATTTTCTATGCAATAATTAAAATATTTTATTTTCTTTAGTTTCTCTGTGTGTAAATAAAAGTATGGACAAAAATCTACTACAAACCCAGTGTTTAATCTGTGTATCTTTAAATGTCATGCTTGGAGCTTTCAATATTTGCTTCCCATGGAAAAGTTGTGGGGAGGAACTGAATTCAATTAAAGCAATCTGAGTCTATTTCTTCCTATTTATTTTCAGTATTAGTAGCAGCTGTCAGTTTTTGCATGCTTCCAATGAGATGAAAAGTATTCAACATTTATTTGTTCTTAACATTCTAGGTTTGTTGCATTGACCCCTTGGAGAGTGTATCATCTGACTTCCCTTATAGTACTTGGAGTGTTAATTCTTCAGATAATGAAGGATTTGGTATTCTCAAAGATAAAAGGTAAGTGTACTGATAGAGTTGTGTGCTTAAACACCTGCAATTTGGAGCATGCTAATTCATTACTAAAGCCAGGTCAATATTATGATTATTGTAAAAGTAGCAGCTAATTTTAGAGAGTGATAGTAGATCTGTGATGGTCTATTGCCATTTTCAATGAAGCTTTGCTATATTTTATAGGAAGGGCATTAGGAGATTTGTTTTAGTGTTTAGATGAGTGTAATTGTTATGAGTGGACAGTCATTCTTGTTTCTTAACTGCTAGGTCTGAAAATGCATTCTTTTCTAAAATACAAAATTTTCCTAAACATTCATACTTCTTCCAACATTAATCATGTGATTGTTGGAAATTTTGGGACAGCCAATATAAATCATTGAAATTTGTAAATAGATAAATTACCTATCTTAGCACAGTTCAAATAAGTAAGCAGTATTTTCTTTTTCCTTTGTGTAGCATTTAGTTTCCAGTTTGTATAAAGTCTTACACAACCAATTTTGAAAGAGATTTTGAGTTTGTTGGCTGGTCCAGTGTTTTGGTTTTTTTTTTTCCAATTCCTGTCCTGTACTTCATTACCATCTTGAAAATTCTTTGACAAAATGTTCATCGTAAGTTTTTAATTTTCATTGCCATGAAGAATTCTTTTTCAAGATTCTTATTTTGCCTTTTGTTTGTTGTTAAATCCCATGCAAAGTGTTTGAAAGACCATCTGAACATAGTACAAAAACAGGAAATAGGTGTCAGAGAAGGATGATATTCCTCTTTGATGTACTAACACGTCATTTCTGACTGCCAAAGCTCATTGTTCCCTGCTGAGTTACAGCAGGTATTTGCTACCTTTTCTGAAGTATGATTTCCTGTCATTCCCTTTTCTGGGGGTCTTGGTTACCATTCTGTTTCCTGCTTGAGTATTACAAGCCCAGAGGCCAACTTATAACTCTAAGCAGAATTTGTTTTTTTAAGCTCTGTGCTGTGTAAATCGCCACAAACATTGAATACCTTGCAAGCTGGAAGGCAATAATTTAGGTAAATTCACTCATACCTGTAATTAATATTTTTGTAGTGACCAAATCCAAGATGTACCACTCTCGTGTTTGTGTGATTATTTAACCATTCCTTTTAGACATGAGGCTAGGAAGACCTCCGTTTCCCAGCTTAGAGAATAATTATTTATGGTAGTAAACTCATTTATTTTACTATTGCTGTTGATGCCATTGTAGACAGAGTTCAAGAAAAATCAGGCTCTTGAAGTAATACTGTAGAAGTCTTGTGGTAATGAATTGAAATCAATGAAGTGCCACTCCAAAAAGCAGTAAAATTCTTCCCAGTATAACATGTCTGTGTAGCTGCTTCACGCTTCCAGCCAACCACTAGATGGCAAGACTATTACAGATTCATGAGGAATGTAGAGTGGTTGTCAGTGTATAGATGTAAAGGGTGTGTTGATGTAAAAGTTATGTTGATTATTGTCTTCATGACATCCTTCCATGTGGAAATGTAGCCATAGAAGATCCTTACTTGTTCCATTTATGAATTTAACTAGATGTTAAGTTTACAGAAAGCAATTCAAGAACAGTTACTGTAAGATAATATAACTTTCCTGTTTAACTGATACAGGGGGTTCCTTGTTCATTTTGTCCCAATTCTGAACATATTCTATAAATAAAAAAAGAAAAATTCTTTCTGGTTTGGTGCATTATGTTTCATCTTAAATTCCTACAATTGCAGGTGCGCAGCTTTGGAGGACCATCACTGGCAAGTAGGTATATTATTTTTAATGCATGGTTAATTATTACTTTATTTTTTATAGCTGGCCTGTATTTTTTTTTTTAAGTCTGTTTTCCGTCTAATAAATTGCTGAATTATTTTGATCTTATGATATTTTCTAAGTTTATTACTGCTTGTTCACAATTTTTAATAAATTCTTTTTTCTTCTGATTTGAGTTATATTAAAGTATATAGTAACATATCAGAATACTTCTAGAAATGCTTTTTCTTACCCTGGGATTATAACGCTTTGTGTTTTCTGGGAATTAGTGTTTTCTTTGAAAAGCAGAATAATATTGTGTTGTTCAAGGAGGTAACTTTTGGAACTTCATTATACCAGTGCTGCCTTGAAGGAGGTAAGCTTGATGGGGCTTCCCTTTAAGTCAACGCATGTAATTGATCATTAAAATTGCAAATAAATATTAAGTGATATCCATATGAATAGAAATTAATAATTCTGAAGTCTGTTGACTTGCCATTAACCTGTTTTAGGCAAATGTTTATGTCATGTTAGTACAGAGTATGTAATTTATATAATTAGTTGGCAGTTGTCCTGGTTGCAGCCAGGACAGGGTTATTTGCTGCAGTAGCCAGAAGGGGCATGGCCAGGACCCAGAGGTTATTCTCTACCCCGTCACCTCATCTTGCAGGGATGGGGGAAGGCGTCCCCTGCGGGTCGCATGCTGTGGCACTGCGGTTGGGTGTAGTCGGGGGTTTACACGTGGCGAGCTCTCCCATGTGAGTCGTTCACCTCCCATCTACACTATGATATTGTTGCTGCTGCTGTTTGTTGCTCTTTCTCATTGCTGTTTCCCATAAATTGTTCTTATTTCAACCCGTGATCTTTACTTTCTGTGTCTCCAATTCTCCTGTCCAGCCCTCCACAGGGAAAGGGGTGATGGAGGAATGAGTGAGCAGCACATGGTTTGGAGTGTTTCACTGGGAACACTGAATTGGGGAACACCATTCCTTAACCACGACAGCAGTGTAATCAATGTCTAAATGATTTGCAGACAATCCATTTTCAGAATAAAAGGTTGCGTATTTAAAGCATTATTCTTCTAAACAGACCACCAGGATTTGTTATATATCTGACATAATTTGAAAACATATCCATTAGTACACTGTTTGTATTATAGCCTGACATTGAAGAGACAGTAATGCAGAGTTGAAAAAGGGGAGATGCAGGGTTTTTTTCTCTGTCTGGAGACAGACACCAGTGTCATGGCAATTACAGAAAGCAGTTCATATGTACAGCTCCTGTTCCGTTTCATACCTCTAAACTTCCATAGTCTCTTCAGACTTTCCTATAAATGTGAAATGGAGCTATATGGAATTAATGACAGCTTAGTTCATGAACTAAGCAGAGTAAAATGCTTCTTTTACCATAGCTAGATTTATTTTGTGCATCTGTGTAGAGCGGCAGTGCTTCAAAAATTTTAATTGAGAAGCCATTCCTGTGGTAGATTAGTGTGATTTATGTTTCATTTCTTCCTCCTGTTCTTTGTGAGTCAAATTTACATAAAATTTACTGTCTTTCGGGGTTTTGAATCTGACTTTACTTTGTCTGTTTACATTTGAGAAGAGAAAGGCAAAGAAAACCAAATTGCTTGTGAAGTGAAAGAAAACACAGGTTTTCAAATGCCTTTTGTTTCCATGAAAAATAATTCTGCAGTCTGATACAATTTTTTTCTCTTACTCCCCTGTTCGTCAGGTCCCCAAACCAGAATAGTTGATTTTAATGAAAAGACTATAAATAGTACTTTAAATATCTTGAATTCAAGTTTTCAGGTGTTCAGAATCCCAGACTTGATTTGCTGTTCTGTGGGGAGACAATGCAGAGAGTGGAAAAGAGAATTTGATGAGCTCACCACAGCTCATGCCCCTGGGTAATATAATACAAGCATTGTATGTGTCCATCTAGCCCAGTATCTGCTCTCTGAAGGGATCCAGCCAGCAGAAACATGACCTTGGGTAGTGCATTAAAGCAGGACAAGCTTGCACAGTACTTCTCCTGGTGTACTTTCCCTGCAGCTTCCAGTTAAACCTTCTCCCCACCCCAAGCTGTTCTAGGTGGACCTTCCATGAGTTTTTCTCGTTGCTTTTGTTCTTACAGACTTCTGCTGTTGGCAGCATCCTGTAGCACAGAGACCCACAGCTGAACCACGTGCTTTGTGAACAGTCTTCTGGTTGTTTACTGCTATGTAATAGTTTCGTAAGCTCTTCCTCGATTTTTTTCTTGTTGGAAGAAATACCGAGCAATCACTCTCTATTAGAATTCTCCAGCAAGCTGTGACTTTATAAACTTCTGTCCTGTCCTGTTCAGTTCATGAGTGCTTAATGGTTCCTAAATAGAGGTTCTCTGACTTTTGATATCTTCATTGTGCTTTTCTGCAGTTTTCTTCCATTTCTGTTCTCCTTTTTGTTGGGGGGAAAGAATTACAAATAACATTCAGCATTCAGGGAGATCCTTGGAGTATACATTGGCCCTCTCTTCTTTTCATGATAAATGCCAACACATGATTGGGTATTTTTTTAACCTCTACTGAGCTTTGAGATGATGTTTTCATGGATATATAATTACTTCAAAGTAATGTCCTGAGTAGTAAAGATCAGCTTAAAGCTCATGTGACTTTAAGAGTTTTTGGAGATTTTTCTCTTTGAATTTCTTCACTTTCATCTGCCTCTTTGCAAAAAATCACATGATACTTGATTAAAGTTCTGCTGTTCCTTGCAACTAGTCTCTGTCTTTACCAGAATAATTCCTCTCATATCCAATGGCTTCTCAGGCCTCATAAAAGCATTTGCTGAGAGACCTTGGTGAAAGCCTTCTCAGAAATCCAGGTGAATTTTTATGGACATCAGTGTTCATCTACAAGCAGGTTCACTTTTTGGAAGGACAGAAGGTTTGTGATATGATGTCCTTTGCAGCTTACATTAGGACAGGCATGCATGTCCTTTGTTAGTTTTCCTGACAGTTTGCACAGAGCAGAGATGAGTGTTTAGTGGTTTGCAGTTCTCTGGCTCTTGTGTATCTTCCCTAAAAATAGATACTGCTTTGGACACTTCACAGTCCTCTGCTTTAAGGCAGCTTCAAAGGAAACTGTTTAACGTAAATTAAATTTCAACTGTTGCACCCAGCCTTTCATTTATAGCTTTTATAAGTTCACATAAAGACTTTGCATTTGTTTGCACTGTGGGTGGATGTTTGGGTTTTTATTTTTCTGAATACTACTATAAATGTGCCTGTTGATTGTGTTGAAATTGAAAGAATTGCTGTAAGATGTTGAGGCTGGGTGCATGGTTCCTTTCCATTTTACTCAAAATTGGATATGAAAAATTGTTTTCAAGTTATTATATAAGCAAGGGGTGCCTAGTATATCCCCATATCCAGCAGAGAATCACCTGCTCTTAAATAACATGCAGAGAAGAACTTTAGTAGATCTGTGATACTTTCAGTGAGAGACAACACCTATTCTAATAAATTAAATGTGTGCATGATTTTTCTTTGGCATCATGGCCCTACAGCCCTGCATCCATAGTAGGTAACTGCCTTAAGGTCCATGCAGAATGGCTATGGGCAGGCAGGAAAGGAGTTCTGCTCTGTGCCAGCTTTGAAACTACTTTGGGTTGTTTTGGCAAGTGCTAGTGGGCATGTGCCAAAAATGTGCTAAGAGCTGTTTTAATGGTTTAACTGCAGAACTGACCGATTCTAGTGCCTTGACAGAATTGCCACACACAGTGTGGTTTATTAAAACAGACGCAGATAGAACGTAACAAAAATGATCTGAACAGACTCATTTCCTGCCCTACCTTTTTGTTATGTGATTCTGGTTTTGAAAATTAATATCAGTCACTATCACAGCAGGATGTTTCATAAATGGTGGCACAGATTTTTCATGAGTTTTTTTGTGAAATGGTAAATTTTTGGTAGTTGGAGGGTGAATGATTATGGCTGTTCTGAATTTGCATTTTTTCAACATTCATGTGCATTGTGTATTTCTTCTGCTGCATGTACATTCTAAGTATCAGAGATTGAAGTACTTCACTGAAGATGCTGTTAATATGTGGCACTTGGTTTTGGTCCTCCTTCATCTTTGTTGAGCACTGTTGTCTCGTCAAAGCAAGCATAGCCTCACTTCTTTTTCATTACCATAACTTAAATGCAGAATGCTTGTTGTCTCACATGTAAAATGTGTCTATGTAAGAAGACCTGTGATTGTATTTCTAATGGAGTCATTTAGTACTATTTTAAGTTTAAAATTTTCAAACTGAAGCAAGATAAGCTGAACCTTCCTCAGGGAAGCACTGTAGCACATTTTTTTTTTTCCTGAATCTGGTTCTGTTTCTGAGGAACTGCTGTACTGGTATTTTTCCTTCTTAAAAAATGGGTGGCAGCTGTTAAAGGAGCACTGGAAAAGGTCACTTGCTAAATTACTCTTCCTTATTATAAAGCTGCTTTATTTCTTCCTATCCTACGGAGATGTCTTTGAAACCAGACGCTTCTCTAGTCAGTAGATGTATTAGAATATGCACAGGAATTGTGGCACACCTTCATTGCTTGAGTGTTCAAACTTAAGAAGGTCCAATTAATATAAAAACAAAATTTTTCTTGTATAGTAAGCCTAAAAAAAAAAACTGGTTTCAGCCTGAGGAGGGACTAAGCAACAGTGCTTTAAAATGGCCATCAGAGAGTGGCTGAAGAGAATAAGCCAGAAAGAAAGGAGTTAATGCTGTGAAGACCAGCAGCTCTGCATAGCTCATTTTCAGTCCCCTGTTGTGTTTTATCGTTTTCTCAAATCAAAGCTACTGGCTTCTGGGAATAGCCTTGCCTGACCACTCATGGTGTTAAGCTCCCTACTGCACTAATAGCTGCATCAGCCACACAGACTGCAGTAGGTGTGTAGTACTTACAGTATTATTATACATTGAATGTTTTGGATACAGCTCTTTAGGCTATGAAAATAAATCCTGAAAGGGTTCTCCTGGCCTAGTAGTTTGAAAGAAAGGGGTTTTTTATTCCCAAAGGAGGTAGACTGGCCTCTGCTGCCAAGATGAGGGAAAAATAAGGAAGTGCAGCACCATGAACAGCATGTCTCATCCACTGCTGCTCATATGATCTGATTAATGAAAATTTAGACTTCTCTAAGATGGAACAGTAACATTACAAGAGAAAAAGGACACTTTTTGGTCAAGCTCTTAACTGGCAGCTGCCTTTATTGAAGCACTTTCGGACTTGATGCTGAAAATCATGGGTTAATATTGAAGCAGTCTTGAAGCTCAGTAGTTAGCCAACCGGGATGTTTCTGAAATAACAGCCTTCACTGATAGAAGGTTACAAACAGACACACAGAGGTTATTTTCCAAGCCCAGGGCATTCCTGTTCCTCACTACCTTCCTCCTCCAGTCCCTTCTTTGTAGATTCCTTTTATGAGAGTTAGCTGTGGTGATACTTGTGGGCTCCCAGAGCCATCAAAGTTGCTGCCCCCTTCCAGGCGAGCGTTACTGTTTGGTAGGTAACAACATCCATTACTGGGTCAGCTGTTGTGACAGATCAGCTTCAAATTCAGGTCATAGCTTCTCCAGACCTGAATTCATCTTTTGAACTACACTGATTTCACACTTGCATCAGCCCAGCTCATAGACATTTGTATGCATTACAATGGTCAGTGTGTTCTGAAGAACAATATTCTGTGCTAGCACCATTCAGAGCTTGACAGACTTCACATAATGTGTAGCTATTGGGCTTTTTTCCAAGAAGAAAAAAAATAATCTTTTGAATCTAATCATAACTCCATAATGCACTTGTGCAAAATTATTCCTAATATGTCACTGAGAGCAATGAAAAAACTCTGCTTGTTGTCCCTAAATATAAATGAGACAGTTGCCCCTTTCATCTAATTACCATGCTTTGTTATGTCAGAGGATTAACACACCTCTGTTTTGCATTTGTTTTGCCTGCCGGGTTTGCTTAAGACAATCTGCCAGTCACGTGCCTAAATATTTCTGATGTAGTCTGCTTAGTCTTATGATCAATGGAGAAAGATTTGAAATACTTCATGAGATATATATCCTGCTCTATCTCTTCCCAGACAAATGTCTGTGGGCTGGTCAGGTATAGTGTGCCTTAATGGTGACTGTTTGGTTCCCTTGAATATATACAGGAAGCCTAGAGTGGTGAGACAAGAGAGAGCATTTACAACCCTTGTGTCATTGTTCCCTGTTCATCTGAAGGCCTGTCTGTTTTAGAGATGCCATTGACTGCTGCTTGTGGCTACAATAAGAAGCTGACTCTTGCCACAACATGTAGGAATACCAATCCATAGCAGTAACAACAGGGCACAGGGACTAGATTTACATACCTCTTAGTGTATGTAAAGTTTCTCTGAAATGAGTCTCAGGGCACAGTATGATTGTGTATTCTGATCACTCTTGAGACACCAAGGATATGCTGCTTCACTGTATCTCAAAATAAAAGTCCTGTCCTTCAGGGTGTTGCAAAGAGATTTCAGATGAGTGGATTAGGAAATAAGAGGTATTTTCCATTAGGAATTCCAACGAGATTAAGGCTGTAGCAGAAGTGTTCCTGTTTTACACTTGTTAATCCATTTCCTTGATGTTACAGATAGGAACCAAGGTAATGTCAGCCAAGGCCAGTCATGTGGGCCAGTCAGTACCAAAACATGGCACCATCAGTTCCAGTTCCTGTTGCGCAGTCTCTTTGTCTTGTTTTGGTCATCCAGACGAGATCCATGCCTCACATGGCCCTACACAACTGCATGAAATCTGGTAACAGACTGAAGAAAATACTTCCTATGCACCTACAGCAAGGCAGAGGGCAGGATATAGTCTAACAGATAAACAGATACGAATATGCTCCAGAGAGCAAATATTTGCTTCTTCAGTTATTTCAATGTAATATGAAGGCATCTAGTGTACTCAAAGGCTTCCAGCCTTGGTATTTCGTAGTGGTTGCTGTTCTGTTCATTTTGGCCCATATATTGATGTGAGTTTGTGTTGGAAGATACATAAGGCTGAATAACATACCTCAAACAATTCTGCTCTAAAATATGGTTCCCCCAAATGTTTTTAATCTATAAAAGTGGTTGCAGTCCTTCAGGAAGTGGCTGCATACTTGTGGAAGCCAAATGGAAATTGAGTTTTATTTGCAGCTTAAGCCTGTACTTTTTCAGTAGCCACTGTACTGTTCAAATACCAGATTGTAATTGTCCCTTGTTTTATATAATGTGTTGACACAACTCAAATAGGCAGCAGTATGCATGATGCGGTTTTTTCTAAAGGCGCTTTATACGTAAATGATCAAACCTTCTGCAGATTGCAGAAAGAACTATGTTGCTTCTCTAGATGCTTCAATTTTTTTTTTTTTTTTTTAATGCGTGACCTTATTCCTGCTTTCTGGCTTGTTATTTCCCAGTTGTTAGCTACCATCTCAAGTAATGTATTCTGCTGGGTTTGGGTTTTTTTAATATTGATAAATTATAAAATCCGCCTTCTGGTAAAGTTTTTTGTATTCATTTTCTCCCAGGAGCAAAAACCAATACTTCAGTAGAAATGGTGTAACTTTGGCAAAAGTGTCACACTTAGTCTGAAAACCATTTCGTACATTTTCCTATACAATTACAGGAAAAGGTTAGTAGTTGGTAGGTTCTTCTTTGTTTAAGGGGAGGGAAAATCATGATGATGGCACACCCTTTGTAGGTGTCATATCTCACTGGTAGAAACAGTTGGCTTGTTTGGCTTGTTATTTTCTTATATTTGCCAGAAATAATATGTAGTGCATATGATCAAATTCATCTCACATGGAGTAGTTTGTAAACTTTTGAAGTCAGGCCTACTGTCTGTGGTTCTCTGGTAATTTGGTTATAGCTCAATTCTGTCTAAGCCATCACAAGGCATTTTCCTCTCTTCCTCAAGTCACCTTTCATTATGGAGGGTGCACAGAAGAGATGAGGAGAAAGTGTTGGAATCGTCCCATTTCTTTACAATTACCAAACAAATATTGCATTCTTCTTTCTGTAAGCCTTGTCTTCTGTCCCTGTTAGTTAAATAAAGGTTAAACATTATCTTGTGTGCAAGAAGAGCAACTTCAGAAGAAGTAAGGGCAGAAACAAAGGACCAGCAGAATTGTGCTGAGGCTGCTTTAACTGTTTTTATACAAGGATATATTCTAACCCAGTTATGTTTTCAGAAACTGTCATCATTCGTGTGTGAGTACCTGGATTGCTCTGAGTATGATGCTCACTCAAACTGAACAATAAACACTTATCAGTATCATGTAAAAGACATGACTTGTGCTGTATATGCTTGTAAATGAATCTCAGGCATAGGGGGTTTTTTTCTAAGTCTTTTAAATAACTCAAGTAGAAAAAGTCTCCTTTTCCACTGCACTGCTTGTTTAATAAGTTGTTTCTCATGTTGCATTTATGCACTTGGCTTTTCAAATATAGTATGTTCCTGATGAGTTTGGGCAGTTGATTTTGTGCCATTTCCCAGTCTGAGCTCCATTTTGAAGCCTGATTCTGTCCTTTGCAGTGTCTGCCACTCCTCCTGGGGTATTGCAGCTCACTCATCTGAAGGATTAAGGCAAATACTGAATGAAAATGCTAAGGATATATCAGTCTCCTGTAACACGGCACTTCTAATACCCTGCCCTTGCCCTTTGGTGTAGCTTTTCAATTAAATCTGAAGTTATGGGGATTATTGCATATATGTGGTGGTTTTGCAGTTTGCTTTTAAGTGTCAAATAGCAGAATTTCAAATGCATTGTAGAAGTTGAGATACATGCTTTCATCTTTTCTTCAGGACAGGCTGTGTCCTTTTTAAAAAGAAATATGCCTTCTTTTTACTTTTTTGGATACTGAATAGGCCTCCTTGACTGCTTTAACAGCTTCTTAGCTGTGTTTCTAACTCACTCAGTATCTTTCCAATATCCAAGTGGGAGCAGTTGATCTGAAATTGCTTGGATAGCACTATTTTTTCTAGTTTTACGTAATAAACTGTGACTCCTAGACAAATGTATTACTCTACTTATTTGTCCCACAATCCTGTCCTTTCCTCTAGCTTCCTGGCTAGTTGTAATCAAAATTATTCAGAATTAATTTAAACTTTTAGTTTTATTTAGAGAGCTCTGAGAGCATTCCGTATTGTTTATTTTGAGGTTGCAGTACTGAGATACTAAGGAATCATTCAGAAGGCTGCTGATGTGTACCTCTGGGAAATTTTTTTCTTCTGTTCTGGTAACAGAAATGTTCTTATACAAATATTTAATTAAAATTTTAAGGTGCAAAAGAACACTTCGCATAGTCTGATTTGACAGCTGTTTTTTGGTGTTTCTAATCTCACAGATGATTTCAGTAATAATTTCTAAGCGTATTTTTGAAAGCTTTTGTGTGCGTGTGTGTTATGTTTGTATCTCCTCAGGGTTAAACAAATTTTATTCCTCTATTAAGCCAGAAAGAGTAATTTTGTGAAAGAACTCTAGGCAATTTCATGTGAAGGCTTCAAAAGATCCTTAACCTAGCATTGTGGTTGGACTTGATGATCTTAAAAGCCTTTTCCAACCTAAATGATTCTGTGATTTTACCAGTTTGCCTCCATGCTGGGAAAAAAGTTCATCTGGGTACTGTGAGATGTGTATTTTTACTATACTTAAATAAATGAAGCGTGAAATACTTCTTTTAAATTTTTTAATACTTTGTTCAAGTGAAGTCACTGCATCCATGATTAAATATGTGAAGTAAATACTTGACATAAATGCAGTCTGTGCAAACTGCAGGGTGTGCTGCATCCTGTGCCTAAGTGGCTCAGTAATTAATTTCCTTTGTTACACATTGGTAAAAATTAAATGCTACACTCAGTTGGAAAATGTGGTGATGGGAGGGTGGAAATACAGCCTTTGTTCGCCTTTTTTTTTTTTTTTAACATAAGGCATTTTTTCTTCAGCAGTCTTCAACAGAAAGTGAAGCCAGCTGCATTCTGTGTTTGATATTTTGAAGTATGGAGCTGCAGTCACCATTCAGTTATTTGTGAGAGTTTTGCTTCTGGATCCACTTTGTCTAAAATGCAGTTCTGTTAAAGGTGTCTGTGAGCACAGGCAGGTGGATTTGCCCGTTGTGAACAACCCAAGAGCTCCTAATTCTGAGCTGACCCAGTTCTGGCATGCTGCATCACTGGCATGTCACGTGCCACCCGTAATGTCATCACTGGGGAAAAAATGCAACCTCCCAATGCTGCCTGCCATCATCTCAGCTGTCTCACGTCCTTTTTCTGTCACTATGTTTATTGTTATGGTAGAATTTTTATTTTGATCACAGCACTAACCAAGCAACTAGAAGATATGTAGAATTGAAAGTATTTAGGGTTTTTTTTAGTTCAGCTTATTTCTAGCACTTAGAAAATAAAAGAACTTCTGAAAGCTGATGGAAAGAAAGTTATAAAGCATATACAGGAAATTGCACAGAGGAGGTGAGTGGAGAAATGAGCCAGGGATTCACAAGGAGAAAATTACTAAAACAGTGTTACTCTGAAGCTCTCCCATGCCACTCGTCCCTTTCTCAGTTTTGCACTTTCTCAGTAAGAAGTGCTTAGATGTACTCTTGCATTTTAGACAAGAGTGAGTATGGGAGGTGCTGCATTTGAATTTACAGACTTGTACAGTGTGGTTGCCTGCTGTTTGCCAAGTTTTCCCAGCTTTCATCAAGGGAGTTTGGAGGTGTCCTTCACTTTTTAATACTTTCATATTTCTTACTGATACAGCAATATTGACTCCAGTATTTTTTACCAACTGAGCTAAAGGTTTAAAAGTCTTAATTACAGGGAAAACAAACCACACTCTCTTCTTTGTTGAGATGTGGGCCACACTTTGGTCATACAATTAAAGCTACAAGCTTCTCTTAAAATACTTGCCTGTCCCATCTTCATGGGTTGAATTCTTAAGTCTGTGAACATCTCTGTAGAGAAAATCTATCTGAAAAACTGCAGAGGAATTGTGCTGGTACCATCCATCTCAGATTACTTTTTCTGTCTTCGGGGACCCTTTGTGAAGCAAGTAATTAATCTTGTTGTGGAGTGCAGCACCCCCACAGAGAGTATCAAATGAATTAAAAGGGGCAATATTTGGTTACCTCCTGAATCTAATGAAATGTTTTCTCTCTGTTCTTGAGCAGGTCAGCTTTTTCATGCTAACCATAGCATCTTTTATTCTTTCCCTATTTTTTTTTCAAAGCTGCTTGGAAATTGTTGATACTGGCAGGCACACTTACATATTGTTGTCAGTTCTGAATATTACTGCACTTTCAGTATAAATCCTTTGCTTTGGGTTTTGTTTTTGTTTTCTTTGTTTTTTTAAATTGTTCTATTTACAAATCGTTAATTATAAATAGAATGCTTCAGCAGCAGGATATAGAAGGGTACACTCTTAATTTGGCTGCCAGCCTAAATAGCATTACAGGAAAACCTGTCCAGGGATGTGATTGACAGGTATTTTGTCAATAAGAAAGTGAAACTTGGAATTGAGTGTATGAGGTAGAATGTGACAAAGACCCCTTATATCTTAAATAAAGATCCTTCCAGTTGAAGGATCCAAGAGGCTTGGGCATAGTCTTACAAAATGTCAGCCAAAAAGTAATGTCATGTACTTCAACTCGTGTTGAACCTACTGGGTTCAAGTTACAAGAACTGCCTCTTAAAGGGTGGCAACAACCTTCCCAACCAGCTCAGACTGGGAAAGGAGATGACTTGGATTCAGTCACATCCTTTTGAATGGAACAACTGGTCACTGCTTCTGTCAGGTCTCACCCTGAATACTTACCCCTAATCCTTAAAGGTTTATGGACAAGTATTCCATATTCTGGGATTTTCTAATTTTTGGTGGGAATCCATGTGTCTTGCAGTGTGTAATTGTGACTATGCAGAAGCAGCTTCATATAAATACAGTAGAACTGACACTAAGTTACTGATTGGAGTGCAATCTTTAATTCCTTATTTTCAAGTGGAGATACTGTATTCCAAGGCTTTGCATATAGCACAAACTTGAAAAAGTCAGTTCCTTGTAAAGAACATCTGTTTTCTAGGGCAATTCTCTGAGTTAGCAAGGCTATCTTTTAGTTCAAAGACTTCAAAGAGCTTAAGCAGACATAGTAAGGTGTCTACACAGTCAGACCTTCGCTGCACATTGTTGTAAGTTTGAATTGGTTAACAAGCAGTAGTACTTTCTTTAGAGTACCAAGGTACCAGGCCTTGCTGAAGAGAACAGAAACCTCACATACAGTTGAAACATCCTTTTTCTAACTCTTTGTAGGTTTACACCATAAAATAAATGTAACTACTGCCTAGTCCAGAAGCAGACTGTCTGCTTGCCACAGAGCTGTTGGATATGTTTGCCTGCCTCAGAGATTTGTTCTGCTTGCAAATGTAATGTTGCTATTTTCCACCTTTTTTATATATTTTAAAATGTTTCTTATTATAGAATTAGGTGAGTTGCATCGAATTAGTGCCTAAACTAGCCGAATATCATTGCAACAAGTACCAGACAGATCATAAGTAAAGGATGACTGCATTTCTGATGAGTAAACAGTCTCAGTGGAGTGACAAACCTCAAATTGCTCATCAGGAGAGAAATTCAAAAAGCTGACCTTTTCAAAGGGTAGAGAGTAAATGTAAGCGAAAAGAGTAATGTTAAAATGGTCATGTCCTGTGTGCTATGTTTGTTCCATTGCACATGTAATATTTTTGCCATCGGTGTTTTTATTCTATTCTTACCACTTTCCATTTTAACAGTTGAACAACTGTGAGAGATAACTTGCAATCCTGAAGTCATTTGACTTGTCATCTTAAAGGGTATTTATAAACTATAGCATTCAGGGAGCCCCCAGTGTTACCTTAAATAGAGAGATTCCTTTTAGGACTAAGAAGAAAATTGGACTATTTCATTTTGGAATGGCTTTTCTTAAATGTAAGTCTGATGATGGTTGATTAAAAACTCCATAAAAATGGGTAGCAAGCTTAACCATATTCTGTATTTTTATATTTCACTAAAGACTGCGTGAAAAGCAAATGGTATGGCTTACGCTAAACATGTGAAAAAGATGTTTTTCTCCTGCAAGTACGAGTAGCTTTTATTGTCTTTTAATATTGGTCTATATTAACTGCTTCCTGTAGGTAGAAATGCTGCTTTTGCTATTTTATTTTTTTGAGAAGAATAGGGTTTGTTCTGCACAAACAAACAAAAAAACAAACAAACAAAAGAACCAAAACAAAACAAAAAAGTGCTGGTCTCCCAACAGCCTAATGAGTTAATTTCTGTCAAGTTTTCAAATTCTAAGCAATTTATAAAGGATAATGGAAATCTAAGGGTAATACGAAAGAAAAAGAAGCAAGCAATTTTGATTAATTTGAGAACTTGATAAAAGAAGCAAGAAATATTTGTGATCAATGAAATAAGGTATTTGGAAATATATACTAGTTATTGACATGGAAGAGGACATCCTTGCTTAGAATCTTTAGAACGGTGATAGTCAAGAGAAAGAGCAGATGTAGAGAGTAGACAGGTACTTTCTATAGTAGTCAGGTTTTGTACCTTTAAGTGCATCTGGTTTGCCAAATTCAAGCATTAGATTACAAAATGCATGATGGAAATTATTTATAGGGGGCACACAAACATGTAGTTGTAGTTGGGTCTGGTGTTTTTTTAATGCTGCAGATGTCTGGGTGGTTGTAACACGTGAGGGTGTGCTTCCCAGCCCAACATCTGATTAGTCACTAATTTAGTAAGGAATGTCCTGGCACAGTTTTGTTGAAGCATGTGATCTTACCAGCAGAATAACATTATATTTTTTTTATGTGTTTCAACATACAGTTGAGTAAAATAGCTCAGCTGTTTTGAAACAAACTTCATGGTATTCCTTCCAAGTCTCCTTTTCTTCTCTTATTTCTTATTGACAGAAGAGATAGTGCATGTTTACTTACTAAAATATATTTCATGCCTTAAACATTTTTTAATTAGTATTCCAAATGTTTTAGAGTCTAAATAACACTGATGATCAATTCCAGACAGCTGTAAGTATTTTATTTTTACACTAAGGGAAACAGAAAATAACATTTGCTCATATTCTGTGTGTTCTGTGAGTTTCCACACTCAATGAATACAGATGATCAGACATATTAAGGTGGCCAGTTTAATCAAAATTTTCAGAGATAAATATTTGCTGTAGCGCAAAACCGTGAAAGTTCTCCCAAGGCCACCTGTATATTATGACCACAGCACAATATGACACACACTTCCTTTCCCTAGCTAGATTTTCCCTAGCTCCTCTCTCAGAAGTTCAGTCTTTTTTTACCTGATGCTTGGATTAGTAGTATGATTAATAGATCACTGATGCAGTTGTGGCCTTTGAGGTTACTGTAGGTCAGTTAATAGCGAGAGGTAATGCTTAAGAGACTTTCACAGTGAATATAAAAATATCTGCTATTTGTGCTGGAATTACTCTGACAAATGTACTCATAAGGGATTTGAAAAGGCAGTGAATAGTGGGATGGCCAGGTACCAAATTATTTAAGAAAATTAAGACAAGGACCAACTATGAAGAATTTCAGAACATCCTGACTGGATCCTTTCTCAGTAAAATAGCGTCTGAAATTCAGTGTAGGTAACTGTGAAGTTATGCAGAAATACCAGTACTAAATTCACATATAAGATAATAGTGTCTGAAGGTGACTAACAACTCATGAATAAGATGTGGTCTCACAAAACCAGCATTGATCAAGAGACTAAATCTACTGTTAAGGAACAGTAAAAAAGACATGCAGGGGAAAAGCAATGACAGTCACATTCCACTCTTGTAAATCTATTGTACGTCAAAATCTTGAATACTGTGTACGGGTCCGATCTGCTACCTTCCAGAAAAAGGTACAGGAGAAAAAAAATCCAGAGCACAGCAACAAGGTAGATCAAATATACAGAACTATTTTCTTATAAAGAGCAAGTAAATGAGGTAGGACTTTTCAAAACGGAAAAGGAATAATTAAAGAGAAATACAATAGAGGTCTCTCAAAATACCACAAGGAACATGCCTTCTCTCTCACACTTTTCTAGAATGAGGAGGCATCAAAATAGCAGGCAGCAAGCTGAGGAAAAATAAAAATATGTAGTAAGTTTCAGAAATCCTTGGCACATGATTGTTGTAAATATTAGAACTATAGATGGATTTTAAATATTAAAAACAAGACAGTTTTTAAAATAAAATTAACTGAAGGCTTTTAAATAAAAAATCACCACCTCTGGCTTTGAAAGTCCCCAAGCTGCAGGTTGTTGGAAGCTCAGTTGTATTTTATGGAGCTATCATTATGTATTTTCCCATTTTTTTATTCTGTTGTTTAGGTATCCCCAAGTGTTCTGTTTTGGCAAGCATGAAAGACAGGACACAGGGCTATATGGGCCTTTGGAAGACCCAGTCTAGCTGGTCTTGTTCATACAAGCATTGAGTTTTTATTTTGTGAAGTGACACAGTAAGACTGAAATAAATATATCTATTTATATCTACATTTGTATATAGATTTTATATAAATGTTAAAGTCTGAGAAATCCAAGAAGGGCACGTGAGATAGCCATTGCTCAATTTTAGATGGAGTGTCTGTTGCTACCAGCGCATTCCAAGGAAGTTGCAGGGTCAGTGTGTACCTTAACATCATGCTTTTATGCATTTAGGCATGAGATCAGAGTAATATAATTAATCAGAGCAGGAATATCTGAGGTTTGCATGTCTGATCTTTAAAAATATACTGTTCTAAACACGTGTAGCTTGCTTTAGAACACAAGCTGAGATGTATCTGAACAATCACTGTACAAAGTTCTCATGTCAAGTCTGTACAGGAACAAACTGTTTCCGTTGTGTTCACCGTAAGCAGACAATTTTCTTGCAATGTGTACCTTGACAACTTCTGTCCTAACTGGTTAGCTGAATCAGATACTTCTTTATTATAATCAAAGTCTCAAAGTGTGAGAATTCAGCTGGAAACTCAATACAATATGATGATAAACAGAAATAGAAGTTTCTGTAAACAACACATAAGCAAAATTTTTTTGTAAAACTTTCAAATACTTTGCTGAAACTCCTTCCAGATGTACCTTGGAAAATACTTAGTTCTTCAATCAGTAATCAAACTCAAAACATACTGAAGAGGCTTTTTTTTTTTGTAAAGAATAATTTTAGCAGATGAAAATTAGTCTTTTGGGGATTTCTTAGTCACTGAAAGGAGGTGAAAAGAACTGCAGGTTACCTGAAAAGCAGTTGAAAAATTATATGTTTAAAGTGCTCTGACTGTTTCCCAATTAAATTATTTTGGGGGTTGGGGGTTTTTTCTGGGTTTATTTTGTTTTGTATTTGGGGTTTTTTTGTGGTTTGTTTGTTGGGTTTTTTAATAAGAAAAACCCACCTCACTGAATTAAAGTAAAAGTCTGAGTAGAGAGTAATTTTTTCCACCCTTCTACTTCCCTTCTCTACAGGAATACTTATAGGAACATTCAGGGAGTTGGGCTCAATGATCTTTATTCAAGATTCTAAAGGAAACAGCAAAAGCTGTGATAAAATATTGTGCATTTTACAGATTTATATAGATATGTATGTATTTATATATAACTTCTAAATTGAAAGCTTAATTTTTCAGTCTTCTATAGCAAATTGGACTTTTAAAATATATTTCCTACAGCTTAACCAAAAGGATTCTTTAGAAATCTTTTGATGCCCATAAAAAAATGAGGGAAAAGGAAGTTCTAGCGATGATAGGAGCGGCTGTAATGCTGTGCAATACAAATAGTCCATACATGTGTTCTAAACCACCTTATGAAATGGTTTGAATTTAAACAAAAATTAATAGTAAAGAGGTAGGGAATGGCAAATTCATCTTTGGGACAAAAGCCTAGCTAACTGAAGTTAGTTTTGTCTTCCCAGCAGTTCTACCAGCCCCTCAGCAGAACATCATGCATCCTGTCATCCTCTCCAGTCAGGGTGAAGGTTATCAGGTGCTCTGCACTTCTGGCTGAGTGTTCTGGCAGTGCTCGCCTGGCCAGCTCAGGGGATTCCTCTCAGTCACAACTCAGCAGGTGTCCTTGCTGACAAACGGGTTAAGCTGTAGGTCTTCCTTGATCATCATCCCTCATCTGAACCCTTCTTGACTTCTACTGGCCCAGGAGCCATTTGACTGTAGTTTTTTGGGGGCAGGTGTGGTTGCTGGAGAGTGCTGAGTTCTCTCTTGGCTGCCACTTTGCCTTTTCTGTGGAGTTGTGTGGTATTGCACTGGCCTCCCACTGCTTTTAATTTGCAGATGTTTCACAGAGGGCTAGATATTAAAAGAGGAGAGTGGTCAGGTTTGACAAGTATTCACTTAGAGAAACTCGGTGAAGAAATTGGTTTACCCTGTCACTTCAGGATGGTTTTGTTTTAATCAGTGCACTCAGAAGTAACCATCTTACCCAGCTTGTAATTGTGTATGTGTATGAATTGCCATTGTGTGAAACATACTGTTGCTTTGTATAGTGTATTTCTGCTTCTCATTATTACCTATCTTACCCTTCTGTGTTGTCACAAGTGACACTATGTAGAACTATTTTCTTTAGGTTTTAATGTTAGCATTTAAGAAGTTTATGTCTGCTTTCTCTCTCCAGCTATGGGAGAGCTATAATGTGAGGTCAAAATGTAATATGAACTGTGGTGACAGGTTCCTGTATTTTTTTTAAACCAGCAGGTTGATCAGCTACACAAATACGTGCCTTCTGAAGTGGCATGCACGCTGATATTTTCTCCCTGATTTTAGTTTGTAAATACTTTAAACTTTGATTGTATAAATATACATGTTACTGTTTTTCTTGTAATAGATCAGATTTGCTAACTTGCTGTTACAAGTGTTGGCGTTGGAAAGTACTGACAGGTAGCATAGAGATTGCCAGTTGCTCCATCACATGAAAATATGGCCTTGAAACTGAGTCATGTTAGTGACAATTTAATAATCCTTTCTTTTGTCACAGCTGCACAGTTTTATAAACTACTACAGTGAGACTGAATAAAGACAATTCTAATGAAAAAAGCTCTTTTCAAAGGGAGAGAATATGATTGTAATTTTACCATCAGACATGTTAAACACTGGAGAGTTCATCTCTTGTCACACAGTAAACAAATAGGTAAGTTGATGTTAATAAGTTGATAAATTAGCAGTCATTTAGTCATCTGTCTCACTTTCACTATACAGGCATTGAAAAAGGCTGTGGACCTTAGGGAATCAAAATGGATCGTACCTACTATGAAAATGTTTGGCTAGGAATTCTGAATATTAATCAAAACATTGGCTCTTTGTGCTGGGACATAAGAATAGGGTTGGTGTCAGTGAAAATGATGAATGATATATAACTGTGTGCTGTGCTTACATTATAATGTACTTGAAGTCCTGCAGTTATTCATCCTTAAGCTTCTAAAGTCTAATTCAGAACTGGTGACCTGTACTTGGATCTAGTTACGGTTTGCAATTGCGCTAATCCCTCTCTGGAGAGATTTTCTTACATTGCACCAAAGAATAAATTACATGATTAGGTGGAAAACTGGCCCCTATCCTCATGTTCAGCATGATTGCAGCATTGAAGTAATGGTGGGTCATCTAAGCAAACTGTGAGCATACCAGCAAAATCTTTTAGACATAGGTGCTCTCAGTATGTGGTCTGAGTATCTTGCTGTATGGTCCTGCCTTTCATATCATTCGTCTTCTTGTCAGTGGGAAAAGAAATTCATTGGTGAGAAGAAACAGATTCAGATTGCTACAAGCCAAGAGACAGGGAGGTGGGCAGGTTTCAGAATCTTGAGTCGCATGTTTGCCTAGGGGAAAAAAAAAGCATTTTAATGTGACTTGGCTGAATTACAGATCATGAGATGAGCTAGTACAGAAGTACCTTTGTAGAAATGTAGTATAAGAAATAATTTCATGAAACAGTATGTAAAAGATTTCTTGAAAATTTTGGAAAAATAGTTATCTTTAGAAATGGTTCAGATCATTGCTAGGTGGGTTTGGATTTTTTGTTTAGTCTTTTTTTTTTCCCCTCCAAATATTTTTTTTCTTTTATAGCTGGTTCCGTGGCCAAAAAGTCACAGAGCAGTTGAGATTTTCACCCTTAGTGGTAAGATCTACCTTCCTGTCTCCAGCTCCTCTCTGTTTGTCACACAAATCCAGCATGATCTGTCATATTGTAAAGAGCAAGATTTGCTATCTTCATGTGACTAAAATGTAGTAATCTGCTTTTTAAACTGCAGTTGAAATGTTTCGTACTTCCTTTAACTCCTCTTTTTGCTTGTGTTTGAAACTTGGAAATACTGTCCTGCACCATGGAGCATTATTATGCGTGCTTTGTGAGAAACACTAAAACCTCACAGTGACAATTCACTGTTGCTGATACAAATCAGGTTTTGGTGTCTGTTGATAGTCAGTTTGCTTTCATACGCAATTTTTAATGATTCTCTGAAAATACATATTCATGTGCTTTGTTCTACCCAGTGAATATTTCTTGCATGTGGTATCTTGTTTAGCTTTTTGAATGTTGCACTACTTTTTCTGTCAAAACAGAATGCTGTTTGTTTGGGGTGTTTTTTCTGAATATGCAGATTGTGATCTTAAAAATGTTTAACAATTAATTATTTCATCCAGGTACAAATAAGAACACTGCATAATATGCAGAATTCCATGAAGAGAGAAAAATTTTCCTGTGCTCTTTTTTTGTTTGCTTTTATTGGTCGTCGACTGTTGAAAGATTTAATTTTTTTTCTTTTTTTTTTTTTTTTGGCCAATCCTGAACCTTGGTACAGCTAAGTACCAGACTATGTTTTGTGTGTAATAGGTGTCTTCATCTTTTTTAGCTTTTTTACTGCTTGTGGTGACACCTGGTATAATACCCCAGCAAAGAACTGAGCATGTTCAGCAGGTCCAGTTGGAGGATTTTTCATTTTATGCTTGTATGAAAGGTTTCCTCTCTTTTAAAACCAGCCTCCTCTGTAGATCTCACAGTGTATGGAGAGACCTCAAAGTTAAGTAGATACAATAAGCTTTTGCAGTTTGAAGTCAGCTTTACATAGAAAAAATCGGGACAGGAAACGTTCAGCAAATTTTGGCTGAAAATATGGGAAACTTGGCATGCCCTTCAAATTGATGAAATATGGTAAAACATATACTTTCACATGTTTGTGCATATAAATATATAATTGTACACATGCCTGCACACACACACAAATGTGATCAGTTTATTCAGTTTCCCATATTGAAAAAGAGGGGAAATAGTCCATTTGGGGGGACTTCATGTATATTATTAATATGATTTTTTTTCAATAGCATTAAAAGGCATTTCACATTACTTTTCATCCTAAGCATGTCTTTGACAATGATGGTAGTTTTTAAACCCATGCTTTTGCTGAAAATAACACCAGTACAAACCATCTACCATAAGTGAAATGCTAGAATTTTCTATTCGTTCTGGAAATAAAAACTAAACTAGATGTTCTTTTGGGAGAGTGATTTTTTTTTTTTTTTTTTTTTAATAATGTCAGTCGAGGGTTTTTAGGATGTCTTTAAGTTTACAGTAGGGAGTTCATTATTTTTGCATTCACATTATTGGAAGTAAGACTCATATCTGAATAATTAGCACAGGGTTATACATTGAAAGCACAGTGTTTCCTTTCAGGTGAGGAAAAACATAGAAGGCAGCAGTGGTTGTGAGTAGTTCTGGAGCTGGTTGTCCCACTAAAGCATGCCACAGGCTGACTAAAATCTTTGAAAGCTTGCAGCCTGGGTGGGACACACCACCTACCTCCTAAAACCCTCGAGCATCGTCAGTATCTATCTGAGTGTGTAAAACAGTGTATGTGACACTATTTCCAGTCCTTTTAGCTGTGAGGTTGCTTCCTTGTCTCTGGCAAGAACATAGCTTTTATTTCCCTTCTTTTTCTGAAGACTTCCAGAGTCTTTAGTGCCCACCTGTAAAAGAAAAAATTTGCATAGATGTCCATACCATTTGGGGGAAAGGCCATTCACTTGATAATTATGATCCATATGCAGTCCAAGTTTGTATTCGGCAAGAGCAAAACTGGTAAGATTCCCTGACTGAGCAGTATGTCAGACTGGCATCTGATGTGCATGCCAGTACATCTTTTGGGATGTCTTCATACCTGACAGCAAAGAGCTGTTACTCAACAGCTCTCAAGGAAGTTTTCACAAAGATCTAGAGGAGGTCATCTTAGTTGAAACCAGGGTAATGGGTACAAGCAGAAGTAAGAAGAATTTGTTATTAAAGTTATCCAGATAACATAAAGAAGATCGGGTACTCTGGAAAGCTCTGTGTAAAAATGTCATAATGATGGCCAACAGACCATGAGGAAAAGCTTAGAAAAGAGGTCAAAATGTGTAAATAGTAGTATGCTCTCACTGGGAATAACTGTATTTCTGGTCTCTCCCACCTTAAATTGGTTATGGTAAACCCAGGAAGAGTTTGCAGAATAACAGTGAAGATGTTTTAGGGCATGCAAGAGCTTACATGCATGAAACAGGTGAGCAAAATAGGGCTTTTAAAGCTGAATGAGCTGACCAACAGGAGGACATTGTAGATAGAATCTTTTTCCTCTTGATTACAAAACCAAGGGCTTCCATGTTCCTTTCAAAAGTAATAGCACAAGGGGGAGGAATTCACTGTGAGGTAGAAGGGGTTGTTCTTTCTGTTGAATAAGCAACAGAGCCAATGGGAGGGAAAATTTCAGACAATACTGCATGTGAGAAGTGAGAGAGACATGGCAAGGCTGGAATATAGCAGCTCAAGCAAAGAAGTTGCTCAGAGAAACACAGATTAGTCATGTGAGTTGAGGCCTCAAAAGTGGCAAGAAGGAACTTACAAGGACAGAGGAGAGTGACTCAAGTCCAGTGCAGTTAATGCAGTGCTTAGCTGCAGCTAAGCAAGGAAATAAGAATTTCCTTGAAAAGTAACATGGGTAGGAAAAGACTTTCCTTCCTCAGTTCTGTCATTTCTAGTCACTTTGAGTTTTTCATATTGGAAAAATTTAAAACTAATTTTTAGCAATCTTAAAAAATGGAAACCTCTTTTCTAAACAGCTTCATCTTTCAATTTTGCAGTCCTGTCAAAAAAACCCAAGCAATAATGGTCTGCAAAAACAATAAATCTAAAGAGAGTTAACTGTCATCTGCCTGTTCCATTATAAAATTTCTTGGAAACCAGTTGAAGTGGCTAGATCAGAGCAAACAATATTGGGTGGGGGTAGGCTGGATTTTTGTTCCCAAACATAATGCAGTTAAGCTGCAGATGTCCTTGCCACAAGATGTTATAGGTGTTATCATAGGATGGAAATCCACTCAGAGCTAAAAAATAGGCATCACTGCTGGCTCAAATCTCCACAAGTTGGAGTCTGGAGGACTATATGTAGAAGGCAGGAATGTGTTTTTTCCTTGGCTGTTCCTTTTGGACACAGGAGAAGATGCCAAAGCCCTTTGGCCTGATTCAGTACAGTACTTCTGTTCACCTGCTGCTCTTCCACCCAAGTGTTCTTGGAGAGGTCATTCTATCTCATGCAGCTGTGAAATAATCTGGAACCTGATCTGCTGGAAACCTCCAGATGGGCCAATACAAATTCTAATTCCCTTGGACGCAGAAGAATTTAGAATGATCAAAAAAATGAGATGGAATTTTCTAGATAGTCTTCTTTGTGATACCAAGCAAAATACTTCAGTGCAATTGCAGTTCCACTAATTATGCACTCATGCTGTTCTCAAGTATGATTTTCAGAAGTGGTGAGCAGTGATACCTGTAGAAACTAGTCTTTGAGTACTGAAGTGTTTTATAAATGCTCTAATTCCAAGCTAACAGGTCCTTGACATTTTAGATAGGTACTCATTTAGTAGACAGTTTTGAACCTAATCTTTTCAGGTCTTGCTTATGAATAAGTAAATAAGGTGATATTATCCTCCTTACCTCAGTGAGGGCTGGGAAGAGTTGTAAGGAATTGTAAAAGTAAACAGTTTTTCTGCTGTAGCAATAAGCTCCGTGTAGAGTGTGACAAAGAAAGGAACAATCCAAAGCTGCAGTTGAAGAGTTTGGAATACATCAAGTTCCAAAGCTGAAATACAGGGATAGACATGATACTGAAAGCTTTTCAGCTTCTGAGTGTGATCCTCAAATGCTTTAAAATGGAATATTTTGTAAAAAGGCGTTTTACATAGTAAATGTATGTGGTTGTGTAAGAGTATATTGCAGTGCATGGAAACTAAAGCAGCCCAAGTTACATAGGGGGTTCAATTTTGTTTGCTTTCATTTTTGATGCTACATTTAAATTTTGAATGATGCTCCTACATGTTTGCAGATTTCAGTTATTTCTTTTGCTTCTTTTCCTAATTAGAAGATATCACACCGTTGATCTGAAGTTGAAACTGTTACACGGAGTCATTTCATTAATTAAGATTTTTGAATTTAGCAGCTCTATTGTTTCAGGGTAGGCTTGAAGAAATTAAACTCTTAATTATTTCACCTCTAACTGTCAGAAGTAAGAAAAGAAAAAAGAAAAGGAAAGAAAAGAAAAAGATGACTACATTGGAATATGCCAGTATTGGTGACCACGGAAAGTCTCAGTTGTAGGTGGGACACTTATTAATGCCTAGTTATATATTGTATTGCATAATTTAGTCAGAGGACTTTACTCCCATTTTTTTAGATCTTACTAGTCCTTTCGAAGAAATTTATACGAAGAAAAGAAGAAAGGGTAGAATCCTTTGTCATTCTGAAATTTAAGCAGTTTTCCAAGAAATTATATATTACTCACAATGCACCATATATAGCTTAGCAAATCAAAGATACATGGCATCTCTGCCATGTTGTCCTGCTCTCCTTTTTTTTTTTTTTTTTAAAAATTTATTTTTAACATGTGACATCCCCAGGACAATTCTTACTGTCTCATGCAGGACAGGCAGGTATAAATCTTGCTTGGTTCCTTCATAGAAAAAGAGATTTCTTATGTGAAGGTCTCTGGATGTAATGTGGATTTGAAAACATTTTAAGAACAACAGGTCAACCTGTTCAGTGACTGAAGGAAACCATGTGAAGGAGCAGTGCTGAGCACTGTGCTGAACGACACACAGACGGGATCCTTGGAGTCTTGGACTGTGTTACAAAGCTTCACCAGCACAGATAAGGTTGCGGGGGTGTTGAAAATTAATAGAGACGTAGCTGGTGTAACTGGAGTGACAGAATCCTTGTCGTGCATGCAGCAGTAGGAGGAAAAGCCATAGGAGGAAATCCATATTCAATTCACCTTCACAGAGGCAATCAAAGTATTTTGGCAGAAAGCCTCCTCCTGCCAGCATATTTTAGTTTTTGAGGACTCTGCCAGCACAGTGTTCTGGTATTCCTGTTTAAGATTGTTTATGGCAGATGAGCTTGGAATCAGAACTTAAAAGCAATTCAGTTAATCATTATTGAAAACTTGTCTTCCTAGTCCTTATTTAAAAGAATTGCTAAGTTTGTGTGGATTTTTTTCATCTGTAAATTTCGTCATTGGAGAATAATTTGGCTTCTTCTGGCAGCTTGTGACTGACGCTTTGTAGGGAGGAAAAAAGGATTTGTTGTAGTTAAGAGTAAACTCTTTGCTCTCATATTTTCAAGCCTGTCACTTTATTAAAGTTATTTAGCTTCTCATCGTTTTTGTTGCTGCTTACACCTGAGAAAAATGGGAGATGTTGAGGAAGATTTTCAGTGGAAACAGAAAAATAAAATGGACTAAGTGGGTGGTGATTCTCCCTCACATGACCAGAAGGAAAACAAACTGTTTGGATTTGACTGTGCTTGCTACTAAACACCCTGTCATAGTGTGTGAGGTGAGTCACGACTTGTTTATTTATAGCCACGGCCAATCAAAGCCGACCGCTCTGAACTTCATTCAAGACCAGCAGCACTTAGGATGTCTTGTAAACATTTGCTCTCTGAGCAAGGAGCATTCTTCCTGGCAGTGAGCAGCACAGGTGCCTGGCCGGTGGCTCCTAAAACACAAAACAGACTAGAAGATCGTGTCCTGGATTATCTAGATTGGTAGAGAGAGAGAATTCCCTTTCACATCTGAAATGCCAGACAGTGAGGATCTGGGACAAGATGACAGGTACTGTACTTTGCTTGTGCTGGCCCTCCTGTGCAGTGCAGGAAGGACTGAGGCTTCATGTAATTAATCTGTGTGTACTCCTGTGTGCTCAGCCTGAGATCAGTTTTCTCTGCATTGTAACTAATCTTCTGCTTCTTGAGGGCTTTGCCTCTAATGCTAACCTTCTGAGGAGGGAAGTGAGAGTTTTAATGTCTGATAGAGGGTAAATAGAACAGCTCTGAGGTACTTGTTAAACTGAAGCAGAAGGAAAGAAAATACTATGTGGTTTCTACCTGGTCACTTTTCCTTTCAAAGCCTCAAAATGTCAGGCATGGAAATAGTTGAGTTGGAGCCATGTTCCTGAGAGAAGCCTAACTCATTTGTGTGAGATAGGGCACTGTGTCCCTTTGTGGTATGCCTGTCTTTCTGGAGTTCAGCTTTTATTTTAATTAGCTGATATAACCAACAGTCAGGACAAAAAATAAGTAATTAGATCTAAAACTTGGTAACAATTTAAAAAATACTCTTTTCTGAAATATAATCCAGCACATCCTATGAAAGAAATGCACTAATTAAATTTAGCCAAATAGTTTTTAAAATAGATATTTGAAAAGTAGATATTATTGATGTTTGACTATGACAGAGTTTATAATCTAGATTTTTTAAAGTCCACATGGTTTTTCCATAGTCTTGATGCTAATCAAAATGTTGGCTCCAAAATGGTGTTAATTAAACACTTGATGTTGTAAAAGGAGCATTTGTCATGTATATAGAAGTAGATTCTTTTTTTCTTTTTAGAAGTTAGTGAACAAAATGCCAGAATATAGAGACAAATTCAAGAAATTAAGCAATTACAAGGATCAGGAGTGAGCATTTCATTATGGCTTTGGATTTGATTTCTTCTAGTTAAATCTGAACATTTATGTGGATGTTTTTCCAGTATGTTTGAGGTGAAATATGGGAGATAATTCTGGTTGTCTGTGGTAGAGCAGCACATTCAAGCACTGCCCCCTAACTGGATGGGCGTGGGTGAATGGATCCCCAGGGGCATAATTGGGTCTCTGCAGGGGTGGGGTCACCTACACATTTCCGTTTGCAAGGATATCTGGGTTGTGCCCTATATATATGGCATAGATTGCAATTAATTGTAGTTGCAGGGAGCGTTTTTTCTTCTCTTAAGGAAATGTTGACTTGTTGCTGATAACCACCAAAGTGTTAATTGCTATTCTTTAAGAAATGTTTAGTGAGGTTTCCACTTCTTCAGTTCTTTATTTTTCAATAAAGAAAAACTGAAATATGTATGACTCCTTCAAAAAAGTTTTCAGCTTTGTAATAGTATCTAATTTATTTTATTCACAATTCTTTCTCTATAAAGGCTTGCAGCAAACTTTGGCAGCTAAACAGAAGAAACGATGCCCAAGGCTCTAAGACCTCTTTTTCTATCAAATTTGGGGGGTTTTGTTTTGGATTTGGAAGAAAAAGGATGAGCTTTTCTAAAGCAGTAACCTGGAAAAGCATAACAGAGCCTGCTCTGCCCATTTATCATTTTTGAAGCTACCATTAAATTAACTGACCCTGATGCTCATCCCTCATCCCTTTATGTCTTTGCTATTGAGCAAAAAGGTTTGAGAAAGTAGTTTAATCAAAAGGTTCCAGTTTTTTTCCTGAAATTAATTTGCCTTTTTGTCTTGGTCATAACAAATAGGATATAACTGGAGAACATTGCTAAAGGAGTGCTAATGAGGTTTGGTGGAGGTCAGAATATTTTGGTCCAAGTTAAACAAGAGGGAATAAAGGAGGAGCTATGGGACCTGTACAGGAGCAATTAATCTTAGAATTGCAAAAGAAGAAATTGAAATGTAAATGCACAGATAATGGTGTAATTTTAAGGGCACACTGATCAAAGCTTCAGCTTGTATGTATTTAAAAAAGGAGAGCAGTAGTACTTTTGTAGAAGGTGTAGAATGAGCTTTGATCCCTGATTAGTTTCAGTGCACTGCCCTCTTTGTAGGCCCTTATCAGATGCATATGCTTCTTACATCCTCTCTCCTCTTGAGTTCATGTCCTACTTCAGAAAAGATGTAATATTGTGTCACAAGTGTATTTCCTGAACGTTGTTACCTCATAATTAAATATGTGGCATTGGTCAAGAGTCTGTTAGTCATACTGTGAATTTAAATGAAGAATAAGCGAAGGAACGGATGCACAAATACATCTTAGTAAGGCTAGCCAAAAAGCTAAGAGTTGTGAAGAGCACGTACCCACTCGTATCTTCTGTTTTGTTTTGGCACATGATCATGGATGGTAACAGATGAAGAACAGTGAGGAAATGTGTGGCCACAGGTAGAGGATTGAAAACAATTTAGCATAAGGAGATACTTTCCCTCAGTAATTCTTTATCATCAGGTCCACTACAAGTTTGGTGTAACACAGTATAATCTTTTTTTTTTTTTTTAATTGACAATTTGTGAGGGATCTCATAATAGTCAAGAATGTATAAAAGTTACTGTGAATATCAGTTCTGAAGTGGTGGAAGCACATGGCTTTAGGAATTCTAAGTAATGCATCAGAGTAGTAAGTGAAAACCTACCTGTACAAAATACATTAAAACCATGGAAAAGAGTCAAAATGAAGTTTTGCACAGAAAAAGTTACACCCATCTTGTTAGGTAACACAGAAAGTAATTTTAAAAAAATACTCTTTTTGAAAATCCAGTTGAAAATCCAGTTTTCCTTTTTTTTTTTTTTTTTTTTGTGCAGCTGCTCTGCACTTCAGGGAATACTCAGCTCATCTTTCCTAGTTGTTTGACTTTGAAAGGCCTTGAACTAGGAATATCCCAGCTGAAGAATGTGGAGGCTGGAAAGGAGGAAAATTAATTGATTTTGTGAAAAAGGACTAAAAGAGTTGTCATTGCAAGAGAAAAATAAATCCAAAAGACTTTCTTCCAAAAGCTGGGCAGATCTGTTAAAAGTTCTGCAAATGGAACTTTATGGTCTTGTTGCTTAGGAAGGAGTTTCCTTACTTTTCTGAATAAAAATGTCTCTTTTGTGTAACCAGTGTCTGTTAACATGGGAACCTGACCTGAAAGATGCCAGGCCTTGTACTGTCTTGGTAAAAGGACAACAGCCCGTTGTAAATAGCATTATAGTCTTTGCTGAATAGAAAGCAAGTCAATGATAGTATTTACATGGCACTAAAACACTCTGGTTTCATGTAAAGAGATGTTTTTAAAAATCTACACTTAATGACTAAGTCATGAGTTTGGACTAATGGCACTTGACTGTCAGATCATGTTTTGAATGACCTGGAACTGCAGTAGTAGCTGGTGTTCTCCTCAGGGGAGCGGGGGGAAGGAGTGCAGGTCAGAGGAGGGGTTTCCTGGGATAGCTGGCTTACCAGTCTGCTCACCAGAGTCTGTCAAGAGGAGTTCAACAATGAAATGCCCCAATTTAGGTGGAGTGTATTTTGTTTGTTTTAGCAGAATATTCAGCAAAAAGTGACATCTAATACTATCTGCTGTGTTGAGGCACTTGTATACTGGAATCACCTTCAAAAAAAGCAGGAATTAACCAGTTTGTGTTTGGTCAGCTAAAGAAATACAATGCAGCTCCTTATTAAGACTTCATAAGATGACTGATGTATTGTACATGAATAGAAGAGGTGAACACATGCTCTCCAGAATAAAATCCTGTTAGTAATGGGTCATTTTCTTTTTTTTAAGTAATCTGTTGGACTAGATGAATTCCCCTATCTCTTTGCAGAACCCTTAAGTGTATCTTTTAAAGAATAGGTTTGCTTTCATTTTCAGAAAACTTTGTTCTTGACTACTAATAGAAGCAAAAAAACTACCTTCATTTATAGGATTGATACTGTTTAGCAGGACACCAGTGATGAAATGTTCCCGTCAGTCGAAGAGGAGAAATACAGTTATGGCTTTAGTTCAACACACTGTGCAAGGAGTATATAGAGTCAGGGATGAAAGGTTGCTTATATGATGTTTTGTTGAAAGTCACGTGGCCTGACCAGCTGCTGTGCAGTCCATTGAAAAAGGCACATCCAGCCTCAACAAATGCTGATGACTTAAACATATTTCTTGTACAGTAATATTTAAAAACAAAAAAAATCATCTTGGTCAGGAAATAAAAGGGGGGATGCATGTTACTGAAAGCTGTGAAGTAAGGTCTTTTTTCAGCTTTTTATTCCACACCTTCCCTTGGGAAAAAAACCCCAAAAAAACAGGAACAGCAAATAGGACTGAACCACTGTTAATAAAAAGCACAAAATTGAAGTGTCAGATGAAGATGGATGAGGCCAGGAAGAAAACACTTTAAAAGTTTGAGAAGCAATGTTGCATAGTATTAATTCATTTCGCTCTTACAAACAATGTATTTGAACTACTGGAGGTGTGGTAATTAAAGGAGATTTTTGGATTGGGAAATGTTAGCTACTCTTTAAGGCTGATAGCTACATTCTCCAGCTTCATTTTAAAAACAAGATCTGTCTGTATATCTTAGAGATTCCAGGGGTGCCAAAGTCTTGGCATTGAAGGGATGGTCAAATGTGATCAGTTAAAGGATGTTATCCACAGTACTGCATGTTAGTGAGCCTAAATCTGTGCAGCTTATGTGGATTAGCAATGGGAAATAAGGTGCATATGGATATCTACAAGCTGGAGATATTTCTGTTAGAAAAGCTTTATAATATTTGTAGCAAAAAGGTTGTAGATGAAGATTCTCCCTGAAGTCTAAGAATGGAGTGTATTTGTGGATGCTTCCTGGTTTTGCTTTTTCTTTCAGTGACACAGCATTTTTTTGCGGAAGTCTTTGAAGCGAGGAGGATTTTACATGGTGTCCCAGTGATTCATTTAAATAGCAGGTCTTATTGACTTGGTCATGGCCACATGACACACATATAATTATTTTAGTATACTTAACCATTGCATATGATCCAAAAGTGGCACAGGATAGAGCAGAGTGCTACATAGTCACCTTTAAAATTAGCCACATAGGTCATTAAGATGCTGTGCTGTGCTGTGAGTTTAGTGGTGCTGGCCATTCTGTCTTTCCACATAGTGCACATAACATTCACAAATGTGTTACATTATGTTTTTGTAAGGCTAATCAATAGTGCATTGTGTTCCACCACAGTTCAATAGTAGATTTTAGAGGTTTTGCCATTTGTACTTTAATGCACTTAACTGTAAAATGTTCTTTTAACACTATTTTATATTTTGGAAAGAGAAAGGGGTGTTTATTTTCCTTTTCAGTATATGCCCTCCTGCAATTTATATGTAAAAAAAATATTTTTTTTACACAAACCTTTTTAGTCTAGATACTATTTTAAATCCTTTATCTCTGTACCTTAACAATTTAGAAGAAATATTTCAAAAACCTACATTTTTGTATAGGTCTTCAGGTATAAAATGTTTGCTTCAGAGGAAAACTGTATCATTATAATCACTCCCTTCTGCACTGTGGTGACTTCTTTCTTACACCAGAAACCTGTGAAAGCTCTGAAAAGGTAGACCTGCTTGATTGGGGTGTGCTGACAGTTTACACACTGCATTTCTTTTGGTTAAGTTTCAGGATGAACTCCTGGTTGCTTGTTTGTCCTTTGATATCCAGATCCCTTACAGCTGCACCATTCTATACGTTCTAGATATTACTTTTTTAAAAACTACAAAATAGCCATATTACCTATATTTTGATTTACATATCTTTGGGACTGTAACTTTCAGTTCTTCCACCTTGGCTACTACATTCTAAGTTACCCTGAAAATTACAGAGGGCACAGGCTTCAAATGTGTGTGGTTACAGTTGAGAAATTAAGAGGGTTTAGAAGCTCTATAATTACTAACTCTATGTTTATGTGGGTGCAGTCCTTCCGATCCAGCACATCATGGTGTTCTCTGTCACTGCTGCAGTTCTGAGTAGCCTATCTGCATGAAGATACAGAGAAAACTGTGTACACATAATTAAAAAAAAATCCAGCACATCACGCAGAGATCTTTAAACCAGTAACATGAGATCTGCTGACCTTTCTGAGAGAAATGTGATGGGGCTTTGCTTGAACAGATGTCTAGCTACAAAAATGAGAGCATGACAGCATCAGTCATTTTTAGCGAATGTAATGCCACTGACTCTTCTGGCCAGAGTTTGTGACTGTGATCAGTGGAAGCGTCTGGGTGGCAGAGTGTTTTGGGTAGGTTTTTACAATTACTAGGCAACAGTTTATATATTTGCTCAGTTATAGAAATGATGCAATAGGCAGTCAGAAGGATGTGAGTAATTTATTTTTTCTGAACACCCTCAACCTTACTGAGAGTAGTTTTAGAATGGAAGTGTAGCACTGTATATCAAACTAAGGATAAGTGATGGGAGCATAAAATGTTATTCTTTCTAAATTATCCACAAAAGCCTTTGAAAGTATTCAGAGAGAGTTGGCTGCTTATCCCCAAAGGAGCACCCGGACAGCAGTCCCTAAAGCTGTTTTGGCAGGAAGTGTAGGGTTCACATTTAAGTCATGTGTTAAGGTATTGTGAGTAACCCCACTAATATTATGCTAAAATACTTTTTGTGTTCTTGGTTGACTTATGTCATAGTCAGGCACTCCACTCTCATCATCTACATCACTTCACGTATCTTCTTTTTCCCTTTTTATCTTTAAATGTGATCATTGAAAAATTAATTTCTCTGGAGTATGCATCATTGTGTGCCTGTTTCCTTTTGATCTAATGCAGGCGTAATAGTTATCTCTGTTTTTACAGGACCATGACATAACCTCTCTGTGTTTGTGTACATACATTATATGTTGTACATACAACTATATGATGTACCTCCTTTCTTTCTCACTCCCCCTTCACCAGGATCTGTTGCTTCTCCCTTGTTCCAACTCTCTGGACTGTGGGTAACACTACCATTAAAGTGCGCTCAGCATAAAAAGACAGGAAGAACAGACATCACCACGGCTGGTAGTTGTTGGGAGGTGTGAACAAGAAGATGCAGCATGTGCATCTGGTTGTCACGCTGAAGATCAGCAAGCTGACTTTGTTATACCTCTAATTGCCTAAGTTCAGAATAAGGCTTCAAAATAGTCCCTGGTGCTCCTTGTAAAATAGAAAATTGTAGCTATTGTAGAACTGACAAAGGTGTCTTACGATTTCTTGTGGCCTAGAAGCAACTGCCAAGTATTCTTTTGTGGATCTCAGTAGTGGGTTTGCAATGTTTTGAAGGAAATTTCACCTGTACCATCCACTCTTCTTGCTTCTTATCCATGCACCACATGTGGACCACAGGGCCAAAGCATATAGCAATATATTTTATTTTGCACTGCAGCTCATGCTTTCAACAGCTTGGCTAAAGAAAGCATCACTAGCAACCAAACAAAACAACTCCAGAGAACTTTCCCTGTAAATGTGCACTTCTTCTTCATAATATGCATTTTATTTTGAATTGTTACTGGCTATCCCATTGTGCCTTGTTATATCTCCTCTTTAATCCATATTGTCTCTATATTAGTGGTTAGCATATGTGAAAATAGTTTGCATTTTTATTGTACTTTATGCTTTCATCTTTACTCCCCTCTCTGTTTTTGCTATTAGCTTAAAATTATTAAAGTGAGTATCTACAATTGTCCTAGGTATTTCAGAGCTCTAATTTGATAGTAGGCATCAGGCCTGTTCATTCTTGCTTTGTGCTTCTACAAAGTTCTACTTTGATTGTCAACAATTTTAAATAAAGGGTAGGAATAAAAGTCTGTAAAAGGATTTTTTTTATTCAGAACACTGTCATAATAGTAGTTTTCAGTACTGGAATAATTGGGCAGCTCTTAAAGCGCTTATTATTAGTGCTGTAGAATGGTTTACAAAACCTGGAAGGAGTGTTTCTTTAGGGGGAGTAGCCTATCCATAAAAATTGCAGTTCCCATAGGCCAAACCCCTTGTGTAATACTTTTCTGAAGCCACTAATTATCAGATATGATGGAAATTGAAATCTTTATTGTGGGTGGTATGCAGACAGAAAGTTCTGTGTAACATTGCTCACCCCTCCAGCTGGGTTCCTTCCGTGATCTCTGTGAGTTATGTTATGGTTTTATTTACATCCTCTGTCAGGGGCAGATATCTGCATTCAGTGCCTTGCATGGCTGGGAAATTGCGAAAGTCACCCAGCCCAAGACAGGGGACTCTTATCCTATGTATTTCAGGCGCACTGTTTTAAATAGTTCATTGTTTTTTGGGGTTTTGTTCAAAGGGGAGGGAAAAAACCCTGCACCCTGACTGTGTTGTAATGTAAGAGGAAATCACACCACTGCGACACTATAAACCCTATAATGCAGTCAGGAGCAGGGCACCAGTTCTGGAGTTTGGACTTCAGTGAGCCCTACCCGGTGGCTGATGCCGCCGCTTCCTGCGGGTCGCGGTCCCCTCCGGGCAGTGTGGCTGTGTCACCTCCGGGCAGTGTGGCTGTGTCACCTCCGGGCAGTGTGGCTGTGTCCCCCGCGCCCCTCCCGTCCCTGGCTGGTCCCCGCAGGGCTGTGCCACCACCTCGTGGCGGACGAGGAGAGCTGGGAGGCAGGCAAGGGTCTCCGCGGAGCATGTTTGACCGAAATTGTGCTTTTTTACAAAAATGAGACTGCGGAGACGGTGTAACTGATAGGAGTCGGGAGTTTGATGTGACCGTCTGTGTGTCCCCTTATGGCTGTGCATCGACCCTTGTACAGTCATTTTTTCATAATGTAATTTTTATTTATCTTGTAATTCAATCCACCTGTGACAAAATGTTGACTATTAAGGCAGTGATGGATTAGACATGCAGTGGGTTTTACATGTCGGTAAAATGACCAGAGTTGCTCATGGCTGGCTTGCATTCACTGCGATCGACGCTGTCTGTACTCAGCAGTGCATTATGTGAAAGGTAACTCACTAAAGCTGGGGTGGAATTTACTTCAGATTCTCAGCGTTTGCACGGGGCTTCGTCCATTCTTTGTACCAGTTTGATTTGGCATTGACTGGCCTGTGTATGTCTTTATTATTATTTGTTGTTTCATAAAACAGCTTCCTTGTAGACGTTTTGTTTAGTCCACAAAGGTATATGATGTGACCATTTAAGCTCAGTATTGGATGCACTGATCAGCCCCAAATGTGATAGACACTTATGCTTTCTCATGGTTGTCAGCAAATTCTTTGGTACAGGTTCTTTTTGGAGGGTATTATTTTATTAAAGTTACTGAACAGTCATAAGATAAGCTTTAGAAACAGTCCTTTCAATACAATAGAAAAACTAAAATTCAGTAGGAAAATAAATGTAAACAGCAAGACTTCAAGAGCAATTTCTTTTTTTCTACGTTGGGTAGCAATTTCATCATCATAGTTTACAGAACAAGATAAAAAATAGAAAAGAAAAAGCACAAGGATTATATCCATAAAATGAAATGTATTAATATGTATGGCCATCTGGTGGCAATGAAAAGTACTGTGTTATATTTTTTAAAGAAAAAATAATATTAAAAAACAAATTTGAGGTCAGTTGCTTGATTTAGATGACAACTGTGCCTTGAACTCAATGTCTTCATATGACCAGAATGAATAAGCAGTAATTTTTGTATGGACTGAAAATTGCTACTACTGAACAGATTTTTTTTTAGGTAAAAATATCGAATTAGTTTAGTATAGAATACGTAGAAACAAGCACATGTGTCTCTAGCATATCAGCAGCCATTGCATTGCCAGAGGCAATGGCTTTACAACATGGTGTTTTCAACCAGTTTCAAATTTCATATGAGCTGTAAACAAAGTTGGGTATTTTTGTTTGTTTTACTCAGCTGGAAGGTCACCGATTCCAGTCAAGACTACAGACCCAGAATAAATCAGTGCATTTCAGACGCACTGATGAATTTATTTGTATTTCTTCAAGAAATGTCCCACTTTAAGGAACAAAACCCTGGCAAGGTAAGCACTCCCCAGTAAGATTAACAGTTCTATATTATTTAATAAAAAGGTGAGATATATTTATAAAACAACAGGTGAGCAAGCAAAAAAAAAAAAGAAAAGAAAATGTGCATTCTGATACCTTCAGTCATGAGTTTCTGCTAACTTTTTTTTTTGCTTTGAAGAATATGGGTAGGTAGTCAGTGAGAAAAGCTGTTCACAATGAAGTTTATAGCAATACAGTCCATCCCCTTACAGCTGTTGGAACTTCACCAGTTATTCCATAGACTTTTTAAAGGAAATCTAAAACATCACAATTTAATAAAGACTTGAAAAAGCGAAGAAGTAAATAGGCCTGTTCCTAGACATAAATATGGGGTTTTTTTCCACAAATAACTAGTTTTCAGGAATAGCTGCATGAAGAGAGTTCCTCATACTTGATTGTGATAATTTTTCTTCTATACACTTACAGTTGGTGATTTTCCCTTTTTTTACTGGTAAAAGGCTGAGCTGGAGAACCCAGTTCATGAAGAAGCAAGCAAGAGTAGGGCTTTTTTTCCTCCAACTAGGAAGAATATTATCTAATTCTAGTCAAAAATGAAGCAGATTTTTTTTTCCAAAGAAAAATATAAAAAATATAGAAGTATATTATGATAATAGTAGATTACATTTTTATATTTGTATTGCTAAATACAAGTTGAAGACTACGAGTCTTTTTCTCCTCTTTTAATCTCTTCATTTTGCCAGAAAATCTTTCCTGAAAACAGGCCATTCAGAATTAGCAAATAGAAAGTATGTAGTACCACATTCAAATATTAGCAGTTTAGACTGAAAATACAGATGAGCAACAGGATGAAATACCTCTAGAAAAAAACCCAAATAAATTATATAAAGAGTAGTTGTATGTTTGGACAGTAAAGTTATATTTAAAAGAAGTTTATAGTGAAGTAAGGAAATGCAGTATCAGTAATGTGGTAACATGACAGTAACTGCATGTTAAGAGATAGCTAATACTGGTTTAGAAAAGCTAATTTTGGTAGCATGTCTTCCCTTCTTTTCCCTGACCTCATTTTCTAAGCCATGTCATTATTTTACTTCAATAATTAGAAGCAAATTAGGCAATAATGCTGTGTGCAAAATTTCTTCAAATTAACCGTTTTATTGCAATTCAGTTCCAAAAGCAAATGGATCCTTTCTGCAAACTTTGAACAGCTCCGTTGTGTGCTCAGCACTGTGCAGTTGTGAAAGATGCACTGTTATGTCTCAGTCACCACAAAGGCCAAATCTCAAATTTTTTATTGAAAATTCGGCTCAATCTTGTCATTAACAGAGGTGCTAGAGTAGCCAACAAGCATCATGAGATTGCTTGCCAGCATATGAGAGAAAGCAGTTTCACAAAGCAACACGACAGGGGAGAGAGCTGTAGGTAGGGGAAGGATGTTTTCCTTTGGTAAGCGTACAGCAAGTATGCATTATAATATTGCAATTAGTGAGTTGGGTTTTTTCCTGCATATAAACCGTCCAGTCTTTTTTCATGCAATGAGGGTGTAATTTTAGCAGTAAACATGAGCTCGTTAAAGCTTTACAGTAAATGAATAAAAATAGCAAAAAATGGACTGTTTGATGCTTATTTTCACCAGAAGTGTTAAAAGTATTTCCCAGTTCTAAAAAACAAACTTCAGTTTTGCCCTGCATTCCAGATTTCATTAGCATGCAACATCTTTCTTTTGCAAAATGATCTAATCATTTAAGTGGAAGTGTTAATGGTGAATTTTAATGTTTTTGCCAGTTTTGCCTACTAGTCTGCAGCATATGTACATTTTTCACTGTCGTGGGAAGTTACATTCCTGGAGTTGTCCTCTCCTATGTCTTGTGTAAGTATGGTCTCTTTTTCAGTCACAATTAGTGTATGTGTGTATTGTTCATTATTTGGTCTCTGTATAGCGAGTATTTATTTATTTATTTATTTATCTGTTTACACACTGTAGCGGGTTTGGTTCTGTTCCTGGGCGGAAACACCAATTTAGTGTAGTGGTTTGGTCCAAAATACTCATTACTGCTTATCTTCTGTGAGATAAGAATTAGGAGAAATGCAAAGCAGGCACCAACTTTGAAAGAATATAAAGAAGTTTATTAACAGACCTAAAAGAAGGAAAAAAAAATTTATACCACACCTTCAGAACACTTCTCCTCCCCCCACCTTCCTCCCTTCTCCCACTGACAATGTAAAAAGACAACCCTTGAGATGTTCAGTCTGTTTACCACTTCCATAATAACCTTGTTCAGTCCATTTAGAGAGAGAAGTCTCTTTTTACTCGTGCTATAAAAACAGTATCACAATGAGACAGCCGCCCACTTCCAAATAACTTTGTTCAGTCCATTTAGGAAGAGGAGTCTCTCTGCTCGCATGTGAGTCCCTTCCCCCGACTTGCAGCTTTTCCCACAACTGCTTTCGAGGGTCCACTCTTGAGCTACTGGGGTGCAATTTTAAGGTTGAGCCATTCAGAAACAAAAGTTCTCTTCACCCATCTCTGGGAGCATTTCATCTCTAAGAACAGAGGCCCTTCTCCTTCCCTGGGAGCAAAGGGTCTTCCTCATCTTCATCTTTAGGACTATCTCTGGGAGCATCTCTAGGAATTGAGGTTTTCTCCTTTCCCATTTGGAGCAAAAGTCCTCATCGCTTCCATCTCTCCCTGTCCAAACTTCTCATGAAATTACAGCTGTGTCAGCATCTGCCTATCTCAGCACAGGTGCTTTTGCTCACAAGTACAAGTTGAACACTCCACTCCCCATGCCTTCATGAAATTACAACGGGTACTCTGACACATCATAGCTTTACGACAGAATTTCAGCTTTAAGCATCTCCTCTTTCTCTTCCCTCAGGTTTTCAGCTCTTCACAGCACTAAAAGGGTTAATGTCACCTCAGCCTTGCAGCTGGAATGTGGCTTATCCAAGTGGAGAGGGAGGGAACAGGGCCCATCAGCTCCAGGATGGCCGTGGTTTGGCCCAGCCTGGCCCAAGCAGGGCCTGGCCGGGCCCGCTGGCCCCCACACGGGGCCCGCAGCCACCTGTGCCAGCGCTGGAAACGAGAGAGAGCTTGGGGAGGAGTTTGCCTATTCTTAAATGTGGATCACAGAGGTGGTCACAACTTTAAGTGGCTTAGAGAATTGTCCATATTCAAACTTGCCAGCTGATAGGTTCTATCAGGTCATAGGGGAAGCTGTAAGAAGAACATCACTTCCGAGAGTCAGCTTGCTAACCCATGACACACACACATGCAAGTTTGCAGAGGACACCAATCTCTCTGGTGCAGTTGACAAGTCTGAGGGACAGGATGCCATCCAGAGGGACCTGGACAAGCTCAAAAAGTGGTTTCCTGGGAATCTCATGAGGTTTAACAAGACCAAGAGCAAGGTGTTCTACCTGAGTCAGGGCAACCCACAGAACCAGGCTGAGGATGAACAGATCAGAGCAGCCCTGCCCAGAAGGACTTGGGGGTGCTGGGGGATGAGAGGCTGGACATGACCCAGCACTGTGCACTCACAGCCCAGAAAGCCACACGTGTCCTGGGCTGCATCCAAAGCAGTGTGGGCAGCAGGGCAAGGGAGGGGATTCTGCCCCTCTGCTCTGCTCTGGTGAGACCCCACCTGGAGTCCTGGGGGTCCCCAGCACAGGAATGACAGTTGAGTCCAAAGGAGGGACATGGAGATGATCAGAGGGCTGGAGCACCTCTCCTGTGAAGACAGGCTGAGTGAGTTGGGGATGTTCAGCCTGGAGAGGAGAAGACTCTGGGGAGAGGCCTTTCAGTTCCTGGAGATGGCTTCTAAGAAAGCTGGGGACAAACATTTGAGCAGTGCCTGTTGCAATAGCACAAGAAGTAATGGTTTTAAACTGAAGGAGGATCAATTTAGATTAGATATAAGGAAGAAATATTTTACATTTTTTTGTCTCATGGAAGTCAGCTTACAAGTTTTTTCAGTGTGTTGATTCTGGCACAATGTTGCATAGTCATGTTTGTCAGGTCAAGGTATCAAAATCAGGCTAAGTCAAGGTAATGATAAATGTTGTAATGACCACAAATCATGTCTTACTGGTAGTAAAAAAGATGTCAATTGATATGAATATAATGGTATTTTCCTGATGAGTGGGAATGGCTCCTGAAAACTGGATTTGACCTTAGAAGTGTATGACATGGGCATTTCACAGTGCATTTTTATGTAAAACTAACTGTATTATGTAAAATTAGTAGTTATCTTATGCAAAGGCATTGTTTAAGCTTTATTGAGTGACTTCTTGTACAGCAATATTTCAATACCTTTTTTTTTGTTTGTCTTTATTTTTATCACAGTATTGTGTGCCTTTTTATGTCCCTTCCTTAAGTGCAATGAATTTGGACAGAAACTGTGCAGCAAAATAAAGGCTGTTCTGATGAAACTAGATTTTGGAATAGTGGAATATATCAATCAGAAGAAAAAAGAGAGATCTGGTGAGTAATTAATTATAGTCCCAAGTAATGTATTTCTTTATGCAGAGCATTTTATTCACCTTGCAGACAGTTTGGTTTGTCCTGAGAAGCCAACTGTAGAGATACTTCTTGCTTTGAACCTGGCTACTGTTATTAGCTTTATAAGGAGTGACAATGTATGTCAAATATCTGGGTATGATGATAAGAAAATTTCTACTTCATGGAAAGAAACAAGGCAAGCTCTTTGTGTGTGATTAGATGTACTGCTTATAAATTTTCAGAAAAAAACTACTTGCTGTAAGCTTGCAATGCTTATCTCTGTTTAGATAAGGCAAACTTGCCCAGGAGAGAGACTCGCTCAAGAGTCTCAAAATAAGTATGTAACAGAATTTTCAGTAAGAGACCAAACTCTGTTCCTGTATCTAAATCCACCTTGGTTTCACTCCCTCCAGCAAAAAGAGTTTGTCTTCTTCTCCAAATACTCAATAAGCATATAAGAATTGCCACAGGATAGCAGCTACAAATTAATCAAAGTTTATAGGTGGAAAGGGAAGAAACCAATTTAAAACAAAATTTCACGTATCTCACCTGAAATCTTTCTCATACTGCAAACTTTTCGATTTTAAGCAATAAAGCTATTTCAAGAAAAATATGTATATGACCAGTGTTCTCTTTAATTTGTTCTTTGTGTGTGCTCCAGTTTTGGTAATTAAACCTTTGTAGTGTAGTCCCACTATTTGCAGGTAGCCTACACTTTTTAATTAGTGCTACGTCAGTAGACTTAATATCTGCTTTAAAACATGCATTTCTTGTAACCATTCATCATACAATGTGCTGTTCCTAGACCCAAGGAGAACCACCCTGTGTCTTTTCCCCTTCCCTTACATGTAATGTGATAGTTATTGGAAATAAGTTATAATGCATTGGAAATTTTCTTTCATGCATTATTCTACTTGTTCAGTTTTTAAGTGAAACTGGCAGAGGAAAAGATCAGACTATTGTTTAATACAATTCACAAGCCAGCTCTGGGAAAATGGTTGAGGTTAGATGCATTCTTTCCTGCATCTCATCATCCAGTTTAATTTAGCCCAGACAAGTTCCCTACCTTGCTTTGCCCCTTGGGTTCACCACATGGATTCACAAAACCTTGTGGTGACACAAGAGAGAAAAGAGCATGTTGCAAGAAGAAGCAACCAAGAACACTATGACTGTGTTTTTCATTTTATATTGGTTTAAAAGATTCTCAGACAGCGGAGGCAAAATTTGTATCTCTGCTTATCTGTAAAGAGCAACATTGTACCAGACATCAGAGGATGCTTTGTAGGCATATTTGCATATGACTGTGGATGCAGGGTAACTGGGTGCTGGTAGACGAAGAGGTTTGTGAATGAAGATTACATGTAACTATCAAGAAAATTGCATGTTCTCCTGTAAAAGTAATGTGGTGGGATAGCTACACAGCCTGTTCTAAAACCAATTGCACCTGTGCATTGTACCAGCAGTGTAGTCTAAAAGAGAGATGTAAATTGCCAGGGCAGACGACATTATGGTGAGCAACAGAAACTCCTGGAGGAAGTACAATGCAGGTAAATAGATCTGTTGGAATGTACTCAGAATAACATTCTCTCTGCCACTTTGGTTGCTGTATTTTGATAAGCAGCCAGTCTCTGAGTCAGGCTTGTTTTCCTGGTAGCATAGTACATAAATGATGCACTGTGTCAGCAGGTGGAAGGTTATTGTGCTACACAAGCTGTGTGACAGAGAACACACACTGAACCTGGAAATCCATTGTCATGAGTAGGATAAAAAATATATCTTTTTTCTTTCAGAAACAGCAAAAACAAAACCCACAGAAGATGACAGTGAATTAGACATATCAGCTCTGTGTCCCAAGGTGACTTTTTTTCAGTCAGCCCTGTCTTGCTTTTAAAATCTATATAGATAATGGGAGACTATCTAGATTGCTGTCTGTTCTTCTGTGGAAGACTTTAAGCTCCCCAGGAGGCCGTGTTCCTGAACTAAGCAGTATGCTTTAGACGATTCATTGTCTCCACCTTTAGCCTTATACTAATTAACTTACTGTATTTGTGACTTCTGGCCTTCAAGGTAATGGTTTCTTTGGCCTACTGAGCTAAGAATGTGTTTATTTTGTATTGGCTGTAGAATGATTACATTGTAATTTAATAGCAAAGGTGGTTACTTTCATTTGCAATAGTGAAATTGCAGTTGATTTTTATCAAGTTAAAATACAAAAGGGAAACATTAATAGCAGACCTATGTAATTCGTCAGATATTTTTGTAAATTCTTGTCTAATAATTTTCAGAGACAGTGCAAATAGGTATATTATCTATAAAATCCTTCTACATATGTATGAGAACACTCAAATATCTCATTTTTCTCCTAGTATTCTAAATGACTGTATGGCAAAGGTTTTTCTGTTATAATCAGAATACCGGTTGATAGAAAAAAATTCATCTTAATAGGAATTGGAGTAGTTGATCAGTAGTGTATAAAGCCTGACTTTGACAGTGATTGTTTTGAAGGTGGTTTTCTGCTGTGGAAAAAAAACCTCCAAAAGAAATATCCCATGGGATAAAATTTCGTAGCTGACATACCTGAATATTGTTGAATAAATTGGTAAGGGATAATGGGTTTTTTGTTCAGCTAATTTTTGATGGTCTTACAGATATTGGGCTGTTTTTCTGGTCCAAGTTTACTCATTTCATTACATTATGTGTATTTTGTATTTGCAGGCTCATTCTGCTTTCATGACAGTAGGATTACTTTCAGAATGAAAAACTGGAATTTTCTATGCTTCTTTAGTATAATTGTGGTGGTCAACCAGTGTCAAACCTCCACATTATTACAGCTTTTCGTTATTACAAAGAGGGATGCTTCACTTCTAAGGATTGTATACTATTTTCATGTTTCTACAATTAAAGCTTAAATAGGAGGTGATTTGTGTTGCTATGACATACAAGAGGGACTTTTTTCAGTCTGTAAGCATTGGCTTTCTGTAGTGTGATTTTTTTGAGTATAAGAATACCCTGTATGGGACTGTTTTCTGTGTAGGTTAGCCCTGCAATTGTTGCCAAAGAGCTGTCAGTGTCTGACACAGATGTCTCAGAAGTATCCTGGACCGATAATGGGACCTTTAACCTATCCGAGGGGTATTCTCCACAGACAGACACATCTGATGGTATGTAACAGCCTCATCTGTATCATCCATGGATTCCAGTCATGCAGATTACCTCAAAATGATTAGACAATTTGAAGGCAGAAAGTTTCAGGGTTGTTGTTTTTCCCTCTGAAATGAATTTATGGTTCATCATAGTGTTTTGTATAGTTTTGGATACATCTTGTGTAACAACTGTCCTCATCTTAAAAATGCATTTGTGGGTAAGCTAAGCAAAGAATAGCTGAGGAAGAAACAGTGAATACTCTTGACTTGTTAAACAGCCAATTAAAGAAAGTATTACTAGGTTTTACTACTAGAAATGAAGACAGCCAGCAATGAGCCTATGAAGACTTAGACTAGGAAAAGATTCTCAAGCACTTGGCTTGATCTTGACCAGAAAAAAGTTTTTACTTTTTACAGACTAAGCTATCAGTAAACACTTTGCAGGAATAAAGATTAAGGACAGCAGTAGTTTGGTGTAGTCTTACCTGTGGATCTGTTGCTCTGCTCATCTTGCATTTCTCCTTGGAAAAGTTCACTGTAAATGGCAAGCAGGATGATACTACAGGCCAAATCAGTAATTTAAATTATTTTTCTAGTATTTCAAGTTGTAAATAGACAGCACTTTATGATCACAGAACCGTAAGTTGTAAAGAGCAATTGCCATTCATCTCATTTATCTTCCTATCCAAAGCAGGTTCAAAGCTGTTCATTGAAGCTTTATGAAGTTTCTCAGGGCTGCGACCATTTGAATTCTGATCACCTCCAGTTGTAGAGATTCCGCAACTTCCCTGTAAAGCCTTTTTCAGTATTTGCTTACCCTCATGATGAAAAGGTTTTTTTCTTGTAGTGAATCAAAATTTCCCATGTTCCAATTTGTGTCAGTTTATTCTGATCTTTTCACTGTGCACTGTCTAGAAGAGTCAGGCCCATCTTCTCTCTACCTTCCCATTCAGTAGTTAAACTGATTCCCACTTTGCCACCTTCTCTTGGGGCTGAACAAGGCCCATTCTCTCAGCATCTACATACTACTGTTCTCTAGGCCCCTAAATAATCATGCTGGCCCTCCAGGGGACTCAGTCCTGTATGCCATTGTCTGCCTAGAACTGGAGAGGTCCAAACTGGGCAAAGTACTTCAGTGTGCACTGTCAGTTGCTGAATAGAGGAGGAAAATCCCTTCCACTGACTTTCTGCCTTCAATTTTGCTGTTACAGCTCAGTGTGTGATCAGCCTTCCTTGCTGCAAGGGCATACAACTGACTTGCTGCACACAGATCTTCTTCTGGAAGGCTGCTTTCTGTCTTGTTGCCCCAAGCCTGTACTGCTGCACAGGTTATTCCATCTCAGATGGAGGATTTCACATCTGCTTTTGTTGAATGTCACAATGTTCCTTTTCAGCCTGTTCCTTTATACAGCCTGTTGAGGTCCCTCTGAAGGCATCCTGACCTCCAGGATATCAAATACACCTGCCCCACAGCAGTTCCTTTCTGCCCATGAACTTGCAGAGTGCACTCCATCCTGTCATCCAAGTCATTAATAAAAACCTTGACCAGTGCTGGTTTCAGTCCCTGTGACAGACACCAATAACCAGCCTCCAGCTGCACCTTGTGTTGCTGATGATGCCTTTGACCCTGGCAGTCCGGCCACTTTTCCACCCACCTTACGGTTCCCTTGCCCTGTTCGCTCACCAGCTTGGCTGTAACAAGGATCATGTGAGAAACTGTATTTAAAGCCTTGCTAAGTGAAAAATAAACAAGATAACTCTTCTTCCCCATGGAGCATTTCAGCAAATGGGACATACACAAAAGTGCAAGACCAAATGGGATCCATCTGAGGACTGGCTCATCTGTCAAAGCTCTGTGCATTCGAGCCACCACTCTGCATACAGCACAACCCTTCCTCCTCATCTTCCCAGCCTGTCTTTCCTAAAGAAAATGGAGAAAATTACATATGAGTCATTTTTAGGATTTATTTCCTTAACCCTTATGAATGCTCCTACACCAAGGTCCTATTGCTTGTTTTCATAGAAAGTAAGTTCAAACTGATTTTTTTTTACCCTCTCATTCAAATACTTGATGAAAGTATTCCCTTGTGCTTATTTAGGCCTCTTCCACAGGCCATGTACTTGACGGTATGTTTTACACATGTCTAATAACAAATATTGTCTCATTCATTAATGCAGCCGTTAAAATGTAATGTTTTATTTGATTACATCCTGCTTTTTATCCTCTTGAAAACATGAAACAGTTCTGATCATCTGTAGAGTTTCCATCTCTTGTTTCCTTTTTAATGCAAGCATTGGCCAAGAAAGGAAAAAGAAATTAAGTTTTTACATTGGTTTTATATATTTATTTAAAAAGATGAACATTCTTTTTTATTATTCCATATGCATGTTAAAAGCTTGTAACACATCCTTACATGCTTACATACTTACATATATTGTGAAGAAAAATAAATATTATAAATTTTAGGGCTTTATGTGGTTGGTATATTTAGAAATAGCTGTGCTGAAGATTTGCATGGGTTTTTTCATTACAGATAGATACCAGAAAAAATTACCTTTAAAAATTACTTCGTTCAAATAGTTAAGTTGATACCAGTTGATTTGTGGTGCTAGATTTATAACCTCAAAACCATTTTGTTTTAGATTTCACATAATGCTCTTTCTAGTTGAGACCTACTAGAGTATGGATTAGTAAATGTATTCAAAGGAACACTTACTAATTACATTTTTACATGTGACTGTCTTTTTGGGAAACCTTTTGTGAGTGCTAACACTGTTTTCTTCTGTTAACCCTGTAACAGATTTTGACCGACCTAGTGATCATGAAGAAGCTTTCGCTAGAGATCTTTTAGAGTTTCCCTCTTTAGAAAATGGTGCTGGCACAAATGATGACGATGACTCAAGCATCGGTTTGCCCACCCAGCAAAAACGAAGGAAAGAGCAAACAGGTGTCAAGGTGGATCACGCTTCCAGACAGAGTAAAGAGAGACCATCCACTGCAGGGTTGTCCTTGCCTTTGACCAGTGACCAAACCTTTAATTTAATGAGTGGAATTGCTGGTGACGTCATCACGGCGGCGGTGTCTGCTGCCATCAAAGACCAGCTGCAGTCCCTACAGCAAGCTCCCTCACAGGCAGCGCCCAGTTTGAGCGAGGAGACAGACACAGAGGAAGCTGATGATTTCGAACTGCTTGACCAGTCTGAGCTAGAGCAGATTGAGAAAGAATTGGGACTTTCACAAGGCCAAGAAGCAGAATCCCAGGAAAAGAAAAAGTCTTCAGGCTTCCTTTCAAATCTGCTTGGAAGTCATTAACCTGGAAGCTATAGCTGGTTACACAGAAGAAATTAAACATAAAACAGAAAAAAATACCATCAAATGCAAAAAAAAAAAAAAAAAAAAAAAAAAAAGAAAAAAAAAAAAGAAAATTCTGAGCTGTAAGCTTTAACTATCCCTTTAGATGTGTTGTAATAATTTCCCTTACGCAGAGTGAATTAACTGGATAAATATCAGCTAATACTGATAGTTTAATGTTTCTGGTAGTTATACCTCAATGTAATAGCATGGAAATGAATTATCTATCCACTGTTTGGTTGCAGATGTATGGCGGAAGTCAGTTGTTCAAAACAGTTTGGGGGAGAAGTTTAGAGGTTTCTTTTATCTTTTTTCCAAATATTTATTTTGGGGTCTTGAGCCAAATTCTCGATATCGACAGTTTATTTACTCTAGTTTTCCAATCATGTAACAAATTAATGACTCACATTGTGAGGGCAAGTTATCAGAGGACTGCAGTGAGATTATAACTACATCTCACCTCCTTCAATCCTACCAAAAAGTATGGATCCCTGCAGTTAGCATTATGTGTAGTTCATCTACTATATATGAAACACATTAACGGGCACAACTCGAGTTTAAATATGTGTGCAACACTATAAAAACCCCTTGATTTCATACTTAAAACCTTTGAATTATTTTGGATATGGTGATGCATTTCCAAGTTTTTTGCTGTTATAGGCCTGTAGAGTTGTAAAGTGGCATGTTATATGACTGACCACCTGCTGTGTTCCTTGATGGAGTCTGGTCCTTGGCAGTATTGCCCATGTGAAGTCAGCCAATGAATTTTATGTTTAAAGTTAATATTGTGTAAACTGAACAACCTTTTTGGGAGCAGGTGAGGGTAGTTATTGTTTGGAGTAGAGATTAGAGATTAAAAAAAGCATAAAGGCTTTTTAGGTGCCACTTCCTTAATTTGAGATTCTGTAGGTTTTGGTTTGGCTTTTTTTCCCCATGATAGCTGCTTCCACTTGCAACAAAAGTTGTGTTGCAAGCTGAATATGTTAAGATACTTAAAAGTATTTGGTGAGGTCAGTTGCTGGAGAAGACACTCAGAATTTTCTTCTTGGCATGTAATTTAAAACAAAGAAGAACTTGTTTAAATTATTTGCCGGTTTAAAGTCCACATATGCTGAGTGAGTGGCATGGGATCTCAAGCAGGTAACTTATTTTTCTAGGGCTTTTTTATTCACCTGTGACAAAACTGCACTGCAATACCAAGCAATAGTAATCCAAGAAATAGGAAGAAGTAAAGCTAGTTTTTCTAATGTGATGTAAACCATTAGCCAAGTTGAGGGACCATGTCAGCTGCTACTACTGCTCAAGTAAATTTCCATTTGCTGGCATTTGAAGAGGTGAATACTGTTATCTTGGACCCTCAAAAAGTACAGCAACAGATGATAAAAATCTTCCACTAACATATATGTGTAGGTAAACCTGTGTTTGAAATTAACTTCATTTTGTACTTTTTTTCCTTTTGAGGTGAAAAAATAGGCAGATGGCCAAAAAGAGTATAGCAAAAGAAAGGATGCTGAGATTTTTTGACACTAGCTTTATTGTTGCATGTGCTTTTTGTGTCAGTAATGCATATTGACCGTGTTTGCTGTCCTTTACCAGTAAAAGGGTAAGCCTGTGCCTTCATTATCAAACACATTATGAAATAAGTGGATGCTGGATATAGATCCCACAAGATGCAGCTTTCAAAATTACAGTATCTCAACACCTGAGTTTCTGGAAATCATTAGAAAACATGGCCCACATCACTTCCACAGCATTGGTTGCGAAGTTTCTTCTTCAGCTTTCACCAGCCTGTCCTTCTCATTTGGAAAAAACAAATAAACAAAAAAACCAAACACCCGACCAAAATTAAAAGAAGCTTTTGTTGGAACATCAGTGAGTTTAAAAAGTTCTCAGATTACTTAGAAGCCTCATTTTCTTGCTGCATGTTTAGGACAATCTGTACAGTTAAAAAGAGTACAAATCCAAGTTGCTGATGAAACTTTGTAGGACACCCAAACAACTATGTGCTTCCTTGTCCAGGAGTACTGGTGCCAGAAGGGGAAAACAGGCTGCAGGACAGGGAGAGGCAGGAGGGAGGGAGGGAGCAGTCCTTCACAGGCTTTTCTGGAGAAGATTTGCAGGACAGACTAGCTGGCTGTCAATGGTGGCATTGTAACAGCGTGCACTTTATTATTGTTTTATGAAGAATACTTGTGGTTATAAAAGTATGTAACACAGGGGCACTCTTCTAGAATAATAGATTAGATCAGAAGGAAATGCAGTTGGAGGAGTTTCTCAGACTTTTTGTGAATTACCCATTTTCTGGTTTCAAGATAGGTAAATAGATTGATTTTTCTCCAGTACGAGTCACATTTCTTTTCTCCCAGAAAGAAAAAAACAACCAAAACTTGAACAAGTAAATCACTAAAGTTAGGGACATAGTTGCTTAGTTGAGTGTCTTTAGAATTTTTTTTCCGCTGTCATGGTAGTCAATTACATTCAAGCCCCTAAATACTGTGTAATGAGAAGGATGTAATTCTGTAACATTTAATATTCTTCCTCAGGTAGTGAAAAGATGTCTAATTTTCTGCAGGAAATAATCCCTTCCCTCCCACACAACCACATGAAAGAAGCACTTTGCTTGGATACAATACATTCCACTGCCAGCAGTTCGCCAGCAAAACACAAAGAAAATGTTTCTCTCCTTTGTGGATCCTTTCCACACTGCCTTCAGTTGGAAATCCCTTGAGAAAACTTCATTTTGCTATATTATAGCGGCAGCCACAAAATAGCAGTTCCTTAAAAATTCCTGTCACAATGGTCCACAGCGTCTTTCTTCCCGAGAATGGTCGTCACCTTCCAATCCTTCAAACTGGATGCATGGGCAGGAAGACAGGGTATAAGGCAGTACATAGCTCTGAAACATGCAGTTTTTCCGTGGAAAGCCTGCTTGCGTGCCATTTCCAGTCAAAAGGCACACGGGCAGCGTAGAGGGCACAGTGTGAGGCGATGCCGTGGGGTAACAGCGTGTGATCCTGCCCTGGGATCAGTACTGCTTGTGTTGTGTGTGTGCTCTTACCTGGCAGTAAAGGGCTCACCCTCCTGTGCCTTGCAGTGGCTTCTTCATGCATCCTGATGGAAGAAAACGACCTATGTCAGGGCAGGGATGCAGGTCACTCTTCTGTGCTCGGAAAATTCCCCCTTGTGTCAGTATATGTGAGTGACAGGATCACCATCTGATTGGTGGCCTTAGGTGTCAAATCTAGTGCAAAACCGCCCGTTTCCAGCACACAGGGTTTCCATGTGTATGTACCACACACCTACTGACCATTCTTCTGTTTGTTAGTGGAAAAAAATATACTATTCTATGCAGAGAAGGTTAAATAGTTGTAACCCAAAGTAACAGGATCTGAAAAGATACTCGTTCTACTTGTTCTGTGTTTGTTCTGCACTTTTTCCAGGCTGTCCCAACCTTCTGAACAAAGTCCCTGTAGTCTCCATGTCTGTTCTCAGCACATGAGCGGCGTCGCGGTCTGTGAGTAAACCCCCACCCGGGCAACCAGAAACTGGAGAATTACAAAATGTCCGTATTTAAGTATTCTGCAGCACTTTACCTGCCCGATCACTGTTTTGTAAACATGGAACTATTATATTGATTGTTTTAATAAATATGTGTTAGTTTTTATCTTTCATCATCTCATCGTGTGTTTGCTCCCAGAAATGGAAAAACCCTGTAACAACAAACGGGGTGACCTTATCGCTCTCTACAGCTACCTGAAAGGAGGTCGTAGCCAGGTGGGGGTCAGCCTTTTCTCCCAGGTAACCAGTGACAGGACAAGAAGACAGTCTTAAGCTGCAACAGGGAAGGTTTAGGGTAGGGCATTAGGAAGAATTTCTTTACAGAAAGGGTGATTAGATACTGGAATGGGTGGTGGAGTCACCGTCCCTGGAGGTGTTTCAGGAAAGACTGGGCGTGTTGACAAGGTGGTGTTAGGTCATAGGCTGGACTCGATCATCTCAAGACATCTTTTCCAACCTACCTGATTCTGTGAAAACAAACAAACAAACAAACAAACCAAAACCCCAAACCCAACCAACCGAACACAAAGTCCCAGCCCAGCCCCTGGCCGGAGCGCCCGCCGCTCCCGAATCCCTTCCCGGGCGCCGCCCGTGCCCGCGCCCTCCGGCCGCCAGGGGGCAGGCGCGGCCCGCTCCCGCCGGACGCCGCGCGGCCGCTTCCGGCCCGCGTGCCCCGCCCCGCCACGGCCCCGCGCGCCGCCGGCCGCAGGTGCGTGTCCCGGGGCTGAGGGGCGGGATGGCCAGGCATGGGATGGGATGGCATGGCATGGCATGGCATGGCATGGCATGGCATGGCATGGCATGGGATTTCATGGGGCGGCCTGGCCCTGTCCGGCCCGGCCCGGCTCGGCCCGGCCGAGCCGGCTGCGCCCCCTTGGGATGCAGGCTTCCTGTGAGCCCGGCCTGGGCCACGCCTGGCCTGGAGGCTCCCGGCTGCCGCCTGCGTCCCGTCTTAACTCTTGTTTTGTTTTATTTTATTTTATTTCTCTATAGGTTTTGCCCGAATTTTTGTTGTCCATGTAGTAAACGCCTGCCTCGTCCCAGAATTAGGGACACGGACGCATTTTAAATCCAACCGAAGGCAGCTAAAAATCAGCTGTAAAAAAGAGCCTCGGGGGAGATCGCGATTTGCCTGGAAGGGTTTGGCTGTGCTGCGGGCTTGTGAGTGCCTGGGATTTCGCTTTCCTGAGCCCCACACAAGGTAGGACTTGAAGCTTCGATCCTGGTGCTTGAATTGGGAGGGGAGAATGCAGGCGGGTTGTGGGAACGTGTTGTGTAACTACACGGGATTTCTCTGCTTTATGCTGTTTGAGTTGTAAACACGTCTCCGCGTCAGAGGGGAAAGTTTGTGGCTTTAGATTCTCCTGGTTCCACACCTCTTTTGAGCTGCTTTCTTTTGGGTGGGGCGGAGCGGGGGGAGGTTGGGTGTTTTACACACCCCCGTGTTAAGGTAGGGTGTAGCCTGTCTGCCCGTGACAGACCAGAATAGAGTCTTCTGCCGCGGGTTCCTGCAAGGAGTTTGTCACTAGCAGCCAGCGTGGCTCTGCGTCAGTGCTTTATGGCAGCAGGATTGGTGCTTGGGCGGGGAGAGGGGCAGGGAGCACCTCAGGAATACTCGGGATCCCTCAGTGGGCAGAGAGTATGTTTTTCTCTGAACCACAAAAAGCATCTGTTACACTGAAGAGATGCTTATAGTAGTTCAGATAAAATAATATGGCCTTTATTTTCTGCATTCCCCCTGTCACTGTAGCACTGCAGACAGTACAAGTAGTAATAAGTAAGGAGCCCGGTGGTTCCAGGGAATGAGCGTGTGTTTTGACTCCATAAGTTTATGACTTCTGCCACTGCTTCTCCCTTTTAGTACCTTTTGGGAGGGGCTGCTCTTCCTCTACCTGCTTTCAGACCCCCTCATCCTGATGTGTTATTTCTTTTCTCTCCATCTTAAGCCATAGTTTTTCTAAATCAGTTAAAAGATGAGGGTGTTTTCTGTGATCTCCAGATGATGCTTTTTTTGCTCTTTGCTTTTGGAGCATTCAAGAGATTCCATCAACTTTGTTTAAAAAAAAGAGAAAAAAAGCTAAGTTTCATTAAGCACTGAGAAGGAAGGAAATGTATGGGTTTGGAAGGGACAGCTTCACTGACAGGTCACTGCTCTGCAGTTGTCCTCTCGCAGCCCCAGTAACACGGCTCGGCTGGGCGGTGGGAAGTGGAGGGAGACCAGGATTAGCAGTGGCTTCAAGTGCTAGATCTAGGCATGACTGACTGCATCTCCAGATGAACAGCTCTGCAGGGTAAAGTGCTGTCAACACTACATGCACTGCTCCAAAAGAGCTAAGAAGGCTTTATTTTTAAATGCAGTAACATTTTTTTTTCTATTTAATAAGGCTGTGGAAAATAGAAAATAGGCCTGTAAGCCGGTTTTCCCTTTTTACCCTTATTTCAGCAATCACTGGTCTCCTAAAAATCTTAGAGTTGGCAGAACATGAGCTTGTTAAGACCCCTTTAGTCACTGATTTTCAGTGAAAAGTGTAGAGCTTTTGAAATACTGTTGCTCTGGCTAGGAGCCCTTTCCTGCATCCCAATCCCAATAGGCCCAGTGGGTCCTGCATCCAGAGCTGGGATGCTCAACTGTTGCTGTGGTACAAGTAACCTCAAAGTCTTTTATTTATAAGTTTCTTCTCTTGCTCCTACCCATGCATACCACACTCATTGCTGCTGCTGGTGTTTAATAAATTTAATTCTGTGCAAGAACTGTGTTTCTGACACTGCCTTACAAGAAGGGTGTCAGGATGTTGTGTTGGGACTTTTTTTTTTGTGTCTGTTACTTAATTTTTTAGCCTGATTTTATTTTTTCCCACTTTCTAGTAATGGCCACCTACACTTGCATCACTTGCCGTGTGGCTTTCAAGGATGGTGACATTCAGCGTGCCCACTACAAAACCGACTGGCACAGGTACAACCTGAAGCGTAAAGTTGCTGACATGCCTCCTGTCACTGCTGAGAATTTCCAGGAGAGAGTCCTGGCACAGAGAGCAGTAGCAGAGGAGCAGAACAAAATCACTGCCACTTACTGCACAGTGTGCAGCAAGAGGTTCTCCACCTTCAATGCCTACGAGAATCACCTGAAGTCCAAGAAGCACCTGGAGCTGGAGAAGAAAGCTGTTCAAGCTGTCAGCAAGAAGGTGAAAATATTAAATGAGAAGAACCTGGAAAAGGGGCTGGCCCCAGAGAGCGTAAATAAAGATGAAATGAACACAGCTATTCAGCAAGCCATCAGAGCCCAGCCATCTTCATCTCCAAAGAAGACACCTCTACCTCCCAGTAATGCGAGTAGCTCTCCGGTTTCCGGGGAAAGTGCCAGCTTGTCCCAGAGCAGAGAACGACCAGAAATACCTCCACGACTGCAGTGGTTTGAACAGCAAGCAAGGAAGCTGGCCAAGCAACAAGCAGAGGAAGAAGAGGATAATGAAGAAGGTAAGGCAATAAACACACTGACAGAAGATGGCTTAGGGTAAGCTATGGTTTGAGTAAAAGCTTTCTCCTACTTCTGTAGCAGTGCAGCAATTTCCATGACAAAAGGTCTTGCTGTTGATTAAATTTTCAGTTTAACGAAGGAATTAATGTTGGCCTGTGTTTGCAGTCAAGGACTGTGTTATGTCTGAACTGTCAGCTGTTCAGCTTATATACAGACACTAATGCATGTAAAGGTTGAATATAAATAGTCACTAATATGAGCACTATTTCCCACATAAAATTTCAAAGTATCATTTAAAGAGGGCTAATGTAACAGGTTGCCCTAAAACTACTTCTGAAAAAGAAATGGACAAAAATCCAGTTATGATAATTTGCTGTTGTCCCAACTCATTTGGTGATCTGTTGAAGGGAGGGGAGACTGTGGTTGGTTTTGTTTCCCTCTGCCCACCAAGATCAGGGGAGAAAGTTTGCTCTTTAGCCTGACCATTGGCATCACTTCTTAGCATTTTGACGTCCATGTTGAAATCTGTTCCAGAGTTGCCACCCCAGTGGTCTGTTCTTGTGAATACAGCTCTGTGTTGGAGGTCAGCCTGGAAAGCAGAAAGCTGAAAAGATCAGAGGTTGAGAATTTCCAGAAAAAGGTTATTTTTAACCTGGGTGCTTTCAGTGCTGTAGTTGACAGTGCAGCTCCAAATGCATCTATTGGAGCAGTTGAATGGGGTGATTGAGCTGTAGCAAAGGGACAGGTATGAATGAGGTGGAACCTCATTCCAGCTTCTGAAACCCGTGTCACATTACTGCATCTGTTGCAGCAGTTCTGTGCTCTTGAAATTTCAGTTGCAGTTCAGAGAACTTGTTCTACACGAGAAGAAGCATTTACCTCTGAACATACATCTTAACACCTGAAGAAGAAGCCAACTTGCACCTGTCTAGTAATAATGTGTTAGTCCTAAATTGTATTGTGAAGATCTCAGTAGGTTTCTGGATGTTCCTTTTAAGTGTGTGAGCAGCAGTGTGTTTTCCCTCACTGCTGGAAGTGAGTATTTTCCTGCTGTTGCCAGAGTTGTCTTGTTTTCAATGAGCCATGCTTGTGTTCTTGTGCTGTGGTGAATTAAATTTAAGGCCTGGAAACAGCAGAAAAGTGTTAATAGTTGAGAAAATGGAGGGGGAAAAGTATCAGATCTGCCAATGTTTTTTATGAGCAGCCTTGTGCTTAGCCATGCATCTTAAAAATAAATGTCTTTTACTGGCAATGGTAAATTCTTGCACTTGGGAGTGACTGTGTCACACTTAGCAGTAAGAACAGAAAATGCAGTATTTTCTACGATGGCTTTCTCTAACTTAATTGGGACTTAATTTGCTTGGGAAAAGTAATCATATAAAATAAATATATTTTTTTAAAACTTCCTTTAAAAGACTGGGAAGATATGGATTCTGATGAAGATGTTGGCTCCGACGAAGAGATGGAAAGTATGGAAGAAGAAGAAGAAGAGGAGGAGGAGAAACAGGCAGAGGCCGAAAGCATTCCTGCTGTCGGGGCCATACCAGTCACAGACTGCTTGTTCTGTCCCCATCACTCAAGATCTCTCACAAAAAATGTGGCACATATGACAAAAATCCACAGCTTCTTTATTCCAGACATAGAGTACCTTGTGGATCTCAGAGGACTAATCAAGTATCTTGGTATGACTAAATGTTCTCTAATTTTTTTATCAGGATAATTATATTCTGATAGTGCTTATTTTCATTTGGATATGACATCAAACGGTTTGGTTTGTGTTGCTTTCTTTTTTTGTCTGAGTGCTGTCAGTATTTTGATCATGAGCAGGACCACAGGCTTTCCAGGGAGAATGAGAGAAAACTTGGCTGAGCAAACATGGTCATGTACCCTGTAAGTCTCACATAGTTTTCTGATGTTGAGAAAGTTGTTCAGATAATGTGAAATTTGGGACAAAATTCTCTTGCTGAAGAGTGCATATGAACTGTGTTGTCCTGCCAGTGAGTCACAAGTATTTATCTCTGGTTTACAGAGCTTTTGGGAGAGCTAAAAGCTAGGAAGAAAAATGTGTCTTCCTTCAAGTCTAGAAGTAATGATGAGAATAAAATAATTTTGGAGTATTGGATAGAAAAATGTATTAAAAGTGCAAAATGTATTATTGAGAATACTGGATGACTCATACCTTGTCACAAGACATCTTTAAATGCACAGACATGTCCCTGATGGGGCCATATGGTCAAAGCATAGGAACAGCAGGGCTATCCTGGAAATTAAGGGCTCAAGGCTCCTCTTCAGTCTCTCTGCCTGAAAGCTGGGAACGCTTTCTCACAGAAATGTTAATTACTGACCAGGGAGATTTTGTTCAGACCAATAGAAGTACCAATGTTTTCTGCAGGAGAGAAAGTTGGCATTGGAAAAATCTGCATCTGGTGCAATGAAAAGGGGAAATCCTTCTACTCTACAGAGGCAGTCCAGGCTCACATGAATGATAAAAGCCACTGCAAACTCTTCACAGATGGAGATGCTGCCCTGGAATTTGCGGATTTCTATGATTTTAGGTGAGGACATTTCTCTTTGAGTGGGACACAGGTGGGGACAGACAAAAGGACAGTTAAATATTGCATCAGAAACTATTATTCATTCTTAAATTTAGTGGTGTTTTGTGTTCCAGCACTTACTTTGCATTGCTGGTTCCCCACTCTTTTAGGTAAGCGTAACAACATGATTGGTTGTCTTCTGTGACCATTATTATCCAGTCCTACATCAAAGTATATTTTGAGTTCTGTTCTGTAGGTTTGCTGTTACTGAATTTAGATTTCAGTGCACCAGCAAAGGCCATAAAAGGACATAACTGTCTTACCCATTACCTTTTAGGCAAATTCTGGACTTAACACCTACTGTGGGGCTTCTTACATAATTTTTGTTGGGTAGCTGGAGTTGAGCAGGTCTGCTGTGACTTAGAGGCCCCTTGTTGAACTTCTTACAGCTTATCCTAAGCTCTGTTCATTTTGGTTAGAAATACCTCCTGTTATGGTGACAGGTGGAGCTTCTGGGAGCACTTATTCAGTAGCTGTGCAGAGCTGGTGACCTGCACTGTGGTGGCTTTTCACTGTAAGTCACTGTTAAGAGTGCAGCAGCAGAGCTGTGCTGAGTTGCAGAACCGGGTGGAGGAAAGGGGTTCCTTGTCTCCAGGCTCTCTTCAGGGCAGGGTGCTGCTGGGAGGAAGTCTCAGACCAAGGCAGGTGAAACGTGACAATGCTTGTACCTTGCTGTAGCTGTGCCTGGTGTGTCTGGATAGCTGTGGTTGCTCTCCATGTACAAACCATGTACTGCTGCTCTTCCACAGGAGCAGTTACCCTGATCATGAGGATGGGAAAGATATGGAGGGTCCTGGAAAGCGCCCGGCAGAGAAAGAGTTGGATTATGATGATGACACCATGGAGCTGATCCTGCCTTCAGGTAGGTACAGGGTTTGTGTTACAACATAATTTCTCTGCACTTCATATGTGCCACCAGTGCATGCAGCACAGGCCATTGTTGTGTTTTCCTTTGGGAAGGGAGAAGGTAGTTTTGCATTTAAATGTCTTCGGGGTTATGTCCTCACCTTCTATTATTGTCACTGCCAAGTAGTTCAGCTTCTTCAGCATTGGTGGATATGTGGACTGGGGCAGTGGGTTGCTTTGCCCATTTTACCTCTTCCTTGTCACGTGACTCTCATGGTATACTCCAAGAGTTTCCATATTTGTTTGAGTGCAACTTGGAGAGGCTATAACTTAGGTTATCTGGTGTTGGGGTTCTTTTGTAGAGAGCCAGCTCCTACTTAACTCAGTAAATTAATTTATTTAAATGGCCTTTTTCTAGTTTAGCATTTGGCACTCTCACTTGCTTTTTTTTGTTTGTTTGGTGGTTTTGCATGAGGGGACCGCAGCCCTTTCATTGAAACAGCATTGCCTCTCTTCTCATTCCACTAATTAAAATTTTATTTTCCGATAACTGCCTGTTTGTTATCTGAGTGAAGGCCCTCTTGAACAACAGCACATTTTGTGTTTTTTCAAGTAGCTCTTACAGTAATTACATTGAGTTCCTAATAGTCCTAAAATTTTTAAGGTTCTGGACCTTTTAAAAGCATTTCTCAGCGTAGGGGTTTCCATAGTTTTCACAACATGCTTGAGTACTCCATTTCAGAAGCTGTTTCATGATGGGTCCTAAGCTGTCCCCTCCTGTGAGCAGGTGCCAGAGTGGGTCACCGGTCCCTGATGAGGTACTACAAGCAGCGCTTTGGTGTGACGAGAGCCGTGGCTGTTGCCAAGAACAAGAAAGCCGTGGGCCGGGTGCTGCAGCAGTACCGAGCCTTGGGCTGGACGGGGCAGGCAGGTGAGTGACAACAGGAGGGCTTTGCAGAGGAGAGGGCTCTGGGATGTCATCACTCTATTCTTCCAGAGGTCGACTTTGCTTTACACGTGGGGTTTATGCAGTAGTTTGTCTTCCACTTGGTTCATTTTAATTCCTGACATCCCAGCAGATACAGGAAGCTTGTTTCTAAAATGCAGTGCAGCTTCTGTGCAAGCTTTTCATTCCATTGTGGTATTTGGTGACTTCCTGAGATTTCTTGGATTCTGCCTGTCTAAGCCACTATTGCTATTTAATAATGTAACATAAGTCATGCTTTGACAGAATACTTTTCTGGTTGGGGAACAATGGTGTGATCCATATCCACTTTAAAAATATAAGAATCACGCTTGGAATGCAAAACAACCTTTTGCCTTAATCACAGTCATGGGTATTTGTAGAGGGAACTGGCCTTTCCCCAGAGAAAAGTGGAAAGAAGAGTGCTAGTATGGCAAGGAAAACCTACAGGTACCTGCTGAAGTGCGTGGGCAGATCAGCTGGTTTGCATACAAGTTGTAAGTAAGGTGACAGACATTGATCCCTCTCTCTTCCTCCTCTCTTCCTGCAGGGGCCATCTCTGCTCAGCAGCGTGACATGCAGTACCTGCAGAGGATGAAGTCAAAGTGGATGCTCAAGACAGGAATGAGCAACAATGCTACAAAGCAGATGCATTTCCGGATGCAAGTCAGATTCTGAGTTCCCAGGAGAGCTGCCTACAACTGGTTATGGGAAGGGGGATTTAATGATTTCTGGGTTGCAGATTATCTTATTAAAATGGACTTGGTACCTGTCAAAGGCTGATGTGTTTGCTGGTGTGCCTTTGTCGGTAAAAAGAAGAACAGGAGGAAGCTTGTCTCTTCTGAAATAATGATGGGCCTAACTTAAAAATAAAATATCATCAGTGGAATGTGTGGCAGAGTAGTAATGGCTGTGACTGAAGGTACATGTAGAGTCGTGCAGCCCATTTCTGGGGGGCAGTTCACATCTACAAACTGGTTGAGGCCAAGAGAAGACCCTAGATCTAAGTGCTTCAGATGGAGTGTATTGGATGTTTTCAGTTGTGGTGCCAGACATATTAGCTGGGTGTTTTGGAGTTCTAGCTGACACTAGTGAGGTGAAAATTTGAGAGCAGAGATTCATGGAAGGTTAAGTAATTGTTTGAAGAAATGCACTGATGGAAAACATAACTCCAGGATTAATACTGTCCTCAGAAGCTGACTGTAGTTGCCTAATGCTCCAGCTCGGGGCTGGATTAATAATTTGCAGTGTAGTTGTTTTACATTGAACTTAATAAATTCTCATTTTCTAAAAAGTGCTCAAAATAATCATAACATTTAGATGAGTGTCAATCAAAATTTCGCATTTCCTGCATAAAACTTGGAAGATGATGGCTTTTGTTGTTCCCACTGAGTACTGGTGTTTGGTTACCATTGTGCAGTGACCCAAGACAGGTGTTGGCTAGAACAGGCTGGTGCAGAGAAAAGCTGTGTGTTAAAGAGCTGAGGAAGCAGTGCTGTGTTGGTCCTGCTGGTGTAGACATTAAAGATTTCCATGACTTTACCAGTTCTGACCTTCCTGTAAGGAGGTGGGCACTTCCACACAGAGCTGTGGGCTGGTTTGTGACACCCCGAGTCGTAGTGTGATGGACGCTGAGCATGTGCCACAGGAACATGGCTGTTTCCTTGCCTGACAGTTCATTGGGAAGGCAGCTGGCTACAGCCAGGTTTCACTTCTGCATTTAGAATTGCTGGATTCCCAAGTAGTGGCTTTCACTGGCATGACTTTGATGCAAGTTTTCTTTCTTGTGAATGGAGTGTGCGTGGTATCCCTGAGGATAGTAGGGAGAGACTTTGTCTGCTAACACTGTATTTTGATTTTGATACCTTGAGGTGGCCACCTAAAAACAGAGACTAGACAAGAGTAAGAGAATAAAAGGAGGTATTTATTTGAAGGGCCTTCAAAGGTACATGCTGGGCAGTCAAAAGGCTACACCCAAGATGGACCCTGGGTCACGGGTTCTTCAAACTTTTGTAAGTTTGGTCCATTTACATATCAGGGCTAATTCTCCAATTATAACTTTGGTTAATGATGTAATTACCCCAAGTTTGCCCCCCCTTCTCTAGGCTTTAGTTTACACATTTTGGGGCCTGGTGTCTTTGAAAAGCAAACCTAGAGGGACTTGTTACGTCTAACCAGCATGAGAGAACAGCAGCTAACAGGCCACACAAAACTTCAGAGTTACACACTAGGCAATACAGGATTTGAAAAATATAAAAGTTAAAACCTAAGGCATCAACTTCCTGAAGCAGTTCTCTAGTCTCCCTAAGAGGTACGTTCAGAAGCAGCAGCCCCTTTGTCATGTCAGCACTTCGAAGAGAGCAGTAGTTTATGGGACTCTTATGAAAGTGATAATTTCACAGTGGAGGTGCATGCTGTGTGGGGGTTTTTGTTTTGTGGATTTGTCTCTGGTATTTTGCATATTAGTGGTTTTTGGTTTTTTTGGTTTTTTTCCTACTGCCTTGGAAGTTTTTTTGCTGTTCCTGCTTTTTCTGAGAAGGAGCAAGCTTGAGCAGTAACGGAGGCTACAGGTCTGGCACAGCATTTAGTAAGTAAACTGGCTAATACATTTAAAATAGGTGCAGGTTTGAGCAAAGGGAAAACCAGAGCAGAGAGAATTTTCAAGAAAGGCTGTGTTCACATCCAAAACCTTAAACTAAAGCTGGTTAAATTAATGAGTACCTCCTTTTTCCTGACAAGGTGGAGTTACTGCCATTTTATATCCCTAGCTGGATCTAGTGCACATAATTTGAATTTATTCTAGAGGGTTCACTCTGGGTTATTCATTCTCAAAGTTGGGAGTGAGATACCTGGTATCAGCTATGTGACTCAAGCTATGATTCTTTAGATGCCATATCCCTTATTCCAGTTGTGACCTGGCCCAGCCTGTGATTATGGTATGGATTTCTAGCACTGAGGGTATACCCTCCCTGCTTGTATTTGACAAGTCTCAACATCTGGCCATGGGGAACTGCTCATACATTTTTCTTTGAAGTTAGAGAATACTATTAAAGGTCTTATGTTTATGGATAAGTTAGATTGCCTTTACACATAGGGCAAAATAAAATGCCACAAAAATGCAGAAATAGAAGGGTTAAGACTTACTAACCTAAATATCGAAACCTGCAGAACTGGATTTGAATACCAGAATATGTCACCAGTGAGCATCAAAGCAGTATGCAGTCTTGAGCTTTTAGAAAACACTCATGGAATATACAAAACTTACATTAAGGACTAAAGAATTATTCTGGAAGAGTCTTGGGAATAACCTAGTACAATTGCTAAAATCTTAGTGGTGTTTAAGGAGTCTTGCCAGTGAAGGCAGAAATACAAGGACATAATTGATCCACTGACAAATTACTTTGGGGCCATAAGGTTCAGGCTGAAGGTTCATGGAGTTTGCCACTCTCCTCAACACGAAAGGGAACCAAAGGAAACTCCTGTTCTCTGTGCAGACTTGCTCAAAGAAGCCTGCAGTTTATGAAAAGATGGGGATTGCCTGAATTTCCTGAACGGTCTAGTTCAGACAGGATACCAGTAAGTAAACATGAAAATCGGTAGTCATTTTTCTGGTCACAGGGAAGCAGAAGGAAGTAACTGGTATAATTTGCACCTGTGATTCTGTCCTATATATCTTGCTGCGGTTTAGTCAGAAGGAAATCGAAGAGAGGTATGGGAACCTACTGGTATTTTACAGGAAGTTGTAATAATCTGGTGAAAATGGGTGCCTTGGAAAACCAGCAGAGGGCGCAGGAAAGCTTTTCCCAGAATTGTGTTAACTATGAAAATAAAAAAAGCCTGGTAAGAGCGCATCCATGCCGAACAGAGGTAGGGTGAGACTGCAAAGCTCACCACTACCATGAGTTAAGATTAGCACCAGGCTTCTGTGAGATTAATTGCTATTAATATCTTCATGTAGGTCCTGGGAGAGCATTGCTGGCACAGGATGGCTGAAACAAGTATGGGGATTGTCACCAGGGTTCAGCAACAGTGCTACAGTCTGCACAGCTTGTAGGTAATTCCAGCTATGTCAAAGTATTTGAGAGTATTTTTATTGAACACACTTCTCAGCATTTAGTCTTTTACATCCCTGTACAAAGGATAGCTGAAGGCAATTTTTTGTTTCCTGAGGGAATGTTTTGTGTTCTAGTTGTTCCTATCAGGGAGCTATGTTTCCAGCTGTAATCCAGCCTTGCACTTGTGCTCCCCTCCTCTAACCTTGTATTTTCTGGCTCTTATGATGAGAAGAAAGTAAAGTCTAGAAGCAACCAAGTAGATTTGAGACTGTCTCTGGGTATAGTGGGTACTCCGAAGCAAGAATTTCCTGGTATGATTGTAGTTCAGTGGGCATGCTGTTCGCAGAGCAGATGATCCCTTCTCAAGCAGTGCATTCATTGTAGGAAAGGCTGGCAGGAAGCATAGCAAAGGTACCTCATTTTGGTCAAGGCTGGGGTTCTGCCTGCCTGTCCATCCATTAACAGCTGGGTATTGAAGTGATCCCAGTGCTGCATCAGGCACTGCAGAAAGAAGCAGCAGAATGAACGAACGGGTGGAGCTGGTGGAACACATCGGTACCTCTACCATCTCCTTTTGGAAGTAGTTCTTCTGTTTTGTACACTGAAGTTACCTAAAATCAACCCAAATGCTACTAGAGGGAAAAGCATGTACCTGTTATCTTGCTCAGAAAGAGAGATTAGCATGTGGGATGTAGCATGGCAGAGACACAGGAGACTCAGAAATGTAAAACAAATGAACAGCTAATTATGCTGAAACTGCAAGTCGAGAAGTATTTAAAGTAAGCAGCGCCTTTAGGAGTACACTATTAATCCCTAATTGGTTTCTTCAAGGCAAACATGACATGTAAAGGTGACATGTAAAGGTGTTGGACTGCTGCCCAGCTAACATCTGATGCTTGAGGGGCATCTCAGGGAGATTCTCCACTGCAACTCTTAAGAGTTACTTTTGACCTATTAAAACTGAGACATCCTATGCTAATGGGCTTCATCTGCTCAGGGCTTTGGGCATCTTCCTCCCCTCTGTTGGCTTAGTGCTGCTGGTGGGTCACTGCACTGCAGAGATTCAAGTGGGTTTATACTATCATATGACCTACAATGGATGGGAGGCAATAGATAAGCTTTAGGACACATCCGACTGAGAACTAAAAATACATCTTAAACACCTTGAATCTTAATGTTTAATTACTTTAATCCAGCAGTTTATCATGCTGCAGCTGCAGAATAGCAGTCACCAGAGTATCATCAAATCCTCAGCAGCTGGCAGAGCCTGGATAGTTAAGATGACCATCTAAAGGCACTTCTGACCCAGAGGAAATTTCTCTTGTCTCCCACTGCATCCTAAACTGTGTAAGATGTAGCAGCCAGGCACTTCAGGAGTGATAGAAGTGGTGACAGGACACCTGTAACTGGTTTTATGTTAAGGATTTCTGCACATTTAGTGTACCAAACTGAAAGGCAGAGTGATAAATCCTAGCTGGGCCAGGAAGGGAATCAGAATCACTCTGAAAGTACTTCCTGGTGTTGACTCTTCCCAAAGGCAAAAAGCGATCCGTAAGCAAGTTTTTTTAATAATGGCATTACCAAACATGCATGTCTTCAAACAGTTCTCTGATGCAAGGAAAAGGGCCATCTAACATTGAGACATATTTTCTGTCATTCCTTACACTTGTTGTGTTGGTATCTTATTTGTTTTTCACTTTACTGTATTTATGTATTCAACTTTTTTTTTTGCCAGCAATTTACAGTGATAAATTCCATAACCTTTCATGTGAAAGTAAGAGGCTTGCTCCTCCTGCATCATGTTAATAGGCAAAAGGGATCGTGTACCAGGACTCAGAAGAACTGCATGTTCACACCATCAGATAACCTCATATCTTAATATTCCTTTCCTGAAGGATCTTCAGGAAACAGGTCCAGGTAGGAATGACTGGCCATCAATAACCTGAATAACAGACTTAGCAGCAGCAACTGCTATTGATTACAGAAGGGGAAAAGGAAAATCTTTACATTTTGTATGAGCTCTAGAGGCCACAAAGAATAACCTGATGTTTTACAAAATGAAATTTGTAGCAAGATACACTTCTCCTTGGAACACTTCTTTGTTTATTCTGCCAGCTCAATGAGAACTTTATTTAATAATTAAAGGATGCCAGGAAGACCCAGCTAGAAGTTTACAAAACTGAGTGGCTCAGTAAATAGTCACAAGACCAACAGAGGTTGCATTTCAATAACAAATGGGTAAACTAAGCACATCAGATTCGTAAGAGCAGTGCACCAGGATAACCTGTTCTTCAGCTCTGGGGACATTTTCCAGCAAGCTGGAGTGGAAGGAGTTTTCCTGAGCATACTCCCTGTGTCACATGGGCTGCAGTGCTCCAGAGCTTTCGGCCTCTGCAGCACACTCACATCAGGCTCTGCAACAGGGAGGTGCAGCCCTCAGCACCAGCTGAAGCCCAAGTGTGCTGTCCATGCCTCAGCTTCCACTGTTATTTGTGGCTCTTTTAAGCTAGAAAAGAGGGCATGTTTGTAAACCTCAGGGCCAATTTGCCTTGCATTGCTCCACCTCAACCAAATTCCCCCATGCAAAAACAATTTCACATTTCCTACCCCTGCCAATGCTGTTAATGGTTTGCAAGGTTTATATAGTCATCTACAGATACATTGGCTTCTCTTTTTCTGGCTTGGGTAGCTTTCCACCCTTGAATTTCTGCACTTTTCAGACATGAAAGCAGCCTGGCTTTCCTAGGCAAGATCTGCATTTGGCCTTTCACTGTTCTGCTGCACTAACAGTAATGCCTTAACAGGTAGGGCAGCTGTGTGTTTGCTCACGATATATGCACTGAAAATCTTGTTAAAATATTCGCTGAAGTGTTCCAAAATCCAGATATTTTCTGACATCTTTCATAGGAGCAGTCATACCTAGTTTACTTAATTCCTTGCCGTCACGGTGTTTCAGTAGATCCTGCCATTCAAGTTGCCATATTTTAACTAAACTATACTGTGCAGGCTTTCAAAATACGGCATTTCAAAATGAAGAATTGTTCCAAGGGGTTTTTTCCCACTATGTGCTAAGAGTTACCAACTGATACTGCCTTAAACTGGCCATAGGCCAACAATAAACCCAGACTGTTACTTTTACTCTAATAATGTGTTATGTTGATCCCACATCCAAGTAAATGACTGGTAAATGGCATTGTCTTTCTTCCTCTTCAGTACAGGACATGTGGCAGTTGCCTCTGCTTTCCAGCCAGTGGAAGGTTCATTGTCCCACAGAGAGGGGAAGAGTGACCTGTGAGGTGCGGAGCTGTGTCCATCACCCGCGGATATTTTAGAGTTTGGCCAGCAGGTGTCGGTAGAAGCCCCATAATTCATTGTAGAGTCTGTCTTGGTTTCCTTCCTTGTCCGCTGAACTCAGCCATGCCTGACATAGCTGCATGAGAGCACGTTATGCTTAGGCTTGTCCTTGACTCTTTGCCGCCTAAAGCCATCGTGGTTCTTTCTGCAACACAGTTCCTGACAGAAAAATGGCCTTTTATGGGAGAGGGCAGGAGCAGTACAATCATGGCACAGTCCCATGGCCATTTACAGGGCACAGGATTAGGAGGCTCTGCTGTGCCCGCACAGTTCTCTAGCAAGGGCTATCAGGAATTAATCAGCAGGATCTAATGCAACATCTCTCCTTGCCCAGGATCTGGGCACTTCTATTGAGTTGTAATCTGAAGCAGAGACTTGTCTCCTGAGGGCAGATGCTTTTCAGATAGCTGACCAGAACTGACTTGAAGGTTTAAGTGCTTGCAGGAGGGTGCCCTTTTCTTAATTAATAGGCCAGCTGTTCAAATTCTTGTTACAATGCAGCTAAATATAGAAATAAGCCAGATGCCTTTGAAGTTTTATTTTAAATGACTTGGTCTTTTGGCCCCATGAATCATCCATTTTTTTCTGTACTGTGGCATAGCTCCAATAAGTGATCCCAGCACTGCCATTAAGAATAGCTGAGGTACTTTGGGCAGGATTACAGCCAAAGCTGTACGTGCGTTCTGAAATTATTCAGGGTCAAGAATCAGTGCCAGAAACTGCAGTCAGCCCACTTTGAACATTTATCATGTCCCAGCAGCAAGATCACCCAGACTCAGAAGGCCACAAAGCAAGGAATCATTTGGAAATCCACCTGTTCTTTCCATGGTTAGATACTCTTGCACTGTGTCTTTGTTCTTCTGCTGTTCCTCTTGTTTCTGGGTCATCTTAAGCTGGCTAGGAGCTCTCAGAGTTCAGTAGAGTAGCCCCAAATATGTGCTTTGTTCCTTGACACCAGCCCTCAATCAGGAATTTGAGCTCTGAGTAAAGCAAAATAAGCCCCTTGGTAACTCTAGCAAAACAGCCAAAGGAACTCTGATAGAAAAATAACTTTTTACACATTTTTCTTCCTGGAGTTTGTGTCAGCAGGAGCAGATCACAGCTCCCATGCTCACCTAAGCGAGGCTTTCCAGCATGAAGGCTCCTGAACTTCCAAGCCCATTTATATGCCTGTCTGTGACAGCAGCAGGTATTAACAGCAAATCAGCCAAGCAGAGAGAATAAATAAATCCTCTTATTATTCTGTGTAATATTTTCCTGGCTCACTGACTGTGGGGAAATAATCCCCTTCTGACTGGCTAGGTTGGTTGATGTCCAGTGGCAAGTGCAAGAAATGGCCGAAGGTCATACAAATGCATTAAATCATGTCTCAGGAGCATCCAGGTAAACTGTGCCCCACCTGCCCACATGATCAGCAGCTCTTATGAACAGTTTTACCACAGGTCTTTCAAACCTTCACACCAAAAAAAAATGTTGTAAGTAGTTGCCTTGATGTACTTAATCAGATCCCTCTCAGTGTTTTTGTGTAAAAACAACATTATGAGAGCAGTTTATGGGCTTTCTTCCCTCCTTAGCATTCCATTCCTGCTAAGACCTTTCATGCACCTTTAATAAATCTTTGCTTCTCAGGGTTTTACTGTGTACCAGTTGTATCTTAAATGCTTGTGGGGTCTGCTTGTGTGACCAAGGCATTCATTCCTATTAGATACTATCTCAGAGGGAATCTCTTGAGAGTTCTGAATATATACATCTATATCTTCCCTGTTATAATTCATTAGTCACCTAAGAACACCTCTCAAGGTTATCAGAGCAAAAAGTGAAATCTGCAGCACAGCTTAAAGGGTTTGGAGGAAAAGAATAAAGTAGTATGATAAGGGGAAAAGGTTTTGTGCAGTCCAAGACCTCTCCATACCGAACATGTAAAATTTGCAGACTGCAATAAAGGAATCTCAATGGACTTTTAGAGGTTAGTATTTACAGAGTAGTTACTTAACATTTTAAAAGTCCATTGAAGAAGCAGGTGAGCTATTCTCATAAACTAACCAAATGCTTCAGAAAAATATGAAATATAGCCACTTCAGCATATTCCAGATATGGAATTGGTGACTGGTTCTCAAGTGGGTGTAATTAATTTAATTCAGTTCCATTTTAACTTTTTTGCTTCTCTTATTTTTTTGGTCATGTACTCAGGGTTTTTGCTTTTTTTCTCTGTACTATGCTACAATTAATGATTTTTTTAAGCCGTTGAAGACTTAACTGGAATTTGTTCACTAATGCAACAGCATCAATTTATGAATGAGTACCCAGCAGGTATTGAAAGGCCATCTTCCTCCTTGGCAAAAAGCCTCAGCATTCCTGCACATCTGTTCATCTTCCTCTCTGACGTGCCCTATCTGGAGTACAAATACAGATCAAGGTTACAGCAAGAATGAGATAAACATATCCAGACAGCAGGAAAAGGAAATGTTGCAGTAGGGACCAGGGTCTCTTCCATAGCCTGGAGAGACACACAACATTGAGGATATTCTCCCACAAAACTTGGCTTTTCATAAGGGCTCTGATTCCAGCTGATGTTTTGGCATAACATAATTTGCATTATTTACAAACAGAATTTCAGTTGTTCAGTTTCTTTAGATAACATGGGTTGTGTTATCACCTGATTGCTTTCCTCTTCCTGCTGTCTGATGTCTGCATGTCCTGAATTTTGAGACTAAAATACAGGGAAACCCTGCTTTTCCAATTATCGGATCAGCCCCCCACGCAGTGATCTCTAAGCTTCCTTCCAGCAATGTCTCCTATCCAGTCACTTGTGGAAGAGACTCATCTTTGCAAGGACCCAGCACATTCAGAATGGCTTCAAACAGGACAAACCATTGGATGGGGCTTTTTCTGTCATTGGAGACAGAACTTGCTTTCTTACATCCAGAAGTTTGTTCCAGTTTTGAGCAGAGGAGTAGAACTCTATAGGTAGTACAGCAGCCTGATTGGAAATGCAAACTATTATCCACATCCAACAGCAAACACACAAATTGCCTTGGAGTCAAAAATGGCCCACACCAGTGACAAGAGGAGAGGGCAGGACATTTCATCTTGTGATACAGTTGCTGTAGTACTTCTATTAAAGAGCAAAACCATTTCTGATGCAGGGATAAGTTGCCTCCAGAAGGAAACCACCACAATGTGAACCTCAGCCAGCTGACTGGAAGCAATTCACTCCAGCTACCGGGAGTGTAAGAGCTCCTGTGCTGCACCTTGACAGCTTTCACCACAATCCAGCTTTTATCACAGCCCATTACACTGCAGTGCCTGCCTGCGAGGGGAAATGCTGTCTCCTGCAGCCCTAGGGAAAACCTGATGTATCCTGTGGAGTTAAGGACATCCCACCTCTGCTTCCAACCCAGCATGTGCACTGACAGTCCAGTGGAGGCTGTGGTGTGGTGCTCAATCTGTTTGGTCTCAATTCTTTGTTCTGAAAGGACAAAAGAACAGAACTGACTTCCCTGAACCTGTGCTTGGAAACAGCACCAAGTCATGAGCAAATGTTTTGAGAAGGGAAATTTTTCCCTCAGAGCCCTGAGGTAACAGGTAAAAAAAAAAGACAGTGGGGCAAAAGATGCAAAGAAAGACTCACAGCTGGAAAATAACAAGTCTGTGCACTGTGGTAAAGACCACTTCATCTTTATTCATCCAAGGCAATTGTATTTCTGCCTAGCAGATGTACACAGCCAAGACTTCTGGCCATTCACACTGCCTGTTGTAGCTCCACTTACAGACCAAACTATTTGCCACCATAACAGAAAACCAATCTTTGATAAATAGTGTCACTATGGGTGTTGCAGAAAACATGGACACCAGGGCAAATGTGGACAGTCTGGGAAACAGTTTCCCCTCTGTTCCCTTCGCTTTCACAAGGCTATTCACCCTGGAACTTCTTCCAGCTTCCCCTTGCATGGGTGATGAACTGGGCAGATGGCATGTGGGGGCATGTGGATAAAGAGTTTCACATTTGTTAGGAGCAGCCTTGCCTTTCCCTGAGCTGGTACTTCACTCAAGCTGAATGCTTCTAATGTTAGCTCAGGCACCATATGGGTGGGAAGCATTGAGTCTTCCTGCAGGGACCTGGAGGAACATGCCTTAGGTGGCTCATGTGTTCCCTCTGGCACCTGCTCTGTGGGACTCTCCACAGCCATGGAGTTCTCTCCCTGCTGCTGCCCCTGCACTCTCCTCCTGCTTTCACACACCATGTCTCCATCTGCCCCACTCCACTTCTTCTCCCACAGCCCATCCACAGCCACACTTCTGCTCCAGCTCAGTGGCAAGCCCCCAGGATTTTCAGCCGAGAAAAGAAGGGTTAGCCTTTGCATTCCAAGCAGAGCTGTGTGCAAGGCCAGAGAAATAACAAACTGGACCCCATAGTACAAATTCAATAGTCATAAATTCTGTGTAATCTTAAAGGAAATGGCAGCCTCTGTCCAGCACACCTTCCAAGCCTCCCAGCTGAAATGCAACAGCTTCTAAATTTGATGCCAGCTCACAGCTGCCCTTTTTACTTTTTTATCTCCTTTCAGTAGTCATCTTCTCTGATTAAATAGGAGTCAATAGCATCACTGTGGGAGATGTAGATATCTCAGTAGTACAGCATATGCTGATTCATCTGCGTTTATTTGGCTCCTAATGGCAGAAGCCCAACTCATCAGCATGCAGAGCTCTATTTACAGTATTCACGACCTGGAGTTTTTATCTCACTTGGAGCCACATTCTGTAAGTTAACATGAACCTTAAAATGGTCTGTATTGAGAAGATAGCCCTGTAAATCAAAACCTTTTTTGCGTATTATTAGCTTGGTTAAACAACCTTGAAGGAGTTAATGACTGAATGGAGTATGCAGAACATCAACAGTGAGGCTGATAGAGCTGATCAGCATGAATTATTTTTGAATGGGAATTGTGCTAAATACCTGATCAGAATAGGCAGAGGATTGTGGACTGAGTGCTTAGGTGTCCCTTTTGCCAGTGCCATTTCATTTGTACTGCACTTGTGATTCTTGACAGTATCTTCTGTTATCTGGGCAGGTAAGAAGGCTCCATACTTAGCTGTAGAGCTTTATCCATTACCTAAACTTTGCATCATTTCTAGAGATGTAGGACAGTATGGGGACTTTTTTTGGGAAGCGGAAACCAAGAAGTACTGGAGAAATTACTCCGTCCAGCATAAGACTTGGTTGTCCTTAAGATCTACAGGAAGTCCCCTCAACCCCATTGAAAAGTTTCCTCCTCTGTGGTCTGGGCTGAAGTTAAGAACAAAAGCCCAAGACATTTTGCAGCACTTCAGCAGTATTTTGCTTCCTGATGGCTACTTTGGCAGGTGAACATCCCTGGGAGAGTAACAGATAATGAGGAATGGCAAGAGAGATGACCATTGATCAATAGGGCTAACTTAATCAGAAGATTCAGCCTCACATAGTGAATTACATGGGATGTGCATTTATGTGGAAAGTCTGCTTTTTACAAGCCCACCAGCTTAATATGCGATTGGAGGTGTGCCACAACAAAGGAGAGGAATGTTATTTTTCTTGCTGTAGTCTACTTTAAACTGCATTGGTAATGCATCTTGAATAATGAGTCCAAACTTTAGGTTTTGATTGTTTTCCTTTTTAATGGGAAGAACTCCATGCTCTTGTCTTAATGTACTAATTCATCCTGTTGAACTTTGTATGTTTTGAAAAACATCGCTGCAGTACTGGAAGAGATTCAATCCTTTCAAAAGAGAGACTACAAAAGATTGCTTTCATCTTTCTCACATCACTGTAGAGGCCAATAAAGGTTGATATTGCACAGACCAAAGAAGTACATGGTACAGTTCCCTGTCTTGGTGGCACTGGGTTCGAGGTGTGTACTGGCAATAGCAGCTCTGTAGCACCTTCTCCAGTCCCCAAATCATATTTTTTAAATTAGGAGAAAAGAGGAATATGGCAAAAAAGTTGCAAGAGCCTTTTAAAATATTCTCATGCATAGTTGGATTGACTTCTTTTCTTTTCCAGGGCACAAAAAAAAGAGCCGTGAAGAACAGAAGAGGCTCCAGTTCCACAGAAGCAGGTTTTCATAGGAATTATGAGTCTTACCTCAGTCCCTGCTTTATGGAGTAACAAACTGTCCCCTCCAGCAAAAGGTGGCAAACCCAACCCTCATCTGCTTCCTCCAGTAGGGACCTCTAGGGTGCATATGAACTGTATTTTTGAGATTCTCTACAGAGAAGGAAGCAAGAGCTTTTATTAACTGTCCCTCACTCCCTGCTGCCCCAAAGATAAGTTTCTTACTACAGTCTACTTGAAAGTGCTTTGGTATTGCAGCTTGAATGATGCATCCAAAATTCAGGTTTTGATTGTTTTTCTTTTTAGTGGGAAAAACTCCATGCTCTCATCTTAATGGACTAATCTTGTCTGCACACATAACTGCAGTGCTGGACTTGCAGGTTACCCAAGTAACGTCCTCTGTTGATGTGGAGTGAGTGGTGGACATTGTCTACCTGGATTTTTCCAAGGTTTTCAGTATGGTTTTCCACAGCTGCCTCCTGTGGTGGCCCATGTGGTGGGTGGGGAACCCTCTGATGGGCTGCACATAGAACGGGGTGGGAAAGGGCTTCTTTTCAGACTGGCAGCCTGTCACACATGCTCAGATCCCCCCAGGGATCAATACTGGGCCCAGCACTGTTTAATATCTTCAAAAGTGATCTGGAAGATGGGGTCAAGTGTATTCTGATGAAGTCTGACAATGAAATCAAACTGAGAGGGGAAGTGGACACTTCCAGAGAGAGATTGCAGGAAGGCCTGGATAGGCCGAAAGAGTGGCCTGATAAGAACCTTATGAAATTCAACCAGGACAAGAGTAAGATCTTGCACCTGGGAGAACATAATCCTGGAGTGCACCATAGGCTGGGATCTACGTGGCTAGGGAGCAGCTCAGTGGAAATGGACCCGGGGGTCCTGAGAACAAGTTCAGTGAGTGAGCAGTGTGCTGCTGAAGCAAAGCAAGCCCCTGGGATGCTGGGTTGCATCAACAAGGACACCACCAGCAGAGATAAAGAAGTCATTGTCCTGCTCTACTCAGCGCTTGTCAGGCCACACTTGGAATACTGTGTTTGGTTTTGGTCCTCGCTATGCAAGAAGGAGTGGACAGGATGGAGAGTGTCCTGAGAAGGGCCACGTGTGCCATGTGAGGAAAGGCTGAGAGCTGGGTTTGTTCAGCCTTGAGGAAAGAAGGCTCAGGGGAGACTTTATCACCATGTTCCAGGATTTACAGTGTGGCTACAAAGAAGATGGAGATTCTCTTTTTACAAGGAGTCATATGGAAAACACAAGAGGTAATGGGTACAAGTCACTCCTGGGGAGATTCCAACTGGGCACAAAAGGAACATTTTTCGCAGTGAGAACAATCAACCATTGGAATAATCCCCTCAAGAAAGCAGTGGATTCCCCAAAACTGGACACTTCTAACATCCAGCTGGACAGGGTGCTGGGCTGTCTTGTCTAGGCTGCTTTTGCCGAGAAAGTTTGGACCAGATGATCCTTGAGGTCCCTTCCAACCTGGTATTTTATGATTCTGTGAAGATACTGATGTTTTCCTGGAGCTGAAACAGTCCATGAATCTTCAGATTTAAGGAGCAGTGAAGGAGCAGCCCCCACTCTCTTGCATGCCCTCTCAAAGCTCTAAGAGCTGACTTCATTGGTTTTATCAGCTTTCCTCCTCAGTCCTAAAGTTTGTAACTGGAAATGGCATCATCTCTAAGGTAAGGACAGACTCCACAAGACATTGAAAGAGAGAACAGAATTAATGGAAAACCTTTTAAAAGCCTCAAGGCTTTAAACTTTGGCAGCACTGCTCCGTGTGTACCACAAAAAAGCTGAGGAGCTGTTTGTATAAACAACATGCAATTTTTGTATATACCTTTGGTTCATTTTTCCTTATCTTATTCCCAAATTAGCATTGCCAGATTCTCACTAGCCTTCCTTCCCTGGTGTCCTGCAAGCCTTGAACATCACTACACTCTGGTTGTCTTTGACTTCAGCTTCTTAAGTGTACTTCCTTCATACACTTTTCTTGTTTTCGAGAAAGTGAGTTCCCCTATAGCTGCTCAGCACAGATTTCCTTTCCCCCAGCCCAGTAGTTTAGGCTGTATCCTACAAACAGGTCACATCTCTGAGGACAATTTTTTGGAGGTTTCTAAGGCTACTTTTCTAAGGCCAACCACTTGTGCTAGAGTACAGCACCCATGTTTCTCCCTGCTGTGTCCTGTTTTAGACTCCTGCTCACTAAGGCAAGGACAGTCTGTACTTAGATCATGCCCTGTAGTGCAGACCAGACCTGTAAGACTGGTTCCTCTTTCCCTTCTCAGTACCTTATCTCGGTGACCAAAGTCTGTATTAGAAGCAGCTGAGTAATGGTGATGGCCTAAGGCAGGGGACTCAGGTGTTACCTCCTCCCTCCTCTGACTGTGGTCAAGTTGAGTCTGACTCTTTGCAGGCTCCTTCATAAAGCTGGGGCAATTGTTCTCATCCACTGCTCTGTTTTCTGAGTCTGCCCTCCAGCCTGGCCTTACCCAATGAGGTTGGCTGTAGAATTAGTGTCTCACAAACAAACAGTGCATATTCTCCTCTGCTGAGTTTTTCTTCAGCTCCCCATCTCCTCAGAGCAGTAAGTCACAGCATTTCTGTCTGGGAGTCCTGAGAAAGGAACAATTGGATCTATTCAGATCTGTCTTACCTGGACAAGGGCTTTTGCATGTTTTTTCTTGATTTTCCACCTCTCTAGGAACATGAGAATATCTGTACTGGGTCTTATGAAAAGGCATTTAGTCTAATATCCTGTTTCCAACAGCAGCCACTATGCTGTGAAAAATCCACTTGAACAAATGGCCCATAGAGCCAGCAAAGGTAAAAGGAGACACTCTCAGGAGTCTGTGAACCTGGCATTTTCAATTCTCTCTTCTTGTGTATCCTCAGCAATCATGCCTCTTTTAATAGCAGTGCTGAAGATCCATTCCTGCTTATTTCCTTTAGCATCTCTCCCTGGTCAATGAGTTTGTCCTTGAGCCTACTGATACAGTGTGCCTCCAAAAGCTGCCTGTACTAAGTTCCAGAGGTTACCTGGCAGTAACCTCCACATCTCCAAACTGAAGGTCCAGCCTCTTACAAAGGCAGGTGCTTATTCACTTGATTTTTGCTACACCTTCTCCAGCTTTACTCCCTCTCTTTAGATGCAGCGAACTACTGACTGTAGACAGTACTTAAGATCATTGTGGTTGTGCAAAGTCTTTATTAGGGCCAAAAGTCTTGTTCTTTCATGATGATTCCCCACATTTTTTTGGCTAAATGTGCAGCAGTCAGTGAAAAACAGTTTCAGTGAGCTGCCAGTGGTAACTCCAAGACCCCTCTTGAGTTATAACTGCAGGTTCAAAGTTCAGCATCATGTACATGTAGGATTAGATTATTTTTCCCTCTGAAATGCATAACATATATTTCCTGATCCTGAAGCTCACCTACCCCCACTTCCATCCCCCGGACACACATTTTTACGAGTTCCTGGTCATCAGGAGGGCATCTTGTTGCTGGAAAGATTCCAACTACCTCCGCCATTGTGGAGATTTCAGTGTTCCTTTTCCAGGGAATTGATGAAGACATTGAAAATAACTGATCTCAGGACTGGTTGTTAGGTGAGCCCTTCAGCAGTCCACATCCTAAGAAGTCACCATTAAGCCAACCCTCTGCTTTCTATCCTTTAAATCCAAAGGAGTTTTCTTCAAGACACCCTTAAAATAGCATCCACATGGAACATTATAAAACAATTTTTGAAAATCCAGGTGAATGAGGTTGACTGGATCTCCTGTATTCATGTGGTTATTGACACCCCCACAGAGGTCCAGAAGGCTTTCCATTATGGAAGCTTTGCTGGTTCTTTCCCAGCTGGTTGTGCTCATCCCGTACTCCGACAACCTATTTTAAAGAAGAGTCCCTCCTACCACAGGTGGGAGGGAGGCTCACAAGTCTGTGCTTCCCAGAACCTCCTCTGAGCTGTACTTTGGGATGGGACAAACCCTGGCAGACAGCACTGTGTATGTGGCCCTGTGGTGTTGCAGCATTACTGGCCAAGCTACGGGATATGTTGCACAGCCACATTTCCACTGGGTTGGGAGCAGGTGTCTCCCCACCATCTTCATCAGCAAAAAGAAAATAAAAGATTTAATTGCGCTTCTCTGCCAGGACTTTTTTATCCCTGAATGTCCTTTCTGCACCTTGGTCATCCAATCATCTCACAATTCCTACTGCCTCCTGCCTTTGAGTATTTACATAACATTCTTGCTGTCAGCATAAGCATCCATTCCAAAGTGCTCCTCTAGTTCTTATTTTGCCCTCTTAATTTCCTGTTTGCTGTTAGCCCGAGTTGCTTGATGGCCATTCTCGTTCTCATTTGAGCATTACCATTTTTAAGTATTGGCTTCTGTTAACATAGAGTGCATTGGTTCTTCATGGGTTATTCCTGTCTCCTGGTCTTAACAGGTGTAAATCCCTCCTTTCTAGTCCAAGACTCATCCACACACTGGCACTCAGGACCTCTACTTGCCCCCATGGTTTCTCACAAGAAACCAGAAGTATTCTGAAAAAGTCAGGATAGAGGTGTTGCACTGAGTCTTGTTCTTAACAGCAGACCTTATCCTAAGCTTACCGTCCTACCCTTCCTTACCCTTTGGTGCCAGCATTCCTGCACACCTGGGGGCTCATTCTTGTACCCTTAAGTACCCTCCCTGGGCATCAACTTCACTGCCTTGGTGCCCAGCAAGCAAGTGTCCATGCTGCCCTCTCAGCCACCACAAACCCAGCTGCTTGTTTTCAGTCATAAACTCACTATCACCACCTTCTTCTTCCTGTTCTTGAAGGTCCCCTTTACTGATGGATTGCATTTGGTGCAAGAGGACAGTAATATGAGCTGGAAGCCAAATCTCATCAGAGACAGTAGAGCTTTCCTTCCACCACTACACTGGTCTTCCTGGAAAAATTGCTAAAAAGCCTGACCAGACTAGAGGTGTGCAGGGGAGAGAAGAGAGAGCATCTTTATCCATCCTACAATTAACAAACAACCAGTGCAGACCACCCATGGTCTTTCACACCCGTATGAAGAGAGCTGACTCTTCAAATAAAGTGCTTGGTGCAGGCGTTCTGGTTTGGATGGAAACCCAGTGGTGGTTCTCTCCACTGTGAGGTGTTCCTAACATGCACAGCTCAACAGCACGTGGGGCCTACCCCAGAGGAGGTTGTGTTTCACTGACACAGTACATACAAAGTGCTGTTTGACTGATACTTTATTAAATACTTTTCCTGTGATCATTGTCCTTGACATCCTGCTATTGCACAGGAGTCTTGGCAGGGGTTTTGGGGTTTTTTTAATGCAGCTGTGGATTTTACAGAAGTTAATCTGGCAAATAAAACAAGGACTAATATCATAGATTGCGCAAAGAAAAGATGTTCTCGCACTTTATAAATGTTTTAATAGTATGGAACTTTTTATTTTCCTTTCTTTAAAGACTTCTGATTTCTCATCTGATAACAAAACAATGTTTGATCCTCTCTGTGCACTCATCATCTTGGTACCAAAGTGCCTTACAGAGAAATAAGGCAGGTGGTTGGCAGTCTTTTCCTTGAGACTTTCAACAGAAGTGGCCCTTGAAGGATTTTGACAGCGTGCCCATGTCAACCTATTAGTATTATTAGTATTACATTGGCATATATGCATCAATGAAACAAACCCAAGGATTTCTGAGCTGCCTGGATGCCATTGGAACAGATGGCTGGGAATAGGAAAATAGCCCAGAAAGCATTTCTGCATGCAGTAGTGCTGCTAGTTGAAACAAACCTGAAAGCGTTCGTTCACCCTGAAGACACTATCAGATGCTTTAGAGGATGGAACTATCACTGATAATGTGGCCAAGTTAGTGAAGCACTAAATTCTGGGCAAATTCAGGGATAGGTTTCAAATGTCTTGGGCTGAGCTCGTTTCTTACTGAAGAGATCAGCACAGATCTCTTGCAGTCTCCATGAGACTGCCCATCATCCTCAAGGGAACGAGTTCCTTTGGGCTGACAGGCAGGACACTCAGCAACATGGGAAAGTACACATCTACATACATGAAAGGCAATAACAACAGGCCAGAAATGGAGTCTCCAACAACAAATAGGAGCACTTTTTAATCAAAAATGACTTTTCTAGTTCTTCTCCTTTGCCACACCGCTCCACCCTCCACCCACACCCCCCTGCCAGCTTTTCCAGTGGCTTCTGGGGTCCTGTGCAATCAGTACACAGAATTTATGTTACTCTTCCCATTCTGCTAATTCCAGTTGATGGCAGATACATGTAACCACTGCACCCAAAGAGAGGATTCTGTAATTTATTTTCTGAAAGAAGAACACTTTTTTTCTGCTTTGTGCTCATCTGGCTGAAGGTGGACCTTAAGCTTATAAGTATTTTTATTCGTCCTCCCCTTTCCAATTTACAGCAGTTTCTTTCCTCCCAGAAGCCACAGTGCAGATGAAGTGCCACAAGATTAAATCTAATGACAGTCCAGTTTCCAGAAGGTGGAAACAGTTCAGTTTCCAGAAGAAGGTAGATACACTGCTATGGAGGAAACAACAATTGGTCAGGGGAGAAATACGCACATGTTCATCTGCAAGGTACCTTTTTAAGTTAAGCAGCACTAATACAGATGTAAGCAGACACAAGGGAGCAAATACTGTGGAAAAAGAAAATATCTGGCATGAAAATTACCCTTTCAAGTAAAAACACCAAATAATCAGATGTTTGGACAGCAGATTGTATTACTCCCTCACCATTAACATGCATTAACACAGTAGAAAACCATTTTTACCTGATCTGCTATGAAACATGATGAGAAAAGAATTAGGAAAACAGAAAAGCATCGCCTTAAATTTTCAGAGGATTCTTTAAAACCTTGACACCATGTCAGGCAGTGTGTGGTATATATTGCAGAAAGATCAGTTGCATCTCACAAACATGTCTTAAGGTTTCATTTTCCACGTCATTTCTCAACAGCTGGCATGTTGGATTTTTTATTTTTTTTCTCCCTTACTAATACAAAATCCTTGAGTGGGTTGGCTGTGAATTCCCATCTTTCTAAGCAGAAAGCATCTAATTCTGCTTTTTTTTCCACATTTTGAAGATCTAGACGTGAGACACAATGGGGAACTGAGCTGAGAGAATTAATTTCTGCATCTGACAGGGATCTGGGTGGTCCTGTGCAGAGATGAACATCAACAATATCCCTTCATTAAACGGTGCTTCTCCTTTTGTGAAAGGAAAGAAAACCCTATATTCGTGGACACAAAATGTACTCTAGATCTCAGGACACTGAGAATCAGGCATTTCCATTCTCCCCATGCCTATCAACAAGGAGGGTGACCCAGGAGCTGGGCAGAAGAACAGTGGGAAAGTAGACAGGTTCCTAGCAGAATTCCTAACAAATTCCAGTGAAATAATGTAATCTACAGGAATTTCTATCTGAAATATAAATATAAATATATCTGAAATATATAAATCTGATAAAGCATGTTTGTCTCTGAGCACACCTAGCTGGATTTGTATATGCTCTTGCAGCTCTTGTCTCCCATCCCTGCAACTATCTTGCACATATCAGCATATCTCCTCCTTTTATTAATTTGTCAATAATTTTGTTGTTCTTGTTTTAGCTCTGTGGGCACTGTGCAAATGATGGAAATCAGACTGGGTATCCCAACCTTAGCTGAATAAAGACTTACAGGGGAACAGTGAAGACAGTAAATTGGCTTCAGTGAAGACATGCAAGCTTGGCACCACTTCACGCAGAGCAATTGTAAAAACCAGCATTCCAGATCCCGAGAAGAAGTTAACAAATAGATTGACTGATCCAAAATACTAAGGAATGAAACCAATACTTGAAAATGATGGGCTGGGGAGAAGAAGGGAGCCTGCTCCAGTACCCAAACTAGGTTCACCTTGACACGTGCTAATCTGGGGAGTAGTAAACACAATCATATTTCTGAAGAAGAATTTAAAAAGATCAATGAACATCACAGAAATGTAAGCTTCTTGGTTACTTAGAAACAGAGCTCAGTGATTCAGAGCCATTTCTTAAACCTATCTTTGCTTTATGCAGGCCCTCCAATGCAGGTAATAGAAGAGTGATTCAGTCTGTCTGACACACACTATCAAGGTCTGTATTTAACCCCATTCCTTCCCATCTCCTTCATTTCCTTCTCTGAAGCAATGTATTTGTGAATCCTGGCTTGGATCCCAGCCAGGAATATCTGAAAATGCAGTCTCATACTGCCTAAATCCATAAAGAGGAAACTATTCAGACAACTGATGCACCTTCAGGGCAGAACATTAAATTGATCCTTTGGCAAGGAACACCATGTGTAACTTTATACAGCAATTCTCATAAATACTACTAAGATTATCAACCAAAGCATAGATTATCTTGAGCTGTGGTTGTCTTTTAGGAGCAGCTATGAGGACAGTTTGTACTGTGTGCAGGTACTTGTCCAGTCTATGCTCCCCAGCCCAACACCCTGAAATCTGTGCCTTGAGAAGAGCTGGAGACAGTGCCTCATTGTGCACATCCAAGGTGACTGCCTTACTGGAGCATGGCAAATCACCCAGTGGAAATGGCACTGCTGGGTAGTCAGAGAGGAATGGCTCAGATATTCTCCTGCCATAATTGACTGGAAGGGAATTAGCTGTTGCTTCCTACGTCTCCCATTATTTTCTTCCAAGTGTTGAAAGACCTCAGGGTAAGTTGTGCAGGGTCTTTCTGGAGCAGCCTGAGCCTTAATGTCCTTCCTGCGTTTTCTCAGCCGAGGAAGTGGCCTCCACTGGAGCACTGTGTGTTCCAGCTCCCTCTTTTCAGTCCCTAGAGGTTTTCAGCCAGCCTGCATCTCTGGGTCATCACTATATGCAGCTGTGTGTACATATAGAGTTGCATATGTGTTCACACACACATTCCAGGTCTGAGTTACGCTTTGAACTACAGACAGAACTAAGCCATTTCCTGAGTTGCCTCCATCTCTCTGCAGAAAGTTGCTTGGAATTTAAATGCAGTGTATACCAGCTTTGAAAAGAGCATTTTCCATAGTTTTTTAAAGAAGGTCTTAAAACATTAACATATATTATTAGTACCTTTTCCTGTGAACCTTTCTGGCTGCCACAATGCATGATTTCATGGAATGAGAGTTTTCCTCTCTGAGAAACATGAACAAGACTCTTCAGGTTTTTCAGCATAATATTTGTGACTCTTTATTCTAATGCACATTTTTACCTTTTGGATCCTCTTTGGTAACTGGTTACCTGTTAAGCCATAGAGTAGCCTTAAGAAATCACTCTGATGAAACATTCTTTGTGGTCAGGACAAGTTAAGTGTTTGTTTTAACTCTGGGTGCAGGGTATGTTTTTGTATATGCTTGGTTGTTTTTTCACTTGTCTTTAAGTTATTTACCAGGCAACAGTGGCACGCAACATCATCCTCCATATCAACATCTGCTGGTATTGAAACTGTCCTCTCAGCAGATGTCTCCAAACTGGTATATGGTGGCATAGCTGCAGTGGAATTCTTAAGACTCAATGATTTGAGAAGGAAGTTAGATAGGTTTCCTCAGTTCATGTGCATCTCTCTAGGGATGCATAAAGCCCAAGAGATTTGGATCAAATTCAGTGTGGCAGCTGAAGTTCTCGTGATCAGGAATCTAGCTGGCACATTATAAAATCTTTCAATACAGGCTTTCAGTTTTGAGTGGGCTGGTGATATCTGCATTTTCAAATTCCTGCTAGCATTTGAAATCAGGAATAACATCACTCTGAAATTCCACCTCCAGAGAGCTACCAGATTTCTCCACAAGTACAGCATGAAGGATGAGGATGCCTTTTCTATTCAGACTGATTCATCCTTCCTTAACACAAGGCTCTGAAGGAGTTAAATCCTCAGTCTAGTGAAGATTGTGGTCTTGCCAATCTTCTTTTTTTCATTTTTTTTTAAGGTGCCAGACGTAAAAATAAAGAAGATGTATCAGCACACTTCCTTAGAAGCTGAGCTTCCTCATAAAGAATAAATGCAGGATATACAGTGTATTTCATGCTGAAATGCATTCACTTTTAGAATGTCATGAATACAGTTAGCCATTAGCAAGATCTCCACACACACAGAGGACTCAGATCAGGAAATAATGGAAATAGCCACACACTGTTAAAATGTGAGAGGGAGAAAACTACAAAACAAGAGCCAACTGTTGTGTTAGTATTGTCCTGATCCTGCTCCATGTTGGTCTCCAGTCAGGCTGAGAAGAGGCAATGAGTGATCATATTGTAAAATGCCCAGTAGGAGCTATGGCGCAGTGTTTGTGCTCTTCACCACTGTGCAGCGGTGATGGCTGATCCTGGAATGCTGCATTTCACCAGCTTAGCCCAGGATACCTGTATGCCACTGCTTTTTAGGAGTACCTCAAACATCCATGAATTAGAGTGATTTCAGTGACAGGAAATTCTTTCATCTTTTTGATGTCCAAGTACTAAAAATACCAGTGACAAACCTGAGCATTCAAGTGTGAAAATTAATTTGAAAGTTCCTTACATTTGGTGCTGCTTGGGGCTGTCTCAGTGCACAAGAACCAGTTCTGGTTTTTTCTTTTGTGACTTCTTTTCCCCTGCAACTTCTTCCTTGTTGGGTGAGGGAAGGACTTTTATTGGATTGGCAGGTGCAGCATGTACACGAGTGCCTGATTCTTCTCTCCGCATCTTTACACCTGGGGTGTATAGAGAACCTGGCTGCTACCAGGTTTAAGGTATTTTTCAGTGCTTGGGGTTAGCTTGGGGTTAGCACCTAAATCTGGTGCTTTGAGGAAAGTCCCTCTATGTACTTTTTACATTCTATTGAGTGAATTGCAGTGGTTTCCATTTTGATGTGTTATACAAATAATCATTATATCTTCCAGCAGTACTTGCAGATATTTCTGACACCCTGGTGAGGACACAGGTTCTATGGTGTCAGGGCTAAAATGAGCAGATACATGTTGGATTTGTGACTCTGGAGGTAGCATCATACCTTGGACCTGAGTATTGTAAAAGGAAAGATACAGATTGCCCAGAACGTGATGTGAAGCATCCACTCTGCTTATTTCAGGTTCAAAGTGGATAGTTTAAGAGGAGTTCCTGATATAAAAAGAAATATTTACAACTCTCCCTTCCTGAATGACAAAGAAACATCTCCCCACATAATTCAGGGCTTTTTTTAAAATCAGGATATAATTTTATTGTCTGTGTTTTAGTGCTACAGCTGGTTCTTCTGGCTGAGGGTTTTTTCTTTGCTCACTGAGTCTAATTTCCTCAAAACTGAAACAAATCATATAACTCTCTCCATCATCATGCTGCAATGATGTTGTCATATTTATTTTTATCTTCTCTTGTACAAGCCATATTAAATAGTGGCTATTATAAGGTTTTTCAATTTAGACTTAATTGGCAGTCTGAAGCCTACCATTTCTTTGCCATTCATCATAATGACTTTAAAGTGTACTTTGCCTAAATTCTGGATCCAGTAAATCAGGAACAGACTATAGCTGTAGGAAAAGAAAGAAGCCTAAAGAGGAAAGTAAAATATCTAGGTAGGACCTTCTTGAGATCCAGCCATGTTCCTGTGTTGAGGGAAGGGTGGGAAGTTTGTTCCTCAGTAAAAAATTGCAATGCTCAGTTCTAAAGAAAATCTCTGGTGGACAGATGAGCTGAAGTCATATTGTAAATGTCTGGAATAGTTTGTGGCATGTATTGAGAATGGACACAGAAACACGTTGCTGAGCAGGACCTTAAAGTAACTATGTGTTTTCAATGTGTCTTTTCATTCTGCTTTCCTCGGTGAATGGGATTATCTGTTCTCACATCCTAGTTACACTCAAGAGAGTATTTGTGCCAGTTGAGCTAGGAAGGCTGTATATAGGCTAGTAGTGCCATGCCAATACTCACTAGAAAAAGCATCAAACAGGATGCAAATTCCTCTCCGGAATACCTGTTTCTGAACTGGGCTTGAGCCTTTTTTCCCCCCCAGAATTGCCCCTTCCTTACTTTTCTGTCTCCTTCCAGACATGAATGCTGTGCATCCCATACTAGTTCCTACTTGGATCACAAGCCTTTGACTCTTGATTTTCATTCTGATGCTCCCTCCATAAAATTAAATGCAGAGCTCAAGGCCACTGTGTAAAGCAATCACATTTGCATCTTGAACGGGCACATCTTCTTTAAATGTTCATGATGTTGTATAAACATGCATAGCACTAAAATTGCCTGCCTCTCCCCTACCTCCCAAGATCAGTACATACCAGACCAGAGAAAGATACAGTTTTTCTAAAATTTACAGTTATAACTGAAGTTTACTTCAATACCTTAGTTGTCCTGATCTCTACTTGGTTTATTTAAACGATCCTAACATCAGCTCTCTTTGAGGATTTCCGGGGAAAAAAAAAAAAAAAATATATATATATATATATATATATGTAATTTTTTTTTTATGTTTTACTGTATGACCTTAAGGCTCAGACCCTTATTTACAGACTCTTTTTTCACACTTTTTGGCAAGCAGATTTTGCATTACTTTGCTCAAAACCTGAAAGCATCATCAAGGTTTAGAGAAATCTAAAATTCATCATCTACAGCTCCTCCAGTGTGAATTTAATATGAGAGAAAGCTGACAGTATTATTGCTGCCAGTGTATATGGCTCTGAAACTATTCAGCAGGGCCAGAATGAATTAGGTTTATATCTGAAAAGGATGCCTATTAACAAAAATGCAACAGCCCATTTCTCAAGGGAAAATCAAACCCATTCTTTTCCAGGATTCACATACAGAGCTTTGGAAAGCATTTACTTTACAAATAAAACCAGGCATATTTCTTCCTCTCTGTGCTGCACTCAACTCAGTATTCTAATAGATCTAACAAGAGGCACCAGTAAAACCACAGTTTGACCAGAGCAAATTATTTATAATAAATACTTACAAACTAGATTAATTTAGTCTCATTCATCTCAAAGTGACTGGTTTCCCTATGGGAGTGTTTCATCCATTGCTAACCATGAAAAAGCCACCTTTGAAGATGGCTTTGAGTGACCAGCTCCATCAGAGTCACATCCAGACAGAGCTGTTCATCACACTGCTTCCTACTTCCTCCTATGGCTCTTGGAGTAGCTGCAGTAAAGTACTTGAGATTTTATTATCTGAACTATGGGATCAGTTATAATTAATGTGAAATTGTTTGTTTCCTGGGAGGATGATGCCACATCTTGGGATGTGGGTAAACTGACTATGATGATGGTCTCTCCCTTAGGGTGAAGAAAACTTGGGAAAAAACTGAGGAAGCCACACATGCTTTCATTTCTTCAGTAAATTGTGGCAATTTAAAGCCAGGTAGTGGAGAGAGTAACAGATCTTAAACTAATAATATTGATTTTCCTTTCTGGAACAAAGAGCCCCTCTACAAAACACTGCTCTGAGAAAAATGTTAGACATCTGCTAAGCTGTGCTTAACGGAAGTATTCATGTTACTCTTAGACTGAATTAAACAGGGTGATATACAGCAAATACATAGGAATAGTCATATGATTTATTAATTTTCACCATCACTGCAGTTATTCTTGTAATCTTACATACTGAAATTGCAGAGCTTTAGCAGAGGCCCTAACATTGTCTCTTAAGATTTTAGAAGTTACTCTTGTATGTTTCAGAGAGCATGTTTACATAATGAGTTTTTAGACAGATATATAGATATAGATTCCTGTCTGTACTTTTGTAGATAAAAGTATTTTTTGCATTTTAAAGAAACAGCATGGGAAAAAAAGAATTTAATAAAAGAGGACCCAATCTCTTTCTCCATTTGAGGAAACATGGTCAGGATCTAATGAGCTGTAATATGGAGAAGGATAACTACTGATCAAAGCAGGTGTAAAATTACATGTAAGCCAGGGAACACAGTTTCAAGGACTCTGATATCTTTCATCTTCTTTTATCATCTCTGGATAAGCTGAGGAGTATCCAGAAGGGCACACTCTCAAGAGTGTACCCTCAGCCAGTCTGCTGATGACACAAACTGGGAAGAGTGGCTGACACACCAGGGGGGTTGTGTTGCCATCCAGAGGGATGTCAGCAGGCTGGAGAAACGGGCTGATGGGAATATCACTAAGTTCAACAAGGGGAAGTGTAAAGTCCTGCACCTGGGAAGGAGCAGCCACAGGCACCAATATATGCTGGGGGTGCCAGCTGAAAAGGTGCTTTGCAGAACAGGACCTGGGTCAAACACAAGCCAGCAGTGCATCCTTTCCCCCAAGGTAGCTAATGGTATCCTGGGCTGCATCAGGAAAAGTGCTGCCAGCAGATCCAGGGAAGTGATCCTCCCCCTCTGCTTAGCACTGGGGATGCCTCACCTTGTGTGCTCTGTCCATGTCCGGGGATCCTCACTAAAAGAGGTCCTAAGGGAGACTGGGGAGAATCTAATGAAGGATCACAATTACGACAAAGGGACTGGACTATCTCTCTATAAGGAAAAGCTGAGAGAGCTGTGACTGTTCAGCCTGGAAAAGAGAAGGTTCAGGGGGATTTATCAATGTGGTGAGTATCCACAGGGAGGGTGCAAAGAGGACAGAGCCAGGCTCTCTTCAGTGGTGCCTAGTGAGAGAACCAGAGGTAGTTGGCACGTACTAAAATACCAGAGATTCCCTCTGAACATCAAGAAACATTGTTGCACTGTGAGGGTGACCAAGCACTGGCAATGATTGTCCAGGGGGTTTGCAGAGTCTCCATCCTTGCAGATATAGTCCTGGGCAATCAGCTCTGGGTGTCCCTTGCTCGAGTAGCAGGGATTTGACCAAGTGACCTCCAGAGGACCCTTCCAACCTCAGCCACTCAGTGATTCTGTGAGAATCACAGGCCAGGCTGATATAGTTAGGACTCCAAAACAGTCCCTTGGTTTCCATCTCGTTTGAGCAAGTGAATTCTGCCTGAGGGCCAATTGAGGGAGGCAGAATGGGAGGAAGGAGGAGATCTAAGACACATGAGCATCTATGTGTTCCAGACACCTGGTTCTTGGAGTGAGAATGAAAAGTGTAGGAACCTGTGAGAGGTCAAAATTACTGCCAGCAGCTCTAAAGGGAGACAAAAAGAACCGGGTAGAGCCTACCAAAAAGGACTACTGAGAAATACTTTCTTATGTGGGTGGTTCCATGAGATCAGATGCCACTTCTCTACACCTTCCCAAAGGAGCACGGTCTGAATGCTTGACTGATCTCCTGGGGCTCACTGCCTTCAGACTGGCCATTTCTTCACTATATTGACTATGAAAGCACACAAAAGGAAGCAGCAAGTGCCAGAGAAAAGAAAGACTTGTGGTTATGCTGTAGAAGCAGCACCAGAGAAGGTGGCAGCAGCTCATAGAACTTATACAAAAGATGAGGGAGATACAAGGTTGGGTTTTTTTTATTAAAAAACCCCCAGTGTTTGCCCAGGCAAACATCTGAAACCATATTTAACAACAACAGATTTCAAAGGGTCAGTGGTACAGGGGTTTAACGAAAAAGATTCTGCAAACATGAGAAGACCTTTTTCAGTGAGATGATTAAGAGGAGTAAATGGAGAACAAAAATAAGTTTTTAAATTTTGCTACAGATTTCCACTGCACCTTGTTCTGCTTAGTTTGGGCATGGATGTCTGATTTGAACTTCATTTCCATACTAATTTCCAGTTATCCTACAACTGGGAGAAAACTTCCCAGGTGAAAGACTTATGAATGCAGAGTACAAACCAAGCTTACCTCACTCCTTGCTGCCTGTGTAAAGTGTTGCCAGGTCAGAATAGGAGCTTTTATATCCAAGTCTTTTGACATAAATGTGTCAAATGGGAAGAACTCACCCTTGCACTTTGACATATCAAGATCTATAGTTCAATTAGGACAAAATTTGACAGTAGAACATTCTTCTAGCATTAATAACTGTTGTACCTCTGGTGTGACATGAGATGATATTGATAGTCATAACATGAAAGTTCCACAAGTCTTTCTCTAACTGGCAGAAGAGAAAGCATGCCAAGTTTTGCAGCCCATGAATTTTGGGAGAGGAGTGAAGAGAATTGGAGAGGGCCTATGAACTGCTTTCAGCAATGACAAGATTAAATGGAGACACATGTCTTAGTTCTATATAGATTTTATCAGTGTACAGAATAGCCCATCAGACTGCATTTTCCACATTTTCACCAATTTTACACATCTTTTTGCAATTAACACATGGTTCAAAGACTGGAATAAAAAATCATTGATACTTTATGTTTATGTCATCTGGCATTCATCCATAATTTCTCCCTGAATTATTCCGTGTTGTCTGGGAACAGCATTTGACAACAGCAGTCTTCAAAGAGTTAGTCCTGCAGGAGCTGTGTAAAGCAGATTCTGCAAACTCTTACACGGATAGTCCTGGTTTAGTCAGATGATGATTAACAAGGAGAGCTGATCCAAAACAATTGGAGTAATGTAATGTCTTTGTAATTATTTCATGCTGCTAGGCTGAAATACATGAGTTTTTGGAACTCAGTGGTGTAATGCCTAAGAGTTGTGTGTCCATCCAACACCACAGGATGTTCAGCACTCCACCCTGCCATGTTACACGAGTGCAGGGAAACCTCTTCTGCTTATAAGGGATGCTTCCACAAAAGTAGCATTTAAGGACTAAGGAACAGTGAAAGCTGCAATTTTTCTAAATGTCAGTAACATTGAGCATTTCAGTGTATATTAGCTTTAGAGAAATTCTGTATTGATACCAAATCTTGATTTATAATTTTTCTAATGAACTTAGCTTTCTTACAAATTACAGGTGACCTGATAATCCTAAGCCTGTTGAGTCATATTTTTTCTGTCAGTATTAACAAAAAAATCACAAAAATTAAGCCAAAGAGGACCATTCTTAAAAAAAAAATCTATTAGTTTTAGTAGATGTGGAAAAATAGTGGCAAAATTTAGCTTTTAAAAAAGAAATAAAGATTATTTATGCATTATTGAATATTGTTATAGCTATTATAACACTGTAGTCCTACTAGCAGGAAAAAATTTCTGGAATGTAAAATTTTGATATTATGGTGGTGATTTTTTAGCACTTTAGCTAAAAGTTATGGCAAATATAAACAGGACCAATCCTACATCTGCCACGTACTGTCAAAATTCAAGGTTTATGAAAGTACATTGAGTGATATCAGCCACTGGCAGAGCATTACTGATGTGAATGTCTGCCTCACATAGTCTGGCACAGCAGCAAAACACTGGGCTGAGGCTCAGCCCAAAGTCCATTGTACAGCCCTGCTGAAATTACTTGCAAGAAATGATAATGTGCAGCTGCACAGTCACTCTTTTGTACACCAGCTTAGCATTGTGAAACAGGGCATTCCCAAGGGATGTACAGAAGTATTTTGCAGTTGTGAGACACATTGCTTAGGTTTAATCTACATGTACAATAAAGCCAGGGTATAAAACATGCAAAGAGATCCTCAGAGATGTGGCAAATCTATGTTCTGTGAGCAAAAGCTATGGCTCTGTCTACACTGCAGGTACTGCATTCTGAGCTGATGGAAGATTTCTAGCCATATAGACTGTGCTGTCTCATGTGGAAAGCAGTGTTTACATCACCTCACAAAGACTGGTGCTGACAATGTGGGGCAGGTATACAACATGATGTCCTCAGGACCAACCTGATTCCCCATCAGGATGAGCCATGGGTGATATCTTTGCTGTCCTGTATGTCTAGTTTCCTTTGGAAAGACCCAGGAGTGCAGGCAGGAAGGCAGATGCAGCACAGAACAGCAACAGCTCGATCTGAACAAACACTGGACCAAGAACTGTGACACACAGGAGCAAGAAATGCAAACAGTGAGACTGAAAAATTAGAGCTAATTTTAGCTGATAAAAAGACATTTTCCATCAGGTGTGTGCTTAGGTTTCTTGAAAGGTTGAACAAAAACAACACAAAGGATGTTCTCTCTTTGCCAGTTTGGGGTAAGTAACAGTAACTCCAGTGCCTCTGCCTGAGGTAAGTCATGCCTCTATTACTCACTGTGTGTGAGAAGGTTTCAATTACTTCAGTGAAAGCATTGGGCAGAAGGTTTAAAATTAAACAAAAAGAAATACTTTTTTACACATGACTACACTGTAGATTTCCATAATGCTGCTTGGTGTCAGCTCAAAACTACAAGCAGGTTGATGAGAGCCTTGGAAAACCCATGAGTGCATTAGAAGCTGTCAGCTCTAGAAACCCTTCAACAGACCTTAAACAGCTCACAGAAATTGGGAAACTGCAACAGAGGCATATGCAGGGACTTTGGATTAGTTTATATTTGTCTTGTTTTTACAGTTAGAGCATTGAGCTAAGTGAGCCTCTAAGGGTGTCTGAGACGTATTTGTTCACGTGTGAGTAGCAAAGCAGACATGTAAAATGGATGTTGAGAGGTTACCAAAGTCAGCTTCTTTCTTACCTGTATATTTTCAGCATGCTTTTTTCCTAGTTTGTTATTTAAAAAGGAGAATGTCACTTGCCTGAGAGGCATTTAGAATCTTTAGTCTTACTCTTACCAGGAAAGATTTCCCAGAGAACTGATTTGCAGTACCTTGCTGCAGAACGCCACTTGAATACTGCTGGACCTTCATAGAACCCATTCAAAACAAACACCCACACTGACTGTGCACCTCAGTAGTCTCTCCATCTCTCTTTCCAATGTGGGCTGTGCCTGTTCTGTTCTAGACTCATCTACATCATGATTTCTAACTTGCTAAGATGAATGTCATGACCACCACCATCAAAAGCCTTTCTAAAGTAAAATAATACAATAGCAATTGCTTTTCCTTTGTCTGCAGCATCTGTTACCCATCATAGAATAAAAGTGGATTATTCTGATATAATCTATTCTCAAACACACACACAAAAAATTGCATTGTTTTTTACTCTCTGCATGTTATCCTCCAGGAAGTCTGATAGTCCTTGTTCCATTACTTCTGTTTCCAGAAACAGAAGCTTTGCTGATTGGTTGCATTTTCTTCCTGTCTTTTTAAAGCTCTCAACATGTTTACTCTTCCTATTGGATGAAATGTGATCTATGATCCATAAATTGTCAAAAGTGATTTTTAGTAGCTCTGAAATTTCATCAGCCAGTTCAGGTTGTGTCCTAGGGCACAAAGGTGCCATCCTTGCCTTGGCACTGACCACTCCACTAACCAAGCTAATTAACAGTAGTAAGTCAATCAGCTATCTGATGATGGAGGAGGTCCGTGGAGCCAAACTGAGGTTCATTTATCCATAGACTAGGGCATATCAAACAGAGGGTACTTTGGAAATGCCACCATTGCACCTTTAACTTTCAAAGCATGCACTCTGCTGTTCTGATCATCTGTGCTCTGTGCAACATCTGTAGTTATAAGTGATTCTTTCCATATGGTGAAAGTTCTGGAAATTGACAGGTTAACTTGTACAACCAGAATGTACTCAGATAAATAAGATTACACTAGGATCTTGGGGGCAAGGGGAATTTGCAGTGCCATATGTGTTGATTTCTGTACCAGATACAATGATTTTAATCCACTGCAATTGTATGTGCTTTGCCCAGGCAAATGATACTCTTGATATCTTATTCCCTCTGCTGCATTTCTGAACTTCTCAGATGATGAGAATGCTTGTCTGTACTTGAATCAAATCTCATCTATTGTGTTAGTCTCCATCCTTGCTTGCTTGATTACTTAGCATGCCACAAAACCAGCTCTGGTTGTGTTTGCTCCTTACCGACATTTTCCAAAGAGGACAATGCCAATTTCAAAATTGGGGTGATTTTTGGTATAATTTTTTGGTGGAAGACAAGCATAGTTTTGTGTCTCTTAAATAATTTCTGTAAGGAAAGGAAAAAAACCAAGAAAGACAAGTCAGCTGTCTGCAAACAGTATTTGAGTTACAATAATGAATTGTGAAGGCACAAGCTAGGGATTGTGAGACTGTTTGGACTGAGCGTGTTAGATACAGGAGGACAATTCTTTGATTCCATCGAGTTCTCCCTGTAAGCCCCCTCCTGATAGCTGAACAGATGTATGCAGATATGCAACTATTAGGTTTGACAGGAAAGGGAATACAAACTGACTATGGAACTCTACAAGTACTGAGCATAGTATAATTTTGGACACTGTCAGTGTCCCTATTAAAAATCTGAAAGTATTGTTGAAGTCAATGTAGGATTTGTGATTTATTTTCCATCAAACATGCAGATGAAGAAGTCTTCACAAAGTCAGTTTTGACACTGAGTGTAAAAGCGTCTGAAGTGAAGACTGTCAAGATGACTGAAACCCCCTGTAAATCACTGCTTTGGACACCTTTCTCTCCAGTTGGACACCTTCAGAAACTCCTCAGCTTGAAAAAATTATTTGTTCAGCTCTTTTCCAAACCCTATTTCTTTTTTTCTGTGTAGCTGAAAATACAATAAAGTCAAGCAGAGTGAAATGAACTGGCAGTTCAGATTAATGTCAACATCTGCGTGAAAATACTTCCCATCACTGGATAGCACTATTAGCTATATCTAGTTTATTTGGATAGCTGCATTTAGTACTGCAGACTTCTCTTCATTGCAGCTGCAGGCTATTAACCTAGAACATGACCTCTTTTAGTTATTACTTAAGGCAGTAATAGTAGTGATACAGATTACAATGAAGATCCCTTGAGAAAAAGTACAGTAATTAAACTCTATGTCACTAGAATTTTTCATGTCCTATAATGAAGCCAGTATATTAACAATAAATAAATAAATAAATATGGGGAAATAATGTGGAAACACTTAGCTAAACGAATCTCATTTTTTTGGATTGACTTCTCTCCGAAGTATCAAAGATGAGATTAAAGGAGCGGCGCGTGGGGGCAATAAGAAGAGCAAACTCATACTAGAATGACTTGGGAAAGCCAATCTAATGCTTTAGGGCACAGGCTGACACCCCTGCAACTAGGATTTGAACATAAATTTCAGGTAGGTTTGACCCAGTATGGAAATAGGCCATGTGAACTTTCTTTGAAAGATAATTACAGACCATTGCCAGAGGCAGGACATTTCATCATTTAGACTCTTGATCTTTTCGGGCTTGCTGAAACCTATGTTCCTGTGAACATCTGAAGTTACCACAGGCTTCTGTTCAATTACTTGCCTCGGAATCCCACAGGGATTTTTATGCTGCAGTTTCAAGTTTATTCAGAATGCAATATCAAATCTGATAAAAAATTCAATATGGCATTCAATTGGACAAGAATGTATGCATGATTTTTTTTTTTTGTTTGATATCAAAGTTACTAGTGAATGTATATGGGCATGAGAAGATAAAGCACATAAACGGGCAGAAAGATCAGTTAGCTGGACTGCTGAACTTTGTTCCCAGGACCTACAGCTTTAAAGTGCTAATTAAGGTTAGCTGGTAACTTCTCATAAATGCAATCAGCTGTGTAACATTGCAAATTGGGTATGCTTTGCAAGGGAACATTTCTGATTAAAGATGGTAAAACTCCTTTTCCCTGTGATTCAGAGGAACATGACCCAGACATAAAAAGATAAAAATCACTGAATATTACTTTTTACTTTGAGCGAAATCATCTAACTCACCCAACTCTCTGAATGATTCATTGCAATACTATCAAGAGAGAGCTGGGAATGCGTATTATAAATAAAGGACAGACCAATTTCAAAAGAGGTGATGCTATCAAGAGAAGCATCTATGAGAAGAAAAGAGATACAGGGATGAAATTTAAGGTAACGTATTCAAGTATCTTTCTTCAGATTTTAATTAAACACCCAGGCTTATCTTTCAAGTAGTGCTATGCTTCCAGCACTTGGCTGAAAAGAGCTAGGAGACTCTGGGACATGTAGAATATGAAAAGCTCACAGCCAGTTATGGAAACTTTTTATAAAGGCTGCCCTATTTCACCTGAAGACAGACACAGCCGTCCATGCATATTCATGCATTTTAATTCAATAGAAGGTAGCAATTAGTTTATGGTATGCACAATTTAAGCATGCTCCCCTTCCTCTCTTGAGTGTAAAAGGCACGTCTTTACTGGAAATGATTAAAAAAGCCTTTTAGTTAATCCTAAGGCATCCTACAGACTGATTGCTTTGTAAGCATCCCTCATCTACTACAGCAGGTGAAAAAAACCCAAACAGCCATTTAAGGTATAATACTTCCATCCTACGTCATGCCTCCATAAATATATAACGCAGCCAGGGCAGCCCATGGCAGCCTTTCAAACCAGTGAGAGAGGGTACCCATTTCTTTAGTGGATGCTGGCCAAAAGCCACTTTCTTTCCTGCAACGCAGAAACTTGGAAAAAGAACACTTTTCTAGTTAATTCTGCACCTTTCACATCACAACATGGTTTGCTACTTTCCTAATAGTTAGGATGGCTCCCTGAGAAGAGATGCCCTGCAGGGTCCTTTTACCCTTGGCAGCACAGCTCTTCAAGATGCCACGCTGCTATTTGTGGCTTCCTACCACAGCTGCACATCAAATATACAAAGCAGCAGCCAGGCACGCTTTAGCAGCAGGAATAAAATGTGAGGACTGGAAGAGAAGTTACTTGTTTTTTATTGTTCTGGTAAGAAATTAGTAATCAAACGTACAGAAGAAAGTAATTGCTTGCTGTTCTAAGCAATTGTTCCAGAAAGAAGTGTTTGTTACTGGGAGAACAAGGGTCAAGTTCACTAATTGTACATTCATGATTAGCAATAGGCTTAATCTAGGAACATTTTGAGGTTGAACCCAGGATCTCTTCATCCAATTTAGCATTTCCCTTGTATCTGTTTCTCCACCATCACCACCCCAAATGACAGAGGGAGAAAAGAAACTGTGACAAAACAGAAATGGAAGTGGTAACGCTTTATAGAGAAACAGTGAGAGGCTGAGATGCACTTAAATGCAGTCTGACTTTGCCCCACTCCTATTTTTGAGGTGATTGATTAAGCTTTTATATAATTGCATGCATATTTGGTGCCATTTTGAATGCCCTTAGGTATCCTGCCTGATCTCCAGACCTCCAGATGCTACCCTAGAAAGGCATGGATTTCCTACAGGTCCTATGGCATATCTGCAACCTCGGTGTGAATGCAACAATAGCTTGCACCCAGAGGACACAGATTTCAGATGAGCACACTTAAAGTTTTCACTGAAGTGTCTGCCACTGAAGCTGAAGCCACTCCCATCCCAGTGCCTCCACAATGTCCAGTATAACCCAGGCAAGTTATATTTTGCAGTTTCAGCAGTCGGGGACTGTTTGAACTGGTTGCAGGACGAACCTGCAGTCTATTCCTGCAGCCGTTCTTCAAAAGGGTCACATGTCAATAGCACACGCCTTCATCTCTGCAGGAGATTTTATTCAGTTGTGTGTTCAGGTTCAAGTCTGCAGTAAGCTCAGTGGCCTTGCAAACTCTAAGTATGAAGCTACATCTGTTAATGAGAATACTCATCCCTTTTCCTCCTGTAGGGAATACAGTGTGCAGTGAAGGAAGCAGGTATCCCACAGATTTGTGCTCCACCCTTTGTGTACTTGGTGTGTTGGGATGTCATGTCAATGAAAGACAGTGACCCTTGCCACAGGCCAGCCCTGGCTTTTACTGCACTGTAGGCCTTTCCGTGGTTCCCTTTTCTGTCCCTGCCCTGCCCTGCCCTACCTTGCTTGCAAAGCATCACAGAGCCATAAATAAAGAATCTTTCCTAAAAACTATCCTGCACTTTGCATAAACCCCTACTCATCACCCACCTCCAGGAATCACCTCCTAGCAAGGTACAGAAAATCCTACATCTCATTTACTATAGATTTCAGACCTTAATTAAACATTCACGAGTTTCCACCAACCATTTTCTTTTCCTTTCCCACACCAGATAACGTGGTCCTGCATTACCTCGCATTTTTTGCATGGGTCTTCAGAGGAAGAAAATGAACCAAAATAGCAGACTTAGCCAACATCTCAGTCATCTGGCAGGGATCTGGGATCAGTGAGAACGGAGTATTTACTGTTTCCCCTTTAAGAAGCACAGAAAATGTCATTTCTGGTTTATATAACTTTCCCAAACAAGTCTTTCTGAAACAAGATTATTTAATTAGCTAATACAGTAGATTTTGTAAGAACTGGAAGACCCTCTTCAGTGATGTAACACCTTCCTAATCTAATCCAGTGTGCTCTGTAGTGACTTTTATATCTTTTCCTACAAATTTATCAAAAGAAGGAGAATTTTGGCTCCCAAAACACATAGGCAATCCCATGAGATAGTATTTTCTTTTTTTTTTTAAATTCATTTTTGGGAGGGGTGGGGGGTAGAAAGATAAAGAGGATGAGAGATTATTTCACAGAAAAGCACACTCAAGATGCAACCTTGAAATTATAAAGTCTATCTCCAGCTCTTCTTTTGAATCACACTAATGTTCTGGAACTTTTAGGAAGAAAAGTCTCCTATCTGCAGGAGCTGGTCTCTTTTTTTAGGAGCTAAATAACAGATAACTGGAAACTTCCACAGGTCACTTCTGGCAGAGCTGCAAAACTCTCAGTCCCACCAGAGGAAAACCTGGCACCTTGCATTTTTTTCTGCCACAGTTTCTCAGAAAATACTTACTAGATTAGGTAATTCTGTAAGTTATGCTGATTCATCTTAGCTGTGACACGTTCGATGGCTGAGAGCACACAGGCTGCAACAACTGCTGCTGCATCAAGGGTGGAGGATTTGGTCTTTTGTTCAAATAACAGGGGCTTGTATTTTTAATTTTTAATTGAGACTGATCCCTTGAAGACAAAACAGTCAAGGCCTGCCTGTGGTGTGAGAAGTAACCAGAGCAATGCTTCTTCAGCCAGGAATGAACATCTCAGATCTGGGTGGATGTCCTTTTCCTTTCACCACATAAATAGTGTATCAGCAAAATACCTACTTAGTTGCCCTTTGTGGTTTGGTTCATCAAGAAAAACTTTCATTCTCACTTAATGGATATCTGACTTTAGTTTTGACATCATGGTATAAGTATGACAAGACAGTTCCCACCATCACAAAGTCTCTGTTGTGAAGTCCTCACCCTGCTCTGTGTGTACTGAGGAGCTGACCACACCAGGGGTCAGCTCCTGGTGCGATCCCCCACAAGGTGTTTCCGTAGAAGAGGTTGCATTTCACTGCCTTGCCACAAACATTGGACAGCTTGCAGTTTTAAATTTGTCAGACATGTACTGGAGGCATACAGAATGGACTAAAGGACAACTGTAAGGATTTGGGAAGCTGTTACATTATTTTTGATGTCTCACCACTACTTCTCAAGGTTTGATGTTGCCTATACTGCATATTGCAGTCATTCTGATGCTTATAGACAACAAAATCCAGGTGAAAATGCCCTTTTGTAAAGAAAAATGGTTATTTTTCCTTTTTTTTTTTTAACATATAAAAAAGAATCCACACAGTTGATACTAAACTAAATTCACTGTGGTCTTGTACAGTAGCTTTTGCTCATATAACATCTAATGGAAAAGCTCATTGACATTCTGTCATTTCTGTTTCAATTAACTGAACTCACTGATGCCGCCCTCTAGAATTCGTGACAGCTGATCTATTTCCAAAATAAACTAAGGAACTAAATTTATTTGCAAACAAAGATTACCTCATTCTGGAGTCTGTGCTAAGCCTTTTTTCTGTCCTCATCAACTGGTACAAGGGAAAATGTTAAGAAAATACTTTCAAACAGTTAAAGATCAAAAGGGAGATTATATTTCACAGGAATGTAATGGTTGAGAAAAATTAATCTTAGGTAGTTTCAAATGTTTTAAAAATAAATCAGCACCTTTGATAAAAACCAGCATACTAGCACTTAAGACAGGAATTCCAGCAGAAAAACATAGTAATTATGGATAGTATGATAGCATTTCAGTAAGAAAAATATATTACAATAAAAATTCAGAACTTTTATATCATCATCCATGTAAGCATCTGAAAGCATGCTGAAATAATTAGTGAAGGAAAGGAAAAGAATGTCAACCACCATTTCTTGGACAATGCAAACAAAAAGCCCTACAGAGATCTGTCAGGGCACCACAGACTCCTGTTCCAGGAGTGCTGAGAGGTCCCTAAGTGGATGATGGTAGGATCTGGCAGCCAGGGCATCCCTGGGGCACTGGGGCAGCCACAGCCCCAGGGTGTGTCCAGCACCAGCCAGGCATGGTGGGAGCTGTGGCTCAGGTCAGGGACAAACAGCAGAGCCTCAACTTAAAAGCAGCTCCCACAAGCAGGGGCTGTGGCTTCCCCAGCATCCCCAGCCACAGAAGGAAGGGGATGTTTTCATGTTTCCAAAAATTTCCATGTTTCCTCCATGGTGGGGAAATGCACTCAGAGCCCCAACACGTATGCGAAATCCCTGTGGAAGTTCAAGAAACATCTCAGTTTTCTGCTGAGACTGGACATTTCTACCTATGTAGGGATGTATCAGTGTTGAACAGTACTGGATTGGACAGGAAACTAGGTAGGCATTTCCAAAAATGCAAGAGAGCAGTGTGAAAATAAAGATTTTCATTGGACAGCTGGTTTCTGCCTGCATGAGATTTGAACTGGTTGACATAACTGTAGAAGCTTCCACCGCAGGATGAGTGTGTGTGTTCATAACAAAAATCAGGCACGCTCAGTGAACCAGCAAATAATCCACTGCCACTAGCATGGCTATTAACCATCTGCAGGGATCTTTTAGTGTGATAAAGCTGGACATGGAAATGTGACAAATGGCCTTATTACTCAGGAGTGCGTTTTATGTTGCATTAAACATGGAAAATGTATTCAAAATTAAACATCTGCTTACAGCCAAAATGCCTTAAATTTGTTTACAGGTGATCTCTACCAACCTGGGTTTTATTGTGAAAGGAGCATATACATTGTATTCAGCAAACAGAATGATGTGCATTCAGCAAACAGAATGATGTGCATGTATTATTATTTAAGTAGATTTAAGTTTCTACTATCTCATTAGTATTTTGTTTGGAATGCAATGCACTGGCAATTACTTCCTTTGCTCCCTTATTAATATCTTAGAACGATATCATCTTGATTTCCTCAGAGGTACAGGAAGCAGCAAAAAGGAAGAAACTCATCACTGAGCTGTTTTGTTCCTCTATTTATGGTACAGGTCAATGTATTACAGAAACTTCTTGAGAAAAAAAAAGAAGAGCAGTGTTTGGCTTTTCAATGTGCAGTAACACAGTGCTTCCATTCCTATATTGCCCTGAGCAGTTTGTTACCTGCACACTGTATTCCTGTGCAACATCTTCTGTACATAAAGATTTGCATAAAGTGTTTATCTTGATATATAATTTTAAAAAAACCAAAAAAAATCAACCAAACAAAAAGACCTATTCTGTCTACTCCCTGAACATTTCTCCTTCATTCATTCAAACACCTCCCTCTTTTTCTTTTGTTCCAGGATATTCTACCTACAGCTGATTCTCCTCAGGTAAAAAAATTGGTATGAGTTTCCATTCTTTTATTTGGAGGAAAATATTGCGCAGTGCTAAGCTGGTGTAGTGGAGAAAAAAATGTACCTGGATCAGAACAGAGGAAAATAGAGGAGCAACAAGTTCTGTTCCCTAGGGGGTTGTACTTCTGCCTTTCCCATTGCCTGCTGAAAATGCAATTCATTTCACTGTCCCACAGTCCTATTACTTCAGTGTTATTTTTATCCGTATCACTGTTCCTTATTATTTGTCTTGTTATAATGCCTAGGTATGTCTGCCAAGATCAAGACTGTACAAATATGGCCTGAATCTGCCAGTAAAATGTCACATATTATAATGGAAGAGGTAGGAACAAGAACACAGAAAGCGAACATTATTTTTTCAGTTTTATGTAGAGAGTAAGCCAAACTAAGGGAGATGTTCTTGCATCTGGGAGTCTACTGCTACTGTTCCCAAAAGAGATGGCAGATGTGACAGCCACAGTCCTCTGGAGGCTGTTGGACACACATCTGGGAGTGTAGAGAGCTGCCTGTGTTTAGGCAACAAGACCCCTCTGTTCAGCCCACTTGAGGTCACTTGCTCAAGGTTGTTGTCAAAGAAGTGCATAGCAAAGCTGTGCTTCAATATAAATCCCAGAAGCTCCAGTTCACTGTCTAAATCACAAACTAATTCTTCCTGGTTTCAGCTTCTCTTTTTTTCTTTCTCCCAACCACCTACACTACTGCTGTTATGAAGCGAATTATCCTTTCTTGCTTTAAATTTTTCTTCTTTCTGTTTCGATCTTTGATTTTGGCTCCAGTCCTTCTCTCTCCCTCAGCAGAAGGCTGAATGCTGCTTCGGTTGGAGGCTGTGTTACAGAATGTTCTCCACCCCTTCTGCTCTTTTGTTGGCATCTCCTTCCACCCTCAGCATGCAGAGCAATTCCAATGCTCTCTGAAGCACGGGGATCGATAGCCTTTGCAATCCCATTTTAGCCAGCGTGCCAGTAGCTGTTGGTAGACAGGCAAACAGGTGATGTATTGAAAAACTCATGTCTGTGAAATACCCACTCACAATAAGCTCTCCAAGTTAATTACATATGTGTGAAAAAAAAAAAAGCTTCTGATTCATGTCAGATGTGTTTCCTTTTAAGAGTCATGTTATACATTTATTTTGGGCAAGATTTGGTAGAAAAGACTGACCTTCTTAAAGCACTCTATTATTCTCTATAGTCACATTTTTCTTTCTTTTACTGTCACTAAGAAGTCATTCCATTTCTGTGCTGACATTTTTATCTTCTTTTTATAGCCTTTCCAAAAGCCATGTCACTTACTGAACTTTTGCTGACAAACAAAAGGAAGAGAAAGAAAAATGGCATAAACTTCCACATACAGCAAATGGCAAGGGCATGCTGTATTACTCAGATATGGTTGAGCAAATTTTAACATTCATTTCTCACTTCACTCCTTTAGTTTCACTGTCTTTTCCTTCTGGTTTTGCTTTAGTTCTCTTCTACCCAGTATTTTTTACTCATCTGTTTGTTCTGACATTTCCTTTTTTTTTCCTGTTATTTTTTTGTGATTACCTCTTCTTTCCTTAGAATTCACCTATTTGATTAGTTCTGTCTTCACTTTTGTTTAGCCTCTCCGGGTACTCCTTCAGCTATTATATTTCTACAAAAAAAATTACATGTAGAGAATTTCCTAACTCCACAGCATCTGCTGTTCATCAAAACGTCACTGTCAATGTGCCTTTTTTTGCTTTACATTATCAAATCTGGACAAATCCCTGTTATTTACCTACTTAACAACCACCTTGTGAACAAATGTAATTTTAGGGCTGGAACATCTTGTTCTAATGCCAAGCTAAATGGCCAGCACTGGCTTAGCTAAGGTAGAGCTGCCAGAAAAACAGATTTTCATGAGAATGGGAATTAGGAGCTGATGAAAAAAGTTATGGTACTTCTTATTCCACTATAAGAAGTCAACCTCCAAATATACTTTTTTTAGAGCAATACTGAAAATAGCATTGGTGTTCTTTGTCCTTAATGTATCTGTTGCATCCATAATAGACAGAGACTCTAGGGCGACTGAAATGGCTTTAACAGCACCTTGCCCCAATTGGTTTGAATGTCACTCTCCTGCAATATGGGTCTGAGGGTTTTCTGCCAACAGCACATTGCTGAGCTGATCTCCAGCCAGGCTGAAAGGTCGGACCAGGTGTTTGGAATATACTCTGCAAGCCTCTCCGGAGAGCTTGAGAGCCACGCAATGCTGTGAGACCATGGGCTGAGGAGTGCTGCTTTGGTTCTGTGCACTGCTTCGGTCTTCTGATAAAATGTCCACACCAAGAAAGCCACTACTATCACAACACCGCCAGTGAAGGCACTGGCTGAGCTCATTAGGTACTCCCTCATCTTGAGACTACATCTAAGCAGCCAATGAGGAAGATGTGTGATTTCATCACACTTTGGATCTAAATGTGGCTATGGAAAAGCATATGGCTTTGCAATTGTTTTTGGGGGTTTTTTTAGATTTTATTTCTTTCTCCTTCCCTGCACAGACAGTTGCTGTCATCTTCACGAGATCAAATGTGCATTGGTGTCATACTTGATGCTGAAATTCACACCTACTTTCCTTCAGCAGCCCCAGCCAAACTTGAAAGATTTTCTAACTGCTGAGGATTTTTTTTAGAAGATATTTGATCATGATGCTTTTAGCAGATTTAATTTTGAAAACGAGGTGATGTAATGAATTAAAGGGAAAAAAAAAAAAAAAAAGGCCAGCCACTGAAGACTGGGAGAGCTACAGTTTCACACCCAAAGAACAACTGTTGAATATTCGTTCTGCAACGTCCTGCAGCCAAAACCACGATAAAGTAGAAAGATCTGTAGGCGTCCCCTGAAGAGCCGCGTCCCCCGGCGCTGGGGGGCCGTGGTTGAGGAGCCCCCTGAGCACTGAGCGCCGGGAGCAGGGCCGGGAGGTGGCCACGAAGGGAAGGAAAGGCAGTGCCCCCGGGGCGGGGCAGGGCCCGTGGCCGCCGGGGTGCGGGGGAAGCCGCTGCTGAGGGCAGGAGCGCCGGGGGGCGGGCGGGAGAGCAGGCAGGGATTTTCGTCCCGGAAAGGGGCAGGGGTTTCGCCCGGCTGGGCAGGCGCCAGGGCGGCGGCTCTCCCGGAGCGGGGCTGTGACCGCGGCGGTGCGGGGGCGGCGGCGCCCGGAGCCCGGTGCCGGACCCGCGCCTCCCTCCCTCTTTCCCTCCGTCCGTCCCTCCCTCCGTCCCTCCGCGCGTGCCGCCCGCCCCGCCCCGCCCCGCCGCCCGCGGCCCCGCGCGCCGCTCCTCGCACAGCGCCGGGCCGTGAGGGAGCGGCCGCGCCGGGTCACCTTCCCGGCCGCCCGCAGCCGAGAGCCGCCCCCGCCGCCCCCTCCCCGCCGCCATCCGCCGCTTCGGGCCGTCCCCGCCCCGGGGAAGCGGGTGCCCCGGGGTATGAGCTGCGCCGCGGGGAGCGTCGTGCTCCCTGCCGGGGAACCGCCGCGAGCCGCCGCCGCCCCGCTGGAGCTGCCGGCCGGGGCGGGGGAGGCGAGCGGGGACAGCCCCGAGGAGGGCGAGAGCCGGAGGGGCGGCTCGGAGAGCGGGGCCGCCGGCGGCGACAAGCCCGAGACGCGCTCGGTGTGCAGCAGCAGCGAGAGCGGCAGCGGCGGCCACGCCGGCGGGGCCGGCCCCATCTGCAAGATCTGCTTCCAGGGCCCCGAGCAGGTGAGGAGAGGCGCCGGGGGCGGGCGGGCCGGCACCCCGCACACCTTCGCACCCTCCCGCTCTGGGGCCGAGCCCTGTCCCTGGTGCTGATCTCGGAGTCGCTCCCGGCAGGAATCGCCCTCTCCGGCGGCGGCTGTGCGAGCCCCGGCTGCCGCTGTGCGGGATGGATGTGGCAAACGCCTGGGGCAAACCTGAGTCGGCGCAGAGCTTTGGGAGAATTCAGGGATTTTGCTGTGTCTGGCTTGCACGCTGGGTATCCTCTGGCCCTCGCGCTCCCCTGTTCACCTCTGAGGGACTCTACACAATACGAATTTCTCAGGTTTCTGTTAGACTTTAAAATGACAGTGTTAGCTTACAGGTAATGCTGAGAAGACCTCCAAGTATCATTTCTGTCGTGACTTTACTGGGCACAATATCAGCAGTGGATCTGTAACTAGCATTTTATAGCTTGTCTTGGAGTCGGAAAGAAGAGAAGAGCTGATTTGTATAATACTGAAACTACTGGGGGAAGTGCTTAGTTACATTATTTAAGGTCCTGCCTGACAGCTGGCTAGCTGGACAGCACAGAGCCGTTCTCCAAGAGCGAGGTTCTCTTGGAATCGTGACGTCACACATTTCTTTCCAAGTGATGACTGCAAATAGCTGTTGGAGAAATATATCCAACCACTTTTGGAATCTTTTGAGGTATTTGAAAGGGCTAATGGTACTGTTGTTTAACGCACGGTAATATTTTGTTTCACATAGGTACATGCACATGTGTAGGCAGCTTTCTGTCTTTTTTCTCAGTAGAAGCAGCTAGATATTTTTAAGACAGTTACATTTTTGAGTATTTCACAGCCAAAAATACACGCTTTTTCACATATTGAAATTGAGACCAGGTCATTGTTACAGACCCCTAAATATTTCAGTATTTAGTGTACATGTAAATGAAAGGTTCCTTTAAAGTTGATGTTTCTGTATTGCCTTTCCAGGGTGAATTGTTAAACCCTTGCCGCTGCGATGGCTCAGTACGATACACGCATCAGCTTTGCCTCTTAAAGTGGATAAGTGAAAGAGGGTCATGGACCTGTGAACTCTGCTGTTACAGATACCATGTTATAGCCATTAAAATGAAAAAGCCTTGCCAGGTAACTTGTTCTTTTTAAAATAAGTATGTGTTTTCAGTCATTTTTAAAAAAAAAATGGTTCTTACTTTTACATCCAAGGTTTTTGGAAAATACAGCAGAAGATCCTATATGCCTCACCAGCTAGCACTTGTACCCACTTGAAGTTGGTTTTTAAGACCAGTTACATATTAAAATGTGTAATGATTTGGTTCTGTTATGTTTTTCTAGTTTTTGGCTTGCTGTAGAATGGTCTTTAGAGGTTGGTAAATTCCGTAAGTAGTTAAATCATGCTGAGATGTGACAGAAAACTGGGATCTCCCGGATTCACTTTCTGAACTTTAAACATGTCTTTATTGTTTGTTAAAGACTCACTCAAAAGTTGATTTTGTTCATTCTTCAAGCCTGGGGTCCAAAGGGGAGAGGTGAAGAAAGCTTCTGTTGTCAGTGTATTCATCTACTGTAAAAACGTAAAAGGAGGTGACTTTTCAGTCTTGGCACAGTTCAGAATAATAGAACAGTCTTAAAGTTCTGTCCACCCGCAGCTGTTTCAGAAGCTGAAATGTGCAGTAACATTTTCCACAGCTCTGTTTCAGCAGCATCAGAACATTCAGCTGGAAGTTAGAGCATTGTAGTGGTAGCATGTTCAGGGAGAGGCGGGAGAGAAACTCAAAGCTCCAGCAGATCTCTTAGGGAAGCCTTAATACCACTTTGCATATCAGAATCCTTTAGAGGCTTTAAATTCCATCCTGGAAATTGTATTTTATAACATCTGAGGAACACATTTAGTAAGATAATTGTATCTTTTTTTAGTTTTGATCCTAAGAGCGCAGAGATGATGGAGCTCTCAAAGGCCAGAGCACTTGGGTCATTTTTCTGTGCCTGCATTTGATTGGAGTTTTATAGAAAAGACATGGTTGGATGGTAATGGCAGTTGTGTGAACGTGATAAGCATTCCTTGGGTACAGGATATCTGGAGTATTTGCTTATGGCTGTTCAGATTAGGGGCAAGTACTTTCAGAGCCAGTGGACATCAATTTTTTTCCTTTATAAATCCTCAAAGGAAAGTTTTTGGTAAACTTTCCTAGATAGAATTTTTATGATGTAAAGCAGTAAAGGATTTGTAAAACACTCCAGATAATGAAGGTGGTAGATTCTGTTTCTACAGAGACATAGTTTGGCATGGGGTTTGATCCTTTTGGTTTTTTTAACCTTTTAAAAATCTTTATTTCTTGCATATCCACAGCAATCTCATCCTTTTTCTAGCAAAGATGGTAGCAATAGTTTGCAGTTATAGTATCTGAAAATAGGTGTTAGACAGCAAAGACATGACACAGTTGTCTGCAGAGAGGCATCTAGTACTATTTGAGATGTCCTAAGGTAGCCAAAATATGTACACAGAATAGCAGATATGACAGAACTTATGAAGGACTCTAGAACTGCAGCTGGAGGCCAAGTGGATAATAAAGGTCATCTGAAATGTCATTAGATATCTATGTGTGGACAGCAGAATCAAGCCCAGTTCTGAAGAGCAACTATTCAGTTTCTGTGGAAAAGAGAAGCAAACAAGAGTCAATAGATGACACAGCAGGCAGCAAAGTTTTGCCAAGCTTAAAAGGGAAGTTGAAAGAAACTGAAGAGACAAAGTTAAATGCCATTCACTGCATGAGTTGTCACCTTTTTTTTCTTTTTTCTGGGGGGGAGGAGGGACAAAAAACAGATTCATGTTTCTCGTTCAATAGCTAAATACTTGATTTATTCTTAGCCCTGTCTTTCATTTTTTAGGTAAGTCATTTAAGTCTGTCCTTTCTTATTCTTGACAAAATAGCATACAAAAAGATTCCATGGAGTTGCAACTCAAATAATAAGTTAGACATGCAATCATGAGGTCAAATTCCTGACACCGAAAAGATGACCCATCTCTTTGAAGGAACACAGTCGTACCTTTCTCAGTCTCCTACACAGAATATTCCTCTTGTAGTTACAGAATCTAAAGGGAAGTCTCAAAATGAAGTCATCTGTGTAATTTTATAAGGGGAATCAGTCTTAAAATGTTCTCCCTCCTCCCCCATATTCTTGACTGTAATAGTATTGGCCATTTTTAACAGCTGTCTTGGCTTAAACTTTTGGACGGGTTCTGAGTAGTTTTCTACACTACACAAAAGCTCATTTTAAGGTAACTTTCTGGTTAGTTTTGGCAAAAAGCTAAGGGTGAGACCATTTCAATACAGAAGGAATTTAAAACATCTTCAGCTGAAGTAGTGAATGTACTTAAAAGTTCCCAAAAAAGGAAGACTTCTTTCATAATGTTAGAGACAATATTTGGACAAGAGTAGTTTACTCTTTCAACAACCAGTAGTCTGCCTCAGTCCATCTTCCCAGAATTGTCTCTACCACTCTTTTATTTATTAGAACTTTGTAGGCAGCATCATAGGAGAGAAAACTGGTGCTATTAACAAAAGTAGCTTTTTCTCAAGTGAGTGCAGATTTACACCAGGTCTGTGCAAAGTTGGTCTATTTACACTCAGGTCTATGCAGCTTTACACCAGCTCTTCAGGTTTGCTTTCACCTTATGTATATAAGGAATGTAAAAATGTGTAGGGACTTCAGAAGCAAGAGATTTTTCTATGTTTTCATTCAGAACATTGGAATAGATGTGGATATTCCATTTAATATCTAACATGTTCTATGGTTTCCTTTGCTTCATGGAAGGCAAAGTAATCCCCAAGGAGTGCCTCTTTTTGGGCAGTGCATTCAAGAAACAAAATATTTCTATTCCAATAGAAATTCTTCCAGATTCATTGTTCCAGTTTCAGCAGCTGCTACATAATTTACTTTTAAGAATCCAACCCTGAAAATGCACAGATTTTATTGTAGGAATAAACCTTAAAACATTAAAAAACTCCCAAATTAACCCATGGGCTAACAGTGAAAGATGAGCACACAAACAAGTTGATGGTGTTTGATATGATGTATAACAGAGAAATGCAGATTTGGAATTCTTTAATATCCTTCTTAGGATCATATCAGAAAGACGTATTTAACCTTGCACTAGTCCATTAACAAAAGCACATGTTCATGCTGCTGGACTTGCTCCTTTTGGCAGGGTGGAATTTAATCCAATAATAGGCAGGGCTATGTTAATAACTAGAAACTTCACTCCCTCCCTCCCCCTCAAACTATAATGAGGGGAGCTGGAACAGATACTGCTCTGGGCAGGGAGTTTTGGAAGGGCTTTTTGAAAAGACATAAAAAGGAGAGAGAAACTTCAAATGTATGACTTGGAAATTAAATCCACTTAGAATTAAATTTTAGATTAACAAAAAGAAAGAAAGTGCAAAAATAAATATTTTTTATTAGTTTGTTAAGCTTATAATTTGTACAGATTTCCTTCCTAGAGGAAATACATTCCTAAAAGAAATATAAACACATTGTTTTGTTTTTATTGGTGCTATCTAATTTTTAAGCTGTTAGGAGATTAGTTCACTAGACTTGCACTTAAGTATGAATATGTATTGAAGAATGTCAGTGCTCTCGTAAGATTCAGAAATAATGTTTAAAAGTGAAATAGACTCATGCAAATGTTGAGAATATATACTTTTGTGCTAAAACCTGTCATTTCTATAAGTGAGTAGTAAAGATATTTAGAGACTAGCCTTTTCTGGACTGTTGCTAGTAGTAGTCTATCATAAAATCGTGTTACATTAGATGTTTAATAAATCCCGTTCATTAAAACATTATATTCTGGTACTTTGGTGGAATGGACCTATTCCGAAAGTGATACAATACATGGATGTGCTAATTTAAAACATAATTGTGTGGCAATTCAACACCTTTTCTGACACCAGAAAAATCACAAAACTTGTTTTAAAAAGTAAATTCTTACTTGTTAGGCCTGATTTCTTATAATAGAAACAAATTAAGGTGGTACGTTTCAAAAGGTAAGGTTTCACTTTTCCAAATTTTGTTAATGTGCATAATCCTCACTCATTTGAGTAAGTTCACTGGCATCAACTAGATAAGCATGAGCAAAACTCTGCAGCAGACTGCAGGTATGTGAATGCATGTTACATTAAAAAGTGCAAAAGTCCAGTTCTTCGGATGCTTCAGAATGGTGGCCAGTGTCCAGAAAAAATTCTGTAGTAAATGTTTAGTAAAAGTTTTGCCAATGACTATGCTCAGCTGGATGACAGCATTGAGTTCTTCTAGGCATAACTAAGAAGGAGAAAGGGACAGGGCTGAAATCTCCAATTATGCATCCTAACTGTGCAGTGTACTAAGAACAATTAATGTCACTCCCCGTACTGAAGATCCAGAAGGATACATTGTGCTATTCCATATGTCAGTGGGCAAAAAAGAACAAAAAGGATTGTTCCAATACTAGACAATTTACAAAGAAGTTTGAAGAAGAGATAAGGGACAAATCCATGGTACACTAGCCTGGTACACTACCCATTTCTAACTATAATTGAGTTTTTGGCATCTCAAATGGGATGTGTTTTAAGAGGCCTCTTGAAAAGAGAATAGTGAAGCTTTGCAGGAACCCTTTGAATGTGAAGGCACTATATAAGGGCTATTGGAAAATAAAATACTTGGCTGAGATAGGTATCATGAACTGAATGGAAATGAGATTCAATGCCTGAGTAATCATTAGAAAGTAATTAATATGTCAATAAATGCCTAAAAGGACTTAAAAAATCAAATCAAGTCTTTTTAATTTCATGTGATGAGCAAGAGAGTCCATCATAGTGGAGAAAGAAGGCCAGTAACGTGGTCAAAGTAGTGGACTAAAAGGAATTGTATTTGAAGCAGTTTTGTACTTTCTGAGAAAATGACTTTCGTCATGAGCTTAAAAGATGTGTTACAGTAATTGAGACTTAAGATAAAAGTGATGATGAGAAATCAATTTTTTATGTTTGAATCATCTTAGATATGCTGCATAGATAGCACATGCAAGTTTTAGAAATACTGGGAACAGGAGGATCCAAATATATATTTAAATTTAAGATAATTCCTGGGTTACAGAACAAATTTGTGTATTGGAGGGACAAATCCATACTGCTTGAGGAAGGGTGGGACATGAAAATCCTAGAGATTTTAATGAACCTAATAGAATGGTAAGATCTGTACAAAAAGTGGTAGAAACAGACTAATGCTTTAGTTTTGACAGGAGAGAGAAATCTGAAACAGAAAACTAGATGTCAGTCATTAGCATAGATATAGTAGCTGTACTTCTCACACTCATTTCTTTTGTAAGCATCTGCTTTTGGCCACTTCTAGGGACAATTTCCTAGACGAGATAGACCTTTTAATCTGATACACTCAGAGTCATCTCAGTGACTGCACGGGGTAGATCGTGATTATGATGTTGTAAGTAGCGCGCTTAATGACTTTAAAAACAAAAGGTTAGCAGAGCTGTTGGAGAGGGCATTTGAAGGTTTTTTCTGTGGTGGAAAAGGCAAAATACATTTTCTGCTTACTTTCTGTGAAAGATCTGAAGGTAAATGAGAGACTGAAAGAGAGAATTGGGTAAGCAATTGTCAGTGGTGCAGAGTACAGAGAGTATAGAAGAGAGGACAGTAAAAATGTCACCATCGACTTAAAAATAGAAATGCAAAAAATAGAAGGCATCAAAGAAAAAATTCTGATGGGATAATGAATTTCATGTTGTGTTTTCTTTGTTTTCTTGTAATTAATGCATAGAGAGACTTGGAAATAAAAGGAGTAGAGGACTGGCAAATAAAGGCAGCAAAAAGTTGTGGAGACAAAAGTCATTTTAGCTTGAGAAAAACGTTTGGTTGGCCATTCAGATGAGAGAGCACATTTTTCACAGAGCAAGTGAGCAGGCCACTGGTGCACTGCTAGCACACTAGAGCTGAATATTTGGCTGTTAGCATACGGCGCTGAAGGAGTGCAAGGTGGACATTACAGTGGAAAGGAGGAACAATGCTTTAGAAACTTCAGAAAAAATGATAGATTTGATAACTAATGACAAGAGACAGAAACCAGGGGATGGAAGAATATCGTAAGTACCAATGATCAGAAAGTCATGAAATAATGAAGAATAATAGGTGAACAAAGGAACTGATTCTGTCATCATGGTGAGAGTTGGGTAGGGATAGAGAAGAACTAATAACAAAAGACTAGATACTGACTTACAAGTACTGAAGCATATTTGTAAGTGATGAGGAGAAATGAAATTCATCTGAAGTGGTCAGAGCAGACATCAAATGGGAGCTGAAGCTGTCAGGAAGGAATATGGGGGCTTACAGAAAAAGTCAAAGAGTTTAGCAGTTCTGTCAGACTTCTAAGTATATACTAAGGTAATCAAGTAGAATACAAAACTAAAAAAAGCAGAGCATACTTAAAAAAATAATAGTATTGAAAGTATGTGGGTGTGTGCCCCTGATATGTTACTCTTTTATTTTCTGTAGCTTATTAAAAAAGCAATTGCTTTCTGGTTTTTTTTTGTGAGATGTGTAAATTGTGCTCAAGGCAGTTTGACTGCTAGAATAGTGTGAAAAAACAGTGCAATGTAAACTGTGAATGGTACTTGGAAATAATACTTTAATTACAAGTGTCATCCTGATCTAGTGGTAAGACATATAATACAGATTTAAAGAGTGGCATTATCTTGGTGTATTAAATAATGAGTTAACTACTTCAAGGAAAAAAAGTGGATTCCTTCAGCCTAAGATTTTCATGGGGCAGAATGACTGGCGTGAGATACAGTGCCAGGTTGTTTTTCAGAGGAAATACATCAAATAACAGTTATTGCTGGAAATATAAGCATAAATTACATCTTTGCAACAGACTTCATTATAAAAAACCCCAAAAGTAAAAGACAGTGTGAATGGGAATCAAGGTTGCTACATATAGGTGCTTATAGATGCTGCTGTTGGAAATGCTAAGAATATCTAACAATGCAAGGCTTAAGACATGGTGTCAGACTTGCATTTAGGAACCTTTGTGTTCCTGGTTTTTGTCATTTTCTGTTTTCTTGGGTGTTTTCCCAATAGCTTGATCTGCTTGAAATTTGTTTAGTGATCAAGGATTTCTTAGTTTTCACAATAGAAATTTCAGTCTTCTTGTCATATGTCAAAAATCCCAACTATTCAAGTCTTTAATTCCTGTCAACAGAGATTAGTGAAGAATACTGAAACCAAGAGGTGGTTGTTTCAGCAGGCTTCTTTGATTTCTTAATATGAAAAATTGTTCATACAAGATGGTGTACTGCTTTCATACAGCGTGTCTATGTTTCCTTAGCTTATACCAGTTTGGCAATATAAGTAAGCTGCTTTGAGCACCAAATACTGTCATAACATCATGACTTCTCTACCAGTCTGTGTTAACTCTGAGGTATCCCTGTAGTTTAATCCACAAATGAAATTTGTCAAAGAAAGTTTTATTAAATTAATTTTGCGACTTCCTTTTAATACTTCTTGGTTTTGAATGTTGGTCCGTTCTCCCTGAAGTCTTCAGTGCTTCATCCCAATGACTGGCAGTCATGTCAACTTCTTAATTTGCTGTATTGGGGAGACAGCTTTTGCAGCTCTTGCACTTGGATTTTTAAAATTTTTTGTCCCATATGTAGATTCAAAATGGATGTTTGCTATTCATTCTGAAGATTCTTTCTTGTTGCTTCAGCAGTGTGCAGAGAATAGCACCTGCCTGCTTTTGTGCCTACAGTGCAACAGTGAAGGAACACTTTGACCCCAGTTCCTTTGAAGTACTTGTCTGAGTCAGAGCACCCTCATTGTGCATTTTGCCTGTATGACTCTTTTCCCATGGGGTTCTATGCTTCTTGTTTTAATTTATTTCAACTTTCCTTTTTATTCCATTTCTTCATTTCTTTTTTTTCCTTCTCCTTTTGTTTACATTTCAGTGAAGCTCATGGAGAATGAGTATTCTTATCCTTGGCCACATGCTGTTTCCTTACCCACTACTCTGTGTGTATGTGTCCCATTTTTGCATATTTTTCTGGCAGTATCTTCCCTCCAGGGCAGCACTGAGTTTTGTGACAAGCATATTCCCAGTACTGGAATGCACCATACTGTTACCCACACAAACCATATTAGTGGATGGAGGCTATTTCCTAAGCTAAGGCTCATTTTTCTCACCTTTTATGGCCAAAGAACAGATATAATAAGATAATTCCTTAGTAGTTTCACAAAGTCATGAACCTTACCATCAAGACAAAATACTAGCTAGTTTTACGTATGTTTAACTACTCTCCTAACACTGGAAGCACATTATTCCAGGCACTACAAGGATTTTGGAAAAGGCAAATTCCATAAAACTGGCAGCCAGGAAACTGCTTCTGAAGAAAATGAGAGGAAACTTCAGTATACCTTCTTTTCTTTCCTGCCAAGGAGACTCCCGCTGGTCCCTGGGCAAGAGCAGACAGACAGAAAGTCTACATCTTAATGGAACACTGTATGTATCTCTCATTGCTTTATCTGAGCAATCTGCAGTTTACTAGAGCTTGTGGTTACTCCCAGAACTTTATGTTCCTCTTTGAATGGCTAAATTCTGCATCTGTTTCAGAGCTGCTCTTCCATAGGAGGAGAGCAATATGACAAATTTTACTTGAAGGAATGGGCTTAACAGCTGATGTGAGCTCATTGAGTCACATCAGAATAACACAAATAGAATATGGGAGACTTACACTTTCAGCCTTTTCCTGCACCTGCAGCACTGTTCATCCACATGTAGTGACCACAAGAATCATTGTAAGCTCAAATCATTTTATGTCACCTTCCAAAAAGGACACTTTGCTGGTATTTGAATGTACAAGCTGACTTAAAATCCTCCTGAGGGTCACTTCCTCCTCACCCACCATTTACAGAGTATTGCATATCATTTCATTGCCTTCTGGATGCTTGCACCAAATAGAAATTTGATCAATAACTGATGCTTTTCCGGTATCTGTCAAACTTAGGGAAAGATCTTCCTATCCTCCACTTATATCCACAGTATAAGCAGAGGGACCTTCAAATGCATCTTGTAGAAATGCATTCATGGGTGCATCATTGCTCTCTACAACTACCTGAAAGGAGTTTGTAGTGAGGTGGGTTTGACCTCTTCTCCCAAGTGAGGAACAAGCAATAGGACAAGAGGAAATGGCCTTAAGTTGTGCCCAGGGAGGTTTTGATTGGAGATTAGCAAAAACTGCCTCATCGAAAGGGTGATCAGGCATGGAAACAGGCTGCCCAGGGAAGTGGTGAAATCACCGTCTCTGGAAATGTTCAAAAGGCATGTGGATGTGGCACTTGGCAATATGGTTTAGTGCTGAATGCAGTGATGATAGGTCAATGGTTGGACTTGATGATCTTAGGCGTCTTCTGCAACTTTAAGATTCTGTGATCCTATAATCTCTGGGATTTCAAAATCCTCTACTTCAGCCTGTCCTTTCCTTCCTATAGCCTTGGTTAAAAATCTAGAAAATAGGTGAAATTTCTTTTTATTCTAGGGAAATGTGCCTACTTCAGAGTTTCTCCACTGAGAATGGATATCATGTACTTGACTGTGTTCAGAAATTGTGGAAAATATGTTGTGCATTCAGTGGGAAGAGTTTATGGCTGTTGGAATTTTAAAAGCTTATCCTTCCCCTGGGCCTTTCCCTCCTGCCTTTGTAGATCTCACTGATACAATTGCTGTGAATCTAGCCCCAGCAATTAAACCTACAAGATCTAAGGACTTCAGCCTTCTAGTCTAGATCGTTTCAGAACAGAAAGCAGTTTCAGTAGTTTAAATACTCCCAGATGTCCTGGTGTTCATCATTTGACACAAGTGAACCTTTGTCTTCATTGTACAACTCTCATGCATCAGGTCTTCATGATAACCTTCAAAACTCTTCCTTCCTTGTTTGGGTTCAGAGATACAGCCTTCCAACCTGTTTACTTAAAAATCATCTAGAATTTCTGCAGCTCTATGTCCTGCAATCCTGTGTTAGTACATCTGAAGTGTGGATACAAAGCCATGTCTTTGTCCCAGTGTCACTCTCTCTGTTTTCATCACCACTTCTCTGGGCAACCTGTTCCAGGGTCTCACCACACTCACTGCAAAGATTTTTTTCCTAATATCTAATCTAAACCTACTCTCTTTTCGTTTAAAGTTGCTAAACCTCATCTGATCACTACACTCCCTGATAAAGGCTCCCTCCCTGTCTTTCCTGTTGTCCCTCCTGTAGGGGAAGAGAGTTTGGTAGAATATGTTTTATGACAAGAAAAAGAAAATTACTTTAGAAAGCTAACTTTTATTTACAAACTCAAATTCTTGCGGGAATTTGCATGCCTCCAAAGGGGTGGTTAATTTGTACATCTCATGTTTATTTTCATTACTAAAGGAAAAGCACTTTCAGAAAACTCCTGTATGTGCTGGAAGACAGCAATCCAACTGTTCAGACTGTCTGTGGCAGTCAGCATCTCTGGAGGTTGTGGGTCCAAAGTCGCAGCTGCTTAGCTGCCTGCTGGAGGATTCCACCACTGGATTTGCTTATTGTGTTGGTTGAGAGTCTGGGCTGCTTCACTTTGGTGGACCATGAGCAGGCATTTACAAAGTGCCATTTTAAAAGCTGTTCTATTGGAAAGGTGCTGAAGCTTGTTTTCACAGTCACAAGAAAATGCCAACCTTTTCCCGTCAAAACCTCATTCCAAGTTCCCAGAATAGCAAAAACCTGTCTGGTGTCAGTATACTGGCCATTTTAATGATTTTTTTGCATACAGATTTTTAAGGTAGTGATTCACAATCATGTAATTCAGAGTTGGATGCTGGATAAGTTACTAAGTCATCCAGGACTGACTGGGCAAACCTACCTGAAGAAGAGTATTAGGTCATCTCTTTACCAGGTGTCTGAGCCACTTACCTCTTTGAGTGCTTTGAGCCATGAGCTCTTACACTACCTGTTTCATAGTCCTGAGATGTTCCATTAGCTCAGTCTGCAGTCACCAGTCTTAGATACTCTGCACTTTCTCAGCTCACAGGCTTGATGTTTCCCAGAGTCTAATGAGTAAGTGAGAATTTCATCTGAGATGGAGAAACCTTCCCTCCTTTTTCATTGGACATCATCCATATAAGGATGAGTTGCCCACAAACTCTGGATATCAAGACATTTTTGTCTGACTACAGTGGCAGAACCAGGGCCTTTTGAAGATCTGTTTCCCTGTTTCTATCCATTCAGAGAGGTGAAAAAGAATCATAGGATCATAGAATGGTTTGGGTTGGAAGGGATCTTAAAGACACTGGAGTTCCAATGCCCCCTGCCATGGGCAGGGACGCTGCTTCGTGGATGAGGTTGCTTAGGAACCCATCTAACCTGGCCTTCAACACTTCCAGCGATGGGACATCCACAACACCTCTGGGCAACCTGTTGCAGTGCTTCACCACCCTCTGAGTAAAGAACTTCTGAGGTTTTTTTTTCGTTTTTTTCTTGCTACTTGGGTAGCAAGTATTTCAGGGCTTATATCCTACAGGACCACTAAGGTGTTTTTCTGAGAGTATCCTCAAGTGTTACTGTTAGTATTGGTAAGGAATCCAGAGACAGTGCTGACTGTAGGGTAGAACAATCTTATGAGCTTCTGTTCTGAAAAGAAGACCAGTAGCTCCATCATATGTAATCAGTGAATGTAAAGAGGGGACTATTGTGTAGAAACAGCAATACATGATGGTGTTTATAGTCATGAATTTTAAAAATGACAGTTGCAGAACAGTAAGTGGTTCTTCCTTAAGTGTGTTTTCCATATGGACAGCATGTACGTACCTTTCATTCTTCTTCAGTGCTTTTGGTATTTGAGAGAAACTGATGGTATATTTATTTTATGTCTATATTTGTACTGCAAGAGAAGGTACATAGGTTATGTGTAAGTCATATACATGCCATTAAGCCAAGAACAATTTATAGTTTAGGAATTTTCAAACACAATGATATGAATGGATATTAAAGTCTTTGGTATTGCAACCATTGCTCCTTGCAGCACTACGATTGCTGATGCACAATGTAACAAGTCAGACAGCTGGGAATTTTCAGTGTTCAAAAGCATATTGTGCAATTTAATTTAATTACACCAAGGGATTTCAGACATACTCACGATATGGTTAGAGAGAAATAGAGAGTTTCTGGTATAGTGTATACTATAAAGGCAGCTATTTTCTTTTTTTATAGATAGAGCTATAATATTAGATGATGTATATTATCTAAATTGCCATGCTCTGTAATTAAGCACTACAGCTTATATGTTTTATAAAAATGGACTTTAATAAGTAACTGAGTGATCAAAACCATGGCTACCCAAACGATTAGAAAAAATTCAGTACTGATTCAAACAACAGCACATATTAGTGTATAGTTGTGATTATTTAGCAGTACCTGAAAAAACGAATGCAACTGACTTTTAAAATTTTGCTGTTTAATATATACTTAAATAACAACTTAATAATAAAATATTTATTAATAATAATTTTAACATTAATACATTATACTAATTCTTGTAAATGTCTTATGCATACTTTTAAAGCCTTCTAGTTATTATACATAATATATGTGATATATAAAACATGTAATTAATATTAATTAATAAATTATAATTAATAAATAACTTAATTCTTACACTAGGCCAAATTTTCAAGCAGTGTATTATTTACCATATTCATTTGCACTGTCTAAAATTTTATAATTATGACTAACTTCTCTTTAAGTGAAGATTTATTGCTGATTTAATTGACTACAGAATCAATCTAATTGATTTGCTAATCTAATAAATTACATTCAAATTGACTTTTAAAGCAGTCTCTGGCAGGTTGCATACAGCTCAGAACCCAGGATTGTTTTCTTCATGATTACATGCTAGCATATAACAGCTTGGTATTCTTACTGCCCTGCCTTCTAACCTTAGTACAAGATACATGTTATCTTACTTAGGGATGAGACAAGGCAACAACCTGAACTCGGGATATATTTCTTGAATCTTTTTGTTTCCCTTAAAATCTGAAGTACTCTTTGTTTCACATCTTAAAAAAACCCACATGAAGTCAGGATTGCTTCTTCCCTCATGAGAATTTTTCAGATTTTTGTATGAAAATTCTGATTGCAGTCTGTCAATTAGTTTTTGCTCAGGACCAAAAGGAGTAGAGGCCAGTATTTGTACTCAGTTGATTTCTGGTGAGGTTGTACCCTTCTCTGCTGAAACACATCATTGCCATACAGCAACAGGAAGAAGACTGAACAGGGAAGGTGCAGCTCCCTAACTAAAGGTGGGGAGTTGCTTTGTTCCAGAAGTATTGTTCAACTATTGTAAATAATGTAGCTGCAGGATGCTGGGAAATCCAGTGACAATACATGGTGATGTTACTTGATTGCATGTCTTTGGATTCAGAGAGTGTCTAGAAGGAGATCGTGGAAAGATGTAATTATTATGTACTTCAGACAAAACAGTGCTTTGAAACTAAACTGTGCTTATCCAATAGAATATGTTTGTGCATCTGCATTCTTAGGGTCCTCTTTCAGTCTTCTTTCAGTGAACTGGAAACTTTGAACTCTAAAATTCCAATTACATGGCATTTCTTTCACTTTCACATGATTTCTATGGTTCTTTTCCATTAAAGCCTTTCCATGGCTTCTTTTTCTGCATTCAGAGCCCACTGAAATATGCCAGTGACAGAAATAGTTCCTGATGCTTTCTTTGTACCATACTAAAATAATTTCCCTACTTACCCCCATGGAGATGCTGTGAACAGAGTAATCAATTTCATTTGCTTTCCCTTTGGTTCAGTGAACATCTATGTATTGTATGAAAGTGTTCCAATAAATTACTTGGAAGAAGTTCTACTATTGAATATCCTGAATGACACAGAAATCTCAGTTATTAAAATAGTATCCTTAGAGGTGAAAGTTTAAAACCTTGCTTTAGCTCAGGTGAACAATGGGTTTGAGGCAAGGTTCTTACAAGGGAATGGACCAACCATTAAGGTGTAGAATATTCTCATATAAACTCTCTGTGTTTCCTTTTGCACGGGTTGGAGTCAAAAAGACAGAGAAAGAGTAGCCAGCACTTTCAGAAAGTCAAGCTAGCAGATGAAATGGGAGTTTCAGTAAAGGAACCAGAATTAATACTTGAATACTTTCAACATGATAGGCATGAAGGCATCAACAGAAATGATCAAGAACAGATGATCCCTGTGTATAGTGACTAGTGTCCAGGGTATTTTTGTAGAAGACGGGTGTTCTGGCCCTCCATGCTGAGCAATTCTTTACATACATTTGCTGAGTACATCGATATCATCATGAACTGTGCAATCTTAGCCTCATGCTCAGCATTTTTTTAGCTAGAATTTAAAAACAGTTCTTTTCCCAGGAGAGAAGGAAAAAGCAACTCCAGAACCCATTCTCATACTGTCTGTGTTCAAAAAGCAAAATACAGAGTTGTATAGGCAAAATGTGGTTAACCATCCAAAGTGACTACATGGCATGAAAATTGTTAATACCTCCCTCATATTGCTCATTTATGATCTTGCTGAGGTTTACTTCCTCAGTGCAATTAGAATGAATGTTTTTTCTCTCAGTTCTTCCAGGAATGTGGACCTGACCGTAACAGGACAGCCTATGTTTGAGCTAAGTTTCAGTTTAATTTTACAGATCATGCTGAAGTTGCAGAGAATGCAACAGCCATGGCAAGCTTTAATTTCCTCCAGTCATTAATATTTAATTTTCAGATAATGCTATCAAAAGTACAGTAGGTTGCAATGAAATTCAGTATTTCCAATAAAGCTGCAACAGAAATTGAACACATCCTACTTTACAGTAAGAATAGTGTTTATTCCCATAGAATGGTAATTTCATTTTCACCAAATATACACATTCATGGAATGTGCAAAATACCAATGAGCTAAGCTACTAAGCTAAACTTAGTTTGAGTCTCATAGGAGTTAAAAGTTAACTTGAGAATAATTTACTTAACCTTACATATTTCTTAGTTCCTCCAGGAACCTTTCTAGACTGTCTCCTCTCTGCTCTGTTGTGTACCAGCAGACATCTGTTCTTGTTTGTTGAAGTCCCCCATGAGAGCCAGGGCTAGCAAGCATGAGACTTCTCGCAGCTTCCTATGGAATACTTCATCTATATCTTCATCCTACTTGGGTGGTCTGTAACAAACTCCCACCAGGATGTCTGCCTTGTTGCCCTTCCCCCTGAATCTTTACCCGTAAACATTCAGCTCTGTCCGCACTGTCATTAAGCTCTAGACAACCATAACACTGATAACATTCAGGACTATCTTGCCAACTCTCCTTCCTTATTGATCCCACCACCTTTATTGGGGGGGAGGCCCTAATTCCTACATGACCATTCTCAGCTGTTTCTCTGCTTTCTAATGTATTGGTAGCTCTTGTGCCTTTGCTACCACGTGGAACTCCATTCCTGCCTCCACTGAGATGGCAGACCAAAGGACCTTTGTAGCACTCTGTCTGTAACACTGGTGTGCTACCTCCAGGCTAATTTTTAGTGAGCATGGCTTTATCCCTTTTCCCTTCAAGTTTAATTTAAAGCTCTTTCAGTGAGCCCTGAAAACTCCTGTGCAATGATCCTTTTCCTGCTTTGCAACAGGTGCACCCTGTCTGTCACCAGCAGGCTCAATGTCATGTAAATTGATCCATGATTAAAAAGACCAAAATTCTGCAGCGAGGGAGTTGCAGAGGAGATCTGCCCGCTGCGCTGGGCAGGAACTTGTCACCATTGTCCCCTGTCGTTTAGGTCACTGCATTCTGTTGGACAGAGAGAGGATAGGGAATCCTCCATATCATGCATTCTGTCTGCCCTTTTGGGCTTGTCCCGGGGAAGGTAGTTGAGCTGTCTCTTGACTCCGATATTCCTCAACCTACTTGCCTGCTCCTGGAGCTCTGTCACTAAGTGGAGTAACTCCTGTTCCCTAGCACACTTTCCACAGGGATGCTCACTGCTGCTGGCCCCTACTGGCACAAGAGCAGGGCACACTCTGCAGCCCGGCACCAGGGTGTCAGCATATTCCCACTGCAGCCCTGCCTGGGCAGCTGCCTCAGCTGGTCACACAGTCCTGCAGTCTTGCCTAATTCCTTTCATTTTTTGGCCATCAGCAAAAAATAGGTAGCGATAATTTCTCAGAGAAAGAATAATGTAAGCCTAAGTAGTTGGCATTGCAGCTCAGCTTGTGGTCTCAGATCCTAACGTCGTTTAAAGAATCATAAAAGATAAAAGGTTTAACTGTTCTGCTTTGTAAGTAGTAAGATTTTGAAAGGTGAATGTAATAGAATGTGAAGATTTTGTACATTAACTAGGATGTCCAGGCTTCTGGACAACCAGAAATCCAGGATGTACCCACTGTAGGTATAGATGTTCAATCAGTTGTGTACATACAGTAAGCCAACACTTCCAGGAACTGTCAACTAAATTGCTTGAGTGGTGCACAGATGGACAGGATTTGCACAGTAAATGTTATGTTTTCAGAATGTCCCAAGTAAAATACTGGTGCAGCCTTCCAAGATGACTGAAATTACAGAAATTACATACAGCCCAAATTATCTGTATTAATGAGCTCTCTCCCTGATGAAAAGATAATGGGCATCATGACTCCAGGCACTCTATGTGTTAATACTGTATCAAAATAGGCAGCCATTAATGGTGGGCTGCAATTTTTGTGGCATAGATTCTTTTAAGAAAAAGTCATAAAAAGAGAAGCCTGTAGCTAGAAATGACATTTCAAATGTTTGTGCGTGTGCGTTTGTACTCATAACTTTGCATTTTCTGTCTAGCCTGGTCAGTAAGTGAACTATCATTGCATACTGAATCTTGTAGTCAACATACGCTTACTGCAAAACATTTCAGAAACCCTAATTACCTAATCTCATAGACTACCAACAGGATAAAGTAAGGAACAGCCATTTCAAAAGTAATTCATTGGACTTAAATCAATGTGTTCTTTCGCTTCTGTGTGAGTTTTATTCATATGTACACGGATTACAAATCCTGCAATGCATAATGAACAACAGTAGGAAAGAACTTTTTCTTGTGAGAGTTGATTCTAGCAATTAGAGCAATCTAACAAAAGGTTTTTGAGGTTGTATATTTGGTATGTCTTCAGGTTATTCATGTTATATTACAATAGGTCACAGCCAGGCATTATTGTTGCTGTAATGTAAAATATTCATTCGAGAATGAGTGAAGGGAATGAGAGGTCTCAGTCAGCAGCACCCATAATAAGCTGTGTTTCTGAGAGAACAGAGTGGGGTAACCCCATAACAGCTCTTTGGTTTAAGGAGTTTTGGTGAATTATAATTGGTACAGTTGAAGCTGGTACGCATTTGGGTAGCCATAAGGAAATTTCATATATTCTTTATTGAGGATGTAGGAAAACCTGTCGTTTCTTTGCAGACATTTTTAATGCAATGTATTCTAAGTGCAAGCACAGTCTAGATACTTCGTCGATCCCTTTTCTGCCATGTATTGTACATGTACAATAATCAGTGGGCTTTTACAAGGCATTATTAAAACAAAACCAAGTTAATATTGATTTATCTCAGAGATGACAGTCCTTTGAAAATTTTTCCATCTTCATGTTAGTAAGGACATGCACATAACTGTATTAACTTTATTCTTTAATAATTAGTCCATCAAAGCAATATGTTTCCTTTAACTTCTGAAAGTCTCGACCTCCAAAATAAGGCATTATTTCCTTATATTTGTATTTTTGTTTGACAGAAACCTTAGAAGAAAAGAGAAGCAATGTTTCTGGGGTCAGAATTTGAACTGTAGAGTACCATTAATGTACTATACTCCCAAATGATTTATCAGAGGAAGACTAGTGGTAAATAAAAGTTTAAAAGAACCAAACATAATGAAGTGTCAGTAGAAGTAAAAGTCTAGAAAGTTTTCAGGGGCAGACAGTATTACATTAAAACAGAAGCATTAATTATACTTTGTTCAAAACACCATTTTCAAAGGAAGTTTTTGCCATGATTGTATATTAAAATAAAATGTTTTTTTTCATGGACAACTGAGATGGCAGGGTACATCATAACACTACAGATAGGATGGGAAGGAATATGAAATGGGATCTTATTTCATAGAAATTTAAATGAGGTTTTTTAAATGATTGTATCTGAAACCTACAGTATTATAGTTATCTAGATACAAAATATTTCACATTGTCTTCCCATTTCTAGTTATTGAGCAAAAATTACAATCTTTTTCATAATATTTATTTTTTAGGGTCATTTGCTTTACAGAAGCTGACACTAAAATCTGGTCTAGATATTTTCTAACTTGGCAAAATACTTAGCTAAAATAACTGTTACTGATTATGGAATGTATGGTAAGTAAATAGCAAAAACAAATTAGAAAGTCATAGTATTATTCATAATCATGAGCAATTAAAATTTTTGAAGCAAGTTATATGAAGAAAATGAGAAAAACACTAGTCAAAATAATGGATTTAAATCATGACACACTAATAATGTGATCATTCAATTTACAATGTTAAATAATTCAGTCTGTTATATTCTAAATGCAATTTCTCAACATTAACTATCACTGAATTATTTTTACTATATTATTTTTGTGACCTCTATTATAAGCCATTAATTTGACATTAACAGATATAGTGATTATAACAACATAACAGTGAATACAATAATGAAAACAATTGTGAGAAATCAAAGAAAGTTTAACTTTTGATGCTATAAAAAGAACCTTACTCTTAGAAAGAATTTTCTGTTCCTGGGTGTCCTTCAGCTGTATTCTCACAAGTTAGCCATGCTGTGAGTGAGACTTCAGGCAGAAGCAAATGGTGTGACCACAACTCCAGTTCCTCTTCACAAGCCTTGTAATGAAATGCAAAGCAACCAAACAATGCAGTCCTGTGCAGTTCATCTCACTGTCTAATGGCGAATGCTGGCCCTGTCTAAGAGAGGGACTGAACATTCCAAACCTATCCACATGTGAATAACATCGTAACTACAGAATGCCACCTGCATTATGTGAAAAACATACCTGTCTCAGTAACACCTACTCACTTTTTCATAATTTGTACCCAAACTCAGTCAAATTTATGCAAAAAATAATTAAGGCAGTCATTTCCCAGGAGGCAATCTCAGAATGTAACAAATCAAAACTGATTGGAGAGGGGCAAGGAGAAGGAACTTTCAGCTGGGGTAAGTTAACCATCAGGAACATCCACAGTCTTCTTGCCATTTGCACTATGGACTGACATAGACAGAAGATGAGGTCCCCAAGTCCATCACATGGTCGAGCTGAACACCAATCCATCCCACCCTGTCATTCCTAGGGTGCTGGATTCTTATGGTAGGCTGCTGACCACAAGAAGGCAAGTTAGCAGTTTCACATAAAACTTTCTAGGCCACTAAAATGTCTTGTCTTACACACACAGTCCTTCCTCATCCATCTACTGTGGAATATCATCAATTAGTTTAACTTACAGATTAAAAGTAATAGGGAGGAAAATTCCCTAAAATTTTGTAATTTCTTTGTTATTGCTGACCTTCTTACTGAAGAAGGCAGAGGACTAAAATTTCTTTCGTAGAACAAAGACAGTGAACATCACAAAGATTAAAGTAGTTGGGTAATATAAGAAGATATCCAACCCTATTTTGGGGTTCTTGGGTTTTTTTTAATTTTGATGGGGTTTTGGGTTTGTTGGTTTGGGGTTGTTTTTGAACTGTTGTTTGATTTTTAAAGGCAGAAGAATTAGGAACTACAACCTCTGGAATGCTTGTGCTATTTCTAAGTAATTATAGTAATTTGATAGCATGCTGATATGCTGAATCCCTGGAATTACTGACTTTATTGAGCTTGAGAGATTCAATTGATTGCATTCTTGACAGACAATTAGCTGATCAGGAGAAGAGCAAAATAGCAACAATACATTCTTTAGAAGAGAAGAGGTGAGGATCATATATATGTTTCTTAGAACTTTTCGAGGTCAAGTTTTTCTAGAAATAAAGAATTGGGAAAACACACCAAAAGCCCTCGTGAAATGGATAGAGGTGGTAGGAGTGGTTGACTCTGAGGAAGAGCTATTGGTTTTCAGACAACACCAGAACAGGGATAAGCTTTGTGTCTAGACTGCATGCTACATTACTTATCCCAAATATTTGGATTACCTTTCCTTTTGTTCATTATTGTCTTTGCAGAATAACTATGAGCAATCTAAGTTAAAAAAAAAAAAGAAGAAAATAAAATCAACATACACTGAAGTGAGTTTAGGAACTTCTGTATTGCTGAAATTGCACTGTGACAGATCTGCTGTTTATTTCAGTTATTTAATAGTTTTTTCAATTTATTGCCAGCTTCCGTGAATTTGACAGTGTAATATTTTCTGACAGTTAAAGCTTTACTTCATGTAAATGGACTTTGATTTCAGGCATTCCAAAGAAATTTAATACAGGTCTGTCTCACACTGATAAAGAAAGAAGATAGACATACATAACCACCAGCATTTTTGACAGTTTTCTGCCAAGTCACACTACGTAACTTCAGCTGAGAAATGAAAAATAATTTTGTTTAACATTACCCTATGGAGTCTAAAGAGAGTTCAGTGAATTTCAGTCCTGAACTTCTAATCCTGTATGCAAGTAATATCTGAGTCATGAAAAGCTCACACCATTCTGTCATCCATCACTTGTTAATGACCTTCTTTGACCTTATAAAAAGATGTAACAAAGGAAATGAGTATCCACAGTTGTTCTACCATAAAAAGGTAGCGTTTAGTATGAATAGCCCCATTCCAAACCCTCAAGTTCCATGAAAAAGCTAGTCTGCATTTCATGAGTTCATTATAAAAGAGTAGTATTTCAAGATAGACAATTTACAAATTGTTATACATCTCTCATTTTGAATTATTATATTCAGAACGTTGCGAGAAGAGAAGGAATGCAGCACCACGTGCAAATCAGGCTACTGTAGAAAAGTGAATGGAAAAAGCTGAAAGGGAAGAAAGGGACAGAGGACCCATTGCTCATGCAGGCTCTTCACAGTGGTACTTGATGGGAGGAAGAGAGTGTAAGTGGGACAAAAGAGGATCAGACTGAATATAAGAAAAAATGGTTTTGAAGAAGAACTTTTTCCAACCTGAGTACAGTCAAGAAATGGTGAAGGTTGCACAGAGAGGCTGAGCAGCCTCCATACTTGGAAGTTTTCAAGGTGTTACTGAATAAACCCCTGAGCAACCTGGTCTGATCTCATCACTGATGGTGTGTTGAGCACGAAGTTGAACTAGAGGGCTCCCACAAGCCCTTGCAACCTGAATTAAAATTTTATCTTATGATTATATGGTACTGGTTACCCAACAGCTGTAAAAAAGAGAAGGCTTTAGTAAAGTAATAGGAAAAAGGAAAAAATATTGTCAGATGGGAAAAGAGGTAAGAAAACCCATACTGCAACAGCTTTCTCCACTTGTTCTCTATTGCAACTGTAGAAGGAGGCAAAATTAGGAACAGGAAAGACGGCTGTCTACAAAGTCTTCACACCAGCCCTGGAATGAGTGATAGGGCTGGAGTGGGGAATCTGCCAAGGTAATTTAGATAATTATGGCCAAGAAAAACCATATATGTTAAGGGTAATCTAGAACAATTTGTTCCTTATGCTGTGTTTTGCTTTTGTGACACTTATAACAGAATTGTATTTCTCATCTTATCTTGACAGAAGTCAGTACACATACTCAATTTTATTTAAATCTTGTCACACCATAAACCAGAGTCACGTCACATATGGAAGATAACAGCCTTCCCTGGAAAGATGGACATAATTGGGGTGCACTGAAAAGAAATGTTTGTGCTATCTATATTCAGGGCTCCTCCTGAGTTTTCATGTTGCTTCCACACTAGGTTGCAGGTGTCTTTTGTGCTGTTAACATTGGTTTATGCAGAGAGAGACAACTTCTTTGGTATGTCTGGAACTTCTTTGATGAGAAACCTCAAAGTGGAAAATGGCTTCACACTTCAGGAGGGAGGGATGGAAAGCAAACCTGTCACTCTAGCATAAGACATACTTGAAAAGTCTTCTTCCTTTTTTATTCTGTTCATTGCACTCCAAAGAAGAAAGACTGAGTTCCATTCCTAAGACTTAATTTTTTTTGTCTACATATTCAAAACAGAAATAAAACTATTAACTCTTCAGAAGCTCACAGCTAGATGGTATTGATAGTGACACTGGAGGAAATGGGGAAGCAACTATTAGCTTCACTTTAAAGTGAAATAGGAAAAAAAATATATAAAATGTCAAGGATATTAGTAAATATCTGTGAAGATATGTGTAAATATTAAAATAATTTCTGATTTCAGGAAAAAAGGTGGAGTTGAATGTGCAACCATGGACAATAACACTTTTATCTTATACAACTTTGTTTCTCTTTTAGTGGCAAAGCATTACTATAACACTGGTTGAGAAAGTGCAGATGGTTGCTGTAATCCTAGGATCTCTGTTCTTAGTAGCAAGTGTGACTTGGCTTCTATGGTCAGCCTTCAGCCCTTATGCAGTATGGCAAAGAAAGGACATCCTTTTTCAAATCTGCTATGGAATGTATGGTTTTATGGATCTAGTATGCATAGGTAAGCTCAAAATCTTTAAACAGCACAGACTGTGGTTTAAGACTGTGACTATTTCTATTTTTCTAATTGGTCACTCTAATTTATCACTCCAGTTCTTTGCAGATTTATTCTCAGCTGATACCTTTTGCAAGTGCTGCTTTTTACAGTGTTCCAAGTACTGCAGAGAGAAAAGAATCAAAGAAACTTTGCTCTCAGATTCATCAGTGTCTTCCCAAAATGTTAGTGGTGAGAACAGGATCGGTTTAAATTTCTTCATAAAACAGACGACTAGCAAAGTTCAGGAAGTTAAACAGATGAAAATATGAAAGACATTACTAAAATAATTAGTAAAATTACACACTGTCATCTTCTGATGCCAGTTTGAATTAGATTGTATCATCATGAAGTGCAGAAGAAGCCCTTGAAGGTGTCATCACACTGCACACCCAGAATTCAGTTGCACACATTTATATAGGTCACTGTGCTAGAAATGGAGGAGAACAGAGAAGTCAGGCATAAGTTCTTTGCACATCATAAACAGTTATGAAACACTTACACAGTGCTAACTATAGTAACTTGCTTTACTATTAAAAAGTCCCAAGTCATTGAGCTGAAATCTTGTAAGAGAAAATACATTTTACTGCAACACTGTATTGACTACTTCTAAAATTTCTGAAAGTACACTGGACTTGGGGATATTTAAATAGAAATACCTTTAGTAGTACCTGCTAAAAGAACCTTGATTTGATTGTTAGAATAGTTATGGTTATTTGCAGAGAAAATTTACATTAAATATTACATAATTATATAATTTAGAGAATTAAATTTTCATAATTAGTAATATTAATTTACATTAAACCACATTAATGGAATTTCATTTGCAAGAAAATACAGAAGTGAAATGCCATCTGATGTTTGCATTGATATTTTTGAGAGATAAATGTTATCTGAATCGTATATATAGGAATTAGAAGGACAGTGCTGAATTGTGCTCCATAAGGAACAAAGAGTGATTCCTAATATCAAGGGTTTGGCTTCAACTGTAAAGCCACATCGTCTTTTATTGAAACCATCCCATTGCTGTACAAGTATTTATATTTCGGCTACATCAGCAGTTCTGTTCATTTTGTAATTTTTGTTGGAGAAGCTGCTCTGGAATGTTTTGTAACACAGGCTTTCTTCTGTGAACCAAATCTCAGACAGAAAAGCGAGCAGAATCTCATACTTTGGAGAAGTGCTTATCTTTCAAATGAATAAAAGAGCTCAGCTACATGTCCTCTTAGATGCTGATTTCTGAATATCAACTCTTCCAGCTTAACACTCAATATTGAGGGCTTTGCTTTTGTTAAAAAATACACTAAACGAAGATAATATGTGCTTCAGGCATTCTAAAAATTTCATTTATATGGAATTCTGGCTTGTTTGGTTTTTTTGTCCCAGTAAAAAAATTACTTCAGTAAGCATCAGCTAGTTGAAATAACCAGTTACTTCAAATCATTTTCATTTTTCCCATTTGTTTTGCTGTTAAAAAAAAATGGGAAACTTAACAGTTCATTTAGCCAGATTAAACTCCAAGTCAGTCAAGAATGTCTATGGGTGATCAGAAATATTACTGTATTTATCCATAGAAGTAAACATTTGGAAGGTGACCTTCCATAAATTGGTACATGCAGTTCTGTAGCTGCCTTTCAAGCCAGCCAGGTTCAAGCCACCACTGAAGTGGAAGCTACTGAACTATCATGTACCTCACATGGAGCTGGCTCAGCTACACCCTGCAGGAGCAAAGCAAACACACAGCTGTCTTCCCCCACAAGGCAGACTGACTTTCCTGTCATTTAATAAATGCATATTTTATAGTCCTATCAAAAATAATACATGGAAAGTTAAATGTAAAACTGACTACAATTAAACATATTTGGACACTGTTTTGTAGTTATAAAGTTCACTGCAGATATGACTTAACAGTTTACTAGACTGTATCTGGAAATTCAGAGAGCTGTATAAAGGAGGTTTGGCGATTGAGGAATTTTGATAATCCAGATTCCTTCAGTCCCACTTATTCTGCATATAATTTCAAGTAATTTGCATTCTGTTAGCTTGTAAGATCAGAACTTCTTGTAACTCTTAAAAATAGTCATTAATATAGTCAACCTTATTCAATTTAATCTTTTTCTTTCATGATAAAGTGAGGGGGTTTAGATTGATAGTTTTAATTTCAAACTTTCAAATAAAATTCTCTAATAGATGTATGTAATTATTACTTACAAATGATTTCAAAAACCCCAAACACTTTCCATTATGCTGGTGACTTGCCAAGGCATTAACTTATGATTTTATCATTATTATGTATAATCTCTTATATCATAAAGCTTGTAATGCTTACAACCAGCTACAGTTCTCACTTAGTATCTCCTCTCCTTCCATTTGTGTTTAGTCATCCGTGGCATTCTCTTAGTTTTCAACAGGATTTACAGTGAGCGAATACCTCTACTCCCACTGTAATTTCTCTTTATTTCAATGAAAAATCTATGCAGACATACAGATTTTCCTGTGCACCACATATTTCAAGATAATGCTTGAGATACTGGTGGTATGATCAAGATTTATTCCATCTGCCTTCATTTATGCCTCCCTACACCTTTGCAGAAACAATACAAATATTCCTGATCATTTGTGAAGTGTGATTATCTTCAGACAAAAAGTGTGAAGCACTTTTTGAAATGTTTTGCTATAATTTTAAAAGCAGTTTGCCTAAAGGTACTGATGTATTTTTATGCCATCTTTGAAAACAGGCACGTAACAATTCGTTTACCCAGTGATTGAGTTATATATCATACATAGCACACCAGTCACTTTCTTATTAAGTAATTTACATGTAACTTGTATTTTACTTCTTTGTTTTGTTTTATATTTCAACAAAAGAAAAATCCCAAAGATTATAGATCACCAGTATAATATGTTCAGTTCATTCCAGCATGCATGCTTTATTGGTGTCCACTGTTCTCTTTCTTCTAGTCTGAATTTTTCCAGAATTCTTCCTGACAAACAGGATTGCTTTTACTTATCAGTGTTGGTTTTAACCCTACAAGTCATTACCTTGTACTTTTTTGCATCAAAGCTGAGTGTAAAGCTGTTCTCTTTGAAATTTGCTATTGGTAGAAGTTTTCCTAAAGCAAACCTTGAACACTGATCAAGTAGAACTACAGCCTATGAAAGCCAGAGCTATTCCAGTGATAGTGCTAGGATCAGACCATCCATGTAGGGATTACCAAAGGGAGTGAGTTCATGAAAGGAATGAATAATATAAATCCCTTATCTACCCACTGAAGTACAGTATATCAAGCCTTTGCCATTCTACTTTCTAGACCTAGCAATTATTTTGCATAACAGAAAATTCATAGAATTTTATCTATTTTTTCACTGGAAAATAGTTGTAACTACTGGTCATAAATGGTTCTAACATGAACAAAACTTCTCACAAATAATAGCAGCTGACTTGCAATCCCAGAACAATAGTGCTGCTCCTTTTCCAACAGTGAAAAGCAGTTGTAACATTGCACTAGAAACATGATTGGTGCCAGTAGTACTGTGGCAAGGGAGTAGACGATGGGAGCCAGTGTGAGGTGTGAATTGCCCTCTGAAAGCCTCTTTCTTCCCTGCTAAGGAACTTGATGCCTTGCAATATTCCTGCAACTTCTTGGTTCTAAAAATGAACAGGCTGAAGTTACTTACAGTGAACACATCTAGCTGCATTTTATATGTCTTTACTCAGAAAGCCTTTTTTTACTCCCACACTAGATCTGATTCTAAATAGTTTATAAAGAATTATATTACTATTTATAGCTTGAACATGTATCACTTTAATGCTGTGAGCAATTGATTTCCTTTTTGTTTTTTACATCTGTGGGCCCTAGAATAGTTTTAAGACATGGCACTTTTTCCAGAAGTAAAAATAATCTTTTATTCCTGGATAAAATCTTGTGATGATTCTGGGAGGTCAATTCCTAAATTATTATATATTAGTGTGATAAATAAGATGAAGTTGTAACCTAATACCACCACATCTGAATGATATAAGACAAGTTGACTGCTTGTAAAGACATTCAGTAGTAAAAATTCAAGTATCTTGTGAGTCAGGATAAGAAAACTTTTGAATACAGTGAAGGAATATAATAGTACTTGGCAAAAATATAAGAAAAAAATATAAAATTAAGATTCTCCATAATCCTGTTGGCTGGATCCCACAGCAATCCCTCCATCTTAGAGATAAAACCTAAAGGTAAAATCTTCTTAGAACCATAGGACATTTAGATGGGTCCATCATCCTAAAACTCTGTTCCTTGTAGATATTAACTGGACAGAACATCTGAACAGCTAACAGTAGTGAATTCTAAAACTTCTTGGGATCATCTGAGTCAAACAAATAATTTTTTTTCCCCCTACAAGAGTTCAGCTGTGTCCTTTGTGCTTTTGAAATCATGGTGTTTGGAACAAATCAATATTCTTCAGGGATTTATTCTTGTTTTTTCTCTCATATCTACATTCATTGCTGTGCAACCCTTAAGAGAAAGGAGATTTTTGCCATTTTCATACAGCTCCACTTCAGTGACTAACTACTTATCTTTTGAGCATCAGAACTCCTCTGGACCTTGAAAATCTCCAGCATTTCAACCTTACCCAGAGTTCCTCTTGTTTGTGGTCTTGGAGGTGTTGGTGCTAAGAACTTTGCCCCCCCGCTCCCCCCAGTTCTTTTGCCTTTTCTACACGGGTCTTTTTCAATCTGTAGCTCTATCAAGAAGAAAGCCAAAACTTTTTATGAGAGAAATTATGAAAGTGCTCCTTTTCTCCTTCAGCACTGCCAAATCTGACAACTTTATTCCAAAGCTTGCAATATTTGATCCTTTGTTTTGTAGCTCTTTTAAAGTATATATGACTGACAGCTTCCACTATAAAGAAAATTTCTTATCCTTGCCAATGTTTAAAAACTTTGAAAACATTATTTCAATAAATCCTGAAAGCCCCAAGACAGTAAAAAAGAGTTCCCTGAAAGAAGTCATCCTACAACTTCTTCTGTTGTAATTTTGGGAAGATATTTTGACTGTTTAAATGTACTTCATGTACCTCAATGATCCTTTCTCAAATACTTCCTTCTCTATTCTGAAATATGTTGTTCAGGTTCTAGTGGAGTGCAGATACGTATCTTTACTTTGGAGTAAATAGTTTCTTTTAATTTTGCTTCACCACAGCCTGGAGAGAAGTTGGACCAAATAATGCTGTGTTCCAGGGAGAGGTTGAGGAAGATTATTCTTATCTCCTTTATCACTTTATAGGAAATGCAACAGAACACAAAAAGGGTGGATCTTTGTCACAGCAGTAAAATCATGGCTAATTTGGTTTGTAGATTCTGTATATGATCAAACGCATTTATTCTTTTTAATACAATCAAGCCAGTCTTGAAGGTACATTTATGTAGTGACTATTATTATTGATTATTATCATGATGCTAAATTTTAAAGACAGGTTTCTTTATCTGTATTGAGAAGATGAAGATAGAAATCTTGCAATCAAGAAAACCTGCCGCTAAAATGCTTTGCTGTTACAAAATAAATTTAGAATGTTTACTATTGAATTAAGTTTATTTTGTGTTTGCTGTATTGGATGCTTCAATGAATTGTAGGCAACTTGAAAGCCTTACATAGATGCTGCATTCACTATCATGTCCTTCTGAAAGAAATCTTTGTGTTTCTCCATCTTTCAGTGTACTGATCTTAAAAAACGTGTTAGAGTAGGCGTTGCTATCTGCAAATCATTGCACTTGAATCTCAGGTTTGCTGTTCATTGTAAATATTTTTATCATCCTTTCTCCTTGTGTCATCTTTCTGTGAGCATCTCCTTTCTGGTATCAGTTAATCATGCTAAAGGACCTCAGACACTTAAATCACAATTTTGTTGTGTAGAAACAGATGATATACAATCTCTTCAGCTAAAGGACACCCCAGATCACATTATAGATGTGGCCATGTATAGGAGAATATTAGCCAAGAAGTACACTGGGCAAAAGATTTATAAATGTTTTTGGCTAGGCAGATTGCTCTCCTCCCAAAGCAGGGAGCCAGAGAAAAGAGGTGGTGTTGCTCAGAACCAAGTAAGTGTCCTCAACCAGGCTCGCTGAGGAAAAAACTAGTAAGAAGGCAGAAGCCCCATGTGTCTCCCCAAAAAATCCATATTTGAAATACTCACACACAAAGAGCGTAAGCATAAACATGTATGTACATACAACAAGTTAGGAGCTTCATTTCTTTAAATAAGTTTCTTGAATGCAGACAATAGGCATAAATATTAGCTACATGGAAATTCATAAGCAGATTGGTCTGTTGAGGACTCCAGAAATTTTGTATCTTCCTTGAAGGACCTTTTAAAAGATTTCCTGGCTCTCAACAAAAAGATGATTTGCAACTTTTTCCTATTGAATACTGAAGAGAAAGAAGAAAGTCTATCATCCTTACCATGTTCATTTTAGCTAATAATAACATTTAATTTCTTCTTGTTCTAAAGAAGCAAGGCAGGAAAGTCATTATACTTACAGCTGTTTCAGGTTTTCATAAATCTTCTGTGCTCCTAAGTTGAACTAGGAATCTGAAAGCAGTTAAATTTGTCTGTATCTATTGAATTCTACAAAACACTCTTAAACAAATTTAGGTCTATCCTGTCTACTACAGAAGGTCTAACCTACTTAAAGGTCTACTTAAACCAGTACAAATCTCAGTAAATAAATAGTAATTACCATGAACAAGGGCAGCACTAGCATAAACAGTCAATATCCAAATCTGCCAGTTTTGCATTGGTTTACTTAAATCTAAATAATTCATTTAGTTAGGCATGCACAGATTATTCTAGTATTGGTTATGCTGAGTTTTCATTCAGAACAACTTTATTTCCTCTGCACGTTCCTGCCTCCCAAACACATGAATAAGCAGTTACATTGCATATGTACAATGAGTAATTTAATTGCATCTGGAAATTGCCAGAGCCATTACAATGTGTTAAATCTCTATTTACTCTCAAAATATTTTGTATAAACGATTTTTTTTTTCTCTTACTTTCAGGACTGATAGTACACGAAGGTGCATCTGTTTATCGAGTGTTTAAGCGCTGGAGGGCTGTGAATCTGCACTGGGATGTGTTAAATTATGATAAAGCCATGGACATAGAAGAGAGCAATCGAGGAGAATCCTCAGCAGGGAGGACATTGTGGCTGCCACTGACTGCATTTAGAAACAGAAGTTTAGTTCATCCAACACAGTTAACCTCACCGAGATTTCAGTGTGGCTATGTGTTGTTACACCTGTTCAACCGCATGAGACCTCAGGAAGATTCATCAGAGGATAACTGCTCTGGGGAAGTAGTGATGAGAGTGACCTCAGTGTAAAGATTGTGCTCACTGTGCTACACAGATAAGGGTAATGTGCCCTGGTGTTACAGGACTTCGGAATGTAGTTATGATGAATGGTGAAACCATTAACACTTGAAAATATATATACACTTTTTTTTTAAATTTAATGTTTTTTATATGATCAGATAAAACACAAATACATTTTTCTGAGGGAAAAAAAGTCTCTTGCTTTTTATATAGTCTGATTTATTGAATCTTTTCTCAATTTGTACCTGAGGTGTATGTAACATAGCTTAACTCTTAGGTCTTTGAATGATGAGGGAACTCATTTTTAAGTAAAAATATATATTTAAATGTATTTTCTTAAACTCTGGCTTTAATCCACTACTGTTATTTTTTTCCACTTTCATGAGGATTAAACTGGACAACATTCTTCCAAAAAGAGTAAGAATGTTGACACAAGTCAAATATTCTTCCTTTTCTGTCTTTATTTTGCTGTTGTTTGTAGCTCAGTTCAGGTGTGTGAAAGCAAGTAAGGGATATATTGTCCTTTGCCTTTAAGCAGGAAGTCCAGTGGGTGTTCTACAAAACCTAAAGGAAGATGGGAAGTCTTTTCTTTTAGCTCTCCCAGATGTCCGTGCAAGATACCAGACACAAGTATGACACAGACAAGGGAAGAGTCTTGCACTGCCTCTCAAGTCTCTAAGATCTGCAGAGTGCCTGTGCTGTGCCTGTGCACAGAAGTGACGTTACCTTCTGAGCAGTGCTGCTGGAATTAGCAACCTGTGAATTTTTAGTACAATTCTAATTATAGATCACTGACGTCCCTTTTTTTGTTAAAAAAGAAAGAAGAAGAAAAAAAGAAGAAATGTGCATTACCACTCCTGGAATAATAATAAGTCCTGATAGAAACTAAATAATGCAGAACCTTAGTTTTTCCAAGGAACAAATCATCATATTAAAAATCATCATAATAAAAATCATACTAAAATTTTAATATGAAAATATTAAAAAGCCAATATCATGATAGATAATGCTGTGAGGTTTGCTTCTCTTGTTTCTGTTTCATGGCAAAAATTCTAATAGAATTTAATCAAATGGAAATGGAAATAATTTTCAAGTTAAAAATTAGCCTGTTAAAGATTGAGGTAGAAAAGTAAAGCTGAAATGACTCTGAGAGCACTAGCTTACTCAAACAGTTTTGTAGAATCATAGAATATACTGAATTGGAAGGGACCCATCAGGATCATCGAGTCCAACTCCCGGCCCTGCACAGAACACCCCAAGAGTCACACCATGTGCCTGAGAGCATTGTCCAAACTCTTCTTGCACTCTGTCAGGCTTGGTGCTGTGACCACTGCCCTGGGGAGCCTGTTGCAGTGCTCAATTCACCTCTGATGAAAAATCTTTTCCTGATATGCAGTCTAAACCTCCCCTGACTCAGCTTCAGGCCATTTCCTCGAGTCCTGTCTCTGGTCATGACAGTGAAGAGGTCGGTACCTGCCTGTCATGGTTTAACCCCAGCCAGCAGCCAAGCCCCAGACAGCCACTTGCTCAGTCCCCCACCAGTGGGACATGGGAAAGAATCAGAAGGGTAAAAGCCAGAAAACTCATGGGTTGAGATAAAGGCAGTTTATGAGGGAAAGCAAAAGCCACACATACAAACCAATTAAAACAGGGAATTCAATCACCACTTCCCGTGGGCAGACAGGTGTTCTGCCACCTCCAGGAGAGCTGGGTCTCATCACACATGGTAATCAATTGGAAAGACAAATGCCATCACTCCAAACATCCGTTCCTTTCATCCTTCTCCCCACTTTATATACTGTGCATGAGGCCACATGGTCTGGAACATCCCTTTGCTCAGACTGGGTCACCTGTCCTGGCTGTGTCTCCTCCCAAACTCCCGAGCACTCTCAGCTTCCTCACCAGCAGGAAATGGAATACGGGAAAGGCCTTGGCTCTGTGTAAGCCCTGCTCAGCAACAACAAAAACATCTCTGTATTATCAACCCTGTGTTCGGCACAAATCCAAAAGACAGCCCGTATCAGCCACTGTGAAGACAATTAATTCTACTCCATCCAAACTCAGCACATTCCAGCCCTAGAATGCTTATTCCATACCATTTACATAATGTCAGGTGCCCCACTATTCAATACAATCGCAGTAACCACCACCTTAACCAGCACACTGCCCCTCTGCTTCCCCTCATGAGGATGTTGGAGGCAACAGTGAGGTCTCCCCTCAGTCTCTTCTCCAGGCTGAACAGACCAAATGAGCTCAGTTGCTCCTCATACGCCTTCCCCTCCAGGCTCTTCACCATCCTCGTTGCCCTCCTTTGGACACTCTCTAATAGTTTAATGTCTTTCTTATATTGTGGAATCAAAAACTGCCCCCAGCACTTGAGGTGAGGCCGCCCCAGTGCAGAGCAGAGTGGGACAATCCCCTCCCTTGCCCAGCTGGTGATGCTGTGCCTGATGCCCCACAGGACAGGGCTGGCCCTCCTGGCTGCCAGGGCACTGCTGGCTCATGTTCAACTTGCCATTGATCAGGACCACCAGGTGCCTTTCCACAGCACTGCTCTTCAGCATCTCATTGCCCTTTCCATACACATATCCTGGCTTGCCCAACTAAAGTGCAGAATCCAGCACCTGACCTTGTTGAATGTCATATGGTTGATGATTGCCCACCTCCCTAAGTTGTCAAGGTCTCTCTGCAGGGTCTCTCTGCCCTTGAGAGGGCCAACAGCTCCTCCCAATTTAGTGTCATCAGGAAATATATTCAGTGTTCCTTTGAGTCCTGTGCCCAAGTCATGAATGAAGGTGTTGAAGAGAACTGGGTCAAGGATGGAGTGTTGGGTTGATGTTGTGTGGCTGTCATATCCCCACCCAGCTTCTCTCTCACCCTCCTTAACAGAAGAGAGGGGGAAAATAGGATGAAAAACCTTGTGGGTCAAGACAAAGACAGATACTGGCTCAAGCAAAAGAAGAGACAGCACAGGGAAAATTATTTTAATTTATTCCCAATTAAAATCAAAACATAAACCACCTTCCTTCCACCCACCCCTTCTTTTTGCAGGTTCAGCTTCAACCTTTCACTCCCAACTCTTCTACCTTCTGCCCACAGGGCAGTGCAGGGAGATGAGGAATGGGGGTCAGCTCCTGTCTGCTGCTCCTTTCTCCTCCTCACACTTCTCTGCTCCAGCCTTGGGCCTCTCCATGAGTCTCTCAGTATAAACCTGCTCCATCATGGGCTCTCCATGGCTACAGTTCCTTCAGGACATGTCTGCTAGGGGCTGCAGTGTGGGTGTCTGCTCCACCATGGTCTCTCCAGGGTCTACAGGGAAATACCTGCTCCACCAGGACCTCTCCAGGGTCACAGGGCAATCTCTGCTTGGGACTGACTCTGTTTGGCATGGGGTAGTCCCAGCCTCTCCTCACAGAGGTCACCTCTGCAGCTCCCATCCTCACCTGCCCCCCGGCACCTGTACCCAGTACACAGACAAACATTTTTCTGTTTCAAAATATGTTTATCCAGTGGCTGAAAAATTTTATTTTGTGCAGGAGATGGAGTGCTGGGGCTGGAAAATTCCCTCTCATGAATCAACAGGATGGTGCTGCAGTCAGAGCATGCCTTCCTTTTATAAGAGGCTTACGTGCCATGACCAGACACAGGAGGCCTCTGTAACTACACTTGGAAGGGAGATAGAAATAATTTAAGCGTTGGTGCTTAAAAGCTCCTTCTATATTTATAAACATTTATCCAATGAGCTCTACACAGGGCCCAGCATTCTGTGCTACAGTCTCACAAGCTCAAAGTTACACTTACTAAATCTACAGATGCCTTACTGCTCTTTAACCAATTCATGTGAAAAGCAGAACATAAGCCATGAACAATGAAATGCCACCTCAGAAAAGCCAGTTTATCTCCTGCATGGCAAGTTACCAGCATACCACAGACAATTTCCTTGAGAAACTACGAGAATTCACTTCTAGGTTATCTTTAAACAACTTCCCAAAGGAAGAATTTGGGGAGAAATAAAAGATGAAACTGACTTAGGATCACTGGGAAATACTTGTTCTTAATTACTACTTGAATGAAGGCTGCTTTCCCAGAAGGACCACAGCTCCACTTGACCAAAGTGAGATCACAGTTAGTATCTCAAAAACCAGTATAATAAAGTATGCTCTGATCAATATACTCATATTTTACTTTTAGGTACTTGTGTTCTCTGAGATTTAAAGAATATTTAAATGGTCTTTTACAGGATCCTAAAAATGAAATTAAGTACTATATGAAAACATTTTATTGTAAAGATATCTTTTTTATTCTCATCCAAATAAGTAAGGAGCTGGGGAGAAAAATACTCACCAGCAAAAAACCAATAGATTTAATTAAAGAGGGGACAATATTTCTGTGTACAAATATTTGAAAGACACCTGGGTCTAGAAGACTTTAACAACTTCTCAGTGAAAAAAATGGTCCAACTAAGAGAAATGAAAATTGCTAGTAAGAGAAATGTTTATGGCAAATATCACAAAAGCCTTTTTAATGGTAGGATAACTCAATATTAATTTCTATGGCACAATAATTTTTCATATGACTGCATTTATGTACTTCCATATGTAGAAAACAAGATCAGGAAATCATAAACAGAAACAGGATTAGTATAGGCAGGATGCAGTTGTTAAAAAATAGTGAAATTTTGTTGTCCTGCAAAATATTTTCAGTAGTAAGAGTGCCTAGTGCAGGATATGAACATTTTTTCATTGACCTTGTATTTGGATTTGTGCAGGACTGGCAGTGCTGTAATCACCTCCATGCCAGAAGATGAATTAAAATGAGAACAGGTGCATAGAGAGGATATTAGGATGAGAAAGGAGCAGGGACTCTATTCCAGTCACTACAGAGAGGGGAGGAGGGGCGTGCACAGAATTAGAAGAGCATGGCTTGTTCTGCTTAACAGAAGTCGAGAGGGAATGGTATTGTTCTCCATTAATACATTGCAGAATAAAATTTATTTTAGGCAAAGGACGAGCCTAAGATGGCAGAAGAACTCAAGGAGACAAATAGATCAGAAATAAATTTAGCTAGAAGTTCAAGGTAGTTTTAAAATATTCATGGAATGAATCACAGACAACAATTCAAGTTGGAAGGACCCACGGGAGGACATCTAATCCAAGCTGCAGAGTCAGCTCTGAGGTCAGACCAGGTTACTTAGGGCTTTAAGCCACCAGGTCTTAAAAATCTCCAAGGATGGAAATTGCACAACCTCTACGGACAACCTGCTCCAGCTCTTCACTGTTCCCAGAGACGTATTTACTTCTATCCCACCTTTTCTCCTGTTACAGCTTACACCCACTCTCTCTCATTCTCCCATAAAGCCCCACTGGGAAGTGGGTGGCTCTGCCTTCTTTATAACCCCTCGCTGGGCCCTGGCAGGCTGCCTTGGGCCTCCTCTGAAGCCATCCCTTCTCAAGGCTGAACAAGACCTGATTCCTCAGCCTCCCACACAGGGCAAGTGCGTCCGCTGAATTTGTTCAGTTTCTTCATGTCTTTCCTGTACTGGGTTGCCCAGGGCTCTGCAAAGCACTAAAAGATGAAAGAACTTGGTGGTGAAGACAAAGAAGGCATTGGTCTTCTCGGTGTCCACTGCCACAAAATCACTCTCCCCACTGAGCAGTGAGCACACAATTCCTTGTTTGGCCTTCCACTGCTCACACAGAGGATGATCTTTGTCTTGCCCTTGACATCCCTACCAGTTCCCACTGGGCTTGGCTTTCCTAACCCCACCCTTGAAAGCCTGGGCAATATTTCTAAAGCCCTCCTCTGTAGCCTGGCCCTGTTTCTGCCTCCTTTATGTGGCCATTTTCTAGAGGAGTTCTGTCATGAGTTCTTGGCTTAGCCAAGCGAGGCTGCTGATACACCCACTTGTTTTCCCAGGTATCAGGATGAGCTGTTCTCATGTGGTTCATATAGTCATGGCAGCTCCCCTCATCTCTTTCACCCTTCAAAGCTGCTCCTCTGTGATCTCAGCTGCCTATGCTACACAAGATGCCAGCTGCTCACCTGGCGCCCCACGTTTGGGCTCTGCAATGCTCCTCCCTTCCTCCCCTCAGGATCTTCATCTCCTCTCTTTAACACCATAGCTAAGGCTCCCACGGGTCACCACCTCCCCTGCTGGTGTCTCCTTGAAAGGGACAGCAGATTCATGAGCGATCCCATGGGGTGGTCCAACCAAGAAGTTGTCCCTAGCACAATCCAGAAACATACTCCTGCATGTGTCCTGACATGCTGCCCCTCCAGCAGTGACAGGGAGGTTCATGGCCCCAAGGAATGCCAGGCTCTGCCCTCCCCAGACTCCCCTGAAGGTTTTAAGTAGGTGCCCTCCCTCAGTCTGACCCCGTGGTAACACGGTAACATGGCCCCCCGTGCTGCTGTCCTTCTTTCTCTTCGCTCGGTTCTGCTCATGTGCTCTCACCAGTCCCTCAGCTGTCCCACAGGAGAACTCCAAACATACCACCTGCTCCTTTAAGCCTTGGGCATCCCTCCTCCTCTTCCTCCCTGCCTGACTTTCCTGCTTGTCTTTCCTGAGTGTGCCACAGTGAATTACTGGAAGAGCCTCCCAAGAAAAGCAGTGACAAAAAATCCAGCCTGAATCAGAGGGGTTTTGATGACTTTATGGAAGTAATTGGCATGTCATTACTAGTGGTGGCAGAAGTCTGCAATTAATACCCTTCTGTCCTGGTTCCAACCAGGATGGGGCTAATTTTTGCATACTGGGAGAGGCATGGCCAGGACCTGGAGGTTACTCCGTACCACCTCAGCTTCCTCTCTCTTCCAGGGAGGAGTGATTCCTCCTGGTCAAGTAAGTGTGGTGGAGGGAGATGTCCGGAATTGTCTATTGTCACAAGGGGGCTACATGTGGATAATTTCTTTTCTTGTATCCTCTGGCTTTAGTATTGTAGCTGTTAATGTTTGTTTCTTATCTCATTGCTGTTTCCAGCAAGTTATTGTGATCTCGGCCCATGATCTTTACCTATTTTTCCTCCAATATTCCTCTCCAGAGCAGTGCATGGTTTGGAGAGTCCCAGTGGAGGCAGTGAGCTGGGGAGAACCATTCCTAATCCACGACACCTTTCCTCTCCGTGCTCATTTCTATGGACATAAAATGCACACATCTCCTCTTCTGAAGAATTTCATGTCTCCTCCAAACAACTAAACTCTTTCTCTAATTAATCTAGTTAAGTGAGAAGCATGCATTTAAAGGACACCAGAAAAATCACCATTTACTCAACCCCAGGACCAGATTGCAATATGAAGTGAGGTCTTGCCTGAAGTTCCAGACAGAGGAAAAACACTGGAAATCAGACCTCATGTCAAACTTGCATTTCAGTCACCATCCTGTTCGGGTATTAAAACCACAAGCAAGACAGAATCAAGGTGTTGCACAAGCTAAAGGTTTGCACCACCACCTCTGGGAAGTCACATTTTTTCAGTTTTCCTTTCATTAATCACCACTGACAGTAAAACTGCAGAACCACAGGCAGAATAAGGGCAACTTTTGAGTTTCTCTTTTGGGACACAGTTAAAATAGCAATAATTTTGCAGGGAACAGCCCTCACATTCATATGACAGAAAGCAAGAAGAATCAGATTCTGCTCATGCAAGAATAGCAATGTTGGCTCTTAAATTGAAGACCACTATCCCAAAACTGTAAATGGTGAAACACAACAAGGGTCACAATGAAAAGTTATTTCCACTCACTACTGTATATATAAGGTTTTAAAATATTTAAAGTAAAAAAAACCCCAAACAACTCAGCCCATAACAAATAGATTACTATTAGAGGCATATAGTTTAGGGAGTCAAACTGAGCACAAGTTCCTAGACTGCACAGACTCAATAATTGTTCTGAATATCAATAAGAAAACAAATAGAAACCAAAAAAATATGCTTCATAAAGAGTTTCCTGACCACAGAAAGCTAATATGAAGGGAGCTCTGTGAAGTAACTCCCTGGATTCTCATTTCTTTCCTTTGGAATTATATTAAAATTCAACTTATTGTTAAATCATGTAATATTTAAAGCAAAACTTTCCACTCCTCTTGCAGCTGGGCATCATCGGTATTAACCTGCTCTGGTGTGTAAATCAAATTCAGTGATTCAAAGAGCGCTGCAAAGAAACAGGTAGAACGTTTACTGAGCTCTGCCTGCCTGATGACACTACAGACAAAGCCACAGTGGTTTGACAGGAATTCTTTTACTCCATTCATAAGGTTCCATGGAACCCATCCTGAATGCAAAGCAAACTGCTTGTTGGCTCCTCAGGAATTAATTTGCAACTTGGACTCCACTGCAACAGAAACTTTGAGGAAAGGGTATATTTGATTTTGTTGTTGACTTTTCATATTAGTTGCTTCATAATATTTGGGGTTTTTTTAACTACAGAAGGTCTTAGTTTATTGTGTCTCTATTCTGTAAATGACATATCCGTGGAATGCTTACCAGCACTGAAATCTAACTCCAGTCTACGTGCAGCAGAGTACAGGACAATACAAGTGGGTGCTACCATAGTGCAAAGCATAGCTCTCCTTCTGAAAACTTTACTGGTGTGTTAAGATTTCTACTGGATTGAATTTGAAAAGAATTTATTATCTGTCAGATCTGCAAGTCTGTTAATTATCTCCTGAAGAATATGAATATTTTTTAATGATTTAAAAATAGGAACTGTTAGCAGGTTTTCTGAAAAGAAAGGAAGATGCTCTTTAAAGCATTTCATTTTTCTTGTTTGCCTTAAGTAAAAAAAGTCATTTTAATGAGCCTCACAACACTTTTAAAAAACCCTAGTGAATTATCAGTTCCTAGAAATACCTGTTGTATAAGAGGAGATAAATTAGTGTTCAGGACTGAATTGACTACCTTAAAGAGGACACCAAAAATAAATTTAAAAACCAGTACTAGTCGTATTTTATGTATTAAAATTAGAAAAGAGGTTTTGGTTCTTTCCACATTCAGAAATTTGTCAGGTGGATACTGACATTCCTCCTGGATTTAAGAAGAGATACTTATAATGCACTGTAGAGTGCAAACACAGTCTGTATTAAAGGTGATGCATACATTAAAACCAGTCACACGGCAAAAAAAATAAAAAGGAAAGACTAGGAAACAGGCCTATGAGAAGCAAAACACCTTTCAAAGATCACCTGCAGATAACAGGAAAAAAGCAACTATTAGCATAACTTCCTCCTGCTGTGGCCAGTCAGCTATCCTGCAGGCTTGTAGAAACCCATGGACATCCTCCTACTTAATGAATTCTCCCCTGACAGATCGAAGCTATCCTTTCCCCTGGAGCCTCCTCACGTACAAACTCTAGCTGAATTTGACCCCAACTTGTCACTATTTGCTCCCTTACTTTAGAAGCAGTGGGCTTGAGGGGCTGTCCTCTGACCTACAGAAGACATCTCAGCTGGCCAAAAATTCGTAAAAGCCTCATAAAATGACATTTTCACCAGGAAGCAGCTGACTGGAGCCAACACAGAACTTGTTTTAACACCAGACCAAGCAAACCATACTGAATCAGATCCATGCTGGCAAGTCCATCCAAATGACAGAATTTGACATCAGCCATGGGCAGAGACCAGAAATGGCACCAAGGTCACCACAGGAGGAAGAGCTTAAGGTGAATGAAAGGGACTCAGACGATGATGGTATAGTGACCCAAAAAACTTTCTTCAGTGCCCACTGTTCCTTCCAAGCCTGAAACCTTGCTTTGTCTTACACATGAAGCTAGAAAAGGAACAGCCAAACTTCTGAAAGCAAAATTTATGTTTAATAATTTACTCAAAGGTCCTATTTTTTAGGCCTGATCAGCACTAGCTCTTGAGGAAAGAGTACTTCTCCCCTGGTATGACCTGCCACCAAAAGGCAAGAGTAACTCAGGTTTTTGTTAATAGATCCCTTGGGGCAGACTTGTGTGACACGGCACTGAGTGGTCAGTGTTTATAAATGTACATGTTTATAAATGTACATTTATAAATATACATATGTATATGTTTATTTTAGAACAATTTGGTTGCAATGGAAAGCAGGTATGCAGCCCTTTTGGTTGTTATTATCTATGGTAATATAGCATATAAAAACATAAAAATAACACTTAAGAAAATATGTAAGGAAAAGACAGAAAGAAAAAAAAAAAGGATAAGAGTAGAAAGATATCAACTCCTGTGGATCCAGTCAGAAGACTTGATTATTGCAATTTCAGTGTTCATCAGTCAAAGTGATGGTCACAGTTTTGACCCATCAGAGATGGGGGAAGCCCACAAACATAGGGTTTAATGGGTTATTAATATTCCAGTCTTTCACATCCCCTCCCTTATTTTCAACTTTTGTCCTGCCAGTTTTGAAAACATTTCAAATTAATTGGTTTAATTTGAGTTAATTAATTTCCCCCATTTGAAAAAAATGAGGGGAAAAAATGCAACCCAGAGCAGGGAACCTTGTTTTCTTAAGGGAGCATATCAGTCACCACATGCGCCTCACCCAGATTAGGCCAGGACTCTAAACGTTGAACGGGAGCAGCTAGGTCTGTAAGGAGTGGAAAGCTGACCTCCATGGGAGGAGATGAACTGAATGTGGGTGATGCTCTCACTTTGCCATGCCCCTGCAGCGAGGCCTCACCTGCAGCAGCACTCACTGCCTCTCAGCTGCCTGGGAACTGACCCAGACTGTGGAAGGCTCGGAAGCCTCAGCAGCCACTGTCATTCCTGAGGCTGGCTCTGTCTCTGCTCTCTGCTGCAGGCAGGGGCCTCTGGTAAGTCCATGAGGCCTCAGCCCCTCTTTACCTTTCTGCTCCATTTCAGAAATCCCTGTCAGCAGAGCTGCTGCTGAGGAAGGTGTCTCTTCCTTCCCCCAGTGGCAGCTGAGCTGGAGAGCTGTGGTCAGGGCTTGACAAACAGGCAGTCATCCTCCCTCCTGCCCAGCCCTACCCAGCCCTGCCACCACACAGGAACCTGAGTAAGACAGATAGCTTTTACCATTGGGCACAAACAAACAAACTCCTCTGTGTAGGTGCAGAGACACACTTGGATTTGTTTTTTCTAATGCATCTGGTCAAAACAAATAGTAGCTTGAGTGTGGTGCAGGGACAGACATTCAGTGTCAGCTGCATTTCTCCTATCTGGAAGCATCCCTGAATAAAACTCTTTCATGTCTCTTATAAAGAAAGCAATTAAATCCAGAAAAGGCACAAATAATTTTAGTGTAATATGTTTTGTGCAATATGTCCCTGATGGACAAGGACATCTATCATGCAGGCACAGACTGACTCCATCTGGGTTGTGCTACTTGTTAAACTTTGCTATCTCTTGTCTCAGGCAGATTCAGCTTGTATTCATGAACTTCAGAATGAGTTTTTACACTTTGAAATGGAAGGTCTTCTGTACATGGGCTGATGTTAGCAATACATTTCAAACTACATTCAGTGCACACTGGGGTGGGACATTTGTTCCCACTAAACACATCTGGGCTATCACTCACTCCCAGACATTAAGGCAATTTATCCACATCCCACTTTGCCACTGATGACAACTTGGCACTTGTCCATGAAATGAGTTACTGACAGGCCTGTTCAATATTTATCCTCAGATCAAGTGTTTATCACCTTTGTAGGATATTAATTTGGGTGTTACATATTTAATAAATGCCCCATTTACTCCAGTGGAGAAAAGTGTGCTTCATTTTGTTTATCAATTAAAACACTGTTTAAAAAATGCAAACATGGTCTCTGTAAGTAACAGCCCCTAATGACCTATCCACCATTTCCAGTAATTCATAAGGATAAATTAATTTTCCTGTCCTCTTCCCAAATTCTCATGGTTTCTGTGGAGGTTTCTTACCTATCACTCAAGCGAACTCCCAGACACCTCATGGCTCACATACTGAAAGGTGAATTCTTCACATGCCAGGACAGCCCTAAACTCACCATTTGGGTACAACCAGCATTCAGCTCTGCTCTGTCACCCTGTCAGTGGAAGTTGTAGGGGTCAATCTCTTCCCAAGCACCCCCTAGATGTGCTAAGTGCTGTAGTTAGGGAGCTGTGTGTCAGCATTTGCCCGCTTCCCCAGCTGAAATGGACTCGGCTCATGCCACAGCAACCTCAAGAGCTGAGACACAACATGCTCTACAAAATCCATCAGAGGCCAGCAGCTGTCCCCTCACACTGAAAACACAACCACACTGCACAATTCAGCTGAACAAGCTTCATTCTTTTGCTACATCTCCCTGTTGTGCATTTACCATCTCATCAGCACACTTTGTTCATCTTGCCCCAGGCATGGACAAATGTAGTGGTCCCACCAGAAGGGAAAAGGAAAGTTACTTGTAACCAGATTTCTGGGAAAAAGAAGTTGTACCCTCCCTTGCCCAGGCCCATTGTTGTGCTGCCCTTCAGCAGCAGCACTGCATCCTTTCACTGCTGCACTCTGTGAACCCAAAACCAGCCTGTGAGGATGATGCTCCTCCGAAGTGGGACTGCATGCAAAGCCCAGTCCTCAGGGTGCTGCTGGATCTGACTGGGGCACTGCCACCAGCCAGAGACAGGCATGCTCTGCAAGGAGGGACATACTGAGCTCCCGGGCAGTAGACAGACTGCTATCTTACCCCATCAGTGACTTCAAGCCTAAGGATGCCCAAATATTCTCTCACTCCCTCCATGCACAGGCCAGCAAGCTGACAGTGTGAATCAGCCAGTTGAAGAAATCACAGATAAGGGCCCAGGTCTCTTCAGCTGAGTTGGTAAGTGGCCAAGGTAGCACAGAAAAGACAGTTATTGGTGGAAAGGGACAGAGCCAAACAGGAACCCAGGCTTTCACCCTGGCTTTAGTGAGGACTTTTCACTCATTTTGCTCCTCTGTACTGGGATTCCTCTCACCCTTTAATGTACTTAGAGTTTAGATTCTTAGATCCTTTTCTTTACATATACAGCTTCCTCTCTCTCCTTATATAACATATCACAAGGAGCCTCTGCTCTTCAGCAGGGCCTTTTAAAGCCTACCTAAAAGTAATATAATGTCATGTAATATAGCGGCATCCTCACTCGAAACCTTCGGGATAATATTAAACTTGTACTAAATACAAAGCCAGAATTTTATGGTGGCTTGAATACAATTAATTTGAGAAATAAAGATACAGTGTAGAAAAATATATGCAGATTCAGTAATACAGAATTTCAGTAATACAGATTTACTGTTTTGAGGAAAACATTTACAGTAACACATGGGTGTATTGAAGCTCTGGTTCTAATGCACACATTCAACGGCCATCATCTCGACTGAGAGGGAATTTTAAAAGGAAATAAAAAAGCCAGTGATTAAGATTTTGGGGATTGATTTGGTAAGGACAAAACCACAGACATTTTTATAGAACCTTTCTTTATAAAAGAAAGATATATTTCTGAAAAAATGATCATCCAGATCTTACAAAGAAACTTTAGACCCTATAGCATTTTAGCTTTGGCTAGCTTTGGCCTCTGTGTTTACATGAAGTCTCTTTCAAACTGAGCTGCCATTTGCTCTTTCTGGTTTTTGTTTTTTCCTTTCGCCCTGTTCAATTCAAATTCTCAAGTGGTTTCACAATGACGGAACAGTTCTACTCAGCCAAAGTGGAAGTCAGCCAAGATACCCAGATGAAGAGATTTTCAGATGAGCTGGGGGAAATTCATTATGCTGAAGGAACATCATTATTTTCAGTAGCATTTGGTAAAGTGGAACAGGCAGTAGGTGATTATTAATCATAGAAACATTAGCACTTTGGCTCCTCTATGCAACCTTTCCTCCTCTGCTTCGGTTTCTCTGAAGTCACACTTGCTCTGGGCTATTAGTCTTGGACTTATGTTGCACCTACTCTCTCAGCATCAGCAGTGATGGAGAAATTTCCCTGCAAAATTAAAACTGGAGATGCTGCTGTTATACAAAAGCAATCAATAATGCTACTTAACCCAGAACACTGAGAATGCTACAGCACACACAGCAAAAGCATGCCATGATAACATATTTTTTTCCACTCATTAAAAAAAAAAAAAATCATAGACTAGCTTGGGCTGGAAGGGACCTTAAGGGTCACCTAGTTCCAACCCCACTGCCATGGACAGGGACACCTTTCACTAGGTTGCTCAGAGCCCCATCCAACCTGGCCTTGAACACTCTCAGGGATGGGGCATCCACGGTTTTTCTGGCAAATCCATTGACATTTACAGTCTAACCTTTCCTTGGTCTCATCTGCAAGTTAGATTAATCAGCCTTGATAGTACCTGGAAAAGGAAATACAGAGATCCACCTCTAGGACCCTGAACTCAGAGCCAGACCCTGATTATGAGAAAAGAACAAAAGCATCTCGTGAAAATTTCCCAAGTGTTCACACTGCAGATCCACCAGCTGGCTATTGTTTTGAAGGAAGCTAAAAGATTGAAAACCCTGAATGGTGGCACATACCAAAAAGGGAAAAAGTGAATTTCAGTAGTGACAGGGCACAACTCTGGCTTATTTAACCCAGAAAAGGCTCCCATGAGGCTTACTTAGTAAAAAGCATGTAACTGTCAGAGAGAGCAACAGTTGACCTTGTTGCAATGAACTCGGATCTTAACAACATTTACCAAGAAACAACTGGAAAAATCCAAGCACCTGTGTACCAGCTATTTTGGGACAAGTGAAATACTTGTGCTACATCAACTATGCTATGCTTTTTAGGCTGTTTGAACTTACCTACACTGAATCTCTAGAAGTCAAAATTATTAGACATAGACTGTAATGGTTGTTCTGGTACTGGAAGTCTATTCTTTTTTCTTGCAGACTGGTCAGAGACTGATATGTCCCAATAGAGCTCACATTTCAGTAGAGGAAGAGACAAACTAGTAGGCAGCAATGGATGGCAATATGATAAGAGATGGGCTGTGGTCTTCCTTCCCTGTTGCCATGAACCAACTGTTTCAAAGAGACATGTGAGCTCTAGATAGTGTAAATAGGAGTTTTGCTACAGATGACAGGAGAATGACAGGAGCATAAAGGAGCTCCATTCAGTAATGTTATTTCTGAATCAAAGCTCAAGCTTTGCAGTCTACAAGCAGATCGAGTTACCTGATGACTAAGGGGGTCCTCACGAAATCTGGACTGGGTTCCCAGTTTACATGCCCATATTGGTTTATCCCTGAAATCTGAAAAAGAATCTAACCTAAATAAACCATGATATCTTTCCACAGTCATTTTGCCTGAAAAGAAGAATTCTATCATTAGTGGCACTGGCAAACCCCATAAAGCCAACACAGAGAAGTGGCACCAGGTGAGGTGGTCCATAAAGTAAAGGAAAGCATATGTGTGCCAAGCTGCTGCATAATAGAGGGGCTGGAACCTAATGTGGATTTAGACTTCCTCGAATCACAGCAGGATTATCTCAGTTAAGACACATTTTGCATCATCAAGAAGAGGGAAGGCTAAGTTTTACTTTTCTTCCAAATGATGCTTCTGGATGGCAGCAGTGTCTGCTCTCTCCATTGTGAGAGTGAAGTAATAGATAATGATGCAAAGACCTTCCCCTCTCCCCTGCATTCCCAATTCCTGTTGCATTTCAGAAGTAGGCAAAGTGACATCCAATTTGTCCAATAGGTGTTTCCTCCTCTAGAGTCAGACGTAATTGAATATTGGATGCACAAGCAAGCCCACTGTCTAAATTGCATACCACTTTTTCTTTAAAAGGCAAAAAGTTATTCAATTCTGTTGTGCAATGCCCTCTTCACATTAGGTTAATTGAGCCAGTACCATTAGTTGCATGGGGATGAGATATTTTGTGCCCTGAATAAACAGGGCTGGAAGACTTGGGCCTTACATCTTCTTGGGATGATCAGTTAGAGATGAAAAATCACAAAGGCAATGAGTGCTTGTCTGCTGTGACTGAGCTTAGCTTGACAGCTGGCCAGCCTAATGCTAAATGTGCTAATCCCGTTAAAAGCAGGGCAATTAGTCAGAGCACAGCAAGGACATGCCCGTTAACAGTGCTGAAAGCAAGCAAAGGAAACCTTCCCACATTACAATACATACTTTCCTTCCCTAGAGGGCTTTCGGGATACCTATTATGGAAATGTTTACTTCGGTAACACTGAGGGGGAAATGGTGCAGTGACGCTGCTGATGGTGATAGCCTTGACGTTGTACAAGGGAAGCCAGCAGTCATTTGTACAGAGGGACACCAGCAAAAGGATTTCCTACCTTCTCTGTGATGGGTCTCATAAGAAAACTCAAACCAGAAAAGAATACACAGTATAATTCAGAAACTGACCTGCTCTAGCAAGGAAAGACCTTCTCCTATTACAGTCAGAGTGAATTGCATGTGGTTAATAATTAGGAGACATCTTTTGGTTAGATGCAATAATCCATGGAGTTAAAAGGATTGCTGTTAAGGCACAAGAGATTCCTGCTAATACTTCAGGTAAAAAGCTACCACTTATTTTACATTGACCATGGCTGCTTACCAAGATTTCATTTAAATTTTTCGTAGAATTACATTATCTACTTTAAGGAATAAAAATCCTGTTGAAGCAAAGGCCTGGAAATCCTCTCTTCAGTATCCATCTCTTGAGTAAGTCACCAAATGCACTCAGAGGAATATCTGGATGGAAACTCAAGATGTGCTGCAGCCCCTCACACAACCCCCAGAGCAAACCCTGGCTTGGTCCCTCCATGTACTTGTGGAACCCTGCCCCACGAACTGGAGGAGGAGGAGTGGCATAGCCTCCTAGGAAAGGGGCAGGGGCAGGAAGTCTGCTGGGTGTTGAGGGCTGGCTCCACTCAGCTGGCACAGCACTGGCTACGAGAGGATGTGGTTTGAAAAGTGGACATTCTGTGTGTATTCAGTTGTGCTAGCTCTGGATTTTGTTGCCTGTTGCTGTATGGACACCGACCTGATAGGTTTGTTGTTTTTATGACAAAAAGGTTACACAGACTGAGACAGAGCAAATTACAGGACTGCTTCATGTTTCAGCCAGAGTCAATGGACCTTGGGCTCCTACTAAACTGTTTGCCAAGCTATAGGAGGATTTCCATGTGAAGAGATCACTGGATTCATTGCCTCTAAGGCTCAAAGGAATCATTTTTGCAAGCCAGCTGGGTATCCTGTAAAGCCTGTAAAGACTGCAAAATGCAGAACGTGTGGGGATCTTGAACAAAATGTTCTCTCTTTTATCAACAAGGAACTGATCTTGGATCTTCTACAGAAAAAAATAAATCCCATTGAGACCATCCAACAATAACGGTAATGGATGGGACTCTTCACTAGCTGATGAGAGAAATAACAGACAGCAGCTATGGAATGGAAGTCTCTGTCCCCAGAAACAAAACAACATTGTTTTCATAATGGCAGAAGGTACCCCAGCTACCAGGGAGCTACATTTCTCCTTTTCTGAACAGAGGGTTTGCACATAGCCATATGTTAACTCAGAAGATGACAGCTCACAGAAAAAATGCATGAGGTAGTAAAAAAAAAAAGCAACAGGGAGCTGCCTGCTGGATTGTTATGAAGAATTGCTGTGAGAAAATGTTCATCCTGCTAGGCATTTCCAGGAGCATTGACATTCAGCTGCTCTCCCATTATAAAACTGTCCAGGAATGACAGCTGCCACCTTTGCTAAGCGGTGTTGGAACAGATTCAGCTATGGCAGGGGTCATGTACAGAAAGCATGTGCCTTCTCACAGGTACCACACCAAATGCCCAGGCTTTGCATATATGGCTACAGCAAACTTTAAAAAACAGAAAAGAAGAGTGGGAATGCAGATGGAAAGAAAGAACAAGAACAGAAGCATTCCTAGATTACTCTCACACATGAAATGCTCAGATAACCTGTATAGGTACAGCTTCCAGGCAAGCCCTAAAGATGTTGTAACTTGACATCACAGAAAAGAAAATCCTTACCCCACCAGCATCACTGCTGCAGTCAGGCTTGCTCTGCTCACTGCTGGAACATGCACTCAGAGTTAGTTTTCCTGCGTGGGCTTTGTAGGCAATACGTCTTAACCCAATAATAATTCACAGTGCATTTGGACAAAGACAAACCCTGAGGGCTTTCCTCTTTGTGCGAGAAGGTAAGATCCCCTGGGCAGGGATGCATGCGGGTCCTTTCCCGCAGATGGAGCCCTTGTCCCAGCGAGCAGCCGCTCCTTGGCTGAGCCCCGGCCCGGGGAATTCCGGGCTGCGGCACAAGCGGGTTTCAGCTGCTCCTTCTCTCGGTTTTATCCGACTGGGATTTTATTTTCACTCCGGGACATTTGCATTAAATGAGCTGGTTTTATTAGCCAATTCCAGGACAAGCCAGGATGGTGGGGAATTATAGAGAGGGTAGCTCAGTACTAGCCTAACAGGGGGTCAGGAACACAGAGGGAATTGGAAAGAAGTATGAAAGCAGAGTTGTCAAGTAACTCTCTTTGTTGGGGGTTTTGTTTGGTTGTTTTTAGTTTCCTTTTTTCCAGGAAAATATCCCATTCTGCAGGAACCCGTAAAATCTGACGGTGGTTTGATCCCCTTTCCTATCGTTGCCTGTAATTAGCCCCTGAAAATCCTGCAAGACTCATTTATGGATAATTCTGTGCTTGCCCAGGTGAGAGGAGTGGGGTGTTTATGCCATTCATGCAAGAAGGAAAACCGAGTGGTTGAGCACAGCAAGCCATGATTGCTGGAAAAAGCCAACACAAATCTGCAAATGAAATTTTTCCCTAAAACACTCTAAGTTTCAAATTTTGTTTTATCCTCAATTAGGAAAAAAACAAATTTTAAAAGTGCTCACAGAGTAGAGCTATACATCCAAATAAATCACACTAAACCCTGTAAAGTGATACATGCTGATGATCTCCAATGTTTTACTTGGAAGCTGACATAATTTCATTGAATTGTTTTTAAGTGGTTTTGTTCAAAGAGTGAATGGAGACATTTTTGGAGGGAAGCTGGTCAGGCTGGTCAGGAGACAGGTCAGACTTGGAAGGGAGGAAACATAACGCAGGTTTTATCCAAGCCAAAATGAAAACTTCAGCATTTAAAAAAAGTTTTAAAATCATTTTGAAAATATTTTGGTTCTGTGACAGTGAAACTGACCTAATTTCACAATTCATGGGGAATTAAATAGTTTCATCTGAAAAAAAAAAAATTCAAGAACAAACCCAGCAATATTTTTGATCCCAAATCACCACATTTCTTGGCTGCCAGTGCAGCAGAGAACTAGATTATAGTACTGAGACAGATGTTATCAATAATGGTAGGCCAAGAAATAACTACATGTCTCAGTACAAGAGAGTCCTCAGTATTCTGAATCATGTCAGGCTATGAGGGAACACAAGAACATTCCAGGAAAATCCAGAGTGGTGACATTAGGTAATGTCACTACTCAGAAAACACGATGAAGATAAATGCATGTACTGAATGTGCTGCTTTCACGCTGGGTGAGCAGTGAAGTACGAGCCCCCACAACTGTAAAACTTCATGTGATACTTCAAAAATGTTTAGTTATTTATGTTACAGACCCACAAACTTTATCAGTTTGGAACTAACCCTCCCAGGTTCTCACTCAAACCTTGTCTTGAGCGAATCTGACAAAATCCAGGTAGTCCTTTCCTTGAAAAGCTGAAGAATTCCAGTAAACCACCGTATGCCATCTGCAGCAGAGGGACAGTTGTTCAGACTGCAAGGATCTGCTCAAGGACCAATCTCCAGACAGCAGGTCTTTGGGAGAAGTCTTCCTTGCCCTCAGGAGGCACTGCCTTTCTCAGCAAGACACAGGCAGCAGAAGGTCCTCAGATCAATTTTGCAAGATAAAAGAAATATGAAGAATCTACTCTAATTGTCAAAATTACCATAAACACTTAGGAGCCATGCAACCAGAATTCGTCTTATATCCATTATATTTGCTATTTGGCACTTGTATAATTCAGTATTTTGAATATAAAGTATCTTTTCATAGCTGATATTATATTTCCTACTGACTTAAACTTCCCAGTATGAGAATAGACTTGTAGATGTACCATAGCTTTTAACCCAACACCGTTGTGACAATATGGGGCTTTATTTAGGCTAATATCTACTACTTAAGCAAAATATAAATTTAACCACTTTTTTCATTAAGAGAATTTAACCTTATTAGAAAGGATGAAGAAGGAGAGATGGGAAATTTTCTCTGCAGAATAAACCCATTAACACCTTCTTCTTACAAAATAAACCAGGACAATCTTTCTGCACAGTATGAAGATAGAAAAGGCATTCCTGCCTCTTATTTAATAGGCAGTGTTGGTTAGCAAGGAGAGCTGATACTGCCTTCAACTGGTATCCCAAACACTGCAAGTCAGCAGAAACATTTATCATTTTCACATGAATTGTTCAACTTGGGTAATGATCCAGGATGACTCTTCTGCAGTAAAACATTCATGCACAAAAGTAAATTAAGTTCATGCTGTCATCAGCTGCCAGATTTTTCCACACAAACCAGCCTTACTTGCAAAGGATTTATCAACTGTTTTAGCTACCAGAAAAAAAAAAAAAATCATGTGGGGGATAACATTTGGGGGATAGCTTTCAGCATTTAATAGTCTGAAATCATGGAAAGCAAGGCTCTTGCTCCTCTTTTATACATGCAGTTAATTCTTTACAGTAAAATCTTCCTAGTTGGGCCTTTTTAGTCAAGAATTTAAAAAGAAAAAAATAAAAAGAAAAATCAAAGGATTTCTGAGAGACCTTCAGGGCATCTCCTAGGTAGAGAAAAAATATTTTGACTTTAAATCAAAATGAAGCAGGTAGGGTATAAAAGCCACCACAGAATCTGGGAAAATGAGGTAGGGAAAAAACCAACAAAGCAAAAACAGCTAGGGAACAAACAACAGAGAGAACAAAGAGACTACTTAATAGCAAATTATTTAGTACTGAAAAACAGGCAGCAGTGTAAATTGCCATCACCTCGTAGAACATCATGCAGGAAAAGAAACCCAGGATAACACTTGCAACCCCTTAAAGGTATGAGCGTGCTGCAAACATATGTTATGCAGCTGCTGGAACCTGCACTGCAGTCCCTGCTTCTAGAACTCAGCTGGGCTTCAGGTCTTCATCCCTCCCTCCTCTGATCGCCGCTCACCTGGGATGTGCAAGGGAGGAGAGGGAAGAAGGAGGGGACAGGCAGTTCGCCATGTGGAGGTCCCCAGCTATGGGATGAGGTAGGGCTATCCCACACCAGGCTCTGGGACAAGCCCTGCAGGTGTTGCCTGACGCCCCACCCCTCGCAGCACCTGTGGCAGGGCACATGGAGCTGCACACCACGCCCTGCACGGGGCTGGGGAGGAGCCCGGCTGTAACTGCAGAGTCAGGCTGCTGCTGTGCTGCTTCCTGCAGCCCTGGGGCCCAGCATGAGGGGCTGTTTCTTCATCAGCTAAAGGGCAGAACCAAAAGCAGAGTAGGGTTATAACCTCACAACTATGTCGGGTATTAGGATGTTCTCAGTGATTCGTAGACTGTGACTCTACGTCCCTGCTCCTTCAGCTGGGGATGAAACCAGTGCCACAGCTTGAGATGACTTCACCTTTCAAATCCCAGAGACCTGCAGCAAAGGCCAGGCAGTAAGAGCTAATATGTCTCAAATTTTTTCTTATTCTTTTATTTTTAAACATCAGAAACATTTTTGTTTTGAAAAGGAAGCTCAAACTGTCTTTTCTTCAAGAATAAATATTTGCACAAAAATTGTGGCAGGCAGCATTACAAAATGATCATATCCTCACATGACAGTAATTTCTATGCCTGCCTCCATAGTCAACCATTTGTGGTTTATCTTTTGTGTGTTTGTGGCCCAGCCTGTCTGACCTTAACCACAGACATTTTCCCAAGAAGTTTTGGATGCATGTTTCCCCAAGGAAGGGCAACTAAAGGCATTTGAGATGGCCGATGGCATCTGCCTGGCCTCCCTCTGCCAGTGCAAAAGGGCACAAGTCTTCCTCAGGGACTGTCACCCCGACCAGCCTTCTGTGGATGTCTCAGATACCCTTGTGCATCTCTAATGGCATCCAATACATCTGTTTTGCCAGCTAAATTGAGCCTTTGGTGTAACACTTTTCCCAAAACTTTGGCCTTAATGAATGTAAACAAGGAATGAATGTAAGCCTGCAAACGTGTCACGGATCCACAAATGTGTAGGTTGCTTCACAGTGACAAGTCTTTCTGCAAACAGCTGCTCTACACTGATAGGATTTTCCCCAGTATGAGTCTACATTTACATTAATCTGTAAGGGTATTACTGGCAGAACACCTTATGAAAAAAGAAAGGCAGGCTGAGATTACACAAAAAGAAGCAGCTATTGATGACCTTAGAGAAGAATCAGGATGTATTTAAATATCACTGGTATTAGTTCTACCTTTTCTTCATGCATTGTGGACTAAATGGGCAAATTAAGCAAAGCTCTTAAACACATGAAGTATTGCCACCCTGTAGGCAAATTCTGTGGAGAAAATTAGGTGAAGCCCAGGAGTGTTGCAAACAATGTCTCAGTACTCCAAGGTCAGCACAATAATTCTGTATGGACTTTTTTTCTTTTTCTTGGTTTACCATGGGTGACTTCAATCCTTGTTCAAAGCAAAGACTTGATCCTCTCATACTGCCATAGTTTCCTATTTGTCTCCATGTTTCCCTAAAAAAATTATTAAAGAAAGAGTTAAGTTCTCCAACACTCAGGTCTTAGTTCAGTTGTGCATCTACATGGGCACATTTGGGGCATTTGTCTGAAAACCTGGGTGTACCTTGACATTCAGCCATGAGGAGAATGGACTAATTTTTTCCAATCTTGGCAAGATGAGGACTCTTAAATCAAAACAACTTAGTCACATTATGAAAGCTGAGACCCTTGCTGTATTTATATTCCTCACTGTGTTTGGATATTTGCGTGGGCCGAGGGCCAGAAGTAGGCAAAGGGTTTGAAGGAGCAGAGAAAGGACTCTGTGTTGCTGATTTGGAGATAATTTCTGCATCCTCCAGATGAGTTTGGGAAACACATAAGGACTGGCACTTGGTGACAGTACAGTTTCTGTCAAGTGTATATTCACTAGTTGTATCCTGCCTTCTAGGCATCTAAGGGGGATTCAATTCTGATGCCAAACATCACAGCCAGTTTGACCTGACTGAGCTGAGCGGTCAACTGCCCTTATACAGCTGCTTGTGTCTGACACATGGCAGGCCTTGCTAAAAATTAATAAAGGGAAGCAGAGATGCTTAAACTTGTCTGACAGAGCAGAGGCTCCAGGCAAATTCTGGTCTTGATTACAAAGATGCAGTCTTAAAGAAATCAAGAGGTTTTTTGATTTCCAAAATTCCCCCTGTAGATGAGAGGAGTGAGAGAGACCTGGAAAATCAATGTCTCTGTGACCAGCTTCCCAAAGTGCAGGAGATGGAAAGAGCACAAAATGTTCTCCTTCCCCTGCTCTCTCTTCCAAATACAGACATGCTTGCATTGCAGCCTGCAGCAATAGGGCTTAAATATGCAGGGCACCAAGCCCCCAGCAAAATTTCAAGTGCCTACTCCCATGAGAGTCAATGGATGAGAATGTTAGCTCCTGAGTACATTGGGTTTTCCAGTCTGAAGCACAAGGATTTCAGAAAAGAGGGTGATGAAAATATTTGATTTGGAGAACCTTGAGCAACTCTGAATAAGGGCATTGCAAGCAAGAAATGAGCATGTGCTCTGTGTCACGGATTTGCTGAGACAAATACAAAAATATGAAAACAACTGCTGACAAAAAGGTCCATGTAGCTGAACCGTCTGTCTGACTGTAGCCAAAACCAGACACACACCAGAGAGAAGCACAAGAACAGAGCAAGCGTATTTTCCCAGCATAGCCTGCCAGGCTCCAAGACTTGGTGCCTCAGGCATTTCCTGAGCCAGAGGTTGTCTGTTGTATTTAATAGCTGCATACATGTTTTTCCTCCACAAACTTGTCTAAGCCCTTCTTAAATGATGTGAACATTTAGCATCCACAACACCCCGTGGCAGGGGTCTAAAGCTTTAACACATGGCAAACAAAGAACTACTCTAATTTGCCATGGATCTGTTACTTACTGTTTTCACTTGATGCCCCAAACTCTCTTTTTCCCCCACTATTAGTCATGGTAAACATTCTGTGCCTTCATCCATGAAGCCATCCATGATAACATGACCTTTGTCATGCGTGTCATGTCTCACCATAGTTAACTCTTTTCCAGACAAAGCATCCTAGCCCACACTGTGATGCCAGATACAGAAGCCATTCTCAAAACTTTTTTGGTGCCCTCACCACCCCAGCCTAACAGGTCCCCCTTTTATTTATTGATCCTTTGGATTTCTTGTAGAAAAGCTGTGTTGGTTTTTCCTTACAACCTCATTTATCCATGTGCTCACTACATGTAATCTTTATGATAACTTCAATTTACCCTCCAGCTTCACAGTACCACATTTGACTCCCACAGGAGAAAATCATTTATAAGCAAGAGATTACACATTACCACTCGTAGTTCAGCTTTCAGCCCTGAATTCCTTTGCTCTCTTTATTGGGAATTTTGATGCAATTATCCCTTGCTTTTTCTTATTTTTTGGCAGGAAAAGGGAAGGCTGCTCTGTCATGCTCTCAAATTTAACCAGCCAGAGATTTATGAACTCCGAAGTTCAGGCTGCAAGGCTGTCTTGTGTCTTCATCAATTTGCCTTACAAAAAAAAGTAGACCGATGTTCAGAAATCAGACACCCCTCTGATCTGAAGATAAGCCAGTCTCAGTGTTTTTGGATGAGGTTCCCTTACAAAGGGTAAATACCAAGCAACTCTAAAAGGCCACTACTTAAAAAAACCCAAACCAACAAAAACCCACCCTTCCCACCTCATTTTACAAAAATAAAGAGCCTAGAGTCTCTCTTAACATGTCCCTCTGTTGCATCTTCAACAACCTCCCCTCAGCTTACCAGGACATGGTCACCTCGGCCTTGTCACAGCTCCCTTTGCTGCTTCTGAGCAGCCTCTGCACTGTGGAAACTCTTTGGAGACAAATCTGCCCGGGCTGGATGCCAGGAAAGCCCCTTCTGCAGAATGCACATTTCTAGAAGGAGCTCCCGTTTCTATCCTGCGTTTATGACAGGGCTCCAACAGTCTCTGCAGTATGGATACCCCACCAAGCAGACTTTCCTTTTGGAGTCCAGCATTTAATGAATGAGATTGCGGTGCCCCCTGTGCCAAACACCTGACATGAGGCCCGGCCTGCCTCAGGGCACTTCAGAGCCCCTCCCGACTGGCCACAACGCCAGAGAGAAAAAACCCCAGTGGTGCTGCCCCCGCCGTGTCACCGAGGTATGACCTGACCATATACAACATGATAGACGCATACCTGATTTTCTACTACACTACTTCAACAAAGAGGATTTAATGGTTTGATTATGCAGACCACTTTCCCCCAGCTGATTCACCTTGTAATTCTACATATCCCCATAATAAAAAGCATCAGAAAGCATCATATTTACTGACATTCATGCATGGACTTCCCACCTACACTGAGATACATCAGCAAGATTTGGCCACTGAGCAACTTGTAGTCAATCCCCTCAGTTAATCACCTGGATTGTCTGCCAAGTAGATGGCCTTACTCATCCTATTAATACTGAGACATCCATCATTTGCATTACCTGTGACTATGGAGGTGGAATACCTCAGACTGTCGGAGGAACTTATGTAACTCTTTGGGGCAGAAAAGTATTTTCTTGAAAGTTTTTGAAAGTACTTTCACAGCATACAATAGACCAGGAACAGACAACTAGGGCAAAATTGGGGTGTCAGAAAAACAGAATTTGATATAAGTATTTATAAATATTTTTCCAGTTGTCCTGATAAAGGCTTGGGATATATCCTTTATAGAACAAGTGATTAAGACATGAAAAAACTTGATAAGGGTTAAATTAAATTAAATTATAAATGATACATTAGCTACACTTATTTTTCATACCTAGAAATTCAGTTTTTCTAAAGCTCTGATGTCTGTCTGCTGAGGCAACAATATTGAAGAAGTAACAAAACATCTCAAGAATAGCCATTTACTTGTTTTAAAAAAAGTATTTTAAGAGCCATCAAAGATAGACAATGAAACATGAAACTGTTAAAAACATTCATTCCTTTTGGCACAGATCCCTCTTCGCATTCTTTCTCCTCTTTGCAAGATGACTTTTTCCATGTCTACCATTTATGTGAGCTTCAGGCTACAACATGCAATGTTTTCTTAAAAAACAAAGGAAAATGAATCTATTTTAACCCAAAGAACACAGTAGCTTTAGTGCTAGAAGGAATGGCTAAGACTTTGGTTCTGCATTCAAAGTGCCAGGGTCACTTATAAAAGCTTGGGGGGGTTACTTGTTTTGAAAGATCCCTTCTTCTGGTTCCCCTGCTTCTTCCTCTGGTTCTTACTCTGTTGCCTGTTTAGTAACTTTTATATTGGCTTAATCTGACGTATCTATGGCCAACTGGATTGTTGCACTCATAATATTTTTGAAATTTGCATTAGCAGAGGCTACTTGGAAAAGATTTCCACTGACTCCTTTAAATCTCAGTTGTGCCTCTATGATCATCCAGAGGACAAGGCAAAAATTACCTGATGTTTCTATCCAGTTTACACAGAAGACAAAGATGGAGGAAAAACCTGCTCTGAATGTGTACAGCAGGGTGCATGAAAATAAGCAGCCCTTAGCTATTTTACGAAGAAAACTGATTTAATCTGTTTAACAGCATGCAGTAATGCTGTTCAGTTAAATGTATTTTTGTTAGGCTAAGTTTGAATTCTGATGTCTACTGGTGGCAGGAACTTGAACCTATGATTATTATGCCCTTTAACAGTCCTCAAAAATGGCTCGAGTCTGGCTCCACACTAAGGTGGCTGCACCTCAGCAAAGCTGAGCAGCTGGTGTTGCTGAAATGCAATGCCAAAGAAGAACAGACCTTACAAAGCTGCCTTGCCTTGTTCTTCTCACCAGGCTACCTCACACAAAGGTGAAAAGGCAGGAAAAAGACACTGGGGCTGACAATCTCTCACCCCTTCATATACTGGTAAAGCTATAGATTTCTGCTGGTAAAGACCTTCCAACCTCACAAAATATATAAATATATATAAAGGTAAATATTGGATACATTAAATGCAAAATTACTACTTTATTTTTGGTTTCAAACTTGAGGCATCCTCACTGAAACACTTTGTCAGCCTTTCTCAGAGCCTGTGCCAAGGGAGTGTACTGTATTTAAATAAAGTTCAATTAACTTTCTTCATGTTTCTGTTCCTACCCCAAACTTCATTCTTCAGTATTTACCTCCTCTGGCCCAACTCTCCCTGCTCAGCCAGTCATACAAACCCACCTCTCTTAACCCCAGTTCCAGTTTCTTTGCTTAAAATCATTCAATCTCTTATCATCTCAGTCCCAGTCCCCCTTGCCCAGGAAATCTTCATCCTTCTTGTCCCCGTTCTCAAAACCCCATCATTCAAGCCTGCCCTGACTTTCCAGGCAGCTTCTATATAATTCAGGTCATTTCCTCCTTCACACTGCTAGAGTGATAAACGCCTCTTAGCTTTGCCAAATCTCAGCCTTGCCAGACTACAAGCTCCAAAAGATCTAAGCATGTCCCTTTTCTCCCTGGTCACAGAGTTGGATGTAACGTAAAGACATGTAATGTAGGCAAATTTAGGTGAAACTTACTGGGAGATAGGAGGACACGTTGTCTCAAAGCTGACCTCCTGGCAAGGCTCACACTTTCACTCTGAAGGCCTTTGAGGAGATGAAGAGCAATGGACCGTTTTCAAAGGAAAGGTCACCTGGAGTTTAACATGAGCAAAATGACATTTCCTCCAGCTTTATTTACAGAACCAGATGAACCATTTCAACTAACATTTTCAAAGCCCAGCATGGGAAGTTTCAGCATGAATAGCTAAACTGACAAAATTATAAAAAACTGAGGGTAGGTAACTTTCCTGGGAAAAGCTTGGGGAAGAGGAGCCACGCACCAACTCTGTCAGAGAACTTTTCCCCTCTAAACTAACACTGGCAGCTGAGGGGTGGCCAGCCTGCAGTCCAAATAATTACTGTGTTTCTTTTTAATAAGAGTTTGGACCTGCTTCAAGCCTAGTGCTAAAATTAGATATTTTACTAGCTTTTTAATTTTTCAGTTCAAAGTCTAGAAGTTTTGAGAAACCACATAAAGCCACTACTGAAGGTTTCCGTCTGGACCACAGTTCTGAGTTCAAGACATCCAACAGAAGCTGTTTTGCATTCTGTAGGAAGCCAGATGAGCACAGCTCAAAGAGGCAAAAGTGTTGCACTTCTCATCAGTTTCATGCTGCTAACAGGAAAAATACAGTTCCACTTTTTACAAAAGCCAAGGGAAGGATGAATACCTGGATGCTGAGTTTTGGCTATAATCACAGTGCATGGTAGTTTAGATGTGCCTTTTCTAAGAGACCCCTCTCTAGAGGACACAAATGATTCCAGAGACGTAAACAACATGCCAGTCTGACTGATGTGATTCTTTGCTGCTTTTCTTTGATGAGATCACCATATGCTGTTGCAGAGCAGAAGAAGCCTCAATGCGTGAGCCTGAATTTTATGGTTCAAGAATCACCTATGTTTTCACTCAGAAAATTTATAGTCTTTGCTAACCCTAAACTATAAGACACATCAGTCACACATTGCAACCTTTCCAGCAAACTCAGCTCCACATGCACTATTTCAGTTTCTTTTTTGGTTCTGTCATTTTGGAAGTAGACATAGGAAAAAGGTTAAAAGCCAAATCAGGCAAGCTGTATCAATAAGTTCAAATTTTCTTGAAGTAAGTAGCAGTCTCAGAGTACCAACTCAGATCATGTAAGACTATGTACTTAAAAACATTTGGCTTAGAAAAATTACCTTTATTAACTTTCCACCAGTGCCCCCCAGAGTAGGATTTTTAGAGCTTTCAAAAGGCAGCAGTGCTCCAGTAAGGGCTCTACCCTTTCAGTCGTTCCATTTTACTTTTCCCTTTAAATATGTTAACATGCCTTTAAACCAATGCAGAGACCCTCCTGAAATTTTTACACATGTGCTTTTTATATGTTGTTTTTCCTTTTACTTACACTTCCAGCTTCTGATTATGTTTCAGGGTCAAGAAGAACCACATGAGGAAAATCAAATTTTAAAGAGAGAGATAGGCGAGGTCATAATCCATAATAAATTTTTTCCCTCTTTTAATATAGTCATCCACCTACCTAATGGGCTGATATGCTCAATCACCTACCTACTTTTCAAGTTCTGCAAGTATTTAATCTTTTCTTTTTTCACTAGCAGTTAATCAGTTAGTGCAAATGATGCTGCATGCTCATCAGTTACCAATATATTGCTTTATTTCTTGGTAGCAAATTAAGGCTTTATAGTGAGATTTGTACAGTACAGGCCAATTTAAACATTAAAAACTTTAAAAAACCATGTAGCACTATTCACTCCATTTTACATAGCCAGAAAAGTAGCTTTTTTTTTATTATTATTTCAATAAACAATTAAATGTTACTAGTGAGGCCTTATATTTCACGAGTGCAAATGGCTCAAAATCCCACCATCCTCAGGGCTCAACATTTAAATTGCTTGAGGCCATTTTTAGATAAAGGATAAACAGAGAGTATAGCTGGCTCAGATAAAATATACTGTATTACTTGCTGGAGAAGAATCTCTTATTTTAAAAATATGGAAAGGAAAACCCAAATGAAATTAACTGTCCAAGGGATGGCATCACCCCCTATTAGTCACTGACCAGTAACAGTAGCAATGAAAAATTCATTTTCCATGGCCCTCTTCGCTTCAGTATAATTTAATTTATAATTCAGAGCTGATGCCATCCTGTATATTAAAAAATTCAAAATTGGAGGAACGTACATAAGTTGCAGGAATTTTTGCAGCAGCAGGACAAGTTTCCTCTCCAGGGACATGTCCAAACCATTGCCCTTTTATTTTATTTTTTTTGTTTTGCGATTTGAGAGAGCATTGTTATAAGTATTTCCTCGGCAGTTACATGTTTTTCTTGAGCATATTGATTTTCACCTCATACCACTGACTTTATTAGTATTGTCTGGAGATGATGGAACTACTGCTTATGGAAACCAGACACAGTGCTTCCCTTCTTATGAGCCACTTACAGCGTTTGAGATGAACGTATGAATTCACCTGTCAGTCAGGCACAGGGGGCCTGCCTGAAAATATCATCACCCCTCACATGTCTGGCTTTCATTGAGCATTGCATGTGAAAATACAGAGAAACAGCTGCCAGAAAATTGAGAAGAAAGTAACCATGAATCAACCACACACTCTGGGGAAGGAGCCAATGAGATGGGGGACTTCCAAAACACTCCTGCTCATACAAGAGCAAGAGTGACCATGAGAGCACCAGGAGCTCCCAGTGTCACAGGGCAACACTGGTGTTTACTTCTTTGTTGAACACAGCTGTATCTCCAGCCTAAGGAAAGACACACAGCCGAAGTCTCAAAAAATTGAAATCTAATGTGAGTAACACTCCAAGCCCCTCTGTCCCCAGGGGTGCTATCTAACATCAGGCTAATGTCTTTGAAGTTTTGAGATCAGCCATCTATCCTTTGAACTGGAAGGCCACAGAAGAGGGTCAGGTTTCCAAGTGTATTAAGGCACATACTGACTTTGCCTCAACGCATGTGCCTGGTTTGCTCAGGGAACATCCACTGCAGTGGTGCCACAGCTGCTGAAAAGGTACAGCAAAGGGACAAAGCCAGAATTTCTGGTGACAGCCGTGCAGCACAGCAACTTGGACTGCCCCGTGCAAGCTGCTCCACAACATCTCAGAGCCTTCCCGCTGTCCTACAGTACTATCTCAGCTTGTAGCAGAATTACAGCACCTCCTCAGGCTGGTTTGCTGGCTTTTCCTTTTGCCAGGCCACCAATATCCCATTTGTTCTCCTTCACTCACGTGAATACGTCACTGCTTATCAGAGCCAGAAGTCCCTATCTACTACCAGAGGGTGGTACTACACATGCAGGAGAGGACAAATTTATAAATGAAGGCAAGTAGTGACCTGGAGGTGGGCTTCCCAAGAGAATCCATGCATGGGCACAATCTCCAGATTCACTCCACAGAAGTGCTCAGCAATGGCCAGCAGGTCTTACTCTGCCTCAAATGAATATGTTTAAGAACATTACCCAGTATTTCCTGAGGGGTTACAATGGATGACTACCAAAGAGAAACTACGTGGAGACAAGAGGATGCTTTATCAGCCATATTGGAAAAAGTTGGGGAACACAGATAAAATATTGCATAGTCAGTTTCATGAGCACAGCTAGAATTCAGATGTATTTGACACAGCTTAGTAGCATTTCCAAAGGAGGGATTATGTGCTATTTCCTTTGGAGGCAGCTACTGTAGCCTGGGACAAGAATATGGCTCTTATGGAAATGACACCCCATCAGGGATGCTGAGCACTCATTGCTTTCGCATTAAGGCAGCCTCTCCACAGAGACCCACGGCACCTTAAAAAGTGATCATACAAAAAGCAAACAAAATAGTCCTCTAGAAAACCCCCTCACCCACAAGGTACAAGAAAAGCTGACTCCCGTGAGCGACAGAAAAGACAGCATTACTGAATATGGGAGCATGTGTTTATACATCAGTGTTTTTAATACTGCATTGCAATGACAGGTGTGGGGTGTCCCTTTAGAAGAAAGCAGGGTTGGTGTGCTCTATAATACAGCGCTTGCAATGTCGTTTAACAAATCGCAGAGCATCCACAGAGACTTCGCAGTCCTGCACGTTCAACATCTGCAGGTCAAAACAGTTGGCAGCTACAATCTGCAGGCCCTGCCCAGTGATGCTCTCGCAGGATTTCAGGCTCAGGCGCTTCAGGTTGAAGCAGTTGAGGGCTAAAAACTCCAGGCCGGTGTCTGAGACCAGAGGGCACTTGCCGATGTCTAGCGATTTGAGTTTTGTGCAATTTTTGGCGAGGTACTCCACGCCGTGGTCCGTGATGCCCTCGCAGCCCCGCGCGTTGAGGTAGCGCAGCTTGCTGCAGTACTTGGCTATGTATCGGATGCCCACGTCCGTGATGCGGCCGCAGTGAGCGATGCTCAGGTATCGGAGGCGCGACTCCAGCTTGGCGATCTCCCGCATGCCGAAGTCGCTGACGAAGCGGCAGTCGCTCACGCTCAGTTCCTTAACGGATGTGCAGTAAATCATCAGGTAGCGCAGACCCTCGTCGGTGATGCGGACGCAGCGGCGCAGGTACAGGTGGGTCAGCTGGGTGCAGTGGGCGGCAATGGTGTGCAGTCCCTCGTCCTCCAGGACAAAGCAGTCTGTCATGTCCAAGTAGCGGATGGAGATCTGCTTCCCGTGCAAGGGAGACAGCTTGATGGAGGCTTCGCGAGTCAGACTGATGCACGTTACTTTGGAGCAGCCTAAGTGGAGAAACACAGTGAGTTTAAGCAAGCAGTAAAAACAAATCTCACAGCAGGACCAGAAAGCTGGCTGTGGAATGGTGTGCGGGACGTGATGAAGGTATCTTCATGTTGCAAGAGTGGAATCATCCTGACTGACTACTCTTGACTGGCTGTGCTGAGTCCCCACACCAGAGGAAATAATAAACTCCAGTGAAGTCAGCGAGGTTGCTTTGAGATTGTGAGCACTGGGAAAGCAACAGACTGATTTTGTCCTTATCCCAAATGTAAAATGATGGTCCTGGTCTATGCAGGGACAGGCTATGATCTGTTACTGCAATATAAACCCAGTGACAGAGAAAATGATACTACGTGACAACAAATGCAGTTTTTTGATCAAAGTCAGTCTCACTGCTGACTGGCTGAATTTGCAAACCAACATCAGAGGCTTTTTCACCATCCAAACTCATTATAGAAAACACAACCCTGCTCCCTTCCCCCCCTCCCCTGCCCCAAGCATTTGGAGAACAGATGTGAATCCAGCCCCAAGCCTGCAATGTGGGAAGGATGCAAAACTATGGCACGACTGTGTGCTTGCAGAAGGGTGGAGATTCGGATAACCTAAGGAGAATAGGGAGAATTGGTAGGAGCCACCAGACTGGTAAGGGCATGCGAGGACACAGCAGACAAAGAAAAGGACTGTGTCCAATGAGAAAGTCTGGCCATGAATGGATGTTACTAGACTAGAGGAGAAACACCAGACCTTGCAGGCAAAGACAAAGAACTCGATTAAAGGGAAAAACACACTCAAAGACTTTCCCCATTTTTAACCTCTACTCAGTGCGCAGTGGAGAGTGAAAGCTTTTTTTGGAAAGTGTGGTTTCTGCTGCACTGCAAACTGGCAGTCAGGCTTCTTAGGGAAATTCTTAAGCTGTGCCAAGTTCAGCTGGGCACTTTGCATTAGCATAGCTAGGAACAGCTGCAAGAAAGAAGGGAGAGTATACCCATTAGTGATTGAGGCCCAACTGTTTTAGCCATAAATGTCTACTCAGAGAAATTCTGCAGGTTATGCCCAAAAAGGTGCCCCCAGGTAGAAATAAAAAGACCTTTTCTGTATTCCTGGAACACTGGCCAAGCAGTATGAAGTGACTCATAAAAAGTGATGACCTTAGAGCTCCATGTATCAGAAATCCTGCAGAAATCCTGTAGTGTGGAAGTAAAGAGCAAGATAACGTATGGAAACTGCCTCAAAAAGTTAAATGACCCAAAGCTATACCACTTGCTATAACAGGTTGTCATTCAGAGGTTTAGTGGGAGGTATGAATATGCTTCAGTTCTTAAAAGCAAAAAGGAAAAAAAATCACTTGAGATAACCCTGTGGACTCACACAAACGTAAGAATTGTGGGATATGGAGTTGAAATAGTTTGCCACCTGCAAATAGAGTTCTACATTCATCAGTTAAATTTATGCTGGATCTTTAATTTGGGTTTCAAATTTAGTTGAACAGATGCAAATTTTACCTTAGGCCTCAGAAAATTAAATGGGAAAATTGCCCACAGGTCATGCAGAATCAAGACCTTGAAGTAAAACGCTCTATTCAACAAACGTCTTATAACTGAATGCTATTTTCTCTTCAGACTGTGTTTCAGACCCATCTGTGCTCTGGAGCAATCTCTGGAAATACTTTTGCCTTCAGGTAAGTACTATATACACACTCAGAAACATAAAGGATTTTTCTAAAGGGAAGCAGTACAATACGAATGGTGTATAAAATTCACCTCTAGTGTAGTCTTTGAAGTAGGTGATACAAAATACATAAAAGGAGTTCCACAGAAGAAGCTGGCACCTAGGCAGAGTTCTGCTGCACCTGATGCAGCTGTTGCTGTTGCATTTGGCTGAGGAGGTTGCTGGATTAAGAAGTCAGTCTAGATATTTTATAATCTGACCAGAACTCAATTTTAAATCTGGCTTAGTGAGAATGATCCGTCCACGAGGCCAAGGAGAACATTCTGTCTGCTGAGAGTCCAAGAAGCTTTAATGACCGTAATTAGAGAGTGAATGTGTCAGAAGCCTTGCAGCGCGGCTGGAGTCACACACATCAGCGTGTGATCACTATTTGACAAGCTCAGTATTGCCTTGTCTAGTTACTTTGGCTACACTGTAAAACATTTCATGGGAAGGGTATTCAAAATGGTTTCACCAGAAAAAAGAGTCCATGCTGATATAGAACTGCCTGATTTTTAGCAAAATGACAGGTTCCTGGGTCCACAACAATTTTTCTGTCCTAAATAATACAAAACGTAAAAATGAAGCTCTTGTAACAGGATTTTCCATAAAGTAAGTATAACTGATTTTTAAAAGGGAGCAGAAACGTCCAAACAGACTGAAGAACATGTTGGCTAAAGTGTTAGATAATAACTTGCAGTCAAGCTCAACCAACTTCTAGCAATATCTCAGACCTGCCCACAAAGCCGATGCTGACAGTGACAGAACTTACATTGTGGAAAGCTCCTGAAGTTAATACAAACATCTGGTTTTGACATTAAAGACTTTGGTACGTTTTTGCTGCCAAGTAGCCATCCAAGGGGAAAACAATTCACCTAGATGTACAACTGTGAACTGGGATTTAATTAACTAGCATCACCCACCAGCACACATCCCCACCTCCTCTTGCTCAGTACGGAACCAAACCAGTGAACCACTTCTGTTCTCAGAATTGCTTGAGTGTGTAGGTGCAAGCCTTGTCCTCATAACTACAGACAGAAGCAGGGGAAAATGGAATCCTCTTCCAAAACATCCTCCAAAATTACCCACATCAGAATGAAAAAAGTGGACTCAAACAAGAGCCTAGAGATCAATTATCCTCAATTCATATGCAAGTACATGCAGCAAAAGCTATACCTGAACCCAAACACCCTGACTTCTGAGCATGTCCAAAATCAGGAGTTTTCCCTTACATGCTCCAAACAGAAAGAACAACTTATGAAAAAAAGAAATTAAAATTACTCTCCTATCTCATTGATGAGACAAGATTCAAGGAAGACAGGCATTTTATTTGTTCCCTACACACTTTATACCAAACTGATGAGCTCTTAGGGACAGACATTATCTTCTGGGTCTGAGAGTAAGAGACTTAGGAAAACCACAAATGAAGATAGACCCCAAAATAACCTGTTTCAATACCTGGTATCATCTTTTCCCTGCTTTTGAAAAAGTCATCTTTGGTCTATAGCAAACCCATAAAGAAGAGCTGTGGACCAAAGCATTTTCAACCACCTATAAGCCCCCAGGTATGCCAGGGTGTGAGCTTCAAAGCTCTAGCTCTAAATCCCACAGGTACATACGTTTTCTCCAGGCACTGGAGATGCTTCAACCTGAACGTGTGATTAGCAATCCAGAACTAATGTCAGTGTGTACCAACAACAAATAATTCATATACAAGGTCACTGTGAATAGACTCCTGTGGAGTTCCATAGACTCCTTATTACTTTACAGTTTTCAGAAAGCAATCACAAAAAGTGCATAATTCTGATTTGTTGGTATTTGTTTTGATGTCTTCCATGACATTCTGCCATCCTAGGAATGGGGTGAGAGAGTTGGATAAATCAGCTTAAAAAAATAAAAAGGCAGAGAAAAGAATGCAAATCAGTGTACACCAGATAGGCAGCCCTGGAAAAAGCAGCTGATCTGGTACCAGTGACTTGATAGCACCACTTCCTAGCCCCTGTTGTTTAATTCCCTATTTTCATCCAGCTTGTTGCCACTGGTACCTCTGCAATGGCAAATCTGGTTCAGATGATTTATGATGGCATTAGACTGATAACAAATGAGATCACAAAGCAAATGTTGAGCAGCAAATTTGCTTCAGTGCTCTGCTTGGCCACATCCTTTCCATTAAGTGGCAACCCATTTGCAGAGAGTAAATTCTGTGCAGCTGACCTTGGGAAACATCTTGTTTCCCCAGATCAGGCTTGAAGAAAATTGTCTAAAACATTTCTGCTGATCTAAACAGCTGCAGCGGCAGCTTTAAAATATAAAAAATAGGGAAGAAAAAAGAGAAAAGTTCAAGCTGGCTAAGTCTTGTTAAAATAGCAATGGAAACAAGGGGACCTTGAAGTTTAACTAGGGATGACAACTGACATTAATACCCGGAAAAAAAGCCTACACTTATTCTGAGCAGCTTCTCAAGTCACTTACCAGGTTACAGATATATTCATTACCTATATATATATAGAGAGAGAGAGGTGTGTGAAAAAGATGAAACAAATTTTGCTGAAGTAACTAGGCTTCACCACATGATGTAGCACTGACTGCAACGTGGGCCCTTCTATGGGTGCTTTGTGCAAAAATCTGTAAAAATTCCTCATGCCATTTCAACAGGCCATTTCTGCTAGCTCACCTCCTTTGGAAGAGGCCTGGCCACTCCAGAGGTGCTGCTGGCATTAGGGGCGCTGAGATTCTAGTGCTGCCTGTCTCACAGGTACTGTGTTAGGAGACAGGCATTCCTACTTCAAAAAACAGCACAGAAAGGATAAGTGTGCAGTTGTGGGGTATGACAAACATGAGAGGCATCTGTATTGGAGCATTCCCTGTTACCTGACACATCCAGGTGTTCCAGGTTTGGGCACAGTGACACGACATCAAAGACTGCCTCATTGGAGATGTTGTAACAGCCAGACACCTCCAGCCTCCTCAGTTCTGGACAGCACTGGGCAATGGTGTAGAGTCCTCTGTCTGTGAGCCGCCTGCAGCCACTAACAATTACCGTCTCCAACATGAGACAGACGTTGGGAGTATCCTGACAAAGCCTCCGGGTCAGCACTTTGAGAGCCCTGTCCACGTTGATTGTCTCGCCAGTCAGGCGGATAGTCCTCCACAGCCGCGGGTCCCAGGCCAGGTTGTACCAGCGGCGGCACACGCGGGCACAGCGGCACAGCTGGTTGGTGGGCAGGAAGGAGAAGATCTGGATCATGGAGTGGTCGGGCAGCCGGTCTATGTTGGCCTGCTCCTTCTGGTGCTTGGATGCCAGCCGGATGAGAGGATGGGTGAGGCGGGTTGGAGGTGGCGAGTGGACCATGGCAACAGTTTCCCCAGTGACTGAGGATGAAGATGTTGACGACCCTCTGCCATTTTGGAACCCAGGGGAATTTGGTGGAAATATTAATGCTGGACTGGGTGTGCTGAGCGTTCGCATGCTCAGGTCGGAATCTGGAAGAGAGAACACAGGATTTCAATAAGCACTGGACAGACACAAAGGTTTCTGCACAGCACAACACCCTGCTAGCCCATTTGTTTGGGGTTTGTTGGGGGTTAAGCAGTCACTTTTACCAGCGCGAGTGAGAAAATCTATTTCAAAAGCCATGTGAGCAAAGGAGACAATGCAGTTCTGAGCCCTGAAGAGGAGAGAGCAGAGGACGGGTTTTTTTTAAATCCAAGGATTTAAATTCTTTATACTCTTAATTAAACACTGCAAGAAATTAGTATTTTTGAGTCACAGGCTTTTTTTTTTTTGCCAGAGAGCAACTGTCCATAACCTTGGCACAGCTGTGGGCTCTTAGGGGAAGAGAATACTGTGGTCCTTCACCTCTCAGCTCCTTCAGCCATTCAGCAAGAGGCCAAAAAAAGCTCACAAGGCAAATTCTGCTTCCTTCACCAGATCTGAGCATATGAGAAAAGCATAAATCCATACACTTATTTTCATTGTGTCATTAGGGAAATTAATTTTTCAATCATGCAAACTGGAACTCAGAAGTTCAACGAAGAGCCCAGTGACTAGTTCTTCATATGCACACAGAAAACACTCCTTTTCAATGGACTAAAGTGAACTTCAGTTGGATTGGAAAACGAAAAGCCCAGAAAAGTAAGTGACAAAGAAACAGCATGCCTGGAAACTTGTTGAATTTTTACACAATATTTACACACTTATTGCTAGGGATATTCGTCACACTGGAAGCAGTCAACTCAACTCCCCTCCCCAAAACAATTTGCTACTTCTTTACCTTCTTTAGTTCATTTTAGTGCCATAAATCAGGCACAAAAATTGAGATAATTGAGATATTTTGCTACTAGGAAAGGTTACCTTTGCTGTAAGATTATTTCAACTGTTTTCCCTTTGTGCTGACATTGCCTACAAGTAATTTCCACTCCCGCTCCCAGTTTCTCCAAGCAAACCAAGTAAAAGACTGGAAGAAAATGAAGATACAACTTCAACAGTCAAGCAAATGCCATGGGCAATTCATTTAGAGACTCTGAGGATATTTTAGTGGTATGCTACACAAGACACAACCAGTGTATGAGAGAGGCATCCTGCTGCTGAGCACACCCCCTCCATCTCAGTACTGATCTCAATAGAAATCCTTCATAAAAGAAGGCACCGCCCAGAAATGGATACAGTAACCACAATTTAGTGACCAGCAGAAGAATAACAAGTTTCACAGACAGATGGTGTTTTTAGCACACCAAGCTTTTCTCCCCATCGCATCTCCTGCCGTCACACCAATCTTCAGGCATTTCAGGGAAGTGTACAAAGGCAGCCCCTTAAGTAACACTGACTCTACAGCTCTGTGATTGTGACAGCACAAATTAGGGCTAAGCAAGATACAGCCAGAAATGCATTCAACAAACATGCCCAAACCTGGATTTGGGCAGAGTTTTTTAATTAAGTACATTTTTGATGAATTTGATCGTTACACATAAACATCCCTGTCAAGCTTTTACTCAGCCCAGCACAGGCCTGCTCTGATCTCACAACCTACAAAATAGCAACCACAGGCCTCTATTTTCCCAGTGTGTCTGCAAGGGAGAGAGGCACAAATGTTTAGCTGAAGAACCCAAGAAACAAAGTCTGATGGCTTGCTCAAGATCACCCAGTTGAGCTGCAGAGAGATCAAAATCATCTTCTCACACAATGGAGGAAAAACCTATAGTACCCAGCTCCTTCCGTCTTCCTTTTCTGTATCTTGCTTTACTTAGAAACTCACTATTTCAGCAAATGAAAGCAAAGAACACTTTCCCCAAGGCTTCTGAGTCCGTGCTATGGCTATGTGGTCCTAACACAGGGATTTGTGTATTTATGAGCAAGAACAGTATCTTCATGCTGAGTGGGTTTTGCAGACGCCCTGCTCCCTTTGACACCTCCTAACACCCCCCCTGGCAGCTATTGCAAATAATTGCATCGAGGAGTATTATTTGGTAAGTGTCTGGTATATGCTGGTATTTCATAAATGAGATTTACAGCTGGAGAGAAAAAACCCACAACACCAGCAGCAGCCAGGCTCCTGCAGACAAGCACTGACTCCACAGGCTCTTAGGCAACAGTCCCCGAGATTAATTTTCGCAAGGATTTACCATATGTTTGACCACCCTCACATTATCACCAAAACCAGGGACAGTGCCTGAAGTCAAACATGTGCAGAAGATGTGGCAAACCCAGAGCCTTTACATTTTGCTCTTTTTTTTGAGATTTTAATACAAGAATGTTTCTAATATAAAAGAACATACACTTTTTTCCAAGTGCTGGATGCATCTTTTTACTATTACATGTATTTGATATTGTCAGTTCCTTTCCTTTTTTTTACTTCTTCATTCCCTTTGGGCTTTTGGTTGGTTGATTGTTGTTTGTTTGTTTTACACAAACCAGAACAAAAAGGAAAACAAAATGATATAAATAAAAAACCAGAACAAACACTTATTTCTATTCCACGAAAGAGAATTAAAATCAAAAGCAAAAAGTTGAAATTATATAACATCTGCTTTAAACTATTTTTAGTCCTGTGGGAATGAGTACCTTCTGTAAGACATAGCATATTTGGAGAACATACATTTTTAGTCAATTATTGTTGAAAACACCTTAAAATTTCTGTAGGGTTACAGTCTTCCTTAGTTTCCATTTCTACTTTAGCATAAAAAAGCTTTTCATACTCCATGATTCTCCTCCCCTTCCCCTGGTGAGCAATACACCAAGCTAATACGGCTAATCTCCACTCCTTTTGGATCAGAAGTGGCATTCCTTCATCACTCCTGGGCACTGTGAATAATCAATACCTTAGACATTCCATGTGCATAATGAATTACTAATATGTGTTTTTTAACTTAGACCTCGAGTTAAAAAAGGCCTGACCTTCTGTTTAATGTGTATGCTCCGTGCTTTCTTTGTGCTTGCTTAATTCTCTCATTAGTGTAGCAGTTCCAGATGTGCATCCTGTATTTCCTTTCCCTTCAGTCCTGAAGCGACATCACGTGAAACTTGCTCCCTCCATCCTCAGGGCATGGACTTCCAGACAGACACATACACATACATACACATGCACCGTGCCTCCCCACCACAAAGTATTGTGGAAAAAGACTGTAGTGTTGTCATTGTGTTTAAAAAAGGGAGTCATGAGCACATTACTGGTCTGCTGAGCCTGTAATGCAATAGGCTCTCAGACAGGAATTTTACTGGTAGCTCAGCTGAACTCCATACAGAGGTATTCCTGCTTACTGTTTGCTGTACACCCCTAAGGGGAAACGAGAAAAAAAATAGCAGGTGAGTCCAGAAGCCAGGAAAAACTTGGAAAGCTTTTTGTTAGCATTTAAAACTTCAGCAAAGCACTTGTTCTACTGTACATTTTCCAGACTTTTCTAATGTTGTTGGGAGGGGCTTCCTATAGCACTATCTCAACCTCTAGGAGTTTCCTTCGAATTTTGTTCTTCGCCATGTACTGAGCACTAGCCAGCAGGCTGGGGCAGTCTGAGAAAGAGCAACTTAATGATGGTGAAACATTAGTAAACACAACCTTGCAAGTACAAATGAAGCTGCTGATTACAGTTCTCAAAACACATCTTTACACATACACATGCCCTATACAAGCATTTCTCTTGTAAACTCAATTGTTTACAAGCCTGAAATGCAACTTTAATTTTGCTGATTTTAGAAAGTAAAAGCAAATTAGAAAGCAGTCCTGCACTTCCCTCCCTACAACCTCTTTTGCCCCTTTGCCTCCAATCTTCTGTGCAAGATGCCTTTTATTAAAGCTTTGATCAAGCTCTGAAAGTTGTTTGTTGATGTAAGACAAAATTTCTTAACAATCTTTAAAGAAATCTCAAAAGATGTGTGCCAGAAACAGAACCATAAAAGCTGACACAGAGGGAGAAAATGCACTAGAGGGAGTTTTCTTATTCCATTAGAAATCTGGTTTATTTCAAAGGATTCTTTCTCCCCAGTTTGTTTCCCAATTAATACATACATCTGGGAACAAAAAGCCTTTAAATATATAAGATTTAAGCCAAGATCTAGTCTCCATTCTTTCTGGCATTGACAATAATATGCAGTCTCTGATTTCAGAACCAGAGAGAGAAAACAGTGTTGTATTTCCATTACTCCAGCAATGCACACTAACACAGGACACTCAATGTCCAGATCCCAGCATGGACTTCTTAAGATTGAACCACTTTTCATTCTTGAGGCATGACTCCATTCATCCACACCTTTCACTGTGGTAATGTGAATGAGTTTTTTTTTTTTTTAAGTGAATAGTATACTGAGCTCTTCAAGCTAAGAAAATTAAAATGAAAATTTTGCAAAAATCAATCAAACTTCAGATTCTTATCTGACAACTAAAAAGGATCCTCCATGTTGATCTGCTGTCACCACTGGCATTTTTAGCAAAACTAAGGTAAGAAATAAACCATACTGTGTTCAAGCTCTGAAAAGTCAGTATACCTGAGAAAAATAAAAAGCAATTGTCATGTTTGTAAACATTAGATGCAGAGTAATGTGTGCAAGAAGCATTTACAGAGTGCCAAAACGTCACTGACTTAGCGTCTCTTCAGTAAGTGTTGCATAGATATTACATATTTTACTAACTGCAGTGTGGGTACAGACGTCACATTTTTACCACAATACCATCAACCTCAGGCATGCCAAGTAAGTACTCCTTTTACAGAGACTGGGAAAAGTGGGAACTTAATGGTTGTAGCAGCTACAGTCAATGGTGCAAAGGCTTCTACAGAGGCTTCTACAGGGGGTACAATGTGGGCTGATTCAACAAGAGACTTGTAAATTTGACAGACAGATTTCAAATACGGCTGTGTGCCCTTATAGGAGAGTAGGAAAAGGAGTTAGCTAGGACAGCAGGGTACAACACAGCCATTTTCTTTCCAAGGCCCTGGGTATGGACAAAGTTCCAGAAAAAGTGATACCTACAAAAAAATAAAGAACGTCTTCCACATCGCAAACATCCTCAGGCATTTCTCTCAGGATGAGTTACCCTACTGACCTCGGTTCCTCCCAGTCCCAGGAGGCTGGGAGGAACTGGAGAGTCTGAGATAGCAAAAAGGCAGCTGGAACAAAACTCACATGCAAACTTGTGTGGGGCTGCAGCAGTCAAGAATGCCAGAAGGAAAGGGTTGCCCAGTGGAGATACCTGCATGATTTTGCAGCCTTTTACAATGAAGAACATACAGAATGAGAAATAAAGTTGGATGAGGTCTCTCATCTCTCTCCAAGAACACTAAGTACACTTAAACTATCTCTGATGTGCATGTCTGCCCTGTTTTTAACTGCTAGGGGCAGCTATTACTCAGCTCACTGAGGTGCCTGTTCCAGTCTTGTCACTGTATCAAGTTTCTAAGTTTTTCCTCTTATTTGGCTCGCATAAGGAGCTATTTCTTGCCCCCTCTTCTCATGCTTGTGAAAAATGAGGTCTTCACTCTCCCTGTAAGGATTTCTTACATGCATTTGCCTTTCCTTTTATTAGTCATGTTACTAATATTCTCAGTTTCTTCTATCTTTTCCTTTACATTTTCTCCACTCTGTGTGTTTTTCTCTTAAAGCACAATGCTCCAAACACCATCCAACCTCACCAGCAGTGGTGAAAGTGGAGTCCTGCGCACCCATATTTCATGGAAACCACATTTTCAACCTTCCAGATTTCAACAGTCTCAGAAGGCTGATGTATTTTCACTATGTGACTCAATATATTGCCCGGATTCCCATGTGCCATACAGTACCTGGACATTTATTTTTTTCCTCAGTGTTTATAGAATCCATTCATCTTCCCTACACCTGTATCCTTAGAGAATGCTATGTTTTCTCTCTCCTTAATCTACTTTTTCAAGAGTATTTTGAGTACTGAGCAAGCTTCTCAAATTGTGTTAGTTTTCAGTTTTCCAAATATACTGCAGCTCCAATGTTGTGAATTTTAAGCCATTTCTCTCTATATTGGTAATTTTGTGTCTCAATTCACTTCAAACAGGTGGTTCCTAGAGAGAAATGGGAAGTCTGGCAACCTGTTAGCAAATACTGTAAGGCATCCCAGATGAGATCAGCTCAGTTGGTCAGAGCATGGTGCTGGTAACACCAAGGTTGTGGATTTAATCCCTGTGTGGGCCATTCACTTAAGAGTTGGACTTGATGATACTTGTGGGTCCCTTCCAAATAAGATATTCTGTGATTCCTAAAGGGTTCCTCCTGAAACATCATCACAGTTGACAAATGCTCAGAGTGATAACTACACAAAATACTATTCCCCTCCAGTGGCCATCTTATCATGATTTCATTTACTCCGGCTTGTTTCCAATACACACATGCGAAAGTCCTAATAAACCTGCGATGGGTTACAGCTACTGCTTCCCTCTCACCAGACCTCTTATTTTTGCCAAACAGAAAATTAAATTGAAAACTGAGGTCAAAGGAACAAAAACACTTTGGCAAAGGTGAAAACTAATTTCTTAATCCTGTGTGATGCTGCTGGTCATGCAATTCTCATTTTGAGAGCAAAGTCCTGCGGCAAAGCTCGATTTGTCAGTGTAAGAATGAGCAACCTTGGAGCTCACAGAGTAATCGCATCCACATGGTCTTGGAAGGAACAGTTCCACAGAACTTGAAATAACCTTTCATGGTTTTTAAAAACCTCCCTTAGAATGTCATAAGAAACTGTACCTATTGTATAAGACTAGAGGCTTTGTGGAACAGGGATATGTTAACTTCAATCTGAAGCCATTTCATAGTAGTTTCTGTGTGACACTTTACACCTTGGATTATACTGGTGTAACTTCCCTGTGATGTTGAGCTCCAGTTTTCTTTAGCCTATGAACTCCTCTACATATACTTGGAGACCTGATCTTGCATTCCTGGCATACTCACAATAGATGCTTAAAGTCAAACAGCATTGCAAGTGAAGTAATCATTATAGTTTTATTAAGCAAGTAATTCTTCCTTACAATGTATTTGTCGAAAGCTGAAACTAATTTCCCCCCTACCGATTTTGTCCCCTGCCACTTGGCAGGAATTAATTTTATCCCCATATTTTTGAACAGAGCTAAAAATACAAAGACTGAGGGGGAGGAAAAGTAAAAAAGTGATTCACAATTAGTTTAGGAAGTTAAAGCATCTTAATTTTGCCTTCAGTACCACTGATGATACTAGCCCATCAGCTCTGAGTAAAGGGTTTCACAGTGCATCATTGTTAGGAATTACATAGAGATGGATTAGAAGGTGCATTTTTTCCATGTTCAGTAAATACGTATCCCAAAATGAATTCCACACATGCTTAAGTACTAGCTCTCCTTAAATCCTTCAGGTCAGATGCTCTCACAACTCTTTATGGTATGCCAGGGAGCTCCTCCAGCTGAGCTAGTTTATATTTACATTAGCAAGGAGTGCAGCCCAGAAAGAGGAGTTTTGTGAAGCAAAACTAATATTGCTGAAAACCCAACATCCACAGGCCTGGGAAAGGGGTGTTATTGTTTTGCCAATATTAAATTTAATCCCCAACCCTGAATGCTCAGTAGGGGTTGCCTTTGGTGCTTTAGGTGTACTGCCAGAACATATTTTTTGGCTTTAGTTTTGCCTGAGTGTAACTGGGTTCATATACCTTGTGGTGGTTACTAAAACAGAGTAAGAAGGAGAGGCATTTCACAAGTGAGCTTTGGGCTTGAGCAAAATTGCTAATGTAGATAAATCCACCAGACAGAAGAAGCCCCTGTCTACCTCCTCCAAATCATGAGTTATTATCTCCCAACCTATTCCATACCACTTTGAGGAGAGGCATCCTGTGCCCTGCTGGATTTTCAGGACTGGATTATCAATGGACTGGACACGCTGCATTTCATCATCCCCCATTTTCAGGATTATCACACCTATGGGGATCCATGCTGTTCAATTCATTGCTCAGAAATGTGCAAACCAAATGTAGTTAAAATGAAAATAAGCATTTTACAAGATGCTTATAAATAAGCATCTTCAACATACTTCTTTATAAAGGTTTAAATAAGACAACAAAAAGATAGCAAGTTTGCTTAATATCAAATCATACTAAAAAAGCCTGCCATCATCTCTCTCTCTTCTCCTCCTAAATTTGACAGTCTTAATTAACCCATGAACCCCATCCTGGTGAATACAAAAACCCTTCCCAATTTATCCAGAGAATGACTTGTTTCAGTGAAACAGGCTTACAACTATATCCTGCCTTTTCTTTGAGTTACTCTAACATGCTCCGAGGTAAAAATTTTGTTGAGGTAAAACATTTTTCTACCTGACTGGACAACATTTACATTACTGTGTTCTACTTTTAAAATCTATTGCTCTTTATCTTTCATTTAATACCAAGTTTACACCAATGTAGAGAAGATGAGTGCACACTGCTTTATAGTGGCCCTCAAGCTACACACGCATGGCCAGTCACTTAGAATAACAGAGATGGGAGAAACAGATCCTACTCTGTTTTTGAGTGATAACCATTAAGTTTTTGTCGATGTAAATGTATCTTTGCAGTTTATATAGAAAACTGGAACAACTGCTTAATGTCTCCCAACTTCAAAATGCAGAAATCCAGTCAGCTGCTCCAGACAATTGTAGCTGTTCCACTATTTCACCTTTTAAAAATAGGAGAATTTGGAATAAAAGATGTACCAGTTTAGATTACTACAGAACTTCAAGACAAGTTGCTGGAATAAATTTATGGGAGAGAATCCCCAGTTCATGTGGATCAAAACCACAGGGACCTGCAGAACCTGAAGCGTAGTTCTGGCAGATGCGTGTAACTCTAAACCAAAAATAATGTACAAAACAGAGGAATCTTTGCCTCGAGGAAAAGCTGACAATATAGTCACTTTGTTGTGTAATCAAGAGGACTTCCATCCAGTTGGTAGCAAATGCTGCAGTAGGCAAATAATTCCCCCAAGAACGGCTGTTTCCAGCATATTCACCATAAACAAATTATTTGTGCAAAAGAACATTGTTTTTCATAATCAACGGTTGGCATTTTAAAAGCATGCAACTCTCAGAAATTACTGACTTTCAAATTAACAGGGGATCCAGGATTTGACCTTCAAAATTGGAGAAACAAATGGCAAGCAGTATGCTAAACAGAAGAATATATGGTAATGAGAGATTTAAAGCCATGAAATTGTGCTTCTCTCTTATCACTCAAGTTTAGATCACAGAATCATAGAATGGTGATGGGTTGAAAGGGACTTAAAGATCATCTAGATCCAATCCTCCTGCTGTGGGAGGGATGACTTCTACTAGACCAGATTGCTCAGAGCTCCACCCAGCCTGGCCGGGAACACTTCCAGGGATGGGACATCAACAGCTTCTCTGGGCAACCTGTTCCATTACCTCACCACCCTCACAGTAAAGAATTTCTTCCCTATATGTAATCTAAACATACTCTTTTTTCACTTCGAAGCCATTTCCCCTTGTCCTGTCTCTCCACGCTCTTGTTAATAGTCTCTCTCCAGATGCTAATGAAGCATTAAATCAGTGTAATTTAGAATAGTACAAATATCCTTCCTAAAATAAATTCAGGTTTTGAAAACATAGTCTTTGCTGGTAATTTGGAAAAGATAAACCTGCAAATTATAGGACAGAGTTGTACACAGCACAAGAAGAGGCCTCGATTAAAAATAAGAAAACAAACCCAAAACCCAGTTGGTAAAGCCAATCCCAACTCAGCTTGGTTCAGCCCAGTTTGCTATGGACCATCCATGAGATACCTGCAAGTGCCCACTTGGTGTCCCAGCTGATGAGTCATGTGTCAGAACAGTAGACACATCCCTCTATCAGCTGAACTACCAGTACGTGAGTGATAATGAAACAGCAACAAAAAATGCAGCCAACAGACAAGAGAACATAACCTTCATCTAAAAAAACTGCTTAGCAAGTTACCATGTCACTGCTCACTCCAGGGTGAGGTTGGTGAGCTCTTTTCAATCCCATAGGAGAATTACACTGAGGCAGTAACAGTTTTCCTGACTTTACAAATGAGATGTGTTTACTCCCAGACTCATGCTTTTGCAGCCTAGGAGCCCTGCCTGCATCCATCTGCAGGATACCCATGGATTACAGAACATCAGTAGAACTGTGCAAAGTGCAGCTAAAGGCTGTCATGCAACACCTGATCCTGATCAGCTCAGATCCATTTACCTTAGTTTTCAAAGTTTATTTTCTTTTCCAGGAATGAGATTCCTCCAAAAGCACCTGCTAGCATCCTGGCAAGCACTCTCATGTTTTGAGGGCAAATACCTCGTTTCTAGGGTTGCATCCCTCCTCCCTTCTGACACATGGCCAAACTGAGAAAAACAAAGCTGGTCTCCAGGGCTTTTTGAAGGAAGGGTAGAAAACTTCACTTAATCCTCAGTTTTGCATTTCTTACAAACCCATAGTGTTGCCACTACACGTACACACAAAGGAATGTATTCAGCAAAGAGCTGGCCAAAGCCAATTGCCCAACGAATCACCTTTGGGACCTGGGTGAGAGGAACACTGTGGAGAGGTTGAAAGAAAAGAAGCATATGCCTCCGAAGCAGAAACCCATGACAGCAGCTCAATCTAACTTATCCAGCATCTCTCCAACAAAGATACATAAACCGAGGTTTCTCATAATAAACACGTCACGTTATGAGAGCCCTGGAGTGACAGCGAGCAGTCCCCTCTTGTTACAAACACACACAATACACACACAGCAATGCACTGAGCAAGCATGTAGTGCTTATTCAGAACCACAAGGATTAAAACTTTGTTTATGGGAAATTGGGGAGTTAAGCTGGGAAAGAGACATGGCCACTGGCAGCTTTCTTCTACTAGAAAAATGTAACTGGCTCAAGCCCAACTGCACTAAGTTACATGGATTCCTGACCACCAGTGTGAAGCAGTCCCAGACTGTGTCAAAACAGATGGTACTTATGACTGCAAAAGCATTCAGAGGGCATTAGCCACCCTCTGAAACCCAGCCCTGCCGTCTGAGGTCCCAACTGCTGTGTCTGTGACTTGTGCTGTATAAATTGCAGATCGCTATTTATGCGCAGCAGCATATGGTAATCTGACATTTGAGGAATATCAGATGTACATACATGCAAGTAAATCAAGAATTCAGCACTCAGTATTTATGGCAACTTCAATAACTTCCCAGTCTACTGAACTCCACAATAAATAACTGCTTTATTGTGCCTAAAATATGAACTGACTGTAATTATTCCTTTCCAATTCATTGTGATTTCAATTTACCGAATGAGATAAACAAAATTGTTCACTGACTCTTTTTATGTCATTCTGATTTCATTAACTCAAAATCAATGTACAAAAAAAGAAAATGTGATGTTTATGTCTACACAATTGTTGAGTTATTATTCAAAGCAAGAACTCTGGCCCTATCTAAGTTTTCTAGTCTCTTGCATGTTAACCTAAGCTAATTATTTAAAACGTCATCACTAGCTCTATATAGAATTTTACATTTATCCTCAAATTTATTATCTCAGATTTATTACCAGCTTATGGCAGTATCTCAGGGAGTAGACTTAAAAGACAGGACAGCAGAAAAAGCAGCATTTGGAATCAAGAAATATTAGACATCTTGACAAAGAAAGAGGAAGATAAAGAGAAAGGCCCTTATTTTCACAAAGCCCAAGAAAAATGGGAACCTGTCAGGGTGGTCTCATGAATATGTATATACACCTGATAGGAAGTTGTACATGAGTTCCTTCTAAATATAATTAGTCTGTGTTTACCAACTGAGTAATTCAACAATGCTCCTCTTTTTAAGGCCTTGCACAGAAGAGCAAACTCTGCCTAATTAAGGCAAATCAAACCCTCGTGAAAACGTCATAATAAACGTGCTAATTCCCAAACACCGAGTGGAAAGGTTAAGTGATCTTGACCTGTGCCGCTGAAGAGCAAGAAGGATATGCTAATATGTACCATTATCTCCAGCATATGTAGATAGAGGACAGAGGCAACAGAAAGGTTACTGTACTTGCAGAGCTATGTAAGAGGAGCAGTAGCCAAGTTTGACTAAGAGAAAACTTTGTAGTTGAGGGTTAAAAATTATGACACAGTACACAAATAAGTCAAGGCACAGGCCAACTCGGTTAGGATTGACATCTAGAGCTTTCTAGGAAGCAGCAAGATTAAAAAAAACCAAAACAAAACACATCAATAGAGGAATTAATCTATCAAGAAAATTCTGCTTTAAGCTGTTGTTTATACAGGATGACCCAAGGACTTTCCCACCCTTTATCATCAGCCAGCTCTCGTTTTTTAGCCATCCTAGTCTTCCTGAAACAGAGAAGTAAAACTGTTACTGAGAGAATTTGTCAGGGGGGTGAAAAATGAAGGAGTAACTGATGCTTATTTTCTTCATTGTCACAGATACACATTTTGGGCTGAGAAGCAATGCCCTTGCTACAGCTTGTTCCAAGTCATTTCAGTATTCACTTTTACAGATATTGTACTCTATGCATAAAATACAGACCATTCTCCATTTTGGGAGGAAAGAGGATGAAGTTCGCTGCAATGCACATGATCCACAGGAGCATATTAAACTCTGCTCATGTGGACTTTGATACATCTCCTGAACTTCAGTGAAAATTCCTCAAGATGGTCTTTTTTTTTCTCACCAAAGTTATACCAAAGATCCTTGTAACTTATAACTTGAGCATGAGACTCAGCATTCACTGGCCTCAGTTATGACACTCCTGAGCAGCACACTCCACCGCCAGTTTTCCTCCTTGGTGTAGAAAAATTAGTATGTGCTCTCCTTTACGTAGAGTTGAGGCTTTCTTGGTGGGACACACTGTGCTAAGCTTGGAGACAAGGACTATCAGAACTACTGAACTGGTACTGAAATCCCAGTGAATTCACCCTCAGACCACCTCCAGCTGAAATGACACTTATCCCTATAAGACCTGCTTCAGAAGTGAGGCTGATGAACACAAAGTTATACACTTTCAGAGAGAGAAAAGCAGTGTCCAACTTCTGTACTACTGTTATATTTAAGGAGTGAAGTGATGACAAGGTTGTATTTGCAGGATGTGTGATGTAAATTAAGGTACGCATCATAAGGCCTGGATTCTAGAAAAGACGTTTAACTCTGTGCTGTAGTGTCACTAGGTACTGAGGCTTCAAGTGGAGAAATTATAGTAATGACTTACTTCATCATCTCCTTCCTAATTGCACAAGACTTCAAGCAGAACAGTAATAATAAAAAAAAAATTGTAAAAATGTATTCCTAGCATTCTTCAGTATAATTTGGAAACACGGAATACAGCCAATAAAGAGAGATCACAAAGTCGCATTTAAAAACTTTTAATGAGAAGGTAAAAAATTTTTATTAGGAAACATTTAGAAGCACGTAGTGACTTCACATTTTCCAGCTCACTGAATTTACAAGCAAAGAGGCTGATGCTGCAGTTCCAAGTAGTTCCTAGGATGTGCAGAGTACCAGAGGCTACTGTAAGTTCAAAGCAGCCAGCATCTCACAGGATCACAACTCCTCTCACTACACACTAAATCTGAAACACTGCCAGGTTAGTTCACTCTCTCTCTTCTATTTGTGGTAAAGAGACTTTTATAACATCAGTAACTGGCTGGAAAGTGTTGCCCTCATTTCATCGTACTAAGTTACACTCCACTCATGTTGTATTCATGACTATTTATAGCATGAACCATGTGTAGGAACATGACACTGCAGAAGTGTCACCATGAGAAACGCTAAAGTAAGAAGTGAGATGAAATTACAAACACTGGGCCACTAATCTGCTATAATCCAGTTATACATTTACTTGCTCTGTCATTTTGATTCCATTTACAGAACACATGAGCTGCATGCAAGGCAGTGATGCTACTGGCATTACACAAAATTCAGGAAAATACTTGTGTAGCCCTGAGGGTGACTCAAAAACTAGTACGAAATTTTGAAATTTTCACTATTTAATATCTTATCCAGTCTGGGAGACAGAAAAATCTGTTTCCAGTTCCTGATCACCCTTAAGTTTGTGGGAATAGGTGTCTATCACAAGACATCCCTCTTGTTCAGTTTGGACTGACTGTTTTGACATGATACATGGAAGGAAACAGAGGTGGCAAAAGCACTGAAGTAGAACATTTTCAGTGACAGGAGTGCATGTGGCTGCTTATGTCTACAGAGATCTCTCTATACTAGAGTACTGAGGTCCTTCCATTTGAATCTCAGGAATTAAAATTCTCCCTAGGATCACCTCCATAACACATGAAATGGGTCTTTTGTTCACTACCTGCTGAAATGGGACGTCTGTACATCAACCTGGAGATGGAAAACAATCTCTCCACCAAGCTGCTTCTCATGTGACTTTTGCAGTACCTGAATTCTACCACTGCAGCATCAGGCTGTGATTTAACTCATCAAATCCTGGCACAAAAGTAGCTTGTACCTTACAGAAGGTGTCTATTCATGAGGGCTAAAGAGCAGAGTGCAAGGACTGACTCTACAGTTCACATGGAGCATCATCTCTTATTGAACAAACCCTGATCTTCACCATCCCACCTTTTTAAGGAAAGACCTCACAAAGCTTTGAGTTTACTGAAATGATGTAACAAACACATATGCTGCTGAAACAATATTTGATTCACAAGGCTTTTATGTTTAATGGCCTCAGCAGATTAGAAGTCTCTATTCCATAAGCTCTGGAAGGCAGCAATACATTCTCAAGTGATCTGCTATGTTATAAACCAGACAGAAGCCATTTGAACACCACAACTAGAAAAGGCTTCAGAGAGGCACACAATGCCTCCAGCCACGAGGGCTGACCATTAGACATGGACATCAGCTCTTCCTTGCTCCAAAACACAGGTGGGATGCCTGCCCTGGGACTGAGCCATGGCTCCTGCACACTCCAGTGAAGCAGTCACTTCTCTTCATTACTTTCTGTATCTACAGCACTCACCAGTGATGCTACTGAGTCTTCTTTACAGACTATAATAAGTTTCATGCAAGTGAAGCCATATCTGGGGAACAGTCCAGGCAGAATAAGTTATTTTAGCTGAGATTACAGCTGGCAGAGCCTTCCCCTTAGGCAAATTGCCTTGTAACACAACAAAGCCTCATCTGTTTGTAGTACATTGCAGCAAGTTTGCCAGCCTTTCTCTGAACAGATATTTGCTCCTTGATGGGAATTCAGATTTTTGTTTATAGAAAAACTCCAAACTCTCAAGAGCAAAAAGCAATGTCATCACACTTGAACTACATTCAGCAGCCTTGCTGTACACAAAGGTATGGGTGGGGGCTATGCTTCTATGCCCTGCCTATGCAGCAGAAGATTACTGATGATAACAAGGTGAGATCTAGGAACAGATGATGATTTCATGGCCCAACCTTGGAAAATGGTCTGGGACACCACCATTTAAGACAGGAATGTGAGTGAACCATTGGTGGTGCGCAGGTGTTAAAAGGACATAAAATCAGTGTGTGCTTCCCAATACTGATCATGTTAAAATGCATGAAAACTGTCATCTCTAACCAGTCACCTTAAGAATGTAGAAAATCAGCAGCCAGACAGAGCAGCCTCCTAGTAAGCGGCCAGGAGCTGCCTGCTTTCAGGAAAGCTGCTGCAGGCAAAGAGCCACAGATCATGTGGTACACCCGAGCTTGTGGGTGCTGCCTCACCAGCTGCAGGGAGCAGCACTGGGTCCCAGGAGGTGATAGCACCCACATCTCCTGCAGGATATGGGCGTCCTTCAGATGGGGAAGGGGGGGAGACCGTAACCCCCACATGCTGGTAGAGTATGTGTGTGAACTTGTGGAAGAGAGTCTGTAACTTCTGGAGATTAGTTAAAGCTGTTTAAGAGCCTATTAACATTAATTCAGTGTTCACTGCTGTAATTTATCTGTGGCATTACTGGTACTGATCCCAAATGAGCAGTTCATTGACTACTGATTAAATCCATGCCATTATTAAACTGCTTTGATCCTCATTTTAGTTTAAGCTATGTGAACTGAATAGCATTCTACTGCAGCACATGTGATTCATCACTCGCTGCTGTTTGTTTCTGTTATACTTTTAAGGATGGGAAAACTGATTTATATCAGGTGTTGACAAGAATTTCAAAATAAAGCTAGGGATTAAAGAGTGTTGTTTAACCAGCTGCAACAAGCCATTGCTAAGAAAAGGTGTGGACAAACTCCAAAAGCAACCTAGATGTCACTGTGGATTTGTGGAGCACTGCTAGCGCTGCATAGTGGAGCAACAGGGAGATGCTGAACACCTGCACTGAGGGATCATGTTCTGCCTTGGCAAGGACTGCAGCTGATTCAGACTCTGATTTCTCCTGCAGGGAATCACAGCCTTGGTATAATCTAATTATCTCTCCATACATATATGTGCATTATTTCCATATATAGCTACATTTGGCTGTCCCTATAGGCAGTTTGCTATAATTACAGATGGCCAGAAATGAAACAGCGGCTTTGAATTTTTTTATTAAGTATGGAAAGTAATGGAAACCACAGAAGTGCTAGGACTGAAGGCTTACCTTTTATTTATAGAAGGGTGTACCAGGGAAAACTTAATAATATACACGTAATGTAATTAGGAAACCAAATTAAAGACAATTAAATAATTTAAAACTTTTTTCTAGGAAAAAGGATCAAATTCCTTATGAGTATATTCTAATCACACAATTAAACCAGAATGATTTTACCCTATTAACTTTCTCTCTTTTCTTCTTCTTTTGTGTTAAAATATGTAAAATCAGGAATTGGCATACTACAATAGATGAGTATATAAGTATGAAAAAAAGCCAAGCACGCAGTGGCACAGCGGTAAGGACTATTTTTTAAGCTGGGTTAAATTTAGCTTATTATGCTAAAATTAATGAAAAATTAATTAGGCAAGCCACAGAATATAGCTTTACAATAAGGGGGACTTGCACAGGTTTCATCTGCTTTGTTTAAAATGGAGATGCTTCATGATAGCACTGCTCAGAAAACAGATGGACACGAGCTGTAAGCTTTAAGACAAGCTACCATGGTATCGTAACTGTTAAGTTTACACTGCAAGGAAAACAGCTTTTAGTGTGTGTCCAGCAAATCCTTGTAACTCAGCCAGGCAATGGCCCTTCTCACTTTCCACTTACTTGGATCTGTATTAACTTATGAGAGGCATGACTGCAGTACTATAGTTTTTTTCAGGCTCATACCAATGTTTTGATCAAATTCTCCCTTATTAAACACTTACTCTCCCCTTTCAGCAGAGTGGCAAAAGAACAGACCCGATAAACCATGAGAATGACTTTGGGTTGTACCAGGTCTTCAGGTGAGCTCCCATGCAGCCCATGAGATGATGCATCCTGGGGATGCACTAATGCTGGACCAGAACTCCTGACCATGGGAAACATGGAACGTGGCCCAGAGCTGGGGATAGCTGCAGCTGTGGGAGACATGCTGGGGAAATGGGAGCCTTTCCCAAATGATGGGAAGCACCGTGGTTTCAGAGGATATGTGCACTGAGCTGTTGTCAGCTAAGATGGTGTAAAAAGTGCTGCCGTTTCACTCTTTTCCCTTTTTTGCACCCTCTGTTAAAATCCATAACTCCACTGCACAATATGATGTCAAAAATGTCATACAGATAATGATGAGTGGAGCCAGAGGATGAAGCCAGACGTTTATTCTTCTGTTTTAACCAATATAAACTGGATTAGGAAATTCAGTTTATATTTAATTGTATATTTTAAAATAAGCCATAATAACTTTTGCACTAACATACAAGGAATTCAGAAGCTGTTGGATGTCTTGGCAACCTTGATGTAAATTCGTATTCTGCTTCTTTTAAAAGACTGTGTCCAAAAGAAACACTGCATCAAAAGTATTGTTGAGACTTTCCTCAGCACATGTTTTGACATCTAGGCAAATCTTCTGAGTCAGGACGGTTGAGAAGCTCAAGCAACAGACCTGATGCTGCTGCATCTGACAGATTCACTACTGGGAGAAAGTAAATTGCCTGTCTTCTTTTGACAGCTGAACAGGGGACCTCAGCCACTTGGCTTCGTGCTCCCCATCAGTACCCTCCAAGCTGTCCAGCTTCAGCACGTGGCCAGGCAGGGCATGCAGCAGGGCTGAGCAGCATCCTCTGCAGCTGACACTGAGGTGCTCCTGGTGACATGGACAGAGCACTGAAGGAATTTTAGGGCACTTTGGGACACCCATGCTCTCAAAGCAGCTGACAGGCACCTAAACCACATCAGTCACCTGTGAGCATGCCACAGTATTACCTGTCCCCTGCTCTCCTCCCCAAAGCACTGGCAGCTTACTTCTATCACATCTAATTAGGCACCAGGAGTCATTTAGCGGCCTGAGGGGCAGATCTCAGACAGCAAACCCAACCTGGTTACAGAACAGGTCTGCTTCCTTGCAATTGCACATTCTGGTACCAGAGCATTAAAGGCAAGTGGGGTTCACAGAGAGGCATAAAGATTTCTTTCTTCACAGGAATATTACACGTGGCATGACCACGTGGTGCCACCAACCTGTGTTAGGCATC